>NC_045775.1:0-600000 GCF_008692025.1 Phocoena sinus | reverse complement strand
AGATATTCTATGGAAATCAAAAGAAAGCTGGAGTAGCAATACTCGTATCAGATAAAATAGACTTTAAAATAAATAATGTGACAAGAGACAAAGAAGGACACTACATAATGATCAAGGGATCAATCCAAGAAGAGGATATAACAATTATAAATATATATGCACACAACATAGGAGCACCTCAATACATAAGGTAAATGCTAACAGCTATAAAAGAGGAAATCGACAGTAACACAATAATAGTGGGAGACTTCAACACCTCAGTTACACCAATGGACAGATCATCCAACCAGAAAATTAATAAGGAAACACAAGCTTTAAATGGCACAATAGACCAGATAGATTTAATTGATATTTATAGGACATTTCATCTGAAAAGAGCAGATTACACTTTCTTCTCAAGTGCACATGGAACATTTTCCAGGATAGATCATATCTTGGGTCACAAATCTAGCCTTGGTAAATTTAAGAAAACTGAAATCATATCAAGCATCTTTTCCAAACACAACACTATGAGATTAGAAATCAATTACAGGGAAAAAAACATAAAAAACACAAACACAGGAGGCTAAACAATACATTACTAAATAACCAAGAGATCACTGAAGAAATCAAAGAGGAAATCAAAAAATACCTAGAGACAAGTGAAAATGAAAACATGACGATCCAAAACCTATGGGATGCAGCAAAAGCAGTTCTAAGAGGAAAGTTTATAGCAATACAATCCTACCTCAAGAAACAAGAAAAATCTCAAATAAACAATCTAACCTTACACCTAAAGGAACTAGAGAAAGAAGAACAAACAAAACCCAAAGTTAGTAGAAGAAAAGAAAACATAAAGGTCAGAGCAGAAATAAATGAAATAGAAACAAAGAAAACAAGAGCAAATATCAGTGAAACCAAAAGCTGGTTCTTTGACAAGATAAACAAAATTGATAAACCTTTAGCCAGACTTACCAAGAAAAAGATGGACAGGACTCAAATCAATAGAATTAGAAATGAAAAAGAAGAAGCTACAACAGACACTGCAGAAATACAAAGGATCATAAGAGACTACTACAAGCAACTCTATGCCAATAAAATGGACAACCTGGAAGAAATGGACAAATTCTTAGAAAGGTGTAACTTTCCAAGACTGAACCAGGAAGAAATAGAAAATATGAACAGACCAATCACAAGTAGTGAAACTGAAACTGTGATTAAAAACAAAAGTCCAGGGTTTCCCTGGTGGTGCAGTGGTTGAGAGTCCACCTGCCGATGCAGGGGACACAGGTTTGTGCCCTGGGCCGGGAAGAACCCAAATGCCACAGAGCAGCTAGGCCCAAGAGCCATGGCCACTGAGCCTGTGCTCCACAACGGGAGAGGCCACAACAGTGAGAGGCCCGCGTACAGCAAAAAAAAAAAAAAAAAAAAAAGTCCAGGACCAGATGTCTTCACAGGTGAATTCTATCAAACATTTAGAACACCCATCCTTCTCAAACTCTTCCAAAAAATAGCAGAGGAAGGAACACTCTCAAACTCATTCTATGAGACCACCATCACCCTAATACTAAAACCAGACAGAGATACTACAAAAAAAGAAAATTACAGACCAATATCACTGATGAATATAGATGCAAAAATCCTCAACAAAATACTAGCAAACAGAATCCAACAACACATTAAGAGGATAATACACCATGATCAAGTGGGATTTATCCCAGGGATGCAAGGATTCTTCAATATATGCATATCATTCAGTGTGATAAACCATATTAACAAATTGAAGAATAAAAACCATATGATCATCTCAATAGATGCATAAAAAGCTTTTGACAGAATTCAAAACCCATTTATGATAAAAACCCTCCAGAAAGTGGGCATAGAGGTAACCTACCTCAATATAATAAAGACCATACATGACAAACCCACAGCAAACATCATTCTCAATGGTGAAAAACTGAAACCATTTCCTCTAAGATCAGGAACAAGACAAGGATGTCCACTCTTGCCACTCCTATGCAACATAGTTTTGGAAGAAACTATGTAAATAGTGCTGTCATGTAGTGCTTCTTCTTTGGAAGAAGAAAAAGAAATAAAAGGAATACAAACTGGAAAAGAAGAAGTAAAACTCACTGTTTGCAGATGACATGATACTATACATAGAGAATCCTAAAGATGCCACCAGAAAACTACTAGAGCTAATCAATGAATTTGGTAAAGTGGCAGGATACAAAATTAATGCACAGAAATCTCTTGCATTCCTATGCAGTAACAATGAAAGATCAGAAAGAGAAATTAAGGAAATGATCCCATTCACCATTGCAACAAAAAGAATAAAATACCTAAGAATAAACCTACTTAAGGAGATAAAAGATCTCTACTCAGAAAACTTTAAGACACTGATGAAAGAAATCAAGGATGACACAAACAGATGGAGAGACATACCATGTTCTTGGATTGGAAGAATCAATACTGTGAAAATGACTATACTACCCAAAGCAATCTACAGATTCAATGCAATCCCTATCAAATTACCAATGGCATTTTTTACAAAACGAGAACAAAAAACCTTAAAATTTGTATGGAGACACAAAAGACCCCGGATAGCCAAAGTAATCTTGAGGGAAAAAAATGGAGCTGGAGGAATCAGACTCCCTGGCTTCAGACTATACTACAAAGCT
Source organism: Phocoena sinus (assembly GCF_008692025.1). NCBI lineage: Eukaryota > Metazoa > Chordata > Mammalia > Artiodactyla > Phocoenidae > Phocoena > Phocoena sinus. The sequence goes on along the minus strand of NC_045775.1, from coordinate 597,340 downwards.
ACAGTAATCAACACAGTATGGTACTGGCACAAAAAAGAAATATAGATCAGTGGAACAGGATAGAAAGCCCAGAGATAAACCCATTAGTTGACACCTATGGTCAACTAATCTATGACAAAGGAGGCAAGGATATACAATGGAGAAAAGACAGTCTCTTCAATAAGTGGTGCTAGAAAAACTGGACAGCTACATGTAAAAGAATGAAATTAGAACACTCCCTAGCACCATACACAAAAATAAACTCAAAATGGATTAAAGACCTAAAAGTAAGACCAGACACTCTAAAACTCTTAGAGGAAAACATAGGAAGAACACTCTTTGACATAAATCACAGCAAAATCTTTTTTGACCCACCTCCTAGAGAAATGAGATAGAAACAAAAATAAACAAATGGGACCTAATGAAACTTAAAAGCTTTTGCACAGCAATGGAAATTATAAACAAGATGAAAAGACAGCCCCGAGAATGGGAGAAAATATTTGCAAATGAATCAATGGACAAAGGATTAATCTCTAAAATATATAAACAGCTCATACAGCTCAATATTAAAATAAACAAACAACCCAATCAAAAAATGGGCAGAAGACCTAAATAGACATCTCTCCAAAGGAGACATACAGATGGCCAAGAGGCACATGAAAAGCTGCTCAACATCATTAATTATTAAAGAAATGCAAATCAAAGCTACAATGAGGTATCACCTCACACTGTTCAGAATGACCATCATCAAAAAATCTACAAACAGTAAATGCTGGAGAGGTTGTGGAGAAAAGGGAACCCTCTTGCAGTGTTGGTGGGAATGTGAATTGGTACAGCCACTATGGAGAACAGTATGGAGGTTCCTTAAATAACTAAAAATAGAATTACCATATGACCCAGCAATCCCACTATTGGGCATATACCCAGAGAAAACCATAATTCAAAAAGACACATGCACTCCAATGTTCATTGCAGCACTATTTGTAATAGCCAGGTCATGGAAGCAACCTAAGTGTCCATTGACAGACAAATGGATAAAGAAGATGTGGTACATATATGCAATGGAATATTACTCAGCCATAAAAAGAAATGAAATTGAGTCATTTGTAGAGATGTGGATGGACCCAGAGACTGTCATACTGAGTGAAGTAAGTCAGAAAGAGAAAAACAAATATCGTATATTAAAGCATATTTGTGGAATCTAGAAACATGGTACAGATGAACCGGTTTGCAAGGCAGAAATAGAGACACAAATGTAGAGAACAAACATACGAACACCAAGGGGGGAAAGCGGGGGCGGGTGGCGGTGGTCGGATGAACTGGGAGATTGAGATTGGCTTATATACACTGATATGTACAAAATAGATGACTAATAAGAGCAAATGATTTTTCCAAGTGTGCTCTAGCACACACGCACACACACACGCACATGTGCACGCACACACGCACACACTGGCTCCTGTTTGTAATCAGTTATATCCCACCTGGATCTTTTGTTATTAATCCCCCCCCAAAAAGAATTAATTGATAGTCATTATTCTAGTGATATGAGTATCCTCCCTATTTTTCTCCTGACCTTACGGGTGAGTCACAGAGAAGTTGGTACCTGCCCACCGTCACAGTCACCTGAGAGCATCCAGGCCCCAGACTCTGGGGTCACAGAGCCAGGGTACAACCGGGCAACTGATGATCCAGGGCAGCCTCCCAAGACGCCAAGCTGAGCACTTATGATTAACACACACGATATTCTCTGAAGGTCGTGTCTCTCTCCCTCACAACAGCCATAAACATCTGCGATCATGTTTTCCGTGTGTCACGCTTTTCCTGTGCACACAGCCACAGTCGTACCCCCAGCAACAAGCAGCAGTCACCACACTCGGGGCAGGGAGGAAGCACCTGTCGCCGACCACTCGTGCTCCCCTGCCCCGCCCCAAAGCCTGCGCTTCCAGAATCTACCTCCTCTAGTGGTCATGGGGGTGGGGGGGAGCTGGGGGGTGCTCGCTGGCATGCACTTTGGGTCTGGACCCCTCTGCCCTGCTTTGTCCTCTCAACTGCCTACACAGCTCCTAACAGGTGCTCAGACTTTGCTCTGTTAATGATGTACACACATAAATGGTGTGCACGCAGGTGCAGGTATGTACACATCTGTAACCACAAAGCACTTTTCCAAATGACATTTAATTTTACGTTCATAAAGTCCTGATCCCTTCAGGAAAAGCCTCAAGCCTGCGAAAAAGGCCAGCCTGGCACCACTTCTCCTGGCTGCCCTCCCCGGCAGGAAGGCAGTGAAACCTCTGGCGTTTCTAATGCCACAAATGCAGAAGCTGTTACTTGTCTACCTTGTCACACAAGCCATGACAGCCTGGATATATCACCAAGATGACAGGACTGGCACTGCCTGCGCCGAGGCCACACACCTTCCCCAAAGCACTGCTGCCGCCTCATGGGGTCCGAATGTCCCCAGGTTTACAGATGATGAGTAATTTTATACTCCTCGGCACATAACAAAAGCTTAAGATAATTGTAATGTGAAGAGTCAACTACTGAAGCCATTTGGTAAAGTATAATTATCTGAAGAGAAATCATTAAGGATAATATTCAGCAGGATAGAAACGAGAAGAGAATACGGTATATTTTACCATTAACAGTTATGCTGATTTGTTAAATTGATATCAAAATGCAGCTATCATAGGGCTTCCCTGGTGGCACAGTGGTTGAGAGTCCACCTGCCGATGCAGGGGACACGGGTTCATGCCCCGGTCTGGGAAGATCCCACATGCCGCGGAGCGGCTGGGCCCGTGAGCCATGGCCGCTGAGCCTGCGTGTCCGGAGCCTGTGCTCCGCAACGGGAGAGGCCACGACAGTGAGAGGCCCGCGTACCGAAAAAAAAAAAAAATGCAGCTATTATAAAAATATAAAGGCACAATTTTATTCAAACCCGAAATAGCTAATCAGGGCTTCCCTGATGGCACAGTGGTTAAGAATCCACCTGCCAATGCAGGGGACACGGGTTCGAGCCCTGGTCCAGGAAGATCCCACATGCTGCGGAGCAACTAAGCCCGTGCGCCACAACTACTGAGCCTGCGCTCTAGAGCTCGCGAGCAACAACTACTGAGCCCGCGTGCCACAACTACTGAAGCCCGCACGCCTAGAGCCCGTGCTCTGCAACAAGAGAAGCCACCGCAAGGAGAAGCCTGCGCACCGCAATGAAAAGCAGCCCCCGTTCGCCGCAACTAGAGAAAGCCCGCGCGCAGCAACAAAGACCCAACGCAGCCAAAAATAAATAAATAAATAAATAAATTTACAAAATAGCTAATCATAAATATAAATTCTCAGTACAAGAGCAAGAAACAGATCTTCCTCCCTCTTACAGCATGACATACCATTAATTCAGATAAATACTTATGATTCAACAGTGCGTATCAGCTGTTACGTACCAGGCATGTAATTTATTCACACAGTCTTGTGTCTCTTTCTGAAAGAAAGGGGAACTTCCCTCCTCACTCACAAGCAATCGTTGACTTAGACTGGTCCATATTTACACCTGAGGGTGGGATGAGGCCCATAAAACATACGGTCACCAGATACCCAGACAAAGGTGGGTTCTGAAAGCAGGAGAGAAGGGGTGTGACTGTGACTGGGAATAAGCAGGGCTGATGCAGGCTGGGACAGAGGCCAGGGATGGGGTCAATGTCCAGGGAGAGGCCCTGAGGCGGCCTCGAGGACACGAGCACATCGGACAAAGACCTGAGCTGGGTGGGCAGTGCTGCCGTTGTCTGACACGTAGACACAGGGAGAGAACGGGGTTTCAGGATTAAGATTAGGTGTAGGATCTTGGAAGTGTTAACTGAACAGCCAAGCAGGGCTCACCGAGGCACCGCGTTGGGCATCAGTGGGTTAACCAGAGGTGGGTGAGGCCAGCTGGAAACATAAAGCGAGAAAAGAACCTACAGAAGAAGGTCTGTACACCCCACTCTGAAAGGCAGAGCAGCGGACTAGGTCCCCAAAGAGCCGGAGACAGAAGGAAGAAAAGCAGAGGGTCGGGGAGGGAGGTGTGCCAGGTGAGCCGTCAGCAGCTCAAACCACTTAGAGGTGAAGCCAGAAGTGGGCAGCAGGTCTGGGGCCTGGGGACATGGCAGCCTGAGTGTCGAAGGGACAGAGGTGAAGATGGTCAGCTGGGGGCAGGGACCACAAAGGGACAGCTCCAGGGGCAACACACTCGGAGGGAAAGAGTCAGGGAGGTGGGATCAGCTCCCCTTCCACCTCCTGGACTCTGACTTAGCAAGGGAAGCTGGTTTCCCTGTAAAGACCCGACGGCCACCGCACTTAGTTTCTGAAAGTCGTGTCATGCAAAATGTGTGCGAACATTGTCAAATGCGACATTTATTGTCAATAGAAAGTGTTGTAATTCCTGATAGGAATAACTGGCAGCTATGTCACACTTTATAAATACAGATTATTCTCCTCAACGCTAGCTCAATGAACAAAAATGTCCTAATGTAGAATCTGGGTGCATTCATGTGGTTATATTCTTACTGATGCTAATTCATAAAATAGACAATAAAATATAGACCTGCTGAGAGCATTCACAGTCATTCTAGAAATGGAATTGGATTCTTACAATGATTTGTCATTCAAACTACTTCGATTAAAATATAAATAATTACAGTTACCTCTCTTTTCGTCAACGCTTAAATGCAATTACCACTCACTGCAAAGGGGAGGGGAGTCAGCCTTCAACTAAAATCAGCACGAAAAATAAAGTAGTATGAATGCTAATAACACCATGAGATTTACAATACTGAACCTTACCATTTATATGATCGTATTTATAATAGTACAATTCAGCGCCATAAGACAATGAGATTCATCCAAATTTCAAATGAATTTTGGTGCCTATCAAAACTAGAATTGGGGCTTCCCTGGTGGCGCAGTGGTTGAGAGTCCGCTTGCCGATGCAGGGGACACGGGTTCGTGCCCCGGTCCGGGAAGATCCCACATGCCGCGGAGTGGCTGGACCCGTGAGCCATGGCCGCTGAGCCTGCGCGTCCGGAGCCTGTACTCCGCAGCGGGAGAGGCCACAGCAGTGAGACGTCCGCGTACCGCAAAAAAAAAAAAAAAAAAAAAAAACTAGAATTGATGCCGAATGCCAACAGTTTAGAGTCAGATTTATTCACTCAGAATAATAAGTGTGACTGTAAATAACCTGCAGACAGCGCTGAGTGCAAAACGCAGAGACACAGCCGCTCTGGAAACTCTCACAGGAGAAGCAGGTCATCGCCGGTGCCAGGGCTCCACGGCAGGTCAGCTCGGTGCCCACACGTAACTGGCCTTCTCTAACTGTTTCCAACAGGGCCTGCTGAGCGGCCCGCTAAGCAAGCTAAGAGGCACATTCACTTTTTAAAAGTCCTACTTCTTTGCTTAATTAAAACATAGCTAGTTAACAATATTTATGGATGTAAAACTACGGCCTCCGTAGAAACCAGAAACTGTCTCACCAACAAGTTTAATTGAGAAATCACAACAGCATAATATTCGCCACACTTTTTTAACAGCCTTGAAGATGAAACACAAGAGAGGAAGGAGGTGAGGGCTGCGGGGAGGCCCGGAGGGTGGGCGTCCAGGGCGCGGAGCCTCTGCAGCTCGGCACAGAATGGGCGGGGACCTCAGTGGCCTGGGGGAAACTGACATCCAGTGTTCCCTGAAAACAAGCCCAAAGCTCTCCAAAGGTACAATCTGAATGACAACACGCAGTAACCAGCTGATACTAAGGAAAAGCACACGCCAGTCTAAACACAAATACTTTTTTCCATGAAATTCGCATGCACTTTTCCCCTAAAAGCACTTCTTTAACCTGCCTTGGTACACTGCAAAAAATACAGGTCGATTCTAATTAGCGAGTTTCTGAGGATGCTGGAATCAGGTCTGAAGTGACTCAGAACCCAGACCACAGGTTCTTCGGGTGAAGGGGAGGCAGGGGACACACGGTTTCCCGTCCCCGTCCCGCGTGCAGCGGCCACCCATCACCCGTGTCCACGTACCTCAGAGCGAGTGTCTGCTTGGAGAAGGACAGCGCGGGGGCCTGGGGTACAGAGACAGACCTCACGTGCCTGACGCCACCTGCTTCCTGTGGTGGCAGGCGAGCTGCTCTCATAATTCTGCAGCTGGGGTACCCGTTTGACAGAGAGGGAACCCGGCTGTAAACTCACCGACAAGAGCTCCCCTCCCTCCACCCAATGATAAAGCAGCTCAATGTCTCCGTCTGCCACTCAGTCCTTTGATGGAACTCACATCAGTGCTGCCCTCTTGTCACTCTTCTTAAGTGTGTCTCCTGGGACATCTAGGGACATGGCACTAAATTAAACTTGGATCTTGGAAACCGATCCAAGATAGGAAACCTATCTCCTGGTAAAATCAGGTAATTCCCCATCTTAAAATATGTGAATCTTGCTTATGACATCATAGACATCATCAGAAATTCTACACTTGAAATCAAAGATGAGTCAGCAAGGATGAGAAACACGTGACAAAAGCACAGAACAAACGGACATCCTTCCCCAGAGATTACCTGTTTCCTTTAGCTCCTGCGATAACTCACATCTCTAACTAGATGACGAAGTGGTGACACTACTAGATGCACTCTTTAAATGACCTGACATGCTCTCACCTTCCAGTCGCTAAGCTCACCGTGAGAACTCACATATATGACTGGCTCTCCCAGGCTTCCAGCCCCTGGACTGAAGCAGTGATGTTAATTAAAAACAGAAAATTGCATTCAGCACAAACCAGCAGCAGTGGTTGAACAGGAAAGCAGGACACCTTTACACACTGCACTGGCGGTTCTCCACCAGGGGTTTAACCACAGGGACACAGGAGACTCAGGGACACAGGTATATGAACTGGCTCAACTTAGGGAATACAAGTAACAGGGAACGGCTACCTAAAACGAAAGAGACAAGGAAGTTCCAATCCTGAGCAAGAGACATTCAAATGTGGCCAAATTCTCATGATTCAAACCAGCAGTCATAAAGAACATGGTTCCAGCCATGACTGTGAGCTATGAACTCTCCTGTTTTAAAAGACACATGTGTAGACAGAACAGTTAACAGGGGGCAAGAATCTGAGCCCTGCTGTAGGCTGTAGCACGCAGCATCCGAGCACACCTGATTACTTAGGACACCGGAGGGACCATTCCTGCTACTACGGGACCCATATTACTATTCCAACACTTGTCCTTTGGTGCTGACAGAACTTCCTGGCTGGAACACAATCATGGCTGGAACCTTGGCTGGAAAATGGCCCTAAACATCTTTGCACTATGGACCTCTGATGGCCATAAATTTTTCACTTGAATCCTTGGCATCTAGACAACCATGCAGATTTGCTGCTTTTCGTATCAGTAACGATCCATAACATCATTGAGTTTACATAGTTATTTAATCATTTCAGTTAAGAAGAACTTAGTGCTTCTAATTAGAAAAATGATGACATACAAGAAAGTCGTTTCAAACCCAGTATGAGGCACATAGGATGCATCTTATAATCAAGGTTCTTATTACAAATAAGCACTAATTACAGTCGCAGCAAATGGGGTATGGAGCCCCTTTCCGAGCCCTCAATTTAGTGTCTTAATGCAGTCAACATTTAGCACCCTGGAGAGTACTTATTTGAGAACCTGCAGTTGATATATTTTTTAAAAGCTTAAATTATTGCCAATAACTCGTCCACTGGGTCAATTACGCAGTGTGATCAACCCACTTGGCTCTTCCACTATAATTACAGTGGTTATAAACAGGACGGCTGCAAGAGCACCTCAAGCAGATGGGCAGCTCCTAACCAGATGGCACGGCTCCAAGACTCCAGGCAGCGACAGAACTCCCAGCCTCTCTTTCTTAAGCAGTTTACTTCCAATTACTCCAAGCACATCTTCCCGGTTTGATTTCCATCTGCAGTAGCTGGAAAACGACTCTGTGGCAAAGTACTTTACACAATCAGCGCGGAACTTTACATGAAATTTAATTTCAAGATTTTGTGGAAACACCCCAAAATTGTACAACTTGAAGGAAGAAGCAACTGTCTCTACATAAGGTTTTTTTTTTTTTTAAGAAAATCATACAGTCATTAGTACTACTGCCCTGGTTTAGAAGCATCCTGACACACAAGAATTTATAAAAGCCTTCAACCCATAGTCTCCGAAACATTTCTCGGTTATCCTGAAAAGGATTGCTAGACACACTCCGGTTTTCACTGTCGCTCCCGGGCTTAGGGAGTCTGTGAGGACAAACCCGAAGGGAGGCGGTTCCAGCCAGATTAGTCAATCAGTCGGGGAGCCTCGGCAGCGGTTCCTATACTGTTTCCAGAACACTCGGTTATGCTGGGGGTGGCGACGCGAAGGCTTGCAAGAACTTTTCGTTTTTGACTGAGCCACATTTCTGTTTTCCCCCAACAGTTAAGTTATTTAAAAGTAAGAGGGTGGAAGAGAGTCGTCTGGGGCAGGGATAAGAAGCGATGTCACACAGACACGCACGCACGAATCGGTATCACGGAAGTGGGCGTCCAGAGCTGAGCTGTCCCCTAAGTAGCAGGGCGCTCGGCCGGGCGGGGACCCCAGCACCGGGCAGAGGCCCCCCAAGACGGAGCTGAGCTCAGGAGGCCGCCCGCCGCGGCCCCTGAGGCCGGGAGCCGCTCGCAGGGAGACATGAGGGGCGAACCCCGAACCCCCAACACTGGAGAACCTGGTTCCCACGGGCCACGGAGCCGCTGCACCTTCACGACAGGGAAAGGCAGACCCTACAAGTTTCCGTCTGGGATGCTGGGCCGGGAGGACAGAGGGTCAGGGGATCTGCGCCCGCCCGCCCGCACGAGCCGCCCCGGGAGATGGGGATGGAGACGCAAGAGGGAAGGGGGCGCCGGGTGAGGAGGGGGCGGAGGATAAGGAGGGCGCGCGGAGGAGAGACAGGGGCGCTGGGAAGGGGAGGGCCTGGAGGGAGAAAGGGGTGCAGAGGAGAAGGGGGCGCAGGGAGAGGAGGGGCGCGCGCAGAAAAGACGGCCGGGAGGGCCGGCACTCACCCTCGCGGGCACTAGCAGGCGGCCGGGGCGCCCGCGGGGGGCAGCCGGGGGGAAGGGTCCCTCGGCGCTCATCGCCGCCCACTCGGCGGGACCAGCGCTATGGGCCGCGCGAGCTCAGCGCCGAGGCCCCGCGCGAGCCTCCTAGAGCCCCGCGGGCGCCACGTCCGCGCCCCTCTGCGCTCCGGCGCCGCTCGGGCTCGGCTCTGGCTCCGCGGGCAGCGGCGGGAGGAGCCGAGCGCCGCCCACCGCCCTGAGCACCGCCCACCGCCCTGAGCACCGCCCACCGCCCTGAGCACCGCCCACCGCCCTGAGCACCGCCCTCCGCCCTGAGCGCCGCCCACCGCCCGTGACCACCGCCTACCGCCCGTGAGCGCCGCCCACCGCCCTGAGCACCGCCCACCGCCCGTGACCACCGCCCACCGCCCTGAGCGCCGCCCACGCGACCCGCCGGGAGAAGAGGGGAGCGCGGCTGCAGAGGGGCGGGGACGTGTCCCGGGTTGCGGCTCTCCGGGGGAGAGCAGGAGAGGTGACAGCCTGTGGGGGCTGCCGCTCCCCCGGGCCGGGGTCGAGCGCTCCTCCCGCTCGGCGGCCCCTCCCCGCCCCTGCTCCCCGGTGGATCTGACTTGGGGCGTCCCCCCGTCCGCAGTCGGGTGCCTCCGGGCCTTCCCCACCCTCGGATGTTCGCAGGGCAGCTGCCTGCCGGGTCCCTGGGGACCCCTCCGCCGGGGTCTCCCCGTCACGTGGAGCTGGTGCTGGACCCTGGGGACTGTCCAGAAAAGGAAAGGACGCCTCTCGCGCCCGCGAGCCCCACCCGCGCCCCGGGCTGGCGGCTCGGCGGCGCCCGTGTCCTCCCTGCGGACCCGGGGACGCCCTGGGGCGCGGAGCTGGGCGCACCTCCCGGCAGTGGGGCAGCAGCCTGTCGGCGATTCCCTTGCTCTCTCAGGACAGTATCGGGCTGCGTAGACTCAAGTCATCTTCGTTCAAGCGTAAACGAAAGTTTGGCATAAATCAGGAAAACACCCCCACCCCCGAAGCTACCAACCTTTACAAAGGGCGTGGGTTTTCCTCCCTTTCCAAATCCCGCGTCTCCCGGTCGCGCAAACTCTCAGGGGCGCAGACGCGCGCGGTCTTTCATCTGCGGAAGCCCGTTCGCTGTCCTCTGAGGCGGGAAAGCGCCAAAGCCGAGGTGGCAGGACCGGCGTGACCCCGTCTCTGCGAGTGGAACGCCTGATGCATGGCGGACAAGTGGCGGTGGAACAGACAAGAGAGACGCTGCTCTTTCTGACGGCAAACTGGTTTTTTCGAGCTTTATCGCGAAATAATGGATGGATAACTGTGTAAATTTAAGGTGTACAAAGTGTTGACTTGATACACTTATACCGCCGTGTGATTACCACCGTCGGTTAGCTGACGTTCACCAGGTCACATAATTACCATTTCTTTTCAGAAGTGGGAAATACAGTCTTGATAACTATAATCACCATGCCATACATTAGACCCCCAGAATGTATTCATCTTATAGCTGAACAGTTTGTACCCTCTGATCAACGTCTTTGCAGCCCCCAGCTCCCCAGTCCCTGGTACCCACCCATCTACTCTGTTTCTCTGCGTTGGGCTTTCTTAGATTCCGTATTTAAGTGAGATCATACAGCATGTGTCTTCCTCTGACTTAACGGAATGCCCTCAAAGTCCATCCATGTGGTTGCAAAATGGCAAGATTTCCTCTTTCTGATGGCTGAATAATATTCATTATATGAACATATAATATACATACATATACACATAGGCACATATATATCACATATATATCTGATAGATATCACAATACATATACATACACACAGGCACACACACCCCACATCTTTATCCATTCATCCGTTGCTGGATACTTGGGTTGTTTCCATGTCTTGTCTATTGTGAATAATGTTGCAGTAAACATGGGAGTTCATAAATCTTTTCGATATCCTGTTTTCCTTTGGTTATACGCCCAGAAGTGGGATTGCTGGGTATAATAATAATTTTATTTATTTTTCGAGGTACTTCCATACTGCTTTCTCCATCTTCCTATGAGCAGAAAACTGGTGTGTGTTTTTGTTTTTTTAATTTATTTTTTTTTAACAGAGGTTTTTTAAAATTTATTTTATTTATTTATCTTTGGCTGCGTCAGGTCTTCGTTGCTGTGTGCGGGCTTTCTCTAGCTGCGGCGAGCAGGGCTACTCTTCATTGTGGTGCGCGGGCTTCTCATTGTGGTGGCCTCTCTTGTTGTGGAGCATGGGTTCTGGGTGTGCGGGCTTCAGTAGTTACAGGACCTGGGCTCAGTAGTTGTGGTTCGTGGGCTCTAGAGCGCAGGCTCAGTAGTTGTGGTGCACGGGCTTATTTGCTCTGTGGCATGTGGGATCTTCCCGGACCAGGGCTCCAACCCGTGTCCCCTGCATTGGCAGGTGGATTCTTAACCACTGTGCCACCGGGGAAGCTCTTTGTGTGTGTTTTTAAAACCATATTTGCTACAAAAGAAGTGTGTTTACATACGCCATAATTTCTCGATGTTGTCTAAACTAGAAATTCACTAAAGAGTAAAACAACTAATTATTTAAGAAAAAGAGCATCACATGATCATTACCATATTTCTATTTTTAAACCTGATATTAATATGAATTACAACTAAAACTCACAAGAACTACATTGTAGAGCAGCTATCACTTTTTCCCAGTCTTCAGATAATAAATTTTACTGCTAAATTAATATTGTTTTGGAAATTTGTTAATATTTGTGTGCTAAGGAGTTGAAGTGAGTACTATTTTTGAGACTTTTTTGGAAAAAATGACATTTCACATTAAAAAGGATGGTGTGATATAATCGACACTAATATGCTACTCAAAGAACAGGAAGGGAAGGAGGGAGGGAGGGAGGGAGGGAGGAGAAGAAGGAGAAAGGAGAGAAAGATTCCACAGCAGTGGAGGGGATTCCTGTAGGAAACCTCTCCCAGGGGAGCCATGGCTGTTGGGGGCCCTTGAGAATCGGCAGATCCTCGGAGGACTCAGAAACTGACCAGGGCTAGCACCAGGGTCCTGGGGCCTGTGCAACTGCAGGATAACGCAAGGGCTTTTAAGTCATGGTCCAAGAGTGGGTTTTAGGCAGGTGATCAGTGAATGCCTCTAACTATATGTAAATATGTATATCTTTTACCGCTTTTAATAGTCAATATTTGTTTCAATCATTGACACATTCAACAACAATTGATTGCTGACCGATGTCTAGATGCCTTAGTAGATATTGGGGATGTGATGAATGTAAGACCACCAGCTCCTCATGGAGCTCAGAGTCTAGTGGGTCACGGACATAAAATTACTGCCTCCCTTATTTGATGGATTACAGACATTTTATTACCCATGTAATAAAAATGTCCTTCCCAAATCAGGTTCTCAGCATACGTGTTAAGTATCTTTGAGAATGAATGAGTGAACTCAAAACTGATTATGTCACGTATCCTTACCTGAGTAAGAATATTTGGAGAAGATATTAAATATATCCAGTAGGCATTGTAATATTCAAATATGTACCTGAATTTTTAGAATGGTCTCCAAATAGAAATAAACCATGAATACATTTAGTTTTGACTCATAACCAAGTCCCAAATCTGATTTTCAGAGTTATATAAGTGTACAGAGGCTCTGAGGAGAGAATTCGTTTCTGAACACAAAGATACTTTGATTCTCATAGGCTTAAGAGAAATGAATAGAAATTTGAGCAACATGATATGATTCTCCTCAACTTTTGCTGTGACAGAAACAATGAGGCTAATTTCTCATTTAATACTTTCTTTTTCTTAATAAGTACATTAGAAATGTACAAAGTGTATGAATTTTGAAAAGTTTGAATTTCTGATTTATGTACTTTTTCTTGCAGAAAATTGCTTGCAATCTACAGTTTTTTTTCTTTATAAGAAAGTGCTTTAGTAAAACACCCACCTACAACCAAGAATATGGGATCCTTTTGTTTCATAATTTAATAAGATAATCATTTGTTTACCCCTTTCCTTATTTATTCAAAAATATGCACTGGGCTTGTGTTATGTATCAGGCTTGTGCTACACGGGACAAACACGATGGTAACAGAGACCACATGCTCTGGTCCAGTGTGCAGAATACAGCACCGGAAGCGTAAGCAGAAACAGTGGGAGCCAAGGGGTTTGGCATTAGTTGGCAAGTGAGTACGGGATGCCCGAGATTCTGTCCAGTCTCCTCAGTCTCCCCTCCCTCAACGCCATGGTCCTCACCGCCCACATCTGCCCTACCAGCCCCAGGAACCAACCACCTGCAGTCCCACTGTCAGTACCCCTCCCCCCAGCTCATTTCCTCTGCATGTCCCCTGTGTCTCACTCTACACCTACGGCCAAATAATCTGTTGGCAACCACTGACCCCTCCCTCAAAAATGACTTCAATTTCTTCCTTATTCCATTTAAATTATAAAATCCACCACTGTCATCAGTCTTTTACAAACATTCCTAATTTCCCCCAGTTTTTCTCGCTGTCATACTTGCCTCGTGAAACCACAAACCTGGTTAAGCCCAACTAACCACCTGTCCCTTACCTTTCCCCAAACACCTGAACCCCGTGAGGGAAAACCACAGAGCCCTAACGACTGGTCTGTTTCCATCCAGGACCACATCTCAAGCAGGCGCCCAGTCACTCCTGTGGTTCAGCCACCCCTCCCGGTGGGTTTGACTTCCAGGCTCTAAAACAACTTCCCTCCTTCCTCCCTCCCATATTCTCTCTCTCTCCCCCCCCCCGCCTCCCCCTTTCCCTCCACTTCCATTCACTCTGCTGCAGATATTCTCTCTAATTCAAAGAGAAACTAGAAACAATTAGATAGGAGCTACCTCATGTGTCTCCCACCCTATAATCAAATCCGCCCACCTTCTGTTCCCTCCACGGACACTTTCTGCTGGCCTTCTCAGGGGACCTGCCCTGCCTTATGGAAGATAGTCCGCTGCACCCCAACTGCTAAGGAACCTGTCACTTTCGCCTTTTCCTGCAGTACCCCTTCCTCCCCCCCCCCCATACCCCCTCCCTCATCCTCCGGAGGAATTGCCCATTTTCAGCTCCCTCACAAACCAGATTCTCAAAGAGCTTTAACTCCCCACCTCAGGCTCTCCTCCATCCTCTCCAGCTGGCTTTATCCACATGCCACCAGGAGTCAGCCTCCTTCAGGGCTCCAGTGACAGCCCCCCTCCACCCAGACATTCAGGTCAGCACAACAGGGTCCCCCACGGATCTGATCAAACTTGAGTGAATATCAACCTGAATAATCAATTAATGAAAAATGACGAAGTCTTTGTAGTTACTTGAAGGCCCAGTTACAAGGTGATCCTCAGAAAATGAAAACCAGAGTTCTTTTTCCTGGAAAGGGGCCAACAGTCAGGATTAACCTGGACAAAGGGAAACACACACTTTCAGTTCCATTGCTCCCAGGCCAGGTCCGTGGTGTTTCCCTGCTCATCTTTAGAGAAGAAGGTCTGGTCTCCGGGCCTTCAGAAGGCACGGTGGCAGAAGAGGTAGCGTCCATATCTGCGCACAGGACAGCTCTGTGCGCAGCCGTGCACTTACCCAGTCATTCCAGTAACTTTCAGTGCTGGTATCATAGTCCCAATCTGAGGAAAAAAACCAGGGCTTGAGAGGTTGATATGTAAGCTTTTGACTCAGCAATACCACACGTAAGAATGTATCATAGTACATGATAAAAGTAACTGCACACACACATGTAGATACAGGACTGCTCATTACAGCCTTACTAAAACAGAAAAATATCAGAACACCATCTTTATACATAAAATGTCATCCGTACACATTTTTTATGAAGCTGTTACCAAGAATGAGGTATATTTACATTTATGTCTAGTAGACAAAGTCTACAATACGTTAAGAGAAAACAAAGTTATAAAATGTATATATTGAATAATACACTTTATGAAAAAATGGAGTACCATTTATGTAATAGAGAACGCATTAAGTAAGGTGTGCTCTGGGACAGGTTCAGGAGAACCCCAAGTCCTCCGGGCGTGGAGAGGCGTGTTGGCAGCCTGGCCCCAGTCAGGGTACCAGCGCCTGAGAAGGTGGTGTGTGTACACGTGTTAGCATCTGTACTTCCATAGACGTGAGGATGGTGGCTGCCTTGGAAATATATGGGATTATGAAGAATACTTTTATTTCATTCTTCATAAAATTTGTAGTTTTCACTTTTCAAAGAGAAAAGCTAGTACCTGTATATCAATACAGTTCTATATGCTATCGGTACCATATAGCTTTATATGTAGTACACATACGGTAAATACTACATGATAAACACTACCAGAAATAAGTTGTTTCCTTTGGAAAAAATACATGTGAATTTATATTCAACTGAACTCTACAGCAAGTTTCCAAACATGATTTAGTACGCATACTGTTTCATCGGAGACTATTACTTACAATTCCTTATGAAATTTTATGTAAAATACAGACTTTTATTTCAAGTCATTCATTTTCTTTGACTTTCATTGACTTTCATCAGTATTTTGTAAGTCTCTATACACACACACACACATATATATATATAAAATATGGGAAAAGTGGCAAGTATTTAACACATCATGAATGTTTTTGCATAGAGAGTGAATATCAATTGGGATTTTCTCCAAACACAAAGATTTTGGAGCATGTCGGGAACCTCTGAACTCTCTCATCCATGGTGAGTGGCTACAAGATATTGACAAGCTTTGATTCCCCTGTGAACCTCCGAAGGTTAATTGACCCATAGATCCACCCAACTGAATAAATACTCTTGAGACTATTTATACAAATCACCACCACAGAAGTAACTCCCACCTCAGAAGTGGCCCAGTCGTGATGCTTATTCCCCACCTAGTCCTGGAGCTGGTCCCTCACTTTCCACTTCCCTGGTGAGGTGACCTGGGAAGAAGGATGCAGGTAAGTTGCAGAGGTCATCTGGTCTGAGGGCAGGGAGGGAGTCACACCCAGTAGTCACATTTGGAGCCCCGGCTCTGAAACCCCTCAATATTGACCCTGGAGGACACACATTTTTAAACACCAGATTGTGAGGTTTAAAAGAGACAATTCCCTTTCTCTTTTAAAAATGACAGTGAGAGTAGATTTATTTTTGTTTTAAAAGTCCTTTTGATAAAAATAAAATAATATTTTTTTAAAATGTACACCAAATATACCAAATGCAAATACTCAGTTGTTTTGCTCTCCCATTAAATTTTTAACATATTTTTTTCGTTTTTTTTGAAGTATAGTTGACATACTATACTTCATTGATATTATAGTAGTTTCAGATGCACAACAAAGAGATTTGACATTTATTTACATCACAAACCTGTCACCACAATGTTTAGTAACCATACGTCACCTTATAAAGTTATTAGAATATAATTGACTATATTCCCTGTTCTGTGTATTACGTCTCCATGACTTATTTATTTTATAACTGGAAGTTTATCCTTCTTAATTCCTTTCACCTACTTCACTTATTCCCCCACCCCACCCCCTCTGACAACCATCTGTTTGTTCTCTGTGTCTATGAGTCTTTTCTCATTTTGTATTGTTTGTTCATTTGTTTTGCTTTGGGCTTTTCTTTTAGATTCCACATATAAATGAGAACACAACATATTTGTCTTCCTCTGTCTGACTTATTTCCCTAAGCATAGTACTCTTTATATCCATCCATCCTGTCACAGATGGTGAGATTTCATTCTTCATTCTTTTTTATGGCTGAGTAATATTCCATTATTAATAGTCTGGCATATATAAATATATATATATATATTTCACATCTTCTTTATCCATTCTTTTGTTGATGGGCACTTAGGTTGCTTCCATATCTTGCCTATTGTAAATAATGCTGTAATGAACACTGGGGTGTGGATATCTCTTAGAATTAGAGTTTTCATTTTCTTCAGGAAAATACCCAGAAGTGGAATTGCTGGATCCTATAGCAGTTCTATTTTTAATTTTTTGAGGAACCTCCATATTGTTTTCAACAGTGGCTGTACCATTTACATACTCACTGACAACGCACAAAAGTTTCCTTTTCTCCACATTCAATCCTGAGAGATTTACCAGCCTTTATTTACTGACATGTACATCACTATTTCTTTATTATTTTATTTCTACGATTATAATTTTCCTCTAATCTACGTATAGTTCTGTTTCAGTGGGATTTCTAAAAGGATGGGAAATGTGTGAATGATCAACCTGTCATATTCTAGCATTGTTTTTATTGCTTAGGATTTAGGTTGACAGGATTGAGCTGGTAATAGACAACTCCTCTTAAATAATCGACATTGGTTTGTTGAGGGACTTTCTTTATATCACAATAATTCCTCTTCTTTTATCTCCATGCCCATCCCCTATCTTACATGCATATTTATTTATATATGTATTTCTTTGGAAATATGTAGTGGGGTGTGTGTGTGTGTGTGTGTGTGGTATTTTGCTGTAGAAATCATTCTATTTCTAACATTCTCCACCTTACTATGTTTTTAGAACTATTTTTTTTAAACCTAGTAAAATTTTATTTTATTTTTCATTGGAGTATAGTTGCTTTGCAATGTTGTGTTAGTTTCTGCTGTACAGCACAGTGAATCAGCTCTATGTATATCCCCTCCTTTTTGGATTTCTTTCCCATTTAGTTCACTGCAGAGCATTGAGTAGAGTTCCCTGTGCTACACAGTAGGTCCTCATTAGTTATCTATTTTATACATAGTATCAATAGTGTATATATGTCAATCCCAGTCTCCCAGTTCATCCCACCCCCCTTCCCCCCTTTGTATCCATGCATTTGTTCTCTACATCTGTGTCTATTTCTGCTTTGCAAATAAGTTCATCTATACCATTTTCTAGATTCCACATATATGCAATAATGTACGATATTTGTTTTTCTCTTTCTGGTTTACTTCACTCTGTATGGCAGTCTCTAGATCCATCCACGTCTCTGCAATGGCACAATTTCATTTCTTTTTATGGCTGAGTAATATTCTGTTATATATATGTACCACATCTTCTTTATCCATTCCTCTGTTGATGGACATTTAGGTCGTTTCCATGACCTGGTTATTGTAAATAGTGCAGCAATGAACATTGGGGTGCATGTGTCTTTTTGAATTATGGTTTTCTCCAGGTATATGCCCAGTAGTGGGATTGCTGGGTCGTATGCTAGTTCTATTTTTAGTTTTTTAAGGAACCTCCATACTGTTCTACATAGTGGCTGTATCAAGCTACATTCCCACCAACAGTGCAAGAGGGGTCCCTTTTCTCCACACCCTCTCCGGCATCTGTTGTTTGTAGATTTTCAGATGATGGCCATTCGAACTGGTGCGAGGTGATACCTCATTGCAGTTTCGATTTGCATTTCTCTAATGATTAATGATGCTGAGCAGCTTTTCGTGTGCCTCTTGGCCACCTGTGTGTCTTCTTTGGAGAAACGTCTGTTTAGGTTTTCTGCCCATTTTTGATTTTGGGTTTTTTTTTTTATATTGAGCTGCTTTAATATGACACATAAACAATGCGTTATCTCAAGTACTTCATACAATTCCACTAGTTTACTTGTCTATTTGCCAGATAAATAAAGGGTAAATCTTTAGTTTACGTATGAATTTTGCTTCCGTAGCAACATTGTGATTAAAATCCCTTTCACGTTTTCTCCTTGTGGATGCCTGAGGAGCGTCTTTGAAACACGTAAGTCACTTAGTATTAACAAATTACACAGAAAATCCGGTACATTAAAAAAAATCCAAACCCAGCCTTCAAATCTGTCTCATAAACAATCGCTTTGCTTTTGCCCAGCGATCTTTCTGCCTGTTGCTTACTACACTCCAGAATTTCAGATACTGGGAACTTTGATTGTAAAATGAGTCAAGGCAGCAAGTAAAGAACAATGGAAGACTCGTTGCAAATTTATTTCTAAAGAAGGAGGACATGAATTTTGAATGTTGAGAGGTATTTACAGATTTTGTGAAAAGGCTTCAGAACATGGAAGCTTAACTCCTTTTCTTAAGTGGTCAATGATTTGAATTAAAAAAGTGGAGCCCGAAATGTTGCACTGGTCTTTCAAAACTCTGCAGGGTGTTTGGTGTGATGCGTGATAGTGGTGTGCTGGGCAGGACAGAAATTGTTGCTGCACGGACCTAATGTCACCACCCCCCCCCCCCAGAATACCTTCAGTGGTAACAATAATTGATTTTAGGGTCAACTAAGGTTCTCCTGAGCTTTCTATACAATGGGCCAGAAGCTAAGTGTCGTCTGTGGATAAGCTCACGGTATTTTCTCTGGAGCCCTGTGAGCTCAATGCCAGTCTCATCCCATTTTACAGACGAGGGGTGGAGGCCTGTTTTGACCCAGGGCTGGCGAGCAGGGACCTGCGGTTGGAGCACAGCGTGTGGCCTTAGCACGGAGCCCTACGTGCTGTCTGTGCGCGTAACGAATCGACGTACTTTATTCCTTGAACTTCGATTTCAAAGCCAAAATCCTAACGCCTACTTTGGAGAGGTGCTATAATAACTAACTTGTAAAACGTCTGGTGTCATCCGGAATATAAAAGGAGCTCAATAAGTTTACTCACCATAATTATTACAAATTTCATCAATTGCTGTGACAGCTAGTCGTATTGTAGACATAATAGCTGCCACCACAGATAGGCTGGGAGTCCTGACCTGACTCAGAAGCGTCACATCCTCTCCCCTTAAACACAGATGACTTCTCCCTCAGAAAGTGTGCTGCAACGCCAAAAAGAAATCAATCTACAGTGTTGCCCACAATCCTTTGCTTTTAACGGGCTCTTCATTTCATTACGTATTATGATAATTCTGCTAACTCGCCCTTCAGTAAACTATAATGTGAAAACTCAATGGGAGAAAGTATTGTTTGCTTTAGCAAAAATTAGCCTCTGGCATACAACCAGACGCAAAAAACTATCTATTCGGCATGAGATTTGCAAACAAGTTTTCCTAATAGTAATTCTCAGACTCTGTATTAGAGCCCCTTCTACTTTATTGAAAGTAATTCTGATCTGCTGTGAGTATAACTCCTACTTAGTTATGGCTGGAGCTCACAAAGGCAGCCTGTTCCGTTAGAGTTGATAAGCTTATAAGCAGAACACCAACCCCCGTAGGGTTTTGTTAATTTGGAGATCTTTAACGTTCTTTAATTGCCTGATAATATTTTTTGAACTGATTTTAAGAATTGCCTTTTAAAAAATCATTTTTTCCCCATTTCCTTGGTTAAGATGGTGGAAAAAATAGAAAGGACTGAGCTACACTTTTCTTGAGCTAGAAATTGCCATCAGCTTGTTTTTGCAGATGTTGCATTACTTCGAAGCGCGGTTATTTCTCAACACGCTTTGTACGTGCCGAGTAGGAATGTGTTAAGGTGAGTGTGGGGGAGTGCCATTTTACTGCCCTAGAGGGTTTTTGTTGTTGTGGGTTTGTTTCATTCTGTATCTTTTTATAATTGCCTAAGTCCAGCTGAAAAAGCATAAGATATATGGTTGTAGATCATAACGCACAGCTCTGTCCTGCGGGCAAATATTGCCCAAAGTACAAACAAATGAGACGTCTTTTATCAGAAAAAAATACATGACTATAAAATGGCTAATACATTTGCTCTGTAAATTGAGAGTAGAAATTCAGGATAAATTCAGGCTGGTTTCAAGAAATCCTCCTCCCACTGTTAGCACTTTCCCTCGTTCTGTGGCCGTCTGTAAACACCTTTAGGCTGGTACTTATTAAACATGATCTGTGCTAGTGTAAATTATGCACACACACTCACGTGCACAGATGTACGTACATACACATTCACATGCCCTGGAAGTGAAGACAGGCCTGGAGGTGAGGACAGACTGGGTCTGGCAGTGTCATCAAAGGCTCGTCCTAAAGGAACCTCGACCACTTTTGCCAACACTCAATGTCCACAGTTAGTCCTGCAGCCCCTCCCTGCTCAGGTGGGCACCGGCCCTGTGCCCTGACCGGCAGGGGCAGTGACCAGTTCCAAAGTTGCCCAGGTGCGCGGCACAGCTTCACATGCTTTCAAAGGCCGAACGGGCTCCTGCACGGCCCAGGACAGCAGGACGGCCCCTCAGACCCCGGGGATGGAAGCCCGACTTGGCATCCGGAGGTTTCACGCTGCTGCCTCTTGTTCAGCTCCTGCTGCGGCAGCTCTCGGCCTGCAGACCTGGATCTGCTTCTTAAGGAGAAGGTTCCCTTCCCTCCTCTCTGTGCAGCCGGACGGGAGCAAACTCACTGCCTTGAGCACCCTCAGAGGGAGAAGCACCCAGGTCAGGGCCCTCCGCCTGGGAGGAAAGGTCCTCAATGGGTCCCCATTTTGTTCCCTGCCAGGCACTCCCTTTTGGATGTGACCTGTGGCTGCACTTTGGGGACGCCCTTGGTTTTGCATCCCCACCTCCGGCGCGGCCTGTGACCCCCAACCTGCCTCCCCCCAGCCTGCACCGCTGTGGGAGAGGGATCGATTTAAATTCTCTGGCACTCACAGACCTTCTTGAGGCTTAGGGTTTCTTCTACAATCACCTATTTCAAACTCTTGGCGAGCCTCTTATCTGGGGCTCCTTGCGACAATAGCCACGCTCTGGTATTAGGGCCGCCCAGCAGGTGTGTGGGAACCACATCCTTAGCCCGTTTCCTGGAGACAGTCGTGTAATTGAGGAGACTCAGAGGGCACCATCCCAACCCACTGAAATTAACCAGCTCCCTGCCAGGCTGTGCGTCACAGGTTGGCCGCTAAAATTATCTACATTCCAACTTCTGTAAGTGACGGTCTTTCTAAGTATTCATCACGGCAGAACAATTTCCCGTGGTCGCCGTCACAGACTGTCACAACCCTGGTGGCTTCTGTTGCTTCATAAACTGGCCCCGTCCCCAGGAGGACAGGGAGAGACCAAAGAAACTGGAAGACCTCCAGACAGGGGGGTGGCAGGTGTAAC
This sequence comes from Phocoena sinus, assembly GCF_008692025.1. Classification (NCBI taxonomy): domain Eukaryota; kingdom Metazoa; phylum Chordata; class Mammalia; order Artiodactyla; family Phocoenidae; genus Phocoena; species Phocoena sinus. Next base: position 575,301 of record NC_045775.1, on the reverse strand, counting down.
CCGCAGGGGGCTTACTCATGAGGCTTGCCTTGGACCGCAGGACAAGTGGCTACCTGCACCCACCGCCAGATTTTAGAAGTTTATAGGGGGCTTACCTGGGTTCCATCAGGTTCACTGTCCAGACGGCCTCACCTCGAGGCTGTGTCTGCGGGGGGGGATGGTGCAAACATCCCAGGGTCAGAGGTGAGGAGCCTCAGTTGCCCGGGACAACTCGTAGGGCCTCTCAATTACCTTGTCCACCAGCTTTGAGACAGTACAGACCTAATTCCTACAGTTCTGCAGGCCAGGCTCCAAGGGGGTTTACAGTCTAACAGCCAGGTGTTGGTGGGCTGCCCTCCTTCCACAGGTGCCAGGGGAGGGTCCAGCTCCCAGGGGCTGCCGTGCTGTCTGCGTCTTGGCCTTCCTCCCACCTGGACCAGGAGCACCGCCTCACCTGCATCACCTGGACTTTGACACGTTACCCTCTCATCACATACGTGGACTTGTGATCACACTGCCCGCGCCGCCTCCCTGACGGTCCGGGATGACCTCCCTTCTCGAGGTCAGCTGATTACCGGCCACCTTCACTTGCTTTGCCACGTTACGCACGTAACCACGGGCCTTGAGCAGGATGTGGATGTGTTTGGGGACCAATTATTCCACCTGCGCTTGCTTTCTTCCCTGCATGCTTTTAAAATATATTTTTGTGATCACACTCAGTGGACATCCCACTTGTAGTCCCATTTCCTATTTCAGTCAGGGTGGGTCTACAGTATTAACCACCACCCCCAAATCTGCATCCCTCACACAATGAAGATTTAATTCCTGATCCGGCTGCATGTACATGCGTGTGGGCCTCACCAGAGGAAAAGAGCCCTGACACCACTCACACCGGCCCTGAACGTGCATCTTTGCCCAGATCTGGTCATGGGCCCCTCTGCCACCATCTGGCATTGACACTAATGACACTACATCTGGCACCTTGTTTTTGCTAAGACAATATTTCGGTTCTTCAAGTAACGTTTAAAGCTATCATTCTGCTCTTGTTATAGATTGTATTGTCAGCTTATTCTATTTTATCTTTCTTTTTCATAACATGATTTCAATTAGTATACTGATCTCGCTAATCTTCAAATTTCTTATTCTATTTTTTTCAGATATGTTTTCCATAATCCATCTTAATTGTAAGGTTCTTAACTCCCGTTTTTAATCTTTAATTCTACCCACTGCTCTCATTTTAATTTTTCTCTCATTAATATTCTAACTATTTAATTATAATATTGTATCATTTATTTACTGAGTTCCTAGATTTTTATCTTGAAGTTCATTTACTTTAGATCTCATTATTAGTTTTCTTTTACCCAACCGTGAATCTATTATGCTCTTACTTCTCTTATTTTCAAGTGGTACTAATTACCTTTACTTTGAATTTTATTTTAAATAACTCTTTTTTTATGTGTGAATATGGAAAGCGTAGTTAACGGATATCACTTCTCTTCATCACAGCTGTTCTTTCTTTAGGGAAGGAGCTAACCTTTTCCATAATGTAATTCATGGTCCCTCATACAGTGGCCGTGTTGAAACAGTCATTTCTGCAGCATGATCCACGGCCTGGTGGGTGGAAGTTTACCCCTCCAGCTTTACAAATGTACATCACAGATGTAAGAAACGAGGAGACCCGTAGAGAGAGAGCAGACATTAAAAATAAAGAAAGGAGGTGTTTACCAAACATTTTCTTTGGGAACAAGCCCTGGACCGAATCTCTTTCAAGGGTTTTGTGCAATACCTTTTTATTTTTTTTGCGGTACGCGGGCCTCTCGCCGCTGTGGCCTCTCCCGCTGCGGAGCACAGGCTCAGCGGCCACGGCTCACGGGCCCAGCCGCTCCGCGGCACGTCGGGATCGTCCCAGACCGGGGCACGAACCCGCGTCCCCTGCATCGGCAGGCGGACTCCCAACCGCTGCGCCACCAGGGAAGCCCTGTGCAATGCCTTTTGAAGAAAGCAGAGAGCTTCCGCACCGCAGGCTCTGGGAGCGGAAGTTTCGTTAAAAGGCGCCTGTTCTAAATGGTTGTGTCTTCCGCCTGCCGTGTTGGCTTCGTGTCCTCGTGCTGCTTTAACAAAGCACAGCACACTGGCGGCTTAGAACGACAGACCTTAAGGTCTTACAAGTCTGGAGGCTACAAGCCCAAAATCGAGGTGTAGGCAGGGCCGCGCCCCCCTGAGACCCGCCCCTTCCGACCTTCTGGGGACACCTCCTGGGAAGCGTAGCTCCAGCTTCACTCGGCTTCTCTTAAGGACACCGGACCTACTGGATTAGGGCCCACGCCACTCCAGTGCAACTCATCTTAGCTAATAGTACTTCCGTTGACCCTGTTTCCAAATAAGGTTGCATCCACAGATATTAGGGACGAGGACTTCAACATCTCCTATGGAGAAACAGGTCAATCCACAACATACATCAAGGTGGTGATTTCCAGATACCAGATTAACACGGACATCAAGTTATTTGTGGTGAGGAACACGCTGGTGAGAACTTCATCCTGAAACACAGAAGCTGGCGACTCATCCGTGGCTGAGGCTGGGCCCTGTACAGCTTGTCTGAGGTTTATTTATTTATTTATTTTTTGAAGCTTTGGAAGCCATGTTATTTTTCTTTAATCATTTGTTTACCTCACTTAATTTTAAAATCTTATTTTGCAGAGGCAATTTTAGGCTCCCGATAATATTTGGAAGCCTCAAAACACCAGTTGAAATAAGCATTCAATTCAGTTTTGGAAATTTTAGAGCTATGGTTGTCCAGTTCAGTTTTTTGTTTTTTTAACATCTTTATTAGAGTATAATTGCTTTACATTGTTGTGTTAGTTTCTGCTGTATTACAAAGTGAATCAGCTATACATGTATTCCCATTTCTCCTCCCTCTTGCGTCTCCCTCCCACTCTCCCTACCTGAGTTTTAACTGGTGCCTCTGGGGCTGCCGGTGGGGAAGGAAGCAGAGCCCTGGCCGCGTGCTGTGTGGCTGTGAGGACTCTGAAAACCACAGACGGCTTCAGATGCACAAATGGGAAGATCAGCAAAAAGGCCCTGGAATGCAGACTCTTCACTTAATCTCACTCTTTACAGCCAAACCCATTTTTTTAATACCTACTTGAAACAGAAAAGTGAATGCATTCGTTAGCATGACCCAGAGGTAGAGCCCCTTTCCATCATAAAAAAACAAGCGCAAACTGAATTCTATTGTTCCAAGATCTTTGCTTAACTGATGATCTTGACAACTATTTTGTAGGTCACGCACCACAATACATAATCACTCTTGCCATGAAAGTATATGTCGGAATCATAACTGCATTTAATCGAAAGTGTGCATCTTTTTTAATCTTAAAGATGATATAGGTGTATTATTAGTTTATCCAGAGTAAATCAGTGTAAGAAATTATCTAGATTTGTCATGAGAAAACTCGGACCCCATAACAGCTTAAATGAAAAATTATAGGGCTTCCCTGGTGGCGCAGTGGTTGAGAATCTGCCTGCCAATGCGGGGGACACGAGTTCGAGCCCTGGTCTGGGTGGATCCCACTATGCCGCGGAGCAACTAGGCCCGTGAGCCACAACTACTGAGCCTGCGCGTCTGGAGCCTGTGCTCCGCAACAAGAGAGGCCCGCGCACTGCGATGAAGAGTGGCCCCCGCTTGCCACAACTAGAGAAAGCCCTCGCACAGAACCAAAGACCCAGCACAGCCATAAATAAATAAATTAATTAATAAACTCCTACCCCCAACATCTTTAAAAAAAAGAAAAGAAAAATTATAATATATTGCACGACATTTTAAATCAAAATGATCAAACCAAATTGATCTGTCCAAGGCTTATCTTTGTTTGAATCGATTTCTTACAGGAAAACATACTTTCATGCTAGCAGTTTCTCAAAAGTTTGTTCTTTTTATTTATTTTTTTGTTGAAGTCTAGTACAGTTCAGGCGTTAGCAGTTCCGTTTTTGTTTTTTGTAAATGTTCTTGGAATTCAAGGAATATTAGATTTATGCAAACACTTAGTAGTCTAAAACCAGCCAGAGAAGGGCTCCTTTGTCTCAAGGGGCCCCATAGTCTAATGTATTGATTACTCTGGAGGCAGGACGATCTCACAGTGGCAGGTGAGGCCTTTTTCCAACTAGAGGTGTGCAGGCTCGCAGGGCACCTGCAGCGGCTCTGGTTCCTCAGGTTCAGCCTGGGGTGGAGAAACACAGACACACCGCAAGGCAGGTCCACGTCCCTCTCTGCAGTGTCCAGACACAGACCAGACGGCAGACTCGCAAATCCTCAGCTGTCGCTGCCGACGGGCCTCGCCACAAACTGGCTCATCACCCTGCGCTGCCCCCAGCTGAGAACGACCCATCAGCCACACCCGACCGAGGACCGGCAAGCGAGCCTGGGGAGGGCAGGCCTAGCGTCGCTCAGGCTGTGGCTCGCAAGGCCCTTCGTCCACAACCAGCGGACCTTGAGTGACGGAGACCTGCCTCCGTAACGTGGGTGGGGGGCCTTGAGAGCAAAAGCTGCGTTCTCCCAAAGAAGAAGAAATTCTCTCTGAAGCACCCAATCCCGGCTGCTGGCGTGCCCTCCAGACCCCAGACTGCCTCAGCCATCTCCCTCTTTGTCTCTGTCTCTGTCTCTCTCTCTCTCTCCCTCTTTGTCTCTCTCTCAGCACACGTAGGGACCCAAGGTTTCAGCAGGGGAGACAAATCGAATTGACGATCTGACCTTCGCCGCACTTCACACTGCCAACTTTATTCTCACCACAGACTCTACAGTTTCTATCTGGTAAGTTGCATGGAGTCGGGCCTGAGTTTGCTTCCTAGGGCTACGGCTTTTCAGCTCTGTGCTCTTAATATATTTCACATCTTCTCCTTTAGTTTTATCACCTGTACAATGGAGGCAAATCCACTTCATAGAGATTTTCAAATATTGACACGAAACAGTGCAGGCCAAGGACTTAGCCATGAAACAAGCATGTCATGGAGCAAGTGCTCGGGAGATGTCAGCAGCCCTCACGCCTCCTGCTGCTGTTGGTCTGATTACATATGCAGTATATACGTATTGTTGCCCCTTGCATCTCTTCAAAAAAGCTGGGATAAATTAAATGCCCAATACTATGTTTTAAAGCCTCACTGGAAAGAATCTCACGGATTTGCTATTTTCTCTTCCCCCAAATGTTTTATGACAAAATCACTGATTTGTTTGCTCAGTAATTCTTTGCAAATAAGACTAACAGAAATAGATTTTCTTTCACTGGGCAAAGGGGATCAAAGGGCATCAATGGAAGGAAGTTTATTGATTTGGGCTATTTTGTCTTTGGGGAGGAAAAGTGTAACGGTTTCTTGGTAGAGTTTAGTCTGGCTCCGTCCAGGGGCGCTGAGCCTCACTCACCGCCTCCAGTACTCTGAAGCCGGGAAGAGAGGAGAGTTAACCCTCCAAAGGTCTTACTGATACTGAAAAGTGACATGATGCTTTGGACGGAGGAAGGCCAGATTTAAGGGCCAGAAGAGAGAGAGAGCCCCTTTGACTCTGTTTTGAGGGTTATCCTGACTTCACTGCCTCCTCTGCACTGCTGGGGATTTGCCCTGGAGCGTGGAGGAGCCAGCATCGTGATCTAGCTGAGATGGGGAATCAGTGTCTCTTCCCATCGCAGGGACAGTGAATAGTGAAGCCTCCTGGAGAAGGGATGCTGCCTCGGGGGTGTCCTCCGAGGTCCAGGGCGGCAGTGCTGGTGTTGGGTTCTCTTCCTGATTCGTTCTTACTTGGCAGTTCCACTGAAATGTCCGAGTAGAAGCTCATTTTTGAAATATGGAAACGGCGTGAGCGGGGGTAGACCTTGGTCTCCCCACAGCTGCGTGGACAGTTTTCAGGATCAGAGCTTACAATGAGCACAAGTCGCTGGGATGGATTTCCCAGTTCAGTGGTTACAATTTTCCAAATGATTGAATTTGGCATACAATCTACCCAGAACTGACAATAACTTTCAGGCTTTTTGATAACAGACCTTCTCAATTTGGGAATATAGTTTACTTTTTCGACAAGGATTGTTGAAGGCTGATTTAATTTGTCTTATTTGGTAGCCACAGAAAAAGCTTAAGTCCTGTGCTTGTTTAATTATTTTTGCTCAGGCCAGCATTTTAGTGGAGAAATAGGCTTTTCACTGATGTTTGAAGGAAGTTTCTGTTACGCGCTTCTGTTAACCATGGACGTTAAGGAGATGTCTCTCTTTCACGCTGAGTACCCTTAAGTTTACTTCACTGAAGCTAAATATGCTTCAGAGCAAGGAAGGTCCCTAACCCTTGATGTACTTGCCTGATGTTCTAATATGTGTTTTTTGTTTACATCTTCACAAGCATTTTGACCTTTTCCATTTAACAAACAATGGCTTTATGTTTTCACTCTAGTTTTCCAACACCAGGTATTTTATGTCAAATTCCTGGGCCTTTGACAGCAGCTGTTACAACCAGTAACTGTTGTCACACTGTTCCCTTCCCAGGAAAGCAAGGAAACTGTTCCGAAAAGATTGATTTGCTGACATTTTGCTGTTAGAAGACATAGAGTTAAACTGTTAGGAGAAATTCCCAAAGCCAAAAGGAGTTCTGCAGATATTAGCCAACTGCCCTGAAGCGTATCTGGCTTTATTAAAATGCCCACACCTCTCTGTCTGCCTAATCTCGTGGAAACGGAAGTTTGATCTCCTTACTAAGTATTATTTCACTACCAATGCTTCGCATGGATTTATTTTAAAAGTATCAACATTTAAATAGAAGAATCAGTGTGAGTTTTTCACTCTGATTTAATGGAAATGTCAAAGAAAAAATAAAAATATCAAATCTGTACTATTGGAAAATGTCAAACTTATGGACACACACACATACAAAACCATTTCATATATCTTCTCTCATTATATATTTCCAACAGCTTTCGGATGTAAGTAGAAAGGCAGACAGAAGATATATAGCGTGTTAAGAACATGAGTCCTCGGGGATGGAAGACCAGGGCATTTTACCAGCAAACACTGAGTTACAAATTTAACGCGCTCATCACCTCCTGAAACTCCACCTGAAATAGTGCCACTAATTTCCTTCTTTCTTGTCTGATGTTTACCAGGTCCAGGTGACTGGAGGTGGTGGTGGACGGGATGCGTCTGTCCTCACAGGCACTGGGGCAGGGCTGCCACACGGACACACCTTCTTTAGGAGGCGAGACCAGACCTTCCGTTAGGATGAATTGCAATCTTATCACTCATTTCAGTACTGTTCTCCAATTCCTGGACACAAGCAGAAAACCAACGTGTACCGTTTCTTGAGCAGCCTGAGAACTGAGTAAGAGATTTTGGTTGTGCTGTAATTGTTGATTTATGTGTTGATTTCCTCAGGACACTAAGCCTTTGAAGTATTTTAGCCCTTGAATTCATCTTTATAGACTCATTAATTAGCAGACACCTAGCACAGAAATAAAATCACAGAGAATATTTGTTAAATAAGTACACACATAGGATTTCTTTCTTTTTCGTACATTAATAAGGCAACTTGTTACATCTGGACTGTGAGAATTGAAATAAAAGTAAATAAAATGTTTAGAAAATCTAGAACTTAAACAGTAATACTAAAAATATATTGTATTAACTTATCACGTATTTTTAAAGTAATTACTTTGTGCTGAGACCAGTTTTCGGTGGTACAGATGCAATGGAAGCAAGATTGATTGGATTTGTGTCCTTACGCTTAGAGAGCTTACGATGTAGCCACAGGGCTGTTTTACTAGGATGAGTTATCTTTACCAGATGGAGGTGAGGTCAGCACCATAGAAATGAGCAATGTATCATTTGCAATGTTTTGGTGCCTTGCGGACTCACACTAGGATATCTTTTCAGCACATTTGGACACTCAGTAGGAGTTTGGAATATATTTCCTCAGAAATAAACCCTTGACACAGGACTAGTTACAGAGCAGGGTTGTGTACAGAGCAAAGCACAGGAAATTGGTAAAAGGTTCTTCCAGGACACAGTTAATCCTACCGTTGCCTGGGCCAGGATCTGGGCTCTGCACCTCTTCCGGCTTCCATTAGGGTCATTAGCAAGGAATTTGAAGAAAAATGAGCCAATCCAGACATTTTGAAATGCAGAGAAATGTTACTCAAAATTCTGCTACACAACTATGACCATTGGTATAAATGTTCTCAAATATATTCCTCCTGTGAGTGTACTTTACGTTAAGTATAATATATATTATTATACTACAAGTGTGTTGTTATACATTGAAGCCCACTCTCTATTATGCTTTCTCAACTAAAATATATTTAAATATTTGTCTATGTGATGCTAAGTTTATGTCATTTTCACTGCTACATAAAATTCCCTTTTTAGGATGTAGCATGAGATATTTAACTCATTTTATATTGTTGAATAGTATGATGGTTTATTTTACATGTCAGCGTGATGGGGTCCTGGAGTACTCAGAGGTTTGGGCCAGTGTAATTCTGGGGGTTTCTGGCAGGGTGTTTTTGGATGATATTAAGAACAGTTAACTGAGTAAAGCAGATGGCCCTCCCCAGTGTGGGTGGGCCTCGTCTAATCAGTTGAAGGCCTGGGCAGAACAGAAAGGCTGATGTTCTCCCAAGTAAGAGGGAGTTCCTCCTGCCTGGCGACCCTCACTCTGAGACATGGGCTTTTTCCTCCTGAAACATCCGTTCATCCTCAATCGCAAGCTTGCTGACTCACCCTGACCATCCAGAGACTCGTCAGCCTCCAAAATCACACGAGCCAGTCCCTTATCTTACAGCTCTTTGTATGTCATGTGTATCCTGTGTGTGTTTCCCGGATAGCGACTGGTTCTGTTTCTCTTGAGGATTCTTCCTAATACAGAGGCTTTAGGTGTGCCCAGCCCTTTGCAATTTCGAGGAGTGTTACAGAGAGAATCACTAGGCGTGTTTCTTTGAACATTCCAAGTAAGTAGTCTTAGGTGGAACTTGCCCAGTACCTCTGTGTGTCCAGAAGCTGCTCATACTTTAAATTCCTTGTTCAGGGCATTTCATCCAGAGAGAGATTTTCTTTCAAGCGGATCTCATGTTCTCTCAATTTATTTATCCCTTTGTCTCTAGTTTGATATTACTTGTATACATACATCTATTCTATACAGCACCGGAAGGAAAAGCGCCTGTGGTTCCATCGTTGTTTGCACTAAATAAACACTCTGCATATAGTAGGTGCTCAGGAACTGTCTGCTGAATTGTTGAGTGAATAGTGCAAACTCCAGAATTCAAGTGAGGTGACTTTACTTATGCCACTGCAGATAAACTAAAGTTACTGTTTTCTGGAAGCTACCTCTGGAGGCATGACTACACCTTAAAATGGATTTGTTTAAGCCACATTGTGTAAGTTCATCCTTCACGGAACTGAGGCTTATTTGCTGCCACATCTTAAGTAACTCAGGAACCAAAAATACAGCTCTCGGGGGCCTTATGTACAAAATATCAAATGTAGGCACAGGGGGATCGTTGCAATGGCTTCTGCAATGCTGGTGGTAGAGCTAAAATAGCGTTTTCTTTTTATCATGAGAGGATTCTTTCTTCCATTCGTTTCCTGTCATGGCATTTTTTCTTGAGAAAACAGCAGCTATGGTCCCGGGAACACATTTGCAAGGCTCTACATCGCATTTCTCAGGTCATGCTGCCTTGTCTCCTGGGTCTTCTCCGTCTAAGACCCCTGAGTATTCCACTACCAGATGAATTTTCAAAATCACCAGCATGACAGCTGGAATCATGTGAATACCACCAGATCCCAGCACTAGTCTTTTATATGAGAATTTCATGACAAAGTCCTTTTCAGATGGCTCTAGGGAGATCTACCCCGAGGATCATGGGTTCCAAGACATTGTACTAAGCACTTTTCATGGCGTTTTACCTGCTTAATTTATTTTGCCTGTTTGTCCCTGTTTAATTATTTTGCCAAGGGCTTTACTCACTGGTCCATGCCGAGTGCCACCCTCTCCTTGACTTTTCTCTATCTGTATTTCTGTTACATGAGTCTAAGATGGGCAGGGCCGGCACTGTCCTTTTCTAGTCACAATATTCTTTATTTCTATTGATCCCACTTTTTAAAAAAAGCATAAATTCTTTTAGTTGAAATGTGAGTTAACCCATCTTCTTCCATTTTGTAGTTGTGTGTTTTTTAATGTTAATGTAGGATTTCACATTTGCCCTGTTATTTTATCTTTTCATTTTCTCACATCCTTCTAATCTGCTACAAAATTCACGAGTGAAAACTGTCACTTGACATACAGACTAGGCTTCCCAGCTTTGTGTTTACTGAAAAATGGATAAACTGCTGACCATGTCTTAACATGAAATTGTTCACAAAAGTGACTGGACAAAGTGAGTGAACGGCTCAGAAGGAGTCCAAGGGAGCTGCAGCAATGACCCTACTTCTGCACGACGATCTTCTCGCAGTTGTTCCAACACGTGTGTATCAGCCAAACTGCCGTCATTGAGCCCAGATGGGAAAATGTGGACCCTTCCGTAGGGAGATGTGTCCAAAGATGGAAGTCAGTTCTTAGCCTGCTGTGACCTGAAGTGAGTTAGCAATAATTTTGTCTATGGATGTGGAAAAATAGGAAGATTCTATCGTAAATACACAGGGACGTATTGCAACACTAAACACAATGAAATTTAGCCTGACCTGGTCCAAGAGTCTTGTGGTAACATTCAAATATCCTGTTAGGACAGGAATTGAGGGCTGCGTGTTGGAAACGTCTGGGAGGAGAGCATCTGATTCTGGGCAAGGACCCTGGGCTGACTGGACGGGTGGGACGCTGGGGGCCCGGGGTCTCCACAGGGGGAGCAGAGAACAGGTGACACACTTGGAAAACACCCTGCTTTTGATACCTCGCATGCCGACATTTGCGGAGTCGCTTGCAGTGCCTGGCGCTCTAGGGAAGGACAGGCAGGCTCAGAGGCCCCCAGGTCCCTGCATGGGTTTCCAGCTGCAGGCACGGCTGAGGTTCACCAGTGGCTACAGATGCTCACCCACGGCTCCTCTGTGCGTGTCACTGCGGAAACTCGTCTGGGCGGGAGGAGAGCACCCGTGACCCCCGCATGGAGCCCCTCCGCTCCTTCGCTGTCCTCGGGGTCCATGTGTGGCTCTCTCCCTCGAGGCCCGCGCCCCGCATTGCAGTCCTCTCAGGGGATGGGACGGCCCAGCGCCCTGAGTCCTGGCCCAGACACTTCGAACCCATCCGTGACCTGTTCGGTGCTCCTAGCGCGGCGCAGACTGGGCGCAGTCCTGGTCAGCACAGCCTGGAGGGCATCCCAGAGCCGCCGCAGGGGGAAAGGCAGCAGGAGAGGGGGGATCCGGACGGATGTCACGGTATGCGCAGAGACGCGGTCACCCCGCTGCAGGGGGCTCTCCTGGACGTCCTCTTACCTGACAGCCTCCTGGCCTGTTGTGCCGAAAAGGGTGCAGAGCTAGGAAAGAGGAGACTGAACACGGAGGGGGCAGGGGATGGGGTCTGGAGGCCTGAGGGAATGGTGGGGCGACGCGTGGGCAGGTTCCCTCACCTTCCCCAAGCCCAGACCTCGGCGCAGAACTAGGAGGCCTGGGGTCAAACCCCCGTTAACATGCTGCCCAGCGCTGTGGCTGCAGAAGGCCCAGGCCAGCGCCACTTCCGACTCAGCACCCGCGGGGTGCGGTACGTAAGTGCCTGTGGCGGCCTCTCCACCCACGCAGCTATCATCTGTTGATCGTCTACCTACTGTCTATTTATCTATCGACCTATTGATCTATGGATCGTCTATCTCTCTATCAGAGACTTTGGGTCATGCCTAGAGGATTCATGATGTCCATACGGCCGGTAAAGCTTTCAGTGAAAATCACTGGCGGTTCCCACTCGTCTGGCAGAGCAGACCCCTCCTTCTTCACTGCACCTTGACCTGTGACTCTCTGTGTGTGATCGTTTTGTTTCCCCACAAGGATCGTGACCCTTTAGGGTCAAGAATCAGGCTTTTTCCTCCTGACACCTCTGGTAGGTGCACTGTGAGAGTGTAGCTCTTCCTGGTTGAAGAGTCACTTAAAATACGTTCAAAAGCCATTTGCAGGAAAAGTGTCTACAGCCACAAAGCCCCAAGCAATCCCAGCCCTACAAAGACTAGTTTTGAACATCAGAAAGTATCTTACTTTACAGGTGGAAAAGTATTACCATTTTATGATCATTTTGTATAAGTAGCCTAAAAAAGTCTCCCCTCAATGCCATGGAGGACTCTTATTGGTTATTATTTTGATGGGGGAAGTGGGGTGAGTCAGTGTAGAGGTGGGGTCTTCCCGATGCTCCGGGCGGGGGGAGGGTATCACTGGCTCCGATGGCCCAATCCTGTTGCTCGAACTTGCAAATGACATTCTGCTACAACAGCTGCAGTCTTGCCTGAGGGATGTGTTGCCAGCTGTTTCCCATTTTTAATCTGCAAAGATAGGTGTCATGCCACTCTAATGGAAAAAGAGATTATTCATATTCATAAGATTTTTCCAGAGAGAAAGAACTTTAAAAAATGCTTTCAAGAGCCATATTGAACGCACTGTATTTTTCTGAGGGTAGAAAGCATGGCCCCAAATAGACATTCACAGGTTATATTACATATTTTTTTGAAATACTGCTGGCTTCGTAGGACAAAATAAGTTCAAGCACCTGTTTTGAAATATGCATCGTGCACAGCTAGAAATAAATGGAAAAGTTAATCATATTGATTTTTTATGAAGCATTGATAGAGTAATCTTCTGGGTGGTTTCAGGAAAAATTAATATCACAATTGTCAAAATCTATGCACTTCAGCCTGTGTGGCTATTAGTTACGGTGACGAGAAGCAAACGCTGAGCCTGGACTCCAGGAGGCCCAGGATTTTAACCCCCAAACTCCTGCAATCCTGTTTGTATTTTATAATCAGGTAACACCGTCCAGGGACTGAGGGAATTCTAATCTTTGTATGAGTACTAATAAAACAGTCATTAAAATAGTCACTTGCATTTTCATTGTCAAGTAGTAAAAGACATATTTATACCAAATCACTGTATTTCTTCCAAACTTAAATAAATTCGCTGCAAGTTAGATGGAAAAGGAAAGCCACTTGGCAGTGCCCACTTATGAGAATAATCGCTTACTTCTTTGTACATTTCCCCTTGCACAAAGATGCCATAGAATCCTGTTATAGGACAATTTTGAACAATATTTTAAGTCGACAAAATGTTTAGTGGTTTTTAGGGGAAGAGAGAACAATGTTATTCCCTCATTTGAATAACACTCTGAAAAGGCTCTGTAAGGCAAACAGGAAAATACCCGCCTGGGGGCCTTCATGGATGGAGATTGGGTCACTGATAACAGATGAAAGGGTTAGCGGAAGAGGAATCTAAACAGACTGGATGTTTCTAGTAACTGCGGTCCCGACCCTCAGGGTTAGTAAATGTCTGCGCATCCCTGCAGGTGACCTCACTCCATCCTGCAAAGGAGGGTCCAGCACATGCTGCACCCGTCGGGCAACAAAAGTCAAGGCCCGGAGGTTCAAAGTTGACTAACTGGTTAGCGGTAAAGCATTATCTACTGTAATAGACAAATCCACTAATTTCAGTGGCCTAAGATGGTGAAACTGTATTTCGTGCCTGTGTCTGTGCAGCCCGGCTGCTCAGTGAGGCCGATGCTGGGAAACAGCACTGAAGTCTGTGAACCGGGTGAGGACGAGATGGGTTTGGTGATTAACTAGTCTCACCCAGTCCCCCAGGTCAACAGTCCCCTCTTCTCCTTCGCCCCACAAAGGGAAACCCTTTCCCATCTTCTCTAAGGGAGACAAGCAACCTCCCATCCGGCCGCTGCTTCTAGCTCCAGGTCCAGAACCTCCGGACAGGGACGAGGCCCCCTGCTCACCATCCTGTGAGGTCACAAGAGGAAGTTTCCGAATTTGGTTGAAGGTCCCTTTGGTGCTCACTTTGTCCCTGGACAGATGCTCACTTGGTTTGCTTACTTGGACAATTAGACTTTCTTAGTCCCATGATTTACAACCCAGAAAGGGCTTGGGGTTCTGCTGAAGTGGGTCCAGATGTGCAGCAAATCCAATCATGTTTTTCCTGGCATTAGATGTCTCTCTACTTTAGACGCAACTTAAGAAAAGAGCAATTTGGGAAATACACACTGGTGTATTGGTGACTTATTATGTGAACTTGGAAATTATTTCACCTGCTTGGATACTCCTTAGAGATTCCTCAGAGATTCCTCATCACTAGAATGAAATGTTAATTTTTAATATGCTGATAAAAGTAAATATTTTCTGAATAAAACAGAAGCAGATATAATTACCAGTAAATATTGTCATAAAGGTGCCTGAGTGTGCTGGAGAATGCAGTCAGCATGTGAAAACCACGCAGGCTCGTGAGGGCGGCACTCAGATGGCTGGGGAAGAAGCGCTCAGCCACCCGGTGGTGTGCGAACTTGGCTATAAAGTCTGCACAGGATTCAACCAAGACTGAATAAGAAACTGTAGTGACTGTCTCGGCCCCAGGTTTACACGCTCCTGAACGCTCCCATTTTCTGTCTAAGTGTACGTACTGCACGTGTATCTCCTTTGTCCCCAATTGTCTTTCTTCCTTCAGCAACTTACACTTCACCTTGCATGTAGGAAACTCTAGTCTCTAAGGGCTCCAAACTGTCCACATTGATTTAAAATGTTGGTTACGTGTTATCAGAATAGGGTCGGCTAATTTTGATGCTGAAGGGAACAAATATTGTTTATTCGCAGTCACATTTCTTTACTCTGCTTTACCAACATGACCTGTTCCTAGTTAAGCAGAATTATAAAAATTATAAATTATTTTATAATTTATAAAAATTATAAATTATTATAATTATAAATTATTTTATAATTTATAAAAATTATAAATTATAAATTATAAAAATGTGTATAAAGCTTATCTTAGTAGTACTTATTGGGGGATGGCTATAAATGTAAGATTCCTGTCACATCATAAACTTCCTCCTTATTAAGACAAAAACAAGTAAACCAGTTAAAATAAGCAAATACCTACTGTGCGTCCACCATGGGCAACTCTTTGTCTGGGAGCCTGGGAGTGAGACCATGAAGACCTTGTCCTGACAAGCGTAGAGCCGGATGCTGCAGGACTGATGGGCCTGCGATGAAGCTACCGTCACTCCCAGGGTGATGCAGCTGGAAGGGGTCCTGGTGGCTTCCGGCCACGGTTCGGGTAAGCACTTGAATACACAGGGACTCCAGGCAGTCTGGGGAAGGCCATGCTTCTAAGGAAGGAGAGGCGCCTTTGGAGGCAGGTGGTGAGTGAGTAGAGAGAAGAAAAGAGGGAGAATCAGGGTCTCACACGACCAAAGAAGAGACTACAACGAGAGGCACAAAACTGTCCCTCCCATGGCAAGAACAACCATCAGCCACCACCAGCAGCCGCCTGTACTGAGGAAACACACGAACAAAGGTAGCTGAGAACTGGGGAGAGCTCTTATTAGAGGAAGACACAAAACGAGAATCAGAAGATCACAGCTGGTGAAAACGCACTGCTAAAAAATCACCATGAAGTGGAAGAAAATGGAGCACAACGCTATACATTCAATTAAATATCCTCACCAAGCATTTGGTTGTAAGAAGAAACAACTTTTATTGAAATATATAAAAATGGAAAAAGACAGAAATAATTAAGTGAAAAATTGCAGCATTGAAGAAAGATAAGAAAACAATGAAAAAATTAAATTAAAAAGTAGACAAATAAAGAAGCAGAATGAAAATGGTGAAATGAAAGAGAGACAAAGAAGAACTAACACACATATAACTAGAATCCCAAACAAACCAATGGGCCAGACCTAATTAAACTGTAATTTAGGAACTTTTCCATAAATAAAATAACTGAAGCTATTTATTAGAAGGGTCTACTGGGTGCTCGTGGAAATTGGCCTGAGATATTTAACTCTGGGACATAGCCTAGTAAAACTACTAAAATTGAAAGACAAAGAAACAAAATCCTAAGGACTTAAAGGCAAAGATCTCAAATAACTTCCGTGGGCAGAAGAATGAAGATGACATCAGTCTTCTCAGGAGAAACACACAGAGTGAGGCCACAGGAAACAACCGTCTCAGAAACCAGGATTCTAGGGCCAGCCAAGCTGTTTTTCATGTATCATGGCTACAAGAAAATGGTCTTAAGAATGTAAAACACTCAGGGAATATTGTACCTGTAAGCCTTTCTGGGGGCTTTTGTCCCTGCACACACCCTGGGCAAGTGTAGGAAACATTGCATTTGTTTCTCTTTTTATCAGGGATCACAGCCCCTGTGCTGCCTGTTTTCCAACATCTGAAAAAAGTTGTTTCATAGCTTCTGCCCAGTTTTCCAGTTGTTTCAGTCCAAAAGTTAAGCGTGGCCCAGTTACTTCATCATAACTGGTAACTGAAGTCAACATCTATTATTTTTCAGATTAGAAAAAAGAAACAATGTTTAATTTCTTCTTTAAAAAGATATTTTCAGAAAAGTCTTACTTAACTGAACCAATAAAAGGATGAACAATCTGGCCTTTCCATTTATAAAAATATATACAACTGGGGGACCTTGAGTCTCACTTGTCACTCATGTTGCTCTAAACTCAGATGGACTCTCGCTGACAGAGCAGTGTACCTGCCCCCAAGCGATGCCCCACACAGCACAACACACTGTGGTGTGCCATCAGGGATTAGGGGTCACTCATCTCTCTCTCTCTCTCTTTGAGGGCAGTGGAGTGGGAAAGGAGTGATGTGGGTCATTTCTTAGCTAAATCATACAGCCCCCCTCCCCTAAATGTGTGTGTTCTTTAATGTGGCTTTCCTTTGTTTGTTTTTGCTTTTTCTTCACTATCAAAGTCCATCACAGAAATATGTTACATTCTGAATGTTTGTGTCTCCCCAAATTCACGTGTTGAAATCCTAACCCCTCCAATGTGATGGTATTGGGAGACGATGTTGTCATGCGGGGCGGGGGGGCTTCCTAACGAGATGAGGGCCCTGGTAAAACAGACCCCAGAGAGGTCCCTGCCCACCTTCCAGGTGAGGACACAGAGAGAAAACTGTGACCCGGACGGGGCCCTCGCGCGCCACCCTGTCTCCTGACCTCAGAGTCAGTCTCCAGAACTGAGAAACGTCAATATCTGTGGTTTACAAGCCCCTGAGTTGGTGGCAATTTGTTGGGTCTGCCTCAACTAAGACAAAACACATTATTTGGTTCAGCCTTAAAATTCTAGGTAATTCTATTTGTAGAAATGAAACTTCTTAGAGCAGCACATAATTTATCACCGGGTAACACCTTCATGTCCTTTATCCTCATCGGACGTAAGTTTCTCACATTGCCGCACAGAAGTTCTGTGGCCAATGAGTAACTCAAATTACACAAAGTTGGATTAACGAAGGATGTTCCTCTGTTTTCATCATTGGATTAAGAGCAGTATGAAAAGCAAAACCAAAGTACTAGATGCCCCGTCTTCTCTCTGGGGCCGTTAATAAGATTTCTTTTATTAAATCATGAAATGTGCTTTAAGTCTCAAGAAGAAAACATCACAATTATTAACCTGCATACAATATATATTTTAAATTCTAAGTGAAATGTCTAGGTTGTCTGTGTAAATAGAGATAATATGAAGATAAGTGTTCTTGCCTTTAGACTTTTCTCAAAAAAGGAAATTCTGAATTGCAAAATTATTTCTCCTATGAATCATTGATATATTTATTGTGTGATATATAACAGATCCGTATATAAATATAGTTTCACCAGAAAAATAATGTAAAAATATTTTGGGCTTGAATTTTCCCTTCAGATTTTAATAAGAAAATGTATCATTATCACTTTAAAATTTTTATATGACGATGACAGTTGAGTTTCAAAGAAAGGTATTTTTAGACAAATGAAAAACGTTCAACAGAAAATTTAATATAAAAACAGAATTATTATAGCTATTGTGTAGTTAAAGTGCATTTTAAAAGCATTTTATTATATCAAACAAAGTAGTTAAAGTTCTGTCTGAATCTCTTAGAAACGCTCCTTTAAAATGTTCTGACTACCAGTATTACGGGATGTTTTTGAACGATCCGTTCTGTGCACTAGAATTTTTTCCATTGTTCTGCTACACTGCGGAAACACCAGCGCATTGGCTGTAAGAGACAGACCTGTCCTTTCCCTGTTTCCGCTCTTACTGCAATCCCTGCCCCTGGCGTTAGCTGACAATGAGAGACTTTCCTCCTCTTTCTACTCAGTACATAAAACACGGAGAGAGGGCTGACTGGCCTCTAATCTAGTGACGGGCACAGAGGTTCTTGGATTGACTAAGACATTAGAGTCTGTGACTTCAAGGTGCTTCTTAAAGTCCAGGGTCGGGACGGGCGAGTGGAGAGCCAGACGCAGTGAGCTCGGCGTGTGGTGGGGCGCACCTCTCAGGCTGCCCGTCTCTCCTTCCGGGCGTCTGAAGGGATAACACCCCCTCCTCTTGCCTGTAGAATGGAAATCTCACGCCCGCTGAACAGCCACCCCCTGTCATCCCATCCCAGGGCCCTGGGGCCTCCGTTCTACTCTCTGCTTCTGTGAGTGTGACCCTCAAGGCACTTCATGTAAGTGAATAGTGCAGGATTTGCCCTTTTGTGATGGCCTATTTCACCTGGCATAGTGTCCCCAGGTTCATCCAAAGTGCTCTGTACATCAGGATTTCCTTCCTTTTTAAGGCTACGTCATGTTCATTTGTACTTATATATACCGCGTTTTTATCCATCCATCCATCATCATCCACCCATCCATCCATCCATCCATCCATCCACTCATCCATCCATCAATGGACACTTGGGTTGTTTCCACTTCTTGGCTACCGTGAATAATGCTGCAGTGAACATGGGGCTGTAGTAGCTCTTCCAGATGCTGATCTAAATTCTCTTGGATACATTATGCAGGTGTGGACTCTGTAAGTTAGGCTAGCCATGTATTATTTAATGAATAGATGCTCATATGGTATTTGTCACAAACTTCTTTTTAGTTTAAATTTTTTCCTTAAAAATGGTTGTAATGATAATAATCAAAATCAGTACAATTTGTAGTACTCCAATCTAACAATATTTGCCTCTTCAATATTAATTTTATTTTCTATGATTTCTGTGATTCCATTACTGTCTTTTTAAGCCAGCTTTCTGTTGCCATTAATTTTGTTGTATCATTATTCTGTATTTTATCTCTTTTTTGAAACATCACTTGTTATTCAATATTATGAGAGTACAGAAAGTTGGCTAAAATTAATTACTATCTCTACAGTAAAAATCTCTAGTAAAATAGTATGTCACTGCTTGAAAACTGATGATGTGAATTTTTCCAAATTTCAATCCTGGTAATACCTTATCGTGCTGTGTGGTCAAGTGCTGGACAAATACTATTTGAATTTACTCACAGCAGCAAAGAAGGGCATTTCAGCCCATTTCTCCTTGCATCCTTCCTTCTTTATACAACACCCTTTGTGCTAATACACTATGACCAAGAATACATTGTTTGAGCAAAGTATTTCAGGCTTTAGTTTATTCCTTGTGATTGTAGCTCACAATTTGGAGTGATTCCTTTGTGTTAGGCATACTTCTAACAGTTTTCAAGTCAATTAACTTAATCGTAATGTCACCAGCCCATCTTTTGGATGAAAAAGCAGACATAGAGTGGCTGGGTACTTTGTCCAAAGTAACTCAACTAACATCGGGAGAGGGGATTTGAGGGCAAAAAGTCCACAATTTCACCAGTATATTTTAATATGCCCTTATTAGTGAAGTATGAGTAGAAAATGAAAAATAAAGAAAACACTCGGGTAAGTATGGCAGGAAAAGGGAAATGAAAACGGCGGGAAAGACATCAGTATTTAGGAGTATTTCTGGAAACGCTGCTTCGATTTGCCTGAGAAATGGGATTTCAACCCTCAGTGCCTAGTGGTAGTGAGTCCAGGTTTATATACTCGCTATTCAGTCCACAGAGATGCGCGATTTTCTCATCATTCTGCATGCTTGTGCGGTGTTAGAATCCTTTCAAATGAAGTATTAACTAAAACTGAAAAGAACTCAGCAGCTTTCTTTATGAGTAGGAATAGTTCAAGCCTTTAAGAAATACTATTTTGTATGTTTTCTGATACTAGCTGCCATTTTCAGGAACTCAGTGCTGACGAGACGTTTGATCAAAGGATCTCAGGAATGACCATCTAGTGTCTAACATGCGCCCCTTTTGATAAAGAAATTCAAAGCTTGGATATTTCAAGTCCAAGTGCCAAGGTCACACAGCCAGTAGTTGATGGAATGTTCTCAGACCTGCTGATTCAAAGCTCACTTCCTTGGCATGGCCCTGCTTCTCCAGTATTGTGAGTTCCAGGATACGTGGCCAAGGCAGCTCTGTAGCCGCCTGTGAAGTGCCCACCTCGATGAGAAGATCTATTCTTTTTTTTTGTTTTATAATTTTTGTTTATTTATTTTTGGCTGCGCTGGGTCTTCGCTGCTGCGCGCAGGCTTTCTCTAGTTGCGGCGAGCGGGGGCTACTCTTCGTTGTGGTGCGCGGGCTTCTCATTGCGGTGGCTTCTCTTGTTGCAGAGCATGGGCTCTAGGCGTGTGGGCTTCAGTAGTTGTGGCTCATGGGCTTAGTTGCTCCGTGGCATGCGGGACCTTCCTGGGCCAGGGCTAGAACCCTTGTCCCCTGCATTGACAGGCGGATTCTTAACCATTGCGTCACCAGGGAAGCCCCGAGAAGACCTATTCTTAAAATAGGTCCCCGAGTCCTACCGCAGACACACAGAGTCAGTGTCGTGGGGACAGACCTCGCAGGAAGAGGGGATTTTCATGATTTACCAGGATTAAGATGACAGAGGTGGTCTCTCCAAGGACGCTGGTTAACACACGTGATTCCAGAGAATCAGGACGGGAAGGAGAAAAGGCATAATCATCTCTGATCTCAGGGGAAAGAACACTGGCCAGAGCATCAGAAAAGGGCCAGATCCAAAGGCTCCCATAAAGCAGTTTACAGGGAGAGCTGCGTACAGGCAGGCATGTCCCGAGGAGGGAGCAGGGTCAGTGGGACAGACGGGGCTGGCCCTCTGTCGTGGGATGCAGAAGGTTCCACGCGGAGGAGCGTGTGCTGCATGGTGCTGAGAGCTGAAATGTAAATGTCTTTATGTTATAACACGTTATTTTCAGTAAAAGTTTATTCAGCTATTTAGAATCTAAGAATCACGTCGTGAAAAAAGAAAACCAGTTGTTCTAAAAATAAATACAGGGTGAAGATGGCTGTTGGAATCAGAGCAAGCTCTAAGTCTGGGTTTCCTGCAGGACAGGTACAGGCTCACACTTGCTTTCTTTCCAAGTAGCTGTAGGACGTCCAAGTTCATCCACAGAGGCATTCTCTTAAAGTGGAGATATCTTTGTAATAAACTGAAACACAAGACATTAATATAATCTTACCACTCATAATTAATAAAGATACTGTGAGCTGACTTTCTATAAAGAACTCGCTTCACTTGTAGCTCTAAAATAGAAGCCAATGCCCCTCCAAGGATGGAGGGTGACGCTGTGGGTAGGTACTTCAGAATTGTTTATATCGCCTAAATGTTTACCATTTCCATTTGCTACTGAAAAATTATTCTGTCAGATCTGATTACTGAGGAAACATAAACCAATTTAATTTTATTCCACGGAATGCTCTTTCCAGCAGGCAGGAGCTGAGACAGGCTTCCGAAGGCAGTGCTTCCGAGTCCCCTGCAAGCCAGGGGTTTCGTTTTAAGCCGTGAAGTGTCTAATATATATTCTCAAATATTTCTTATCCTTTAGACAGTGGAGTTGTTCTCTGAACTGAGCTAATTATCATATAAAGGGCAAGTTTTCCATTTAAAGGACTTGATGCATTTCAGACTTTAAGTCCCCTGGAAATGGCCTTGGCTTCATTATGTCTTCATTTCAGGATGTGTGAGCAGTGATATCCTTTGCTCTCAAGATGAAGGGAGAGGTTGGCTGTTGGGATGTAAAGAAGCCCTCACGCCACCCGGCCTTAAAGGCGCGTGAGGGATTTCATCGTGATCACGAGGACACCGTGTAGGAAATAGACCCTACCTGTTTTATTGCATTGATCTGCCAAACGCCTCCTAATTACCTGAAAAAAACTTCTTCTCATTTTTCAATTTCATTTTAGTGTTTCAAAATGCTCACCTTTACCTCTCCTCACCAGGTGAGAGCCTCGGCCTCGGTGGCTTTCATGGTGCCCGGATCGGAGAGCCCTGGGGCTCAGGGCCACACCCCACCCGGCCCTGACCTTGGGCACTTAGTTCCCCTCTCTGGGCCTCGGCCTAAAGTGGGCGATAAAGTCACGTCCACAAAAATTATGCTGTTGTGAGGCTCAAACGAGTGAATCATTGTTGCAAGTGAGCAAAAGAATACGATTAACAACAGGCGTATTCTGACCTTTTCCTGTGTGCTTGTCCGCAGGTCACACAGCCTAGAATATCGAGCAGGCTGAGTTCATCCTCCCTGGAAAACACAGAACGGGCACGTCGGCACATCTTGGCTTTCCGGGTGCCGGGGGTGGACGCAGAGCCCCGAGGAGCTCTGAGCTGCTGCCCGGAAGCAGGGCCAGCGCTTGGGCACAGGGCCTTATCTGGGCCCCACGTCCCTGGTGTGCTGTCTGTCATGTTGGAATGTTCTTGACCATTGGCCGTTCTGGCTGTGGGTGGGTGTCTGATGACCCGACAAGGATTCAGCTCCAGCTCTCGGTTTGCCCTCCAGCCTCTCCTGTGCTTTGGGCGCTGACCCTGGCTGCTCGGGAGAATGAAGGGGCAGGGAGCTGTGCAGAGGGGGGATCTTTGAGGTTGACGTGTGTGACAGGACTGGTTAATGAAGTGTCACCTTCATTATTAATGACAGACCCATTTTATAGTTGTCTTAGAAAAGTCGGAAATATTAACCTTGAGGATCCTTTAGAAATAAAGGTATTTATTGTCAGGAAAAGGCAACGTGGCTTTCCAACAAAAACACTGAAGAACGTCTGAGACTCAGGCCCCTGCAAGGTATCTGACGGGGCTCCACAGACCAGGAGAACATCATCAACTCCCGCTGCCTTGCAGCTTCACCGAGGGTCACTACGGCCCAGACACTGTATCTATGATGTTCATTTACTGCATGAATTTGCACTGAAAAGACTGCAGACCAACAGGTATTACCGAACAATTCCGTAATAGGTGGCCGTGTGTCCCTCACCCTAAGTGAAGAGCAAACCAGTCTCAGGAGAATCCAGAATTCCACAGAGATGTGACCCTCTTCCAGAGAAAACAGGAGTTAAAGGTTTCCTCGTGGGGAACCCTGGGGCCCCTCTCTTTGGTTCACAAAGGGAAATCCAGGACGTTGCTTCTCTTGGGGGCAGGCACCCTCGGCCTGTTTCCCTGCAAGCGTCTCGTGTTGATGCTGATGGGTCCTCTGTTCCTACTGAAATTAGGGTTTTTGTCAACTCAAAAAAGAGCGACAACCAGCATAGACCACAGCTCTGTGAAAGACGGAGATATTCCCTGGGGAGGTTTCAGAAACGTGGAGCTCGTGAATCGTCTTGGGTGCCCTCATCGTCCTTCTTTCAGGGGCTTTTCCCCAAGTCTGGGGGAGACAGGGCCTCCAGCCGCTGCTCACGTGCATCTAGGTCCCTGGGGAGGGCAGAGGCTCCCCAGGGTCTGGGCGGCCGTCTGTGTGTTTCCTGCAGGATGATTGTTGCGATCAAACCCGATGCCATCGAGGCACCAACACCACACGTGTCACCAGCACTTTTGTGTTTTTTAATCAGACTCACAGTTCAAAACTCTCCATCGGTCCTCCCGGGGGCCTGTAGCCCCCTTGCATCCCCTTCTCCTTGAAATGCTCCACATCTGTTCATGAGTGTCATCTACACTGGGAAGAAAGTTATGTTGTTTGCTATCCAGCTGTGCCCGTCTGGGCTCTGAACCTGAACAGACACGATTAAAACAGAGAGAATATTATTGCTACGGAGCTGATCCGGGTGTTCTCCCCTTTCACACGCGAGGAACCTGAGGCCAGGGTAGGTGGGTGACGTGCCCAGGTCACAGGGACTGGGAGTCGGATCCTGGCCAAGGCACCTCCTGGCTTGCTCACCAACCACCAGGGCTGAGCCCGGGGCACGCACCTTCACCGTGTATGGGTGAAGGTTTCCTTCACACCGTTTCCTTGTATCGGCTTGAAATCTCCCCAAACAGCAGGGCTCCCAAGGTGTGGACTGCGATGTCTCATCCCTGTGGCTGGCCTGGGTCTCCTGCCCTACATGACTAGCATGGGCTGGTCAGAAGCACACAGTCAGCCTTGATGGGGTGGGGGGTGGGGCGGCTGGAGTAAACTTACCTAATGATCCGTGATGAATGGGTGGTGAGAAGCGGAGCTTGCTTGATTACAGAATTCCAGAACCTTCACTTAAAATGCGTGAGATTTTCAACGGAAGGTAAACAAGCCTTCCTGTGAGATGTTAATTTGCTGGATTATTTGCATTATGGACATGGAGAAACACATGGCATAACTCATGGACAGAGACGCAAACTTCACTGTACCGTTGCTCTCAGCTTCTCTCAGCTTCTGTCATCATAAAAGTCGAATTTTAAAGTTTCCCAAGTTTTTATTTATTTATTTTCTATTGCCTTTCTACTTCACATAAAAAGGCTTCTAAATTCCTTGGGGCTCTCTTGACAGAGCATGAATGTATTTCATCTCTTGAAATAAAATGAAAACAATAAGGAATGAGAAAGTACAGAGAAATGAAAGAACTGTGGCTACTTGCACAAAACAGGAATTATGCAAAAACACTTCTTGCGTTTTTAAACTGGCAGTTCCAGCAGGGTTCGGAAGCCGCTGCAGTGATCAAGTCGGATGGAGCCCAAGGTCAGGCACTTTCTCTATATTATCCCGTTTTATCCCCACCTTTCTTCAGAAAAAAATGTGAACGTTGCAAAGTGACTATTTCTTACTCTCAGACTTTGGTCTGAAATCCGGACATGAGATGAGAGTCCAGGGGGACGGGGTATTGGTTTGGGGACCCCAAGGAGCTGAACGTGTGATGCTGTCACTGCGTCACTATGATCCCAAGGGTCCCTGTAGTGGGACCACATCCCGCAGCTGCTCAGGGGAGGGTGACCCCCCCAAACAGCCTCGGGAGCCCCCGCTGTCACAGGGCTGACCCCAGCGTGGCTGTATGTCCTGTGTGGCCCATTTCTATCTCCCTGGGAAGTGGGCTCTTGGACCCCGAGGCCTCGCCTGGCCAGGACGTGGTGTGAGGGGGGGATGAACGGGGTGGGGCGGAGGTTGTGCTGTCAGCAGAGCCAGGGCACCGCGGTAGGCAGTGGGGATGCCCTCCCCGGGGAAGCGGGCACCTGGACCGAACAGCCTGTCCTACAGCATTGCCCCTTCGTCCCTTTGTCAGCATGGGCTGTGGGAGACCAGTCAGATGTGCAGGCAGTGACACAGAGCAGCTCCCCACACACAGGGCAGACTGGCTTTGCAAACACAGAGGTGGTGTCAGAATGTGGGTCCCGGGCGGCAGTGACCCCGAGTGCTGGAGCACTGGGCAGACACCCATGTTCGTTCTGACCTGCATCCAGTTCTGTGGAAGTTCATGGGCGCCTCTGCCGTCACGCGGGAGAAACACCACCAAGGCTCAAACAAGTAAACTTTGTCCACCCCGGAAAGTCTCACAAGGCTGAAACATTAATGGAAAAGCATACTCTAATTATACTGACGGCTGCGTGTGATGGACACAGACTCAGGGGTCAGGAGTGGCAAGCAGATGAGAAACGGAAACATAATTTTCTAAAACACTGCCAGCACTCCAAAACTCAACACGACAAAGAAGAAGTTTTTATCTAAGAAATGTTCATACATTTAAGCTGTTTGTGGATTTTGTATAAAGAATTACTTCTACGAACTCCCAGCGCTCACACATTGTCAGTGACGTGCTCACATATTTCCCAGCCTTTTTTGCTAATGAGACTCAAGCTGCATTTATGAATATAAATGATTAACATCGGCCTACTGATGCATAGTAGCTAACTTTCAAGATACTGTTGGTAAACACCATAAAATCGCATCAAATATTCATACAATCGTTGTGATAATTAATCCATAAAGCAATTGTAATTAAAATGAAAGTGTCTTGTCTTGTGAGTAACCCAATAAAATAGAACTTTAAAGGATAGGACAGCAGCCCTTCAAGGCTTCGAGCTCCTGTCGCCACTTAGTTTTGGAGGCTTTTGTCTTATTTGTTACCATCCAGGTGAGAACGCCAGGTGGTCACGGGTCAGGCCTCAAGCAGCATGCCCAGGGCTCGGGGCTCGGGCGAGGATGCTCTGAGGGCGCCCTCCCACTGCCCTGCGTGTGCCAAGAGCCGGGACTGCTGTTCCGTCTTGGCCTGGACCGTCGTCCTCAGGAAAGGAAGATGAGGATGAGGTGGAGGACGAATCTGAGAGCCTGTGGACCCTGAGATGTGCTGGGGTACTGGTCCAGGCTGGTCTTCCACAGGTGGAGCCCCAGGGCTGCAGAAGGTCCAGGGTCTGGGGGGCTGGGATCCCTGCCCCTCTCCTCACCACCCTGACTTGCCAAGTTCAAGAGAGGAGAACTGGTCGCCGAGAGCATGGCGCCCCCTTGCTTGTCCAAAATTATGGAGCCGAGAAGCAGGGACCCAGGATGTGAATTGTGGTCCTTGACCCTAATTCCTGCTTCCACCGACTGCCCCTGGACCTTCGCTTAGTCATGATCATTCCAGCAAGCTGTTCGTGATTCTACCCTTGGGGGCACACATGGTCCACAGGTGTCCCGAGGAATTTGCCCTTTTTGGGTGATTCTGTCCCTAAGAACTTGGCCCCCTTGGACGTCTGCACTGCACAGGTGGTCCAACACTGAGGCCAAGTGTGCCGGCCGACGTCACTGCTGTGCTGTGTAAGGACCCGAGAGGGATCCTAGTGCAAGGGAAGGATAAGAGCAATTGCCTCAGTCGACGTTTCTCCAAAGAAGACACTCAGGTGGCCAGGAGGCACATGAAAAGATGCTCAACATCACTAATCACTAGAGAAATGCAGATCGCAACTACAGTGAGGTACCACCTCACACCGGTCAGAACGGCCATCATCAAAAAGTCCACAGATGATAAATGCTGGCGAGGGTGTGGAGAAAAGGGAACCCTACTGCACTGCTGGTGGGAATGTAAATTGGTGCAGCCACTATGGAGAACAGTATGGAGGTTCCTTAAAAAACTAAAAATAGAACTACCATACAACCCAGCAATCCCACTACTGGGCATATATCCAGACAAAACTCTAATTTGAAAAGATAAATTCACCCCAATGTTCACAGCAATAGTCAAGACATGGAAGCAACCTAAATGTCCATTGACAGAGGAATGGATAAAGAACACGTGGTGTATATATATAATGGAATACTACACAGCCTTAAAGAAGAATGAAATAATGCCATTTGCAGCAACATGGATGGACCTAGAGATTATTACACTAAGTGAAGTAAGCCAGACAGAGAAAGACAAATATCATATGATATCACTTATATCTGGAATCTAAAAAATGAATCAAATGAACTTATACACAAACAGAAACAGACTCACAGACACTGAAAACAAACTCATGGTTACCAAAGGGGGAAAGTGGGGGGAGGGATAAACTAGGAGTTTGGGATTAACAGATACACACCACAATATATAAAACAGACAACCAACAAGGACCTGCTGTAGAGCACAGGGAATTGTATTCCATATCTTGTAATTACCTATAATGGAAAAGAATATGAAAAATAATATCTATCTATATCTATCTATCTATCTATATATAATAGAAACACTTTGCTGTACCCCTGAAACTAACACAACATTGTAAATCAATAATACTTCAATTAAAAAAAACTTAAAAAATGTAAACCCAACCCATTCTAAAAAAAATGACTATTTGGGATGATCTCCTTTGAGAATTGTAATGTACCAGAACACACAAATACTACAATGCTTGTTGGTATAATCTGCCTTCTGATAATGAAAGAAAATAAAGATATTTAAAATATGTTAAAAAAAAAAAAAGAGTAATTGCAGCTCCTAGACAAGGATGGAATCAGACCAGCTGGAGAAGTGTCTCGATGGCAGACACGACTTGTGGCACCAAGGGGCCCGTCTTCCTACAGGACCCTTGCGTGGCCTTCTGGGCCTGTGTCACCACGTGACCCTCAGCCTGCAGACGGTGTGGGGCTGCTCTACCCTCGCCCCTTCCTGCCGAGAGCCTCTTCGGGGTAAACAGGGCTCGGGTTCACCTGGGGCTATGCGTCAGGGGATCGGGGTGAAAACAAATGGAAGAACAGAAGAAACACACCTCATGGCGTGTAGCTCGTCTGCAAAATGACACCAAGGATGGATGTTCATTTGCCCTTTTTGGTTTTTTTTCTCTCATTCTCTTTTCCTTTATAGAATCTCTCAAGGCCAGAAGTACTCAAAAATTTGAGATTTTAACACTGGGATAGGAATTCTTGTAAAGTAAGAAAAAACTCATGCTATCTGACATCCTCTTAGAAAATCGTTTGTTTGTAACTTACGTCTACACGTTTTCCTGCTTAACCCACTTCTGGGGATGAGGGACGTCGGCGTCCTAGAGATTAGATCTCCGTGTGATTAGCGCTGCTGCCTCACTGCCTCCTGTTATCCGGAAACGGGGCCACGGAAAGGTGTCCATGACAGACAGAAGGTGGAAACAGAACTGGGTTGAATTCCAGGCAACAGAAACTACTCTGATTAGTTTAAACAAAAGAGTTTGCAAGGATTAGATGGTTTACCCAACTGCTGTGTCTGGTGGACCAAACTGGAGGCAAAGGACCCCAGGTGACCCCGTTCCCAGCCTCAGGACTCTGGGTGTCAGGAAGCCCCCCAAGGGGCAGGTCAGTGCACAGTGGATGGCGAATCCTGCACAAGTGGGTCCAATGGGGTCGAGGGCGACAGTGCTCTGTCCGCAACAAGACCATCTCTGGTTTTCAGAGAGGCCTACAAGGCAGATGGGGGTAAATCAAAACCTGCGGACGATAAGTATTTGAATAAGATGCACTGTTGCACGTTGCAATCATCGCAGACTCTTAAAACTTCTAACGTGATTCTCCATGGACTCTGGCTGTTCACTTACTAATTTATTGGGGGCATTTCTAGAACTCACTAATTTCTAGACCTTGTCACCATTTAAACTCGACTTTTTCATGTGTCTCTTCTCCCGTTTCCCCCCAGCTACTGAATTCTTACCGTGACGATGAATACACGCGTATTAGCCCCACCCCAGGCTGTGTGAGGTGCTGCGTAAGGTTGTGGAGAGTCTGCAAGCACAGGGCTGACGGCTCTGCTGGGGAAGCAGGGTCTGCGCCTGGCGGGGGATGGGCGGCGAGGAAGCCCGTTGAAGCATCATCTGAGTACCAGCCCCGGAGGCCGCCTCTAACCAGTGTTAGTTACACGAAACTCCGCTCTGGGGCAGAAGCATAGGCTGTCACAGTTAAGCAGGTGAAGCGGTTACTGTCCAGAAGGCTGGACATTTCATTTTTATTGAGAAATTGTATGTACACAATGGCAAGTCCCAAACAAATCAGAGCTTGCCAAAAAGAAACACTCTAAAACGTTTAATCCGGTTTATAGGTTACCAGAAAACAAGTGCTCAAATCAAATTAAAATGTGCTTTTCTCTTCCATTTTAAAGTTGCACACGACCAATTATGCAGTGTTGGCAGCTGGGACCACTGCCCACGAAAATACTTAGCGCTTGAAAAAAAGGACTACATTTGAATAATGCAATTGGAAAAGGTAATTTTCTGTTTGTATATAAAGAAATAGGTTTGTGAGCCATTTAACTGGTTATGAAGTCGTTTCCTTAAAAGCCTGTCTAGAGCCATATTTATGACCATTTTTTCTTTGATTAAACATTTTCTTCAGTGCCTTTTGAGAATGTCAGTGAACAGCTGGCTGCAAATGAAGGACTCCCCAGGTAAAAAGGAAATCAATTTGTATCTACGTGTTTACAACTTTGGCTTAGATTGAAATAAAATGCCCTTTCTTCCATTACTTCCTGAAATAGAACTTTAGAACAGAAGTTGCTTAATGAGAGACTTGAAACTGTGACACGTCTAATTGATGTGGCCCCTACGTAATCCACCTTCCATTTCGGAGCTTCTAAACTGCTTCTCTCAGGGTTCAGAGGAAGTTGTGCAAAGAGCAGAGCCCGTCCCGGGGAGAGACAGCGAGAGACAGAGACAGAGACACATTGGGAGAGAGACACAGAGAGACAGACAGAGACAGAGGGAGCCCTACGCTGCCCCTGTGGAACTTAGGGTTGTCATGGCGACCGCTAACAGGTCCTGAGCCCCTGCTTTGTGCTAAGCCCTGTGTCAGGCACATACTCCCCTCCATCACTACCTAATTCTCTCAATCTTCCACCGGGACAAACGTTGCTACTTCATCTTCTCCACCAGGAACCTAGAGGCGAAACGGGTCACACCACTTCCCAGGGTCACACATCCTGGAGGTGCTGCGTTGGGGGTGGATAGGGAGTGCTGACCCCTAAGTCTACCTTCTCTCTGCTGTGTGTGGTCCAGACGACGGGCTCACAGATCACTATGGAGACGCCACCATTTTGACCAAGTACAATTGATCAGCTCCTAACTAAAAGGATATATACTGCCAACTTGTTGCCAGACCTTGAAATGCCTTCCTTTCTACTGAGAAATAGAGTTGAACTCAAAATAGTTTATGGAACGTGATTAACATTTGATTTGAAGTGTCTGTAGCATCGAGGGCTTATCATTCTCACACCTTGGGGGGATCTTGTGTCCCTCAGCCACTCAGGAGGGGATAATTGGGGTACCTTGATCCCACAATTCCATTTCCTACATGAAAATAAAAGGGGTGAGCTCTCTTCAAATTAAAATCAGCTCCTAAGGAAACTGGTTTTATATACTGATAGTTTTAAGTTGTAGACATTCTACACCATATGTCGTGAGTTTAATGAAAACCTTAGCAAAGATGCTGTTGACTTTCATTTTCACGGCAAGTAATCTCTTGTTCATTGAAGCAGGAAGAGGGGCAGTAAAGGAAATAAATCGAAGCCAGTGCAGTTGTGGTGCTGAGCGGAAACAATCCCCGTAAATGTGTGTAAATGTGGTTACTAGCTATGTCACAGGGAAGAGCCAATTCTGACTACATGTTGGATCTGTTTCTTTTACTTCATCCTTTACTTTCCGCGCTTTTGTTCACTGCCGGGATACTGTCTATACATAATGACCTGCCTCGGGGAACCCTGCCCCTCTGCCTGACTGTTAAACCAAAGTGTTTTTGTTCAGGGAAACATCTGGACCCTGCCCCGCTGTGGATGGCTGCAAGAAAAAAGAAATGGACCCATCCCCTCCCCGAGGCTGGCCATTCCAGGGGATATTTGCAAAACGTACGGCCTTTTTACTTTACTTCTCATCTCCTCCCCCTCTCTGATTCTGTAAAGGAAACTGGCATCCAGACCCCGCTAAGATGGTTATTTAGAGACACTGGTCTGCCATCTCCTCAGTCCGCCAGCGTTCCGAATGAAGTCGCGCTCCTTGCTCAACACCTCGTCTCCAGTTCCCTGGCCTGGCGTGCGGCGAGCAGACGTTAGAACGGCTCACATCCCGGCTGTGCTGTCACCGCCACCCTGGACAGGACGCCCACGTGGCGTGTTTCCGTGACGTTGCTCCCGGAAAGTTCTCATGACATCTGCTGGGATGCCGGGAACGGTGCAGACGGCAGCAGGAGGGTCCCCTCAACAGTTTGTGTCGGAATGTTACGTCCCGTTTCCATATGCCTTGAACACACGTGGCCAGTAAAATGGAAAAGCAATTCCGGTGAAAGAATTTGAGAAGCCCGCTGCAAAAGGATGAAGGGCACTTGGTTGTGGCAACTTGGAACGTACGGCCCGCGTCCGCACCAGCCTCCTTCTGTGGTCGGAACATGCCTTTGCGTGTCCGTTTCCTCACATTTCGAACGCCTGTTACTCACGACCTGTCTGGCCGGGGTCTCAGCTCTAACAGGCTGAGTGTCCGGGCTCCGCTCGCGAGGCCGGGGAGGCACGGGGCGGCCGCGTGCACAGGCCTCGAGGCGGCCGCGAGCTCCACGGACCGGTACTCCGCAGCGGGAGGCGCCAGGTCTCCTCTCCCGAGGCGCAGGGGAGGGGCGAGACCTTCCGGGCGGGCGGACGGCAGAGGGCGGTGCGAGGGCAGCGGAGGGCCGGCCTTACCCCGGGGCCTGGGGCCTGTGCGGCGGCCCGACGTGGACCGGGGGGGTGGGGGGGACCCACCCCCTCCCCTGACCCTCCCCCCACCGCCTCCCCGACCCTCCCCCCACCCCCGCCCCTGACCCTCCTCCCACCGTCCCGGCTTCAGCCGGAGACTCTCTCCTTCCCTTGGTTTTATCCGTTAGGCTACTGAGCTGGTGAGCATTCATTCAAAAATAATCAAAACCTTGGAAATCATTGCTGAAGGCAGGAGAGCTCCCTGGAGGACGTGGCTGCGCCCCGCATCGTTTCTGGAGGGGCTACGGAGCCGCGTGAGCGGTGAGGCCGCCTGGGAGGAAAGGGGACCCGAGCGAGAGGGAGAAAAGGTGTGATGCGTGAGCTGACGCTGGGGGCACGGAGGGAGGGCGCCGACGCCTCTGAGGGGTCCAGCCGTTGTCACAGGGAGCACCCTGTGCCCTTGACCGAGAAATAAAAGGGCAGGAGGAGCGAGGGACCAGAAGAAGCAGAGGGTGGTCTTCAGAGGGGAATTCTGCTAGAAATCAACTACACGTCACATCCCAAAGGATGGGGAATTGCTGCGGTGTTTGTGGTTTAGAGCCGAAGGCATGATTTACAGTAGATACTAGTTCCTTCCGAGGGTTTAATTTAGGCCCCTCATGGCCACTCTAGAGAGAATTAATTAACTGTTGATAATGAAAAGTCAAGAGAATGTTTGAAGGAAGAGGTCATGTGCGTGCGTGCGTGTTTAGTGACCAAGCGGTTTAACACATCTCGGGTAGAACACCACACTCTTCGCTTCAAGAGAAACCAAGAGCATAAGAGCTAGAGTTCCTACTCTTAGTGAGATTACGGTAAGGGAGTACGTATGCACTGAAGCAACATTCACATGATGCACAGAAGGTATAAGCAGTCTATCATTAACTAGATATGACAAATTCTCAAAATATCACACTTTCAAAAATAAATTTTGATAAACGTGTTTACTAAAATTCATTAGCTAAGCACCTTCTGATAGACGTGTTCCTTAAAATCCAGGAGGTGAGTTTCTCCCCTGGGTCAGACACCTCTGGGTCCCTGGAGTCCCCAGTTTATGAGAATCCCTGGAGCTCTGTCACCCTTCTGTAAGCCGCACACACCATCTTATACTCCTGTGATTAGAAACAGCTCCTAAAGATTCTTGCAGGTTTGACCAAATGTTTTAATTTCAAAGGCATCAGAGCTTTTGCCAGCAGAGGGTCTCATTTACTACAACAGTTGTGCCAAGTTACAAAGAAGAGTCCTTCACAGACTTTCTGCATGCACTTAGATAAAAATATTCTCCTTTTAAGAGAAGAAAGTCAAGGAGTGACGCAAAGTAGGGACTGTCCTAAGAAGACCGTGAAGCAGACATTTCCTGGTTTTGATGACCAACCCTGTGCAAATGTGTTTTTTTTCTCATCATGGTTGATCCTTCCCGAAGCGTTCCTCCAATATTTAATAATTGAGGTAGTTCATATAAAATTTATATTTATGACCTCTCTAAAAATCTAGGTTCATGATAAAATTTAGCCTCTGTTTTTGCATTAGCGAAAATCAGACAAAGTACCTGCTTCTTTTATATCGTATGTATTTTTTGGTCTTTTTCGCATCGTGTGTGTTTGTTTTTTTGCTACCTTAACAGATAACCACAGACTCAGTGGCTTAAAAAACACGAATTTGTCATCTTACGGTCATGGAGGTCGGAAGTTGGACTCGGTCTCACTGGGTTAAAGCCAAGGTGTGTGCAGGGCTGGCCCCCGGAGGCTCTGGGGGTCTCTTCCTGCCTTTCCTGGGTTCCAGCGATGCCCACAGCCTTGGCTCAAGTCCCTGGCTCTGTTTTGAGTCAGCAACGCCCCTCACCTCTGACCTTTCTTCTGTGGTCACTTCTCTCTGACCGCAGCTGACCTCTGCTTTTAAAACTCACCCACCAGAATAATCTCCCCGTATCCATGTCCATAACCTTTGTGACATCTGAAAATTCCCTTTTGCTACCTAAGGTGACATATTCAGAGGTTTCGGGAATTAGAACTTGGTCATACTTGGGGGCCATTACTCCCCCACCACACACAGGCTTGTCAGACGCGTTTTGTTCCATCCTGTTACCTGCTTGGCCCCTTGCTCTAGCCCATGCTGGCAGGGCCGCCTTCCTACACCCTTAGGCGGGGGGCGCCTCATTCGTACACCTGCAGACCCACCTGACATTCAGCACAGCCATGGCTGTTGGGCTGAGGGTCCTGGTCAGAACGGGCAGGCCCCTCACTTCTGTGCACAAAGCAGCCTCCTATCCGGTGCGTCCTCTTCTCTCTGCACCGGACCCTCAGAGGTTCCCTCTGGTCTAGGCTTTCAGGGATAAAGGAGATGCAGACAGATGGAGAGTTAAGTCATTCCAGAAGGACATTAGTGATTCTGTGACAAATTCTACAGCAGAAGAAATACTGAGCATACATTTGAGGAGACAGAATCATTTCATCAATATATTTCTCTTCCGTATTGAAATTTCCAGCAGTGTTCTTCCTGGTTAGAGTGAAATTTGGCAGCCTTTAAAATGCTACCAATTTCTGATTCATATATATATATTGTTTTTATATAGAAAACCCCATTCAACAGAGCACCGTGGAACACAGCAGCCGCACCTGTACAGAAAGCCACACTGAAAACTGCATTAGGAAGAAAGAAAAGAGGAAATGCTTTGGTGATGGCAGTGTTACCCGGAGGCTGCAGGAAAGAACATGGGATGCAGTGGAGACCAGATGCCCGTCTCATGTGCACAACGCCGTCGATTTGCTTGCCCTCCACCCACACATCCCTGTCTTACTGGCGTCGCGGGGGGGGGGGGGGGCGCCTCAGAAGCACCAAGGCGGTTACCCCGCGTTCTCTCATCACGATCCTGTGACTGTGGTGTTATCTTGGGAGAGTTACCTGAGTTCATGGCTCTCGTGAACCGTGTGTGTGAGACGGAAAGCCGCCAGTACCGAGGTCCAGCCTCAGCAGAACAGGATTGCCTGAGGGGAGACGGAGTCGGCGAGGACAGAAGACACAACACCTCTTAGGATGCAGGAATTCTGACAAACTTTATTGCACACACTATACCTTTTTATACTTTCAAAACAATAAACTGATTTTAGTTTATTACTTTATCAGTCATCACCATCATTTTCTCAAACCAAAAAGAACCTTTTACATAAGCATTTCACACACGCAGTTTACATAATTTTCTTATTATGTCTGTAATTGTCCCTTGTGATTGAAAGCAATTGTCCCTTGTGGCTAAAAAACGTCCTTTGTGGTTTCCTCAAAATTCTCAAAAGTCGTCATGTCCTTTTCCTTGGTTCGCTTTGCTTCAGTGCTTTACTCCCACATACTCTGCGTCAGCGCCCTTTTCTTTGTACGTTTCGCCTCAGGGGTGCAGGTAAGAAGCCTTGTCACGTCTCACTCTTGGCTTAACCTAAAGACTCTTAAAGCTTTTTAATATTTAATCATCATTAAATCAAAAGCATTTCATCAAAGCATTCTTAAAACTTCTTAATTTTATTTATATACATTTTCATAAAACACGAAAACATATACTAACAGGTGGACACAATTTATGTGGCCACTCACTACACGTACGGGGAAGCCAAAGCGGTGGGTTTGGGGGCCATGGTGGTAAACATTGAATCTTTAATCTAGACTTTAGATCTTCCTGAAAATATTTACAATAGATCTATTGTCCCTTATACTTATTAATATACAACCCAGGTTTACAGTTTAACTTTAACGTTGCAGCTGTATGTTCCATTAAAAAGTGTTTCATCATAACTTTATTTCTTATTAAACTTCCCTTGTGCCAATACCAATGTACTCCAAATATATCTTGCACTCCCCATTTTGGTCATATATCATCTAACTTTTCCATTAACGTAGGCTGTTGCAATATAAACATTCCTATAACATTACTTTTAATCCAATATGCAGGTCAATAAGTAGGAACAGCTGGTGTAGTTGGAGGGGGATTTTTAGGTTTTTCCCACTTTACTCTATATTGAAGCCTTTCTTTAAATCCCCCATGAGTAATGGGAATATTAGTACTAATACAAGCAAATACTCAGAGCTTATATTATATACATGGGAAATTGAGAGAATCCACGCTGTGGGAAGCTTTGCTTTCCCATGACGTACATACCCGTGCCTGCCATGCAAGCACTATTGTTCTCAGCCTTGCTGAGGCACAGCAGCACTTTTCAGGGTCTCAGCCTTGCTGAGGCCCAGCAGTACTTTTCAGGGTCTCAGCCTTGCTGAGGCCCAGCAGTACTTTTCAGGGGTCTCAGCTTTGCTGAGACCCAGCAATACTCTTCAGGTGGCTCTCCACACGCCAGCACGGTGGCTCTGAGACCACTTTAGAACTCCGAGCTCGCACTTCACGCCCAGATCCTGGGAGGAGGGGACCTTTGGGAAACCAGGGAGCCGCTGAGTGATGGAGAAGAAGAGCATCTTGGGCAGAGGGGGCGGCAGACATCCGTCTCTGACTAGGAGCAGGTTGGTGATTCACACACACATCAGCAAGAAGCTGGGGTGAAGCAGAAAGTGGGGGGCGTTGGGCTGAGCAGGTGGGGTGGTGAGCTTAGCCTGTGTCCGATGGCTCAGGAAAGGGTGCCTGGATCTGGTGCGTGGGAGAGGCGTGGCTTGATGGCTCTGTTCACTCTCCTTGGTTTGTGGAACATTTGCAGGTAGGGGCGCGGTGAAGAGACCCCATCCAGGGAGGGGTGAGGGAGGCTGTGGATGCGTGTCAGGGGGGTGGGCTGGACCGGGTGTCCGTGAGGATGGAGTGTCAGCGGGACCTGCCTGTGGGCGTGCGGAAAAGAGGGAGGCTAAGTCCTCTGCAGGACCTGCAGATTTCTCCGACATTCAGATTCCTGGACTTCTTTTCTCTCTGTGGCAGATTCTCATCCAAGTGGTTCTTCCAGTTGACTTTGGAAGCCCTCAGGTGTTCAGTGATTCCTGTTAGAATGCAATCCAGGACTTGGGCGCCTCAGTTTCATCCCGATATCCTCTGAAGAGAACCTCCAGGACAGAAGCACTGGTGTGTCCGTTCGTGGTCTCTGGGGAGGATGCTCCTTTGTGAATGTCCCTAGTTCTCTGGAAGGATCCCCGGGACCCAGCACTTCGGGGGGCGGGGGTGCTTCCTTATGGCAGATGTGCTTCTAATTGCGAGCTTGAGGCTCCGTATAGATTCTCCACCCGTGGTGATTGTACACACAGCCTCCACTCGGGCTGAAGCCAAGGGCTCAGAGCAATCACCGCAGCAGAGACGGGTGTGCTTTAAAGACGTGACGAGGCTTCAGAAGTTGTCTTGCCTGCACTTTGGCTCTGAACACTGGAGTTTGAAATCCTGATGAAACTGAGATTTTTTTTCCTCCCAAATGTATCAGAATTCAACTTAAAGTGGAAGCAGGATATCTTCTCAAACACTCGTATCTGTTTCACAGGAATACATTGAAATGGCAGGCGACAGACTGTGGGCGTCTTAAGACCCACACGTCGTCCCTTAGTTAGCGTTAGGATGGTATCTGAGCGGCCGAGAAGCCTTCCCAGGTCGCTAGCCGACCTCCGTGAGGAGCCCGAAACCTGTGCATATATTCATTTCTGTTTTTAAAGGGAAACACGCATTGTGTTAGAAGAGGGTACATAGCACCAGCATTCGGGGAATTAGTACTTTATTGGGTCCATTTGTCTTTATGCTAAAATTGTGTTTACTATAAATTCATGTGATTACGTCAAAAAAGTAAAATAAAAGGTTACCTCTAGCTTCTGACGAACGTATGCGGCATTCGTGTTTGTTATGTATCTGATTTAGGGGCAGAGCACCTGTCATCCTGCTGTTTTTCTCTCTTCAGCCCCTTCTGTCGTTTGGTTCTAAATAAGCCCCATTCACAGAAGGAATGAGCCCGTTGTACAAACAGATCTGATCGCCACAAGGAACCAGAAATGATTCTTTGCTTGTAAAATAGCTGTATTCAGAAGCATGTAACATTTTGGTTTTCAGTTCTAAATATTTAGTGGGAACTGTTACTTAACGGCAACATCTGTCTGTTTGAAGCAATAAACACGACTGTACAGGGATTGTTTTAAAAAATGGATTCTTGGCCTTAATGTGAGAGCCAGAGAGTTACGGACTGAATCGTGTCCCCTCCAAAGGTGTGTGTTGAAGCCCTAAGCCCAGGATGTGACTGTATTTGGAGGTGGGGCCTTAGAGGAGGTGACCAAGGTAAAATGAGGCCATGGGGTGGTCTGTGGCCCACCTATAAGAACACAGCCACGCACAGGGGAGCCAGGAAGCAGTTTGCTCTCTGTTGACTTCAGCTGCAGAGGGAGGTTTGTTTTGCTTTTCTTCGTCAGAGTTGTTGACTCACATCGTGCAGAGGCGGCCTCCTGGCGCTCTTTGTAAATCCGGAGGGGCTGAAGGCATGTCCGTAAAGGAAGAAACACGGTGTGCAGTAGCATTTGTGGGTGTCAACACGTATGCACACAAATACATTCCACCTGGACTTTCTGGAAGATTTCCTCTCTTTGTTGACCTATTAGCTTGCATAGGAGAGAGAAATTATTTTAATTCAAGAAATCTAATAAATTTAAACCCAGCTGTTTGCTCTTAAATTATAAGAGCAAAGATCATAGAGATCCAGAGCCCAGGCCATTTGACAAGCCCATGGCAGGGCTGAGAAGGGGAGGGAGTGAAGTGTTATCCAGTCTGGGTGCAGTTCCACAGTGATTTTAGCAGTTGTCTACTGTGAATTCTAAATGCTACAGTTCTATTATAAAGTGTATACATTTGACTTAGAAAAAAGGGAACAGCTTTATTGCTGTAACACTTATGCTATTAATTTAAATTGCCTAAATGCACTTCTCATGCATTAGTAATAAAGCTAGAGACTAAATTACTATCTTTAATTTTTTGCTGATGTTTTTATTACTTGGTGATTTATGGAAAATTGCAGATCTACAAAAATTTTAATTCCTCTCTTTCCCTTGTCAGCCTCTGGAAAAGTAACAGTAAAATGAAATTCAATCAGTACATTAAAAAGATAAACTTTAAGAAAGCTTACACTAATCCATTTGTGATTTTATAGCAAAAACAAACAATAAAGGATTATAAACTCCATATCAATTTATAATGGGCTATAGAGTACTTTATATTTGTAAAGTGTTTTATAGATCATAAACCACTTTTGAAAATAAACTTTTAAAAATTTTGGAATCATTTTAGATTTACAGAAAGGTAGCAAAGATCTTTGGGTGAGTTTCTATACACTTCATGCCCAGGTTCTCCTATTATTAACATCTTGCAGGGGGGTAGTGTATGTTATGATTGAGGGACAGCATTGGTAATTATGATGAACTAAAGTCCATACTTTTTCAAATTTCTTTGCCCAGAGTTTCTTCTCAGTTCCCGGATCCCATCCAGGACCCAGGCTGCATTTCACTGTCCTGCCTCTTTGGGGTCCTCTTGGGGGTGACAGTTCTCAGTCTTTCCTAGTTTTTGGTGACTTTGACAGTTTTGAGAAGTAATTCCTGGGAATTTTGGTTTTGGCTGCGTTGGGTCTTTGTTGCTGCACGCGGCCTGTCTCTAGCTGCTGCGAGCGGGAGCTACCCTTTGTTGCGGTGTGCGGGCTTCTCATTGCGTGGCTTCTCTTGTGGAGCACGGGCTCTAGGTGCCCAGGCTCTAGGCGCACAGGCTCAGTAGTTGTGGCTCGCGGGCCCTAGAGCGCAGGCTCAGTAGTTGTGGTGCACGGGCTCAGTTGCTCCGCGGCATGTGGGATCTTCCCAGACCAGGGCTTGAATCCGTGTCCCCTGCATTGGCAGGCGGATTCCTAACCACTGCGCCACCAGGGAAGCCCTGGGAATTTTACATAATGTCCTTGGGTGGACTCTGTCTGATATTTTCTCAGGATGAGACTGGAGTTATGGGCTGTTGGGAGGAGGACCCCAGAGGTAAAGCACCATCCTCTTCACATCACTTCCAGGGACTATGCAGTCAGCCTGACTCATGGCTGTGGATGTTGACCCTGGCCACCGGGCTCAGGGTGTTTGTCAGGTTTCTTCACTGTAGTTACACCACCAGCACCCCGTTTCCCCCACTGTGGTCTGTGTGTCGTCTTGCTATGCACGGCCCACACTTAAGGGTTCGGGACTGTGCTCACTTTCCTGAGGGCAGGTATCTACATAGAGTGTTTGGGGTCCTTCTTCTTCTTCTTTTTTTTTTTTTTGCGGTACGCGGGCCTCTCACTGTTGTGGCCCCTCCCGTCGCGGAGCACAGGCTCCGGACGCGCAGGCTCAGCGGCCACGGCTCATGCGCCCAGCCGCTCCGCGGCACGTGGGATCTTCCCGGACCGGGGCACGAACCCGTGTCCTCTGCATTGGCAGACGGACTCTCAACCACTGCGCCACCAGGGAAGCCCCTGGGGTCCTTCTTTAAAACAAGTTTACCTTGTCTTATATAGTCCACATATCTATGGGCAGTTATTTTAATTATCTTGTGTTCCAAAGATCATTTCTAAAGCAGTTATCCAGATCTTAGAATATATTTTCTCAGGAAAACAGTGTTTAGATTCTCTATGACATCTCCAAAACCAAAGAAGACAAATGACCTGAGGCGGCTTTGATTGCCGCGGCTCTTATTTCTATGAAGTTGCAGTGTTTACGCTCACAAATCCATCCTCTGAGAGTGCGGGCGACTCACAGGCCCCTTGTCTACACTGAGGCCACTGGACACCCCCCTGGGGGGCTCCTAGTCTCTGAGGCCGGGTCAGTTCACTCCTTCCTTTAAATGTGATGCCCTCTCCTGGTGTGCTCTTTCTACCTCAACTTAGGCCAGTTCTTCCTCTTCCTGGACATGTATCCTCCAAGCCCTTTGTGGTTCCAGGCCTCAAATTAAGGCCTGATATTGTTACGTGAGCCTCAGCATCTGGGAAACCAGGAGGTGTCTCATGGTCTAAGCCCCCTCCCCACTCTGCACCTGGGATCTAATGCCCCCTCTTCCCGGGACCAGGCGCAAGGCCTGCACGCCCCCCGGGCAGCAGCTTCGGTTCCCCGCCAGCCCCGAATCCCTCAAACAAGCCCCACACATCCTCCTGAGGGGCCGGGACAGCCAGCCCCTCATTCCTGCGAAGCTCCCCCCGAGCCTGTCCCGGAGTGCACCCCATGTGGCCCTGCATGGCTGTGGGTCCCCCCCTGGGCTGTGAGCACCTGGGACGGATGTCCTGCTGCCCATCTCAGCTGCCTGGTGTTGGCGCCCAGTTCTCGGCACCCCTGAGATGCTCCGGGGGACCCCCACCCACTGGATGGAGAGGGGATGAAAACAGCTTCTCCATGAAAAGACTCAGAAACCTGCTTCCACTCTGTCTTCTATGGCACCTTCCGCTGAGTGTGTTGTCTCGTCAAAACCAGGCAGACAGAATCATCATTCAACAATTAGTTACTGAGAGTTTACCACGAGCCTTTCCGGCACGGCTTATGCCCAGGAGAGCAAAAGGAACAAACACCACTGCCTTAAGGAGCTCACAGCCTGGAGGGAGGAAACGTGTGTAGGTCAGTTAGGGAGATGATGGATGATCTATAGATAGATCGATAGTTAGATGAAAGATAGATGATTCCTAAGTGGATAGAGATGATAGATAGATGGTAGATGGATAGACAGATGATAGACAGGTGAGAGGTGGATGGATGATACGTAGGTAGACAGAGAGAGATGATTGATAGAGAGATGACTGACCAATGGATGGAAAGATGGAAGTGACCTTAAGATATAAAGTGTGATGTCCCTGGTGGAGGAAATTCAAGTCCCAGGTGGTCGGGGACCACAGGAGAGGTCACAGCTCTAGCTCTGGAGAGACTTAGATTTGAATTTCAGCTCTGCTACCATTAAAAAAAAAAAAAGAAAATTTATCATTTATAGCTCTGAGCACCTGAGATTATTGTAAATAAATTGTATACACGATTTTTACGTCATGTAATTTCAATTATTTTTATTTAATCGATTTTATTTTTTTCATTACATTCTGAGTAAAAGCATGTAGTTTTATCTGACGTTTTTCCATTAGTACCTGAGATGTGTGTCACAGGTGAGCGTGTGTTGAGAGGGTCAGAGAGGAGAAGCAGGCGTCCCCCGGGGAAGGTGTGGCCCGTCCACCAGGCCCATCCACAGTCACCCCCAAGGTGGGCGGGAAACTGACCGGTTATCACAGCTCATCTCCTGAGAAGGTCTGCTTGGTTCACAGTAGGAGTCTCGCGCACAGTCTCAAGGTTCGAGACGTGACCTGTGAGCGGGCCTGAGCTGCCAGCGGCCCTCCTGAGTCCATGAAACCCTCCGCTGTGCTTCATCCTGCCCAGAGCAAGGGCGGGGCAGGGCGGGGCGCGGCCCGGGTGCCTCTCACCTGGGCTCACGGGGCTCACGGTCTCCCCCCCAGCACCACCGGCCTCCCCTTGGGCTCCCACCCGTCTCCCTGCTTGGGTTCAGATCGCAGGACCCTGGGGCTGCGGGGACTGTGCTGATCTCGCAGCCCTGACCCAGGGGCCCCGGGGACACCGCCTCCCCATGCAGGGCCGCTGCCCGTCCGCTCACGAGTGCTCGTTAGCAGAGCCCGGGGGGCCCGGACCCCGCGCGGCTGCTCCGCGGGCGGGTAATGCGCCGCAGCCGCGGGCCCGGCGAGCGTTCTCTGCACCGAGCACCGCACCCCCAGTTCTGCCGGCCTCGGCGGGCTGGGGAGCTCGCTCTTGAGACCCGAACACCAGGGGTCCGCTGACAATGCCAGAGCACGGTCCTCACTCGTGCAGGGTTCGAGCCTCGCCAAGTTTGCGGAGGAGGGGGCCGTCGGTTAACGAGAGGTCTCGGCAGAAGAACGCGGACGAGGGATGCCGGGGCTTCCTGCCAGGCCCTTGCCCTCCAGCTTGCCCACGGCCCCCTCCCCCGACCCGCTGCTTCTTGCTCCCTCGGGGCAGCTGGGCCGTCAGTCCTCGACTCCACGAATCCAGCCTTGGATTCAGCGAATGGCCTGTGCAGCCGGGAAGCCGCGGAGCTCTCAGAGTGAGCATCTTCTTTTCATCCCCAAACAGCCTAATGCGGAAGGATCTCTCTTCTTCCTGTTCAGGTTTGGCAATGACAGCGATTTCCCCGTTGACGATTAGCGAAAGGCAGCGTCACAATTCAAACTCCAGACCCTGCTGAAGCAGAGGAGACGGTGATTCCCTTAGAGACACTTGGATGACTTTTTAAAGACTCTCGGTCAGCATCTCCCCGACGTCTGGACAGCTAGACTGGAGGAGAACTCACCAGAGGCGCATCCTCCGAGGAAGAGACGCTTCTCATTGAAACTCCCTGGGGTATTTTCCAAACGCGTCCGTTTCCACATCCCAAGCCCATCAGCCCCTCATAGTGGAGCCTAGCCCTGTACGCCCATCAATTTCCTCAAATAACTGCTCTGAACGCTAAGGTTTGAGATGCTTATTAGCAAGTTTTGGGCGTCACTCCTGTCTAAATATAATAGAAGGACTCTTGGCTTTAGAAGTATTTCAAAATTACGCTGTATCAACGTGACAGTTCTAAGATACACTCTGGAACACAGGAGTTGAAGATTTTATAGGAACACATTAACAGAGTATTCACGTTATAAAAATGAAAGGCAGGGAGCTATAAGATAAAAACTGAATTAAATCTAGTAGATTAAATATAAGGCTGACAGGAAATGTCACACATATTTCATGGTATAGAAGATATGTCATCTAAAATGATTTTGTAACAAATATAAGCATCAAACCTCAGATTATATCAACCAAAGCTGGGAGATGGATCACGGCCGGGGGGGAAAAGTAGTATGAACTGCTTCTTTTTTACACAAGAGAAATATATGATCCCATCTTTTTCTTTGCTTTGATAGTAAGTGAAATATCATTTAAGCAATTTAAGTAGAATTTAAATAAACCATCATAAAGGAAATGTAATTTAAGAAAAAAATAAGCAGAATCGAAATCACAAAGAAAATAAATTCAAACCAAATACAAGCTACTATTTATACAATAGTACAATCTATTATTAGCAAATAATAGAAGGAGATAAAAGAACAAAGAAGCACAGAACACACAAAGAGTTGACAGAGAGGTAAGACAAACATTTTTATGTCGTTAACTTGAATAGTTTAAAGTAGACTGATTCAAAGGCAAAATCTCTCAGATGGGATGAAGAACAAAAATTCAACTAAATATTTTATGGAGAAGAGCCATATAAAATCAATTCCAGTTCCAT
Organism: Phocoena sinus; assembly: GCF_008692025.1. Lineage (NCBI taxonomy): Eukaryota > Metazoa > Chordata > Mammalia > Artiodactyla > Phocoenidae > Phocoena > Phocoena sinus. The sequence goes on along the minus strand of NC_045775.1, from coordinate 530,688 downwards.
AATTGCTAAAATACATATATTTTGCATATTTAATTTAAATTTAATTCAAACAGATCCCCTAAATAAGACCGATTTTTATATGTTTATTGCAAGTACCACAAAAATGATGTCAAATTATCAGTTCGGCATTCAGTAAGTTGTTTGGTCCTGTTCTAACGAATTCAATGTAATTATATTGTAAACACACATTTCCCATGTCTCCCCTCAGTGGTGGGGAAGGATTTTGCCCTGAAGCCCACCAGGTTCACTTCTGCGATGATTTTTCAGGAGCAGCCCGACCCCTGAGCTGGGGACACCCCAGTTACCCCACGGCTCACGCACTGTGGTGGCCGTCAGTACAAGCGTTGCTTCTTCGTTCCTGATACTGAGGCTCAGTACAGATTTTGTATTGGATTGAACTTTTTATTTATTTTTTTTGGCAGTACGCGGGCCTCTCACTGTTGTGGCCTCTCCCGCTGCGGAGCACAGGCTCCGGACGCGCAGGCTCAACGGCCATGGCTCACAGGCCCAGCCGCTCCGCGGCATGTGGGATCTTCCTGGACCGGGGCACGAACCCGTGTCCCCTGCATCGGCAGGCGGGCTCCCAACCATGCGCCCCCAGGGAAGCCCTTGGATTGAACTTTTACAGTTAAAATATACAAGTTATGCCAACGTCCCTATGAAATAAGCGGAAGTGCAGCAAACAGCCAGGAAGCATGCTTTTGACAGGCCCTCTGTTCCACAGCTGCTTTCACGTCCCTTCAAACACACACAGAAGTTCTGTTATCTCATCAACTGTCCACATACAACCCGCAGAGTGGCTCTGAATACATTAATCCAGCACTTCACTCTGTAAGTCATGTCCTGGGAAATCTGGACCCAAATGAATGAAATAGTTTCAAATCTAAACACTGGTTCTCTCGCTTTACTTTTTGAAGTATATGTAATATTTAATTTTATTTACTGGTTAAATTCTTTCCTGATCAATATTAGCCGTAGTACACATTTTAAGGGTTTAAGTTAAAATATGCTAAATATTTTGACACAGTCAAGTTAAACACAGCAATGTTATCTTTTTTAATAGAAAAATTAATGCACTTAAAATCATTTTGGTCACATATGAACCAATTTGTAAGAAGTACTTGAATCCTTGGCACTTGTCGCTGTATGAAATTAGCTTGTTTTGTCCACAAAATGCACAAGAATGTGGAGGATAGAGCCTGTGTGTCTGCTGTGTCTTCATAACCCCAAACCTGAACTAAGCTTCGGTAAAGTCGGTTAGGTGCTGAGGAACCATGCACTGAAGGAAGACAGGAGCTCAAGGGCAGGCAGGAGGGGGTGTAACTGGTGAGCACAGGCTGCTGAGAGGGCAACCAGGAGCCCCTGAGAGAGCCCGTCGCCACCCCTGCAAACCCTGCTTCGCTGGACCCCAGGATCTGGGATCTGGGAGGGACACGGTCGGCTGGGGCTCCAGAGAGACCACTGTCCACGCTGTGGGAAAGCGTTGAACACAAGAGCCAGCTCAGGAGGTTTTATAGTCAGTCCAGTGGAGGAGATGCTCTACCAGTAGGTGTATTTTTTAAAAAGGAACAACCTCAGATTTTTGGGAATTTGCTACGTTGAACACCAATTAAACCTCATAGTCTGTTACAGCCTCTAGACAGTCACTTTTCCCTGTCTAACTCAATAAAATAGCATAAAATAATGTAGATAAGATAGAATAAGATAAAATAAAACAAAGAAAAATGAAATGAAATGAAAAAAAGAATTATTATGGCTTTAACCTGAGGGAAAATGAGGGTTGTATTTCCAAACATTTCCAAGGAGTGAACCAATGTTCCACAGACAGTCCAAGGCATTTCCTTCTCAAAAGAAGGCATTTTGCCTCAATTAGCTGATTAATAGGTAATGAATTTCCAACTGTGAGCTTCACTGAGCCTGGGAACACCCAGTGCCTGTGGAACTAGTGAAACCCTTCTTGTTGTTCCTGAAAATCATGACAGCAAGTGCTCGTGACTTAGGAATCGGATGGATCTGAAATGGGTATTTAGCACAGATAAAACCAAGATTTTTTTTTTTCTTTTCTGTTCTGATTCCGGAATGTCTGATTATTCATTAGCTTTTAAAACGCTTTTATTATTCAGAAGCAATGTCGTGGATTCAAAAAAAACAAACTCAGAGAGAGACTATTAGAGACTATAGAGAGAGACTATTACCGTAACACCCGTGAGTTTTCCTGACAGTCTCTAAATCAGCACCTTGATGGTAATGGTGGGGAGAACACACGGCAGCACGATGGCCCCAATAACAAGGGGGCAAAACCGCATTTCAGTTTCAGCTAACTCTTCTACTTATTATCAAATGTAAGTCATTTCTAGGATGACAAGTGTTCGCATAGTTTTAGTTCCCAAAACATTACGGAATTAAACTTTATTCTTATTCAGATAACTCACTCTGTCCAACATAGTGAATGAAGTGAAGAAATTCATGAATTTCTTTCATTTTACCTTTTACTGTTGATCTTCTCACCCTCAAACTTAGAATTGTGTCCAGGTTTTACATTGTTTTATTACTTTGGTTTTTTAATTCTAAACTAAAGTGGTCTCTCTAAAATAAACACCACATATGTCTCTAAGCAATTACGTCATGATAGGTAGCTGCGTGTTCTATACACTTACAAGTAACGGTAAGACTGCTTGGGGTATTACAATCAACAAAAGGTAGCTATCCAAAGCCACTTCGAACGCAGGAAAAGCTAAGAAGATATCTCTGCCCTGACGGGTAGGTGTTCCCTCTGGATGGCTGGCTTCAGTAACAGACAGGGCAGGGATTTCAGTGGCTGCTCATCTGAGAAGGCAGGGGCTTGTACCCCAGGGTGGCAGTGGAAAGGGCAGCAAAGACACAGGCAGACCCTTGAGGGTCTCAGTGACAGTGGGCTGAAAGCACAGCCTGCCTGGCGGAGAGGAAGTTGCGCAGAGTCGGCCGTGCTTAGTGGGAAACGTGCTTTCTGTTGTGCATTCATGAGCGCAGATCAGCCCCAGGTGGGGTTGGAGTCAACGTGGTTTTGTGTCAACACGACCCCCCAGGTGCGGTCCACCTTGGGCCAGTGGTGGCCACTGGGTACCAGGCCAGAGTAAATGCAAACCAACCCCAGACCTTTCACATTTGGGTGCTCTCCTGAGTGGCACATTGTTTATTTCAATTTCCAGTTGTTCGTATAGAATCTCAGCTGACTTCTAGGTACCGACTGCCTGTTCTGCAAATCTGCTGAAACTACGTATCTCTCTTAGGAGATTTTTTCCTAATTCTCTGGGATTTTCCATGAAGACAATCCCATCCTCTGACTTGGGGGCAGTTGTCAGCCTTTCTCTTGCCTTGTCTCCACCCTTCCTGCAGGGAGGAGGCTGGCACCGCTGGCCCCTGGTGGTGGGCTGGGGGTGTCTTCATCTTTCACTCCCCATGTGAGCAGCCTGGACTTCCCAAGGCCCCTCCGGAGACTGAGAATTCCCTGAGTCCTTGTTTACTGGGATGTCTTTCTTTCTTTCTTTCTTTCTTTCTTTCTTTCTTTCTTTCTTTCTTTCTTTCTTTCTTTCTTTCTTTCTTTCCTTCCTTCCTTTCACGAATGTTTAGTTTTGTCAAATGTCTTTCCTGCATCTATGGTCCTTTACATGGTACATCTTTTTTTTTTTTTTTTTTTTTTTTTTTGCGGTACGCGGGCCTCTCACTGCTGTGGCCTCTCCCGTTGCGGAGCACAGGGTCCGGACGTGCAGGCTCAGCGGCCATGGTTCACAGGCCCAGCCGCTCCGTGGAATGTGGGATCTTCCCGGACCGGAGCACGGACCCGCGTCCCCTGCTTCGGCAGGCGGACTCTCAACCACTGCGCCACCAGGGAAGCCCACATGGTACGTCTTTATCAGCCTGTTACTATGGTGATTGCTGTTCACGTAATTGCAGTGTTAAATCAATGTAGTCCAACATTCCCTCATGGCCGGTTCAGTTCGCTCACATTTTGTGAGTTTGCTCCTGTGTTCCTGAGGGCCCCGCCCCGCCCTCCTGCCGGCAGTGTCCTCTGGCTTGGGGTCAGGGACGATCTGCAGAGCCCAGCTAGCTGGCCCTCCGCTCTGGCTTGGTGGAGGCGTCTGTGCAGACCTGAATCCTCTTGTCCTCTGTCTGGGGGCCCCTCCCAGGGCCAGGGGCTTCCTCAGGCCCAGCAGAGGCCCCCTCCCTCCACCTGGTGACCCTTCTTCTGGGCGGTGCTCAAGGACAGGACAGAGTTGGGGCCGGTGAGCGGTGATGAGCCTGCAGGGTGACCCTGAGCAGATGAGGGTCTGTCCGCAGCTTTTCCCGAATGCCCTTCATCCCCAGGATGGTTCCCCAGGCCCTGCTGGGCGGCAGCTCTGCGTCCCGGACAGAAGGGAGGCTGGAAGGCAGCTCACGACAGCGCCGCCCCGACAGGAGTTGGATCTCTGTTCTTTTAAAAGGTGGAACTCCCTTTTCACTGCTTTGGTTATAATCTGCTGGTCACAAGCTGAGGAAAAGACTAAAACCTCCTGACACTATTTTACTGTCAGTATGAATTTCAAAAGGAGAATGAGAACAATATACCTATTGCATTAAGATTGTTCTCACTGTAGCTACAGGGTGATACATATTTCAAAACGAGGTGCTCTTCTGCATGACGGCTTTAGACGGTGCCTTTTCCTTATCCCAGAAAACACGACAAAAGTTTTAGGGAACGCTAACTATAATTTGTGCAAAACTGCTTATATCTGCCTAGACAAGGGACTCAGAACGTAAGAGATTAGGGACTCCCCTAGCAGTCCAGTGGTTAAGACTCAGCTTCCACTGCAGGGGGCGAGGGTTCGATCCCTGGTTGGTGGGGAACTAAGATCCCATATGCCGTGCGGCGCAGAGAAAAACAAAAAACACGTAAAAGATTAGACGAGGGGTACCATGCTGCTCGGGCTCACAGCCAGGTACCGGGACTGGTCTCACCATTTAGTTGTCACATTACATAAAGCATGAGTTAAGTCTGTGCCAGAAATATCAGTGAAATATCAGTGAAATATCAGAAATATCAGCTGACATTAAAGTCAGCTGCCACACGTCATCAGCGTCCGAAGGAACAAAAGGTTAACGTAAAGCGCGCCCTGTATCAGCGTAAATGCGAGTCCTGAACGAGTAATCGATGGTTTATTCAGCAGTAACGTCTGACTTCCTGATTGCTTAAACCTTTCTGTAACAAAGAAAATGAAAAAAGAATTCAGTAGAAAATTTCAATATGGTTTCAGTAGAAAAAACCCAGTATTTTCTAAGTGTTTGGATTATCTATCAACTTATTTTATCATTTAGCCTCCATGAAAATATCTGTCAAGTGGACTTCCTAGGGCCAGAACTTAGCATCAGTGATGCAAGTGTGTATATTTACTTTTACTGCTTAGTGTCGGGTGCGCCCCTGCCTGTCAGATACAGTACTGAAGATGTACACACAGTTTTGTACAGCACTAGGTCAGTTGTCACTACAATCCCATAGCATGGATTTAATTGGATTTATTTTCAGGGAAACATGTAAAGACACAGTTTAAGTAGCTGGAGAGAATCACACGGTGACATGGGGTCAGTCAGCATCTACATCCTGGCTGGGTGTCATCCTTGTCTTTTGTAAGATTTCCTGTCTCCCTTGGAGAGAGCCTTTTCTCACCACACCCCAGATTCCAGAACCTGCATACTCTCTTCCCTATGTCCTATATCCTGTATCTATATCCTATGTATATACATCCTATATCCTACATATACGTCCTATATCCTATAGATACATGCGATATCCCATATATACATCCTTCCCTATATCACATATATATGTGTGTGTATATATATATATCCTATATACCCCATATCCACCAACGTCTTTGAGAGAAGGAGCTGACACACCCCATCCAACCAAACAGAAGTTAACGGGCTGCGTCTTATTCGCCCTCACAGCTTGGAGGGGTGTTCCCTGAGGGAAAACTTCAGAGCAAAGGAGCCCGGGCACTTTGCACCCTGAGCAAATAGAAAAGCCATGGAGTCACAAATGTTGCTACTATTATTATAAAATTATTAACAGTGCACATTTCTAAAATTAAAAAAAATGACAGTCCCATACTCATATTTCAATCAACTTAGCAATTCAAGCAGTGAAACTTCTCCCTTCTTAATCTTTTTCTCTATTCCCAACAAACTATTTCATCGATGTATTTTATTTCCATGGGGCCTTTGTTGATGGGAATTACATTATACCATAGTGTGAAGGTTCACTTTTACCACATTCTAAACAAAGATTAAAAAAGGAAATCACAATATCGGGTCTGACAGATAAGGAATCCCTTTCTTACAGCCCTAGCCTTCCCAGGTGGCTTGGATGCTGAAGACATGTCAGGGTTCACAGAAGGAGTTCGGAGCCCATCTGAAGAGCTCTCCTGACAGGAGGGGAGAATAAACAGCTCAGCATCTTTGCGGCAAACAGCCTGGTGGCAAGTGGGTCACGGATTCACATCTCTAGCCCAGCGTCTCCGGTGATCAGGACCCCAAGCGTTTATGACAACTGGGGAGACATGTCTGCACGTGTAAATTTTACTGCAAACTCAGCTCCAATAAATTGAAATTTAAACTCACACGCTCCTCCTAGAACTGACATACATTAACATAGGTGATCATTTTGCATAATGCATGTTTAAATTAAAAGGATTTTTTTGTCACCTCAGTAATACCCTTTAACACCATGAACAAATTTCAAAATTAAGAATGTCTTTTGAGAATCTGATACAAGAAAAAAGATGTTGGATATTGAATTTGTCATCTGTCATATATATGGTCAAATTTAAAAGTGAATAATAGCCATGTTTCAATTGAGTGTAATTATGAAATTTGATACTTCATAACTAAACAGTAGTCAATTCGATGTCCTTTGTGCTTGTGTCCATACATATACCAAAAAATATTAGCATGATTGATATATTTTAATTACTCAATGATAAATATTTACAATATTTATAGGACACTGCATATCCAGAGAAACTCAGTTTTATTGGCTCTTCTACTTTAAGTACCTTGACAAAGAGCACTGATGACATTTTGAGTAACACAAATTTATCTTTAATGGAATTAACTGTTTTAACGACTTTCTTTCAAGACTGTCCACTTTTGAGAATCATTATTCCTTTACTAATACAAGGATTTGAACTTTAAAAGAGGAAACACCCAAGTGACTTTGAGTGATGTGGCATTTTTGCAAAGCCTTATGAGAGACAGACATTCTCGGAGGCAGAATCTCTGGTTGGTTATTCTGCTCTAGGTTTGAATTTCATGAGGACAATTGAGCAAAGGTGAGGCAGATCCGGGCCCCTTCCCGCAGCAAGTGGAGACGAGGGGCCTCTGGGAGGGGCAGGAGGTGGACAGAGGCCTGTAATGACCGGGCATCGGGCTGCCCCAGGTCCAGGAGATGCTGGCCCTTAGCTCCTGGCACACAGGAGCCTCACCCCGGGTCCCACAGAAGGGCAGGGAACGAACACGGTCGAGGAAGGAAAGTGCCCAGCTGTCCCCAACTCTGGGGCTGACACGAGGAGTTGCCAAATCTCCCACAGGTGGTTGTGTCCTTGCAGGCATAGGAGCTGGGAAACCTTGTTCTTACTTATTGCTCAGAAAACTCAGTCCTTTAGACAAAGAGAATGGGCTCCCAAGACAACGGACAACTGGCTGCCAGACAGGATTTAGAGAAACCTCACCGTGAGCGAGGCCTGGGAATAGGGAGCCGGGAGCCCACAGCTTTCAGCAGCAGGAAGGGTCCTACTTTGGGTAATTCTGCAACTCACAAGACTGTTACTAAAGCATTCCAGGGTAAGTTACTTTATTTTCTACATATTCTGACACGAGCTTTTAGTGGGAAGAAGATACAAGGTCAACAACACGTCCTTTCTGCGTTACTGTAAAGAAACAGACGCAGTGGTTAGGAGAGGATTTTTCCCCAAAGAGCCCCTGCCATTTCTGCAGCACGGGTGACCACAGGGGACTCCTTTCCACACGGATTATTTTAGTTTCATTACTTGGGATTCTGCATAGTTTTGCAGAACCTCTGATAAATTCTTCAGACAGACAGGCTCCTAGCTGCATGTCATAGTGGGAGAGGACAGGCATGGCGACAAACACTCCCCTTCACCCTTGAAGCAGTGGAGGGGACGCAGGGCTGGCGCTGGAGCCCGTCCTGCGATGAAGCAACTCCACACCTGGCCAGGCGGGAAACGGGTATGTCCACAGCAGCCCCTGAGGAAAGGGACAACCAGGCACAGTGAGGGTGAAATCAGGCCTGACTTTACAAAGAGTAACGACGTGGCCCTCCGTGTGACGGCTGGGACTCGCGCCCCCCGCCTGTTCCAGGAGCCCCCAGCAGGACCTGGCTTCCCTAGCAGCGTGACCTGCCCCGTGATGGGCAAGCTCGCCGCCTGGGGCTCCATCCTGGGCCCGACGCAGCTCTGCAGGCCCCTGGGAACACGGCCGCCTGCTTCCCCTCGGCCGGGCTGGCTCCTCTCTGCGCCGAGTTGGTTCATCCTGCAACTTCAGGTCGAAGGAGCATGAGTGCTTTGTATTTAGTATAGACTTCTCAACTGTGTTTCATTAAAGCTTACAGTTCCACCAAGAATGTGTAATGCATATTTTCCCCAATTCTATTTAATCCAATAATTTGCAAACTAAGAGGAAGAAATGACAATTCATGATTTCGGTCTCTGTTTTACAACGAAGTTAAGCATCTTCAGGGCACTTCCATTTCGCTTACTAGTGAGTGAATCGGTTCTCTATATTTCGGGCCATTTTTCAGTTTTTATTATTATTATCATTTGTAACCTTTAATTTTATATTGGAGTATAGTTGATGAACAACATTGTGTTCGTTTCGGGTGCACAGGAAACCAAGTTACACATGTACGTGTATCTATCCTTTTTCAAATTCTTTCCCCATTTAGGCTGCTACACGAAGTTGAGCAGGGCTCCCTGTGCCATCCCATAGTTTTTATTATTGAATTGTACATTTTCTGGTTTGTTCATTTTCTTGGACACAAGGCAGCATTTAAGACGTTGATCAAATTGTGAATTCTAAAACTTCTCCCACTTGCCAGTCATGCTTAGAAACGTTTCCCATCCTGATATAAGAAAAGATCTCCAAGTCTTCTTCTGACACTTAGATTATTTTAGTTTTCACATTTAAATCTTTGACCTAAAAAGAATATATTATGATTGAGTTGTGAGATAAGGATTCAACTTAATTTTTATTAGGAGAACAGCCATGTGTTTTGCTACAAAGTATAGGGCTTTCATAATACTTTACGTGTCCTTGAAGTTAGAAATTCCAACCAGGACCTGCCCAGGACCGTGGTTTACTTTCTTTCCCTCCGGTTGTTAATAATTTTGTTATTCACATGTCCAAAGAACTGAGAGGTAAAGAGAAGCGTGGTAACAGTAAAGCAATCGATTTTGCTAAATACTAATTCTTATGAATGATTTAGTTGGTTGGAATTACTTTTTGAATCTTAGCCAAAGAAATAATAACAAGTATTATGGTCTCTAGATACCATTTCCCGCTGAAAGAGTCGCCGCTGATTTCCTTTCCAGGGAAAGAACTGGACCAGATGAAGCTGGGACACCTTGAGGCTCCAGAAGGAAGGCAGCTGACCAGACGACGTCTCTTGTTTGGAAGCACGGAGGGCGTGTCCTGGAACATTCACGGCAGCGGCACTGTTGTTGCGACCCAAAGTGGGATAAGACACAAGGGCCCGTGGAGAGCCATGTGGATGAACTGTTGATTCTCACAGCAGATTAAGGCAGACAAGACTGAACCACTTGTAACCACAGCAGTAGGGGGGATGGATGGCACCCACATGGTGCTGAGCGTGTGTGCACGGTCCCCCCCGTATGGACGGCAGGAACGGGCAGGCCTGGCCGTGCTGCTCTCAAGGTGGAGCAGCTGTCTGGGGCTCCAGCTGTTACGGGGCGGGGCCTGGGTGAGGGAAGGGATTCTGAAATGCTGGTGGTGTTCTCCTTGGCTGGTCCGAGCACCTGTGCAGTCTGTAAAAATTCACTGAGGTGGAAACAGGCTATGTGCGCCTTTCCGCATAACGTTTTCACTTACTAAAACTTCCTTGAAAAGTGCTCAGGATACAACATAACAGCTTCCCCTGAGAAAGGACAGGACAATTTTAGCGTCAGGAGCGATAATTTCTGTAAGGGACTGAAGCACCTCTATTATATAAAATTCCGTGAATTATTAATGATTCTCCACAAGTAAAATCAAAAGAATCCATGATCATACTTTTGAAAATGGAAAGAAAGGGAAAGAATAAAGCACTTATCCTGCCTTTCATATAAAAACCGTACCTCAGAGTAACCAAATAGTCGATAAAGGGAGGCTTCTCTTTGTAGAAATATTTCAGCTACGTATTTTCAGCTAACAAATAAGAAAAGAATAGTAATGTTAGAATATCTCGACTTTGCTACCCATAATACATTAATGAGCCTCCGTGGTAGTGATTATCAATGCCAGAGAGAGAGAGGGAGGGAGGTGAGTAGACACTAGACACTTCTTGGTGGTAGAACACGGTGTCACCAGTGGAATAGTCTCACCAAAACATGTACCATGAATTTGGTGAAGTATCTTGATCTAACTATCAATTTACAGAAAATACTGGGAACTGATGAAAATACCTTAAAAAATTAAACATCAGGAAAGCAATCATCAGTGCCAGCTGTAGGACCGCTACAAGACAAAAGTCTCAGTTTCTTCAACACATAAATTGTAAGGGGAAGAGAGCAATGAAGAAGGAATAGGCAGACTCGTAGAGTTTTAAGGGCTATAGTAGCCAATCAAATCATAGAATATGCCTGGGTCCTATTTCAAGCATTTAAAAATGTATCTTAAATACTTTAAAACAATTATAGAAACGTGAAGAATGACTGGATATTTGATGATATGAAGAGATTATTGTTGATTAATTTCAAATTTGAAAATGTATTGTTAGTTTCTTCAGAAACTGTTTATATGGTTCAGCCACAGATGTGGAGTTAACTGGGAGTTGATTACTTATCCAGAAAGTGAAAAAAAATATTCCTGTGTCTCTTAGAGATACATGTAGAAATATTTAGAGATATGCACAGAAAGGTACCTTGGGCACATCAGCACGACTGCATAAAGAAACACATACAAAGATTTCACTGCAGCATTCATTATTGGTTACAGAAAAACTGGAAACAACCTAGGTTTCCAAACAGTGAGAAACGACCGATAACTTGGTGTGGTGATAGAAACAAGCCTGGCTTTAGGGGAGGGGTGGGAGGGGAGAAGCAGAGCACAGGAGACTGGCCAGGAGTTGATAAAAGCTAAAGACAAGCCACCTACAATTAGAGTTAATTATACTACATTCTCCTTTACGTATGTATTTGAAATTTTCCATGATAAGAAGTTATATAAAAAGTAAGAATAAAACAAAATCTTTTTTTTTCAGACAATAAAGGATTATCAGCATCAAACCCTCATCTAAAAAAAAAAGAAAATCAAAAAGACCATTTCAACCAGAAAGGAATCTGACCGTCCCAGGAAAGGAGTTGCGTCCCATAGCTATGTGAGTGCAGAGGCCAGCAAAAAAATAAGATGTTGCTGAATTTAATTCTATTTCTTATGGAAAATCATAACAATTTTGTTTTTAAAAGGCAGAATAAAAAATAATTACTGTTCAGCCTCATTTATGAGCATAAATACAAAAATCTTAAATAAAATATTGGTACATCTAAGGAAACATAAATCCATCTTGAATAAATAGCATTTACCTCAGGAATACAAAGATTATTCAAGAGATGAACACATTAACTTAACAAATTGGAGAAGTTAAAAAAAAAGCAAAATAAACAAAAAAGCACACATTTGATAAAATTTCAATCAACTAATCAATAAAAACACTAAAAGAACAGTAATAGAAGTTGTCAAATTTGATTTTTTAGAAATAAGTACCCACCAAAACCCTATATCAGTGCTTTCATAGTGAAATATTGCTGCATTCCCATTTTAGTCAAGAGTAATTATAAGTAAGTCCATCATAATTTTCAACATTGTCCTGGAGTACAGGCCGATGAAGTGAACGGAAACTGTAAGAGGAAAAGAGAAAATACTAATTGTGAGCGCGATGGTTTCGGAAACAGAAAATCCAAGTAAAAAAGACACCACAGAGGTTGTATAGCTAAGTTTCAGCCTGAGAACTTTTTGTAACATTTGTAATCGTGAGTTAGTATCAAGGTTGAATAAAGACCATTCACAATCCAATAAAAAAATCTATTGAAAGATAAAGAGATTTGTCACAGAAAACGTGGGGACAGACTGAGAACAGATAATTCATACAGGAGAAGAAGAGTGAGTTTATGAAAGACATCAGCATTATTATTAATTAGGAAAATATGCATGAAAGACCATTTCATAGCCCATCATTTTATAAAAATGAACAAATCTGAACGCAGAATTGTCAAGGATGTGGATCTTATGAACAGGCTATTGGAGTATAAATTTACACAGCCCATCTGAAGAGCCATTCTGTTGTGTCCATTACAACTGTTATTGCACCTGCTTTCAAACAGCAGCTCCAGCGGTAGGAATTACCTTAGAGTAACACCACCACAGTCACGGGGAGCTACGTAGAGGACGTTCACTGCAGCTTAACTGGTCAGAGTGGGAAACTGGAAACAATTCAGGTATCTAAATAGTGAGACATGGGCAAATAAACTGACAGAAATAAGGTGAGCAGTTGTGGGAAGCGACGTGACCTGAGAGGATGGTGTGGAGACCCTGGGAGGGAGCTGCTCCGTATCCGGGTCAGGACATTCGCGTGTCGCGTCGGTTTGTCATTGAACGTACTTAAACCTTCTGTGTTTCCTGGTGAAGGTGTAAGTGCACGTGGGTGAACTACACAGGAGATTTGCACGTGGCCTGAAAATGTGTTCGTCGTTCACATCACAGGCGGTCGTGTTGGTGTGACTCTGACACAGGTGGGTGTGTGTTCTGAGGAATTAACAGTGCTGGTTTCATTTAGAATGGGCGTTTTGGGCTCAAAAATACACTTCTAAAGACCCTTCAGGTGTGGCTTATTGGATGCACGTGACAAGCTGGGAGTCCCCAGCATCCTCCCCGCCCGGGGCTCAGTCACACGCTTCCCAGGCTCTCAGCGCAGGCTCGGCGCGCGGGGGTTTGCCAACAGCCAAGTCTGCAGCCCCAGCGCCTCGTCAGGGGCTCAGTACAGCGGGATTTCCTCCCCGTCCAGCATTTGTGTCCTTTCGCAGTCGTGCTCCTGTGTCCCTTATCATCCTTTCTGTCCCGCTATTGACTTTGGGGCTGTATCAGTTCCCTTTCAGTGGTGTCCCTCAAACCCACGACATTCATCTTTGTGTCTTTACGGTTTTCTCTGAGGCGGCCTCATACGTCTGTCACGCAAGACCTTGAGGACGCTGTACATCACTCACAGGCTCTCCTTCCCTACCTGCTGGTCTCCTCCACTTACGTGTTAGGCGGTAAAACTCACCATATTTTCTTGCTATTGTTGTTTTAAACAGTCGATTAACTTTTGAAGAATGTAACAGAAGGAAGGGAAATCATTGCTTCTCCGGGCCCTCATACTTACTATTTCTAGTGTTATACTTCTGGGCACCGTGATTCTTTCCAGTATAATCTCTCTTCAGCCCGAAGGACCTCCTTTAACATTTCTTGAGGCGCGGATGTGCTGGGGACAGATTTATGCAGTTTTAATTCATCCTAAAATGTCTTTATTTATTCTTCATCTTTGAAAGACGGTTCTGCTCGATTGATTTTTCATTTGACAGACTTTTTATTCAGTGACATTTTCTTCTGACGCTATTGTTATTTTTGTGACAAAATGTCGTCTGACGGGTTTATCGTTGTTCGCGATGTGGAATAAATCCCTTTGTGGATCTGGTTTTATCTTCGTTCTTCAGCAACTTGCTCCCAGGGACCTTGGGTGGCTTTCTGTGTCGTCATCCTGTTTGGGTTTTGCTGTGTTTTCTGGATCTGCAGATTGCTGTTGCAGAAAATTGGGGCTATTTTCTGCCAATATTGCTTCAAATATATTTTCTGTCCATTCTTTTTCATTGATATTTTTTCCTGGGGCGTAAAGTACCAGCACGTTTGAGTTGTTTATACTGTTCCTTCCACAGGGGATTGAGGCTTTGTTCTTTTTTCTTTCTGTGTTTCAGTTTGGGTAACGAGTACAGACAGGCCTCAGTTTTTACCAGTTCTTTCTTCCCTTATTCAATCTGCTTTTAATTCCATCTAAGGAATTTTTAATAGCTGGTACTTGATTTTTCACTTCTAGAAATCCAATTCGGTTCCTTTTAAGTTTCCAGGTCTCACCTGAAATTCCCCATCTTTCACCCAGTGTACCCAGCTCTTCCTGCTGCTATGGTGACGGGGAGGCTTCAGCACATCCTGAGACGTGGCTCCCGCGGCCAGGACACGGCAGAGGCTCTGGTCAGCTCTGGGGGCTATGGCTGCCTCGGCTCTTTTCCTAGGTCCACGAGGAGGCACGTTCAGCCCACCACCCGCAGGTGAGAGCTGCAGCCTCCGTCCAATCTCAGACCTGGAGTCGGCAGGCCGCCTGGCCCCCACGCTGACCACCTGGGGCATCTGCCAATTTCTTATTTCTCGAGGCCTCAGATCCAGGCTGGAGCTCGAGAAATTCGGGTGAGGACGTGAGCCCTTAGGGGCTGAGGCCTCGTCCTTGCTCTGGCCTCCTCGTGCTGTTGGGTGTAGACCTGGGCAGACGTCAGGAACCAGGAGCAAGGACCGGCAGGTGCAGAGGCCCCAGGAGGAAACGTGCTGTGGGGTTTGAGGGGCAGGAAGGGGGCGGTGGGGTCGGCACCGGGCGAGAAGCCGGGTGGGCCTGGGAGCCTGTCTCCATGGAAGCCCCTGGCCGGAGAAGTGGAAGGAAGGTGTGTTTATAAGCATCCACTTTCATTTTCCTTTCACTCACCCTTAACAACTTTTTTCCTATTTCTTTGCCTTTGAAAACTTTTTTTTCTTCAAAGCCAAACTAAAACATCAAATCACTGAAAATCTCCCATGCAATCAAATCTAAGCATTCACATAATAAAAATATAGCTTTTCTCTACGTGTGAAGTGCTTTGCGTCCTCCAAGCCCAGGGCTTCTCCTTGCTGAGCTGTTAACTCAGGACTCCCTCTGATGGCCTGGGGGCAGCGGCCTGACGGGACGATGACAGCGATGTTGATGCAGAGGTTCTGATAAATAAGTGGTCTAAGTAACTGACGCTCCTCCAGCAACCTGCCCAGCCCTGTAGCTGGGTCCCTCCTTCGGCCTTGCAGACACCATCCATCAGCAGGGCGTTTCTCATCCCCGTTCTAACTCCTGTGGTCCCCACCCCCTCCTCCCCAAACACCTCCCGCTCTTCATGAAATTCTCTGGGAACTGAGCTAGCCAGTCATCTGAAGGCCTGGGTACGGATTCACTACTTTATTGAAATATAACCCCTGTGGTGTGCAGATTACGGCCTGGCTCACCTGCACAGCACCGTGACGATCAAAAATCAACTGTGAAGAAGGCGATAAAGCGTGTAGCGTTAGACGCACCCAAACAGTCCTGACAGAAATGTGAATTTCCAAATTCACTGCTTACCAGACCCTGAGGCGCCATCAAAAAAATAAAAACATAAAAACGGAGATAAAGCACGGCATGACTCCTCAGTCTTAATTTTCGAAGGGGCTGAACCTGACGAGTGTAAATTTTAAATCATGCCCAGCTGTAACCTAAATAATCAGCCACTATCATCTGGAATTTAACATAATAGACTCAGAAATCAGTAATATCCATTATGTTGACTCTAATTTAAAAAATCTATTTAAGTCTAAGATGTATGAGGCTAAAAATACATTGCTGTTCTCCTCCAGACGCATCTCAGAAGCCTCTCACGTCTGAGATGTGGAGGACCCGGATCCTCCGCGGCGTGGCTGTCAGCATCTCCTCCCATGTCCAAAGGCATCTTCTCATCTCGAGACACGTTTCTCCCCGAGCGGACGTGGTCTGGCCAGGAGCACAGCCTCCGTTCACGCTTCTATCTTCCCTCCGTCACGAAGGATCCTCCAGCGAGGACGCTCCCTTGCTGGACTGAGTGACATGGGGAGGGAGCCGCGTGGGGTGACTGCAGGGCAGGAGTGATGGCTGTGTCGGGGCCACGGCCAAGGGCAGCTTCCTCCCGGTGCAAGCCTCATGACGTCACTGTCGTCACACCCAAGGTGCCCGAGCAGGACGGGGAACCGAGTGACGGCCAATGTCCCTGAGGCTGCGCATTCGATGACGGGCCTGAGAAGTGTGCAGACGTCTCCTCCTCACGATGGATCAGGACACGTGAAAATCTCGGGTTCTCACCCCAGGTCTCAGAAGCAGCCTTCCGCTCCGCCCCCCACCAGACTTTCCCACGTGCTTCCAGGCAGCTCATACACCTTTCTGGGGAGTAAAGCTACTTTTGGAGACTTTGCCAAAGTCCATGCTGAGATCCAGAGACACGGGTCCTCTCCAGGCCTCTCGGGTCACCCTGTGCTGGGTCCTGGGGATGCACAGGGGGAGAAAGGTGGGCACCTAGGGAAGAAGCCAAATATGACATAGTCGGAAGTTGCCCTCCTTCTGGGAGGTCCAGGCTGCGAACTCCGTGGGATCTTAGCAGCGACGGAAATCAGTGAGAGTCAAGCAGGCTATTGAGTAGCGCAGAGATTAAACCTGGTCTTGGCCGTGTGAGGAGGACCGTGGGTCCGTGGTGGACGAGCCCCGGACGCCGGCCCCCGGGATTCGGGAGAAGACAGGAAACAGCGGGCCGGGCAGGTTCTCAGAAGGAGCTAAACTTCCCAACCTGAGAGTGTGGGACAAGCCGCGAGGTTGAAGGGGACACACCGAGGAACAGGACACAGGGCGCCTGTCCCCAGAGGCTGAAGAGGTGCCGCCCTGCCCTGAGAGCCCGGGGTCTGCAGAGAAGAGGACCCCTGGACATTTGCGAATCCGTGGCCCCAGCGATGGCAGGAAGTGGTCCCTTGGCTCCCCCCGAGTTTAATCCGCCCCACGGACCCCACACGAAAGCACCGACTGTGTGTGTCTCAACAGCGCCAATCGACAGGGAAAAAAATTACACCGCATACTCACGAATTCTCCTAAAGATAATTTGTGTTCGAGTCACATCCCTGAGGTGGGGATGAATAAATGGGAACCTTGAGAACATTGGCAGTGAATTGCAGGCACAAGTACAAGGGGACGTTTTTGAAAACAGAATGTTTCTATTATCACATGTTAAATTATTTATTTAAGAGAGCCAGAACACGGTGCGTCTGGTCTCCAGCGTCCCCAGAGCGTTCCTTTTCGTCCCTCTGAGGAGAATAAAAAGCGCTCCTCCAAAATAAGTAACTTCCCTGTTCAGAGAACGAGCAGAGCCTGTCGTCGACGCCGGACATTGTGCGATAATCACCACCTTCACGGCGCCCAGATACTTTAAGTAAAGGTACCGTGGACCGTGCGCCAGCTGAATGGAGGCTACGGGCGGGATCAGGACACTGAGAGTGCAGGGGTGGATAGACCGCTCAACGCTTGTCATTTCAGTAACTTTATTATCGTCGTTTTCTGTCCTTCTGGAATGTGAATTTAACCTCGCGTGGACATGACCGTGATGCACACACAGGTGGAGGAAAGCTGTCGCCCTGAGGAAATTGCAGCGACCTGTCCATTTGCTCGGTCAGGAAGGATCCCGAGCTGGGGGCCCGGAGAACACATCCTCCCCAGGCCCGGGAGCCTGACCTGCACCCACGTCTCCCGCTGCTTGGGGGCAGGGCTGGGGTTGACCTCTGTACCTGCCTTCTGCCTGCAAACCCCCGATGTCAGGAAGGTAAAGGTTTGGGGCGAGAGCGGCCTCCCCTCAAGCCCCCGGTGGGGAGGGACGGTTGCCGTGAGTGCACCCCCAGCAACCCTGCGGGCCTCTGGCTCCCCTCTAACCCCTGACCCTCCTCCTGCTGTCACCTGGCCTCTCAGGGCTCACCTGTGACCCCACCTGCCCCGCAGGAAGCGCTGTCATTTCCTGTCTCACAGCATCAGTGGCCCCTCGAGACCAAGAGCCGTCACTTCCCTGGGACCAGCCGTGGCCTTGAGCTCTGATGTGTCAAAATCCTCTGGTTTTTGTTCGGTTTCCTCTTAGATTGAAGTTTTTATTGATAATTTAGAAATAATTGTTTTAGATTTACAACTTGGTACTGGCAATAGCACATAGATTTTTTTCAGTTTTGTGGAAATGTTGGTGATTTACCGCGTTGTGCTAATTTCTGCCGCACAGCAAACTGATTCAGTTGGACACATACGTTCTTTTTCATATTCGTTCCCATTGTAGTTTATCACAGGACACCGAATACAGTTCTCTGTGCTCTACAGTAGGACCTTGCTGTTTATCCATCCTAGATGTAACAGTTTGCATCTGCTGACCCCAGACTCCCGCTAATTCCCTCCCCCACCGCCCAGACTCCTCTGGTTTGGACTCCTTGCCTGGGACCCGTCTTCCTCTGCAGGGTCCCCCTCCACAGTCCAGCCGACTAAGCCTGGCCCCCCGCGGTAAGTCGTTTTCTCTGCTAAAACAGGAGCCACGTAAGACACAAGATGCCGGTGGAGACAGGCACACGGAACAGAGCTGGGCCCAGGGGGCGGGGTGTCCCAGGATCCCCCCCGAGGTAGGGTCCCTGGGGCAGCGCAGCTGTGCCCCGGAGGGAGGGAGGTCTGAAGCTGAAAGTTAAGGTTCTGGGTCCACTGCGGTTTGCTGCCTTTAAATTAGCCTCCAGACTGTGTATTTTGGTTTTGCAGTTTTCTCTTTTATGATAATAACCAGATCAAAATTTTTCTTAAAGATTATAGGAGACAGCATGCCTGAAGCACGTGTAAATAGTAAATGCTTTGTGGGTGTTGATTAAGTCATAATTAGTGCAGGGAGGAGACCGACTGAAGGAATGTGATCGAAGGCTTGAGTGGGTGAAGGGGTCGCTGCCCGCCCAGGTCTCCTGGGATCAGGCCTGGGTGCACAGCGCTCCCCTCAGCCTCAGAGCACGCACAGGCTGCCACTGAGCCTGCCATCCACACGTCTAGATGCTCAAAGGGTACATCAAGGAGGAAACTGGTGCTTGAAACCCATTTTATATTCCCCCCTCGATAATGATTTTTAAATGATTGAGAGGCAGCAAAATAAAGTCTGCGACCGAACTTCATAATTATTTCCCATATGAGGGTAACAAGGCCACCTCGTTAAGCGGGTTTTATTTACTGTCTGCGTTGAGCTCTATGGTTCGGGAAGGTATGTACAGAGATTCCGATTCAGGCTGCTCTTATGCTATAGGAATAAGGAAATTAATTAAAAACTAAATGCAAACTCTAACCTATTTAATATAATGAGTTTATTATGTGAAAACCCATCGTTATGCATTTTTGCTTAACTGTCCTTTTTCAGATACTTCCTGTTAAACGTTAACAGGTATCAATCACACTCTCAAAATACTGTAATTAAAATCTCTGTATAACCAAATTTATGTAGGTAAAATCAGCCAAAGTACATGATCTTAAGATTTGAGATCATAAATTACTCAGGAGGTTATTCGTATTTCTGGAAATGAGATAATGAGGGCATTTCTAAGAGCAAAGCTAGTTTTAAAAATTTGTCTTTATTGTTTGAGAAATAGTTGCCTCAAGTTGTAGGTAATCAGTCTTCACAAGGAAGCGGAATTCCAAGGGACCTAGTGTTAAAGAGAAATGGAGACTTTCAGACATGCAACCTGGAAATAAAAATGACAGCTAATGAATGGAATCTCAGATGCAGGGCTGATTCTCTAAATCCACCGTTGGAAACATGACACCGATACCAGCGTCAGAGCCAGCCACCGTTAGGAAAGGCAGGCACGTTTTAGTCCTTCTTAGTAATTCTCGTTTCTCTGGCGCTGAGTAGAAACTTAATCAAGGCTCCCAAACTTGGCTATTGGTTTGTCAGCATCAGAAAACTACTTTGGTAAATAAGCAGCCATCAGCCCCGCCCCTCAGAAGGAGAGTCATCACTGAGTCCTCAACACACAACGCACAGTGTCAAGAGTGGTGCCTACGGACGCGCGTGAGACGGGGGTGCTGACCCCCCAGACCCGCGGTCAAGGCTTTTGGACCCGCTGGCGTCGTGACTCAGGCAGGACGTGCGGGGCGGGGGCAGCGGGTTCCTCTGTTTCTTTGGGGTCTCCCTGCCTGGAGCCCGCCTGCTACCCCTCACGGGGCTGCGCCCTCAGAACACCTCACAGCCCTGGGCCACCTGCCACCAGCACAGGCTCAGACTGAAAATGAGGTTAAACCCTTAGTTTTTGATGGCATGGTTCTCAGGTCAAGTTTCACACAGTAAATAGAGCTTCCTCCCTCCCGCCTTCCCTCCCTCCTCCCTCCTCTTTCCCTCCCTCCCTCCTTCCTTCCATATTCTTTCAACACCTTACATCCCGCCCCCCCTTGCTTCCTCAGCCGTCTTGGAGGGCAGCCGTTTTCACACTCTTCACTTGCAGACGTGAGCACCTTGTAACCACGGCTGCTGTCCAGTCACTGTGTCCAGGGCTCCACTGTCTCTCTTCTCCTGAACAGGCGAGTTTCCGTGACAGGTGATGAGTGTCTGTGCTCTCGGTCCCCAGGGGGTGGAGGAGGGACGAGAGAGGAGCGTCCAGGCCCGGGGGCCGCAGACCCTCCTCCCACCCGCCTCCAGGGCAGGGGACTTCAGGAGATGTGCCAGTAGCACGAGCTGTGTGCTGGTTGTGCCTGGAGGACCAGATGACAACACGCGATATTTAGGGTGAGTTTGTCAACTTTAACCCTGAAGTGTACAAAATATAGAATCTATGTCTTTCACTGACAGATAATTAAATCAATTACGATGTTACAGGAGAATTTGTTGCAACTGGCCACTGAAAAATGGTTGAAAAGGATATTTGGAAATGTAGTCACCCCGGCTTCATTTTGACAAATATTAAAAATGAGTCCCCTGACTTTGAAGAAACGGCCTTCACATCTGCCCTTCTTTTCCTGGTAGCATAACCGATGACCAGCTTCTACACAGGGACATTAAAACGAGTCACACGAGTCCTTTAGAAATACGTTACCCTTGCTGTAGGACTGCTATTCAATCCAGAGAAGGTAAATTAATAAGAAGCAAGCTCACTTGTCAGTTCATGCTTTAAATATTGATATACGTGCATTCCCTTCAAAGTGAGCTTATAAGGGGTCACAGTGGAGACTCACTACTTCAGTAATATTTTAGTTAAAAATGTGAAAGCAAAAATTTGGGATTGTGAATAACAGTTCTCGATGTTAATCACTTATATGAAAGCTTTAACTGAATAATATATACACTTTAACAAAATGTTTCTTTTTTTCTCTGTTCTGTTTGTTATATATGCATTAAAATGCAAAAAATATCTGAGTTTGTATGTCTGTTATTTTCAGTTTCAGATTTGTAGCCATTTCTTTTTGCTGTCTTTGACACATGTATTGGCCCATGACATACTGGAAATAATAATTAAAATAGTCCTTCCCGTAGATAGTCTGACAGACACTGGTGCAGCCAATGCCGAGACTGAGTGGGAAGTGTGGGTGCACCAGGGAGGGTTTTTGGGGGGTGCCTAGGGACCCTAGGAGGGGCCAGGAGGAGCGGGTGTAGGTGTGAGCTCGGTGATGACTCCCAAGCCCCGGACCCCAGTGCAGAAGTAAGCAGACATTCCCACATCTTGCCATCAGACCTGTGACCTTTGAAATCCCTTCCCCTCTTTGCTGCTCACACGCTGAGACCCCTCGGGTCACTTCAAACACAAAATCAGGGATTACAAGATGTCTCGGGATCTCCAGAAAACCTGCGTTGTTAGAGACACGATCTTTAAATCCAGCCGGAACTGGGACTGTCTTTCTGACACGTAGCTCCCGAGGCGTATTAGGACTTAATAGAATTTGCCTCCTGACGCGCTGATGCCTCACAGCTGATGTTGAACCTGAATCTGGTCATGGGTGTGTTTGGTCCGCTTACGGGGTAAATTAACAGGGAAAAATATTCACTGGGCAATGTTTTTAGATATAAGCTGAGTACATAGGTCTGTGCTAGATATGCTTCTTTGTTCTGTTTCGTTTTATTTCGTATTAATAGGCTTTATTTTTCAGAGTGAGGTAAGGTTGTTCATAGAAATAGAGAGGGGAAGGTACAGAAAGTCCTCACATACCCCTCACGCGCATAGACGTTTGGTTTCCCCTGTTATTAACATCTTGCATGACTATGGTGCATTGTTATAACTGATGAATCGATACTGACATTACTGTGAACTAAAGTCCATAGTTCACAGCAGGGTTCACCCTCGGTGCTGTACATTCTGTGGGTTTAGACAAATGTATACTGACATGTATCCACCACTATAATATCACACAGAGCATTTTCACTGCCCTAAAAATCCTCTGTGCTCCATCTGGTCACCCCTCCCTTCCCCAACCCCTTGGCAGCCACAGACCTTTTCCCTGTCTTCATAGTTTTGCCTTTTCCAGAATGTCACATACTTGGAATCATACAGGGTGTAGCCTTTTCAGATTGGCTTTTTTCACATAGTAATATGCATTTTTGCTTCCTGCACGTCTTTTCATGGCTTGAGAGCTCATCTCTTTTTAGAGCTGAATGATAATCCACTGTCTGAATGAACCACAGTTTCTTAAAGCTATTTACCTCCTGAAGGGCATCTTGGTCAAGCCTCCAAGTTTCGCTAATTATCAAAAACTGCTATAGACACCTGTGTGCAGGTTTCAGTATGGACATAAAATTTTTAACTCCTATTATATAAATACCAAGGAGCGTGATTCCTGGATCATAGGGTCAGAGTGTTTACTCTTACTGTCAGAATGATCTTCCAAAGTGACAGTACAATTCTGCATCCCACCAGCAACAAGTGAGAGTTCCCGCTGCTCTGTCCTCACCAGCATGTGGTGTTGTCAGTGCTTTGGATTTTATTTGCTCTAATAAGTGTATAGTGGTCTCTTGTTTTAATTTGCATTTCCCTGATGACATATAATGTGGAACAAACAACCCAATTATAAATTTTCGTTTTGTTGAATTTTAAGAGCTCTTTATATATTTTAGATAACAATTCTTTATCAGATGTCCGTTGCAAATAGTTTCTCCAAGACTGTGGCTTACCTTTTCTTTCCCTTAACAGTGTCTTTTGCAGAGCAGAAGTTTTTAGTTTAATTAAGTCAAATTTATCTTTTTTTTCTTTCATGAATCATCCTTTTGATGTTGTATCTAAAAAGACACCCTCATACCCAAGGTCGTCTGGGTTTCCTCCTATGTCATTTTCTAGGAGTCTTATAGTTCTGCATTTTACGTTTACGTGTATGATCCGTTTTGAGTTAATTTTTTTTTTTTTTTTTTTGCGGTACGCGGGCCTCTCGCTGCTGTGGCCTCTCCCGTCGCGGAGCACAGGCTCCGGACGCGCAGGCTCAGCGGCCATGGCTCACGGGCCCAGCCGCTCCGCGGTATGTGGGACCTTCCCGGACCGGGGCACGAACCCGTGTCCCCTGCATCGGCAGGCGGACCCTCAACCACTGTGTCACCAGGGAGGCCCTGTATGACCTTTTTATTAAAAACAAACTTTAAGAATGTGACTTTAAAAGTGTTAAGATGCACGGCTGTACTGAGTCATGCATGGCCCAGTCGTCGTCTCAGACCGAGGTGCATCGCAGGCGCCTTTTCTCTCTCCATCCCCCCTCCTTCACATCCCTCTGAAGTTGGGTTCTTTCGTCTTGGCCCCGTTCATTTTCAGGACCTGATCAAGTCTCCCTTTAACATCAATTCCTCCTGAGCTGCGGGTCCGCTTGTCATAAATGGTCCTTCCATCCTCCTGAGGTGTAATTGCTCCCGACTTCACCTGGGGTCATAGAAAGCCTAAGGTCACTCCCCATGTGGCCAGGACCACTCATTTTCTGTCCTTCACTATGTTTCACTTCCGATTAGACTTTAGTGCCTTTTGGCGGAGTCTGCAGTATTTCCCTTCTCTGAGGTAGCGTTTGCTTGCAGAACACGCAGAATGAAGGATTCTGTTGACTGTCATGGAGTTACTGAAAGGCAGGGTGGTTACTTGGTTACAGATAGGTTATGTGACTATGTTCCTCTGATTTCCACGGTGTTTTGCTTAAACCAGAGCTGGTGGCTAATTAATAATAAAACCATGTGCATGATTAACTTAAATCCTACAGGCTGGTGGGTTTTGTCTCTTAATTTGGTTTTCTCTGCCGTCACTTGCCTGGTCATCTAAAAGACCCATGTAACCACACCTTGTTGGCATGGTCCTGAGAGAACAGAAAAGCGATTAAAATATGTTGTTTCCCGTTCTTTTAGACACACGGTGGATTTCTGGGGCAATTGCAGTTACCATGTGAATCATATAAGCACCGTCATCCCCAAACGAGACTTTTTAAACCAACTGTGTATCTATCCATCTACCTATCAAATGTACACATATATATACACCTGCTGGATGTGTGTATATATCCAGCAGATGCTGTCTACAATGAAACCAAAATACCTCAGTTCCTAATATTAAAAATAGACAATTTTAAAAGCACACATAAAATATCTATGTTCTTTGAAGCTAGATACTTTTTGAAGAGAAATGTGATAGAAGGACAAAAGGTTCTGTAACCTTTTAAAGAAAACTGCTTTCTTGAGGTGCCCGGAAGAATGACAGCTCTATACTCTTGAAAACAAAATTATGAAAGTTGTCTCTGTTTCTGAGACAGCCTAAAATTAAGCAGGCTTTGAAACTCCTTCAAGCAGTTTTAAAAATTCTTTTATAAGAAAGCCCTAATTATTATTTAAAGTACAACATTATCCAACATTCTCATCTTTATAAGCATGGAAGCTGTTTAAATCTAAGCCTAAATCAAGTTGATGGCATGTGGCTCCTTATTTCAGAAATCTTGATGCCGAAGCTGATGAAAATATCCCCCAAATGTGTGTTCATAATGCAAATTAGGTCTTTTTTCACGGGAACCTCCTATGATGCCAACAGCATCATAGGAGGCCTTTGTGCCTCTTCCTGCCCCTCAGGTGAGGGAGAAGGATGGACTGGCCCCCGTGGGTGTGTGGACAGTTGGATTTCTCTCACCCCCATGCATGTGGATTCCAGCAAAGTAGTCAATAAGGATCAGAGGAATTGGTTTGAGTGTGCAATCAATACATCAGGACTCCTAGGGAGGATTTGGAGGAAGCTCCGCCCCCAGGAATGTCCGCATTTACTTTGGGGAGCATGACAACAAACAGAACAACTGGCCTTTCAAGCTTTTTTTTTTTTTAATTGAAGTATAGTTGATTTACAATATTGTGTTAGTTTCAGTTGTGCAGCAAAGTGACTCAGTTATATATATATATCTATATATCTATATCTATATCTATATATATATACTATATATATATATATATTCTTTTTCAGGTTCTTTTCCTTTATAGATAATTACAAAATATTGAGGATAGTTCCCTGTGCTCTACAGCAGGTCCTTGTTGTTTATCTATTTTATATACAGTAGTGTGTATATGTTAATCCCAAACTCCTAATTTATCCCTCCCCCTGCCCCCCCTTTCCCCTTCAGTAACCATAAGTTTGTTTCTGATGTCTGTGAGTCTCTTTCTGTTTTGGAAATAAGTTTATTTGTGTGTGTATGTATGTGTATATATATATAGAGAGAGATAGATTCCACATATAAATCATATCAAATATATTTGTCTTTCTTTGTCTGGCTTACTTCACTTAATATGATAATCTCCAGGTCCATCCATGTTGCTGCAAATGGCAACACTTCATTCCTTTTCATGGCTGAGTAATATTCCATTGTGCATATGTACCACATCTTCATTGTAGTCTGGGATGTTCAGAAGAGATGTTCAGTGGACGCTGTTGGGAGCTGGGCTGCATCTCCAGGAATCTACTCTGGTTCAGTTTAGTAGGCATTTACTTTTGTCCACTTTCTGGAAGCCACCAGGAAGAAATCTTAAGCTATTTGAATAACGTTACTTTTTGGAATTCCATTGAACCACTGGACTGATTAAGAGCCTTTGTGCTGGAGTCCAATGGGGACACACAAGTCTTGGGAGTGTGGAGAGTGACGGGAAAGTACAATTCAAGGTGGGGTGAAGGGTTAGACTGCACCTCCAGCTGCTGGAAAGCCTCTCGATAAGTATTTCGACCAGCAAAACCTGTGAGGCTTTGCCAGTGGAAAGAGTCCTGCTGCTTTTCGAGAAAAACTTTAGTATCTGGAGACACTTTGGATTTTTGAGGCATCAGTGCAAAGGTCAAATGGTTGCTACATGAAGACTCAGCATTTCTGAATAGAAATCAACCAGTTTCAGAAGTGCTGATTTATTCTCATGGAAATTAAAGTGTGTGTTTCTGTGTTTTCTCTACGACTGGCTAGTGGGGAGTGGGGAGGATCTGCAGATGCTCTGCTCCAGCAGGGACGGTTTTAGGGGAGATTTAGTGCAAAGTAAGCACGGAGCCCCTCCACGCTCTGCCCATCGCCACCCTGTGTCTACATGCCATGCAGAATTCTGGTTTTAGACCTTACCTGGGGGGCATCCAGAGAGCAGTCTTTTTAGATTTCAGGTGAGTTCATACAGAGAAATTTTCTTGACCTAAGAATGTAGAACAAAAATGCCTATGGCCCAAATGTTGTATTCCCCCTTGCTGTGTGGAAGAGCCATCAACAGCTCCTTGTTGAGAATATTTGAAGATCTGAGGGGGCTGCAGGAGATTGAAGTTTTTCTGCTATTAAAATTACACATGCCCTGGAACCTGCCAATTAAGGATACATTTGTTGAAATGATGAGCTCTTAATAATATCCCACAATTTTCAGGAAATTGTGATTAGTGAATAATGTTCAAACAAGGAAGGAAATGTCTAAGGATCCCAAAATAAAAATTGAAAGTCTGAGCTGTTCCCACCCCTAAGTGACATAAGTGGAAGTTAGCCCATCACCACCACGGATTCAGTTTACTTTTCCCACTTGTAACGGATGCACCAAGAGTTTATCAGGAAGGTGTGGCCTCTGACCTCTGGTAGCAAGAAAGTAAAATGGCAAGAAATTAATGGGAGCAGCAGAGGGCACCTCCTCGGGGAAGGGAACAAGCACAGAGGAAAGCTGAGACCGAGTGTCCAAAGATTCAAATAATGCGAGAAGAAAATGTTCCGTCTCACTGGCAGTGAGAGATATTGAAATTAAAAGCGAACATTTTTGTCAACAAACAGGCACACATGGGAAACACACACACACATACACACTCATAAGACGTTGGCTTAGATAGAGGGAAACTGGGATTCTCTGGGGTTTTCCCGGGGCCATAAAGTGGTTGATATTTTGGGGTAAATTTTGGCAGCTTTTCCATCAAACATGTGCACCTACAATGTTCTCCTCAGTAATAAATAGAAACAGAGTTAAAAGGGTTTTTTTTTTTTTTTTTTTTGTCACAGTCCTGTTGTTAAAATCAAAGGCAGCAAACACAGGACAGGAAGGCTGTACAGAGGTGAGATTTGTGTCAGGCACTTATTAAGCATTGGACGTCAGAGTAGTTACTGAAATAGATGGGCAGAAGGCACAATAAATAAAACTGGCGGGTCATTGTGAAGAGTGTAATCACGTCGTAACTAGCTACTCATATATGTAAATGCCCGAGCAGAATTAAGTATAACCCTAAACCCAGTGTGATCAGCGATTACCGCTGGCTAATGAGGTTGGAGGAGTTTTATTTTCTTCTTTTCCTCTATATTGTAATATTCTAAAATGAGGATGTGCTTTTTCTCCATGAAATAAAATCTATATGACAGATGTAAGCGTAGAGTATACAAGTGCATGAAGCATATTTCTATTTCCTAAGTGCTCTTATGCTTTTAAGATAATCCAAAATGGAAGATTTTGCGAGAAAAGCAAATTGGACTTACTTGTGAAAAAATGTCCTCATTTTGGAAAATATGCAAGAGTAACTCTCTTGAACCCTAACTGATCTTCAAAACTAAATTCCCCAAAGACCTGAGACTTGTGTACCACTTTGAGAAGAGAATATTGTTGCTTTATTAAATGGTAGATGTAGACACAAAGTTAGGGGTAGGTAGAGTCTTCTGGGGATTTCATGAATACAGTTGCTTTCACCGCCAAACACAGAAGATGATCTTTCCAGATCCCCACGAGGTTCCCTCTCGAACTCGGTGCGACGTTTGTAACACGAGGACCCTGCCCATCCGCCGTGCTCCATGTATCTCACCAGCTGTCTCGGGGATGGACCTGAGGCTCAGGAAAGAAGGGTTGAGCTCACGGATTAATGACAAGAAGGGAATGCACGCTAGTTTCAAGAGCAGTTTATTTAAGCCAAGAAGGATTTTTCCCTTGGCTTCTCCACTTCACTGTCTGGGGCAAATTGTTCGCTTAACTGAACTGCAAGTTTCTGATCTGTAAAATGGGAACCAAAAATTACTTTCATCAGTGTGGTTGAAATAATTAAAGATAATTATGGGGGCTTCCCTGGTGGCGCAGTGGTTGAGAATCTGCCTGCCAATGCAGGGGACACGGGTTCGAGCCCTGGTCTGGGAGGATCCCACATGCCGCGGAGCAACTGGGCCCGTGAGCCACAACTACTGAGCCTGCACGTCTGGAGCCTGTGCTCTGCAACGAGAGAGGCCGCGATAGTGAGAGGCCCGCGCACCGCGATGAAGAGTGGCCCCCGCTCGCCACAACTAGAGAAAGCCCTCACACGAAAACGAAGACCCAACACAGCAAAAATAAATAAATAAATAAAAAATAAACTCCTACCCCCGACATCTAAAAAAAAAAAAAAAGATAATTATGGAAGGTATCTAGCATAGCTCACTGTCTGCACAAAATTGGCACTCACTCAATAAATACTAGCTCTTTGTCAGCTTATTATCGCCCTTAATTATTAGTAGCAGCAGTAGCTCTGTCTCCACGGCAGGAGACTCTTAGAAAGAGCTATAAAATGTTCACCTGGCAGATTGAGGGAAGCTGTAGCATATAGATGACTTTAATTTTATTGGTCATGTATTGGAAACACCCTTAGTTAATAATATGCACTTTCAACTCTCAAGCACAATTTACAATATTCAAAAGAAGAAAAGCAGCCCATCATATACGCCCAGATACTCGCCCTTTCTGCTGCGATTTCTCCTTTCCTGAGGTCCCAAGTCCATTCTGTCATTACTCTCGCTAGTCTTTCTTACAGAACAGGTCTGCTTTACTTTTAAATAAAGGGAAACCAAGGTACTAATTTTCTACCTTATTGTTATTTGTCATAACCTGGGTGTTAACTTTAAATTATAAAATTTAAAGCCATTTTATTTAAAAAGTATTATTGCTTTTTGGGTTATTCAATATTTCAAAAAAGATGGCAATAAAAAAGGTAGTTTAAAAATACACTGCTTTTTTCACATAACAAAGCAATTCGGTTTTTCCACTGTGGTTCTTTCCTTTCATAACTGAACAACGTAGGGTCTCTGTGTCAAACGTGGACTTTGAACAGCGTGAGCGCTTCCATGTCAGATAAGGATGGGTTTGAGGACAGAGATGCCGGCACACCTGTGGATGTCTCGTGTTTCTAGATATTTTCATCACACCGAGAAGAAAGCCCACAGTGGCCACGTCATCACACCATTAATTGCTGTGCGGTGACCCTAAGGTTTAACCCATAAAGGGCCGCACCAGGTAGCAGCAGGACATCACCCGTGCTGCAGGCGCTCTGGCCTGCCACCCTCCACACGCTGGACACCGCTGAATCCGACTCCTCAGTTTCCCTACCTGGCCTTGGGCTTCTGACACCCCATCAAAAGTGAGAAATTCAAGTAAGGATTCTCGGTCGTGGCAGGGTTTTTAACGTTCTGCACACACAGGTATCTTGTATTATGCAATTCTTCCCTCCTCGGTTCTCTTGACGCTTTTGCTACGTGTTTAGGGAGTGATTTCCTAGAGAGTGGGGCTGACACGGTTGTGAGCGTCTAATCAGACGGTGTGCTGACCAATAAACATCTTCCAAAAGGTACCGAGGACCGAGGAACAGCTCCGCTTAAGGTACCTAGGACCGAGGGACAGCTCCGCTTAAGGTACCTAGGACCGAGGGACAGCTCCGCTTAAGGTACCGAGGACCGAGGGACAGCTCCGCTTAAGGTACCGAGGACCGAGGGACAGCTCCGCTTAAGGTACCTAGGACCGAGGGACAGCTCCGCTTAAGGTACCGAGGACCGAGGGACAGCTCCGCTTAAGGTACCGAGGACCGAGGGACAGCTCCGCTTAAGGTACCGAGGACCGAGGGACAGCTCCGCTTAAGGTACCGAGGACCGAGGGACAGCTCCGCTTAAGGTACCTAGGACCGAGGGACAGCTCCGCTTAAGGTACCTAGGACCGAGGGACAGCTCCGCTTAAGGTACCTAGGACCGAGGGACAGCTCCGCTTAAGGTACCTAGGACCGAGGGACAGCTCCGCTTAAGGTACCTAGGACCGAGGGACAGCTCCGCTTAAGGTACCTAGGACCGAGGAACAGCTCTGCTTAAGGTACCTAGGACTGAGGAACAGCTCTGCTTATTTCTAAAAACAGAGGCTGGCTCTATTTCCTAAGCCGTCGGGGAGGGTCTGTACCTCCTCGGTCCTATGGGAGCTGCTGATCTGATATTCAGATGAAGATGATTCTGGCTACTTTAGACAACAGGCAACCAGAAGGACCCCCGCTTCCTTGAAATTGTGTCATTTATGTTTACGTGAAAGGAATATAAGTTTCTCCTACGGCCAATTACTTATTTAGATGTTACTTTAAAAATCTTGTTGGAATGCGTATCCTTACCATGTCGCAAAGTGGAACTGCTTTGTCAGCTCGTTACCGTTCACTCCTCGTAAAGCTGGTTCAGAGCCCAGTGGGATCTTCGGGAGGAGTGACCAGGTTTAGGGCAACTCCATTGGACGTTCTCAAGAAAGCTTGTGGCTTTCTTCCTTCAGTGAGTTTTATTTTCACACGTTTTAGATTATCATTGAATCATAATATAGTAAACATGTTCTATTAAATCCCGCAGGTAGGATGCTGACCCCCGCTCACAGCATCCTGTGTGAGGGAGGGTCGTAGCCCTGGGACGGCGTGCACACCACCTGCCCCCAGGCCCGGGGGGCGTGACCTGTCCGCACACCCCAGGTTTGGAGTGAGGGGGTTTACTGGGGAGAAACCCTGCGGAAGGACCAGGACAGAAGGAGGGTGGGTGGAGCCAGGCCACGGAGCATCCCGGGGCAGAGTTCAGAGCAGCTGGATCCTCACACCTGCTTTAGTTCGTCTGTGGCCTGAAGGTATGCCGTGGCCAGACCTCAAGAGTCTAAGAGCGAATAGAAATCCATGGACTCCCAAGAAAAAATCACGAGAGGATTTAAGGGTTAGTGATTCTTTGTCAACACAGCAGAGCTTTCTTAGGAAGCAGGGAGGCAAGAAAATTATTAATCCCCTATAGTTCGTGTAGAGCACGCTAATGACACACTTAATGGAATTAACTTGTTTCTTTTACTATCGCATGCTCATTAATTAAGGACCAGTTTCCTTATGCAACAAATATACCAGTTCTATAAATGTGCCACTGTTACATAGACGGAAAATATTACAGAGAGTATTTAATTAGGGGATATTTGTGTTTAGCCGATGGCTGGAACTGAGCTGAAGTGTCTCACACAGAACATTGTCATAAAAACAAGCTCGCCCCCGTGGACAGACTGTCCAGGATGGAATCCACCCGACTCTCCGTCACTCGGTGTCACTGGGGGCCTTCTCTCCGACCTGAAACTCTGCGTCTCGGTTTAAGTTGGATGTTACCATACACTGCTTTGAATTTTTTATACTTTAAAGTGATTTTCTAGTATGGAATTACCTTTAAACTATAGTGTATGGTATGTACAGTACGATAACTGCTGTCAGCATCTGTGGAAAAACTTTTGTTGCACCAGCCTTGGGAGATTTTCTTTGGGCCCCTAAGTGCCACGTGCATCCCTGTGAAGGGCAGGGAGAGGTTACACTTGGACCGAGGAGTGGCGTGGGGAGACGCAGCCACAGCAAGGACCCCCGAGGGCCTCCAGAGGGACTCAGCCGGCTAGCACAGCCCGTCAGCCTGCACGCCAGACCCCAAGAGCCTGCCCTTCTGGTGTTTTGAGTCACTACGTTTGTGTTGATTTGTTCAGAAATGAACACGGCACCTGATCTGTGACGCACGGGATTCGGTTTTATTTTATTCCGTCTATAGCTCAGACCTTTACAGACACAGGGGACATGACGGTGTGCCTCTGCGCGCACCTGCCCGTTGCGTACGGACACCGCCCTCTGACTAGCGCGCGTGCGGCTGCGGAGACGAGGGCGCCGGTCCGCAGGACTCGGGTGACCGAGATGCGGTGGGGCGTTTGGGGACCAGACCCTGCCCCGCCCCCTTGAACTTCCAAGCCCTGGCCTCTGCACTGATAAAGTGGGGCACGGCCTCTTACTCAGGATCAGGCCCAGCTGAAATCCACACATTAGTGAGACAGAGACACGGGCGAGAGGGGCCCCTCGTGGAGGGAGTGTGACCTGTCCCCCGGGGTCTGTGCTCCACGGGCAGTTCCCACACAGTGACGCTGGGGGCATCGAGGTCCTTGGGGTTTCGCATCTGCTTTGAAGGCTGCCGCTCATGCCGTGTCCTGGGCGGTGTCACGACGTTTCCGGTGGGGAAGCAGACACCAGCCAGCCCTGGAGCTCTCCCCCCAGAGGGTCGGATGGACTGCAAGGCGGGGGTGGAGGAGGGTGGCCACTCCCCACAGAGACCCTGAGGCCTCCCCGCCCGCCCGGAACGGTCCTGAGCTCGGAGATCAGAGGCTGTGGAGAAGGGCGGCCGGGGGGCCGCTGCCCTGCCAGCGCCCTGCCTTCTCTCTCGAACATCTAGAGAATCTCCCACTGGGCCTGGCGTTTCTGTTTTTCAGTCTGGATCTCTTTTTGCCCTCGACCTCCGGCTGCACCCCGTCCAGGCCTCTAGGCCCGTCCCCTGTTCACGGTGCTCCCTGCACTTTTGCCACCATCTGCGTCGGCTGGTGAGGCGCCCGCGGCCCAGGTCAGGGGCTGCTCGAGCCGCATCACCCGCCCTCCCTCTGGGAGCGTGGACCGCGCGCTCCATCAGCGAGTGTGTCACGAGAGGCCGAGGGGCCGACAGACGGATGCACGGGGTCTCTCACCTCCTCCCTTGGTCCCCAGAGCCGGGGCTCCGGTTTCCCCACCTTCTGTTCCCCTCACTCAGATGGCGTGGAATCGTGTGTGGGCAGCGCGGGCGTGCAGGCTGTGCCCCTGGGCGGCTTCCCTTCAGAATCGTCAGGATTGGCGGGCTCTACACTGAACTCAAGCACAGTTACAATATAATTGTATTCAAGCATGTCTCCTGTCGTGATTTCTTAATCTTTATAAGCCCAAGGAAAAGCGCATTTCTAGGCACCTAGGGGGACCCAATAAATAGTTCTCCGCAGAAGTAGGAGGTGTGATGTGTCCTTGGGCCTATTTCTTAAAAAGCATCATGTCTAAAAAGCGAGGAACTCACGTCCAAAACCCCAGGCATTTCCTGCACCTTCTGTCTTAACTGAAGTCTCGTAGGCACCCACCTGGGCCAGTTTTGCTGTCTGTCTGTCCATCCTCCGTTTCCAAGCCAGCTGTCCAGGGCTGACTTTGAGAGTCACTGGAAGTGGCTGCAGGATGCCCACAGTGGCTGCCAGCAAACACCAGCCTGAGTATCTGGCAGGACAAAGCCGGGGAGGAGGGACCCAGCCCCGGACCTCAGGAAGCAAAGGCCGGGACACTGAGGCCGTTAGTCAGTCGACACTGGGCAGAAGCACTGAGTTCTAATAACAGGGCACCCAGGAGATTTCACTGCCTCCTGGAAAATTATTTGCAGTATGCTAGCAATTAGAAACACTCAAGGTTTTGTTTCTTTTTTCAAAGCACATATCAAGTCAGATCAGCGGCAAAAGCCTAACTTTACTGTCTCAGCTTCTACTGGAAAAGACTCACGTCTGGCTAGGCTGACCCGGCTCTCGTTCTCAGCTGAAACCTCCCTGGTGCGGGAAG
Organism: Phocoena sinus; assembly: GCF_008692025.1. Classification (NCBI taxonomy): domain Eukaryota; kingdom Metazoa; phylum Chordata; class Mammalia; order Artiodactyla; family Phocoenidae; genus Phocoena; species Phocoena sinus. Next base: position 496,464 of record NC_045775.1, on the reverse strand, counting down.
CTGTCTTCTGTCGCCCTCGTCAGAGTGCCCTTCGCTTGTGACGCCTGCATGACTGTGCAGGCTTGAAACTGCCCGTCATCTCGATAGCGTCAGTCCGTTTCTGAGCAGTCTGGGCTCAAGTCTGGCTCTGCCATGCATTTGCCCACTTACGTGCAATTTGCTAGAAGTCTTTGAACTTCCTGTTCCTCATCTGTCAGAGAACATAATACTTCAAAGGTTTCATTCATTTAACAATGAATTAAATGGACTTGAGGGCATGGGGAAGGGGAAGGGTAAGCTGTGACAAAGCGAGAGAGAGGCATGGACATATATACACCACCAAACGTAAAATAGACAGCTAGTGGGAAGCAGCCGCATGGCACAGGGAGATCAGCTCGGTGCTTTGTGACCACCTAGAGGGGTGGGGTAGGGAGGGTGGGAGGGAGGGAGACACAAGAGGGAGGAGATATGGGGATGTACGTATATGTATAACTGATTCACTTTGTTATACAGCAGAAACTAACACACCATTGTAAAGCAATTATACCCCAATAAAGATGTTAAAAACAACAACAACAACAATGAATTATTGACTCCTCCAAACTATGGCCATGGTATGTGGCTAGAAGTAAGGCTTAGGAATCAGACTGACTGGTTCGGTCCTGGCTCCGCCGTCTAGGAGCTTCTTAATTTATGCAGCTCCTGTGACCTCTCCAAGCCTTCATTTCCGTATTTATAAATGGAATAATAATAGCACTACCTCAAAGGTTTGTTCAGGGGTCAGTGAGCTCAAAGAGAAACAAAGAGAAATGCACGTGGTGCAAGGTGGTCGCTCCGTGGACGGTGTGACACTCACTGCCCCCTGTGACACGGGAAACCCCGCCATGCCTCTCGGCAAAAACATGAAATTCTACTCCTAAGAGACCTCAGTTATTTCTAAGAATTGAAAACACTCTTACCGTACAGATGTGAAATAAGGAAGCCACTACCAAAACTGAAAAATCAGCAGTATAGACATTTAAAATATTTTCTAAAAATGCCATAAAAAACATGTAGATTTGGTGGAAGGACAGCCAACTTTATTTCAGCTGTAATTTTTTTCAGGCAGATCACGTGCAAATTTATTGTGTGTGGCTTGAGGCCATGTTCCAAGCTTTGCATCCTTGAATACTCGTATACACGTGTCCTTGTAAACAACGGCCGTCAGCTCAAATCACTCTGAGAAAGTCGAGAGTAACATGCAGGGAGCTTGTGAGTCACCACACACCATCCCCTGCGGTCCTGCCCACCTGGGCGGCCTCCAACCCACCCAATTCAACTTAGAATTCATGTCAGCAGCTGTCACCTGGAAGGCAAGGTGACATGGCTGTGGATCCTCGTAAGTGGGGACACGGCTCAGGAATTCCTGTTCAATGTCTGTCAGGCGTCTGACATTGCCAAGCTCGGGCCAGCCCTGCCTGCGGCGCCCAGAGGCCTGCGGCGCTTTCCTGCCCCTGTTTAACACCACCATCTGGGAGGAATCGCCCATGGGCTCCAGGTCACAGTATCTATTAATACCCTGGGGACGTTCCCTTTGTGACACCATGGGCATCTGACTTCTAGGATGTTATGTTCCTGTAAAATTCTGTGCAGGAAGGTTTATAGGGTCTCTAGTTATAATTCACTTATAGTAAAAGTCTGGAAACAACCTGTATGGTCTTTAAAAGGAGAACGGATAAACAACTTGGTACGTCCATATAATGGATTACTACCTAACAACAAAAAGGTAATAAGCAAATATCAGACACAGCATGGATAAACTTTAATTGCATTTTGCTAAGTGAGAGAAGCCAGTCCAGAGGCTACACATTGTGCGAATAGATGGCGCCCTGAGAAACGCAAAGGGACCAGGGTGGGAAACAGATCCCTGGTTGTCAGGGGCTGGGGGAGGGTAAGGCTGGGCTGGACAGGGCAGACTGCAGGATCACTTCTGATGGTAGAACTTCTGCACAAGGGGCTCTGGTGGTGCATATGTGACCCTCAGCATGTAACCGAACACCACAAAGTGAATTTTCACGTACACAAATTTAGAAAAAATCAGCCAATATGCTGGGATCCCAGGATGGAACACACAGCCGGACAGTGAACGTAACTGAGTGACAGGTGGTGACACACCTCACTGAAGGAGGGAGAGGTTCCAACCCGAGTAACCCTGGAGAACCGACTTTTAACAAGGCTCTGTGAGGCCAGGAGCAAACAACACCGCCTCCTTGTCGGTGAGCCTGCTTCGCAGAGGGTACGGCTAGCGGCTCTGGAACCACTGCGCCTTTGAAGCTGAGTCCACCGAATGAGGACACGTACTATAAACCGGAGAGACGGGCCTTACTGCCGGAGAAAGAACTCACAGAGGAGCCCGGGGAACTGCTGGATGGATCGCAGTGCACCAGACGCACCGTGTTTATTTTAGTGTGTCTGCAGATTAAGGCAGAAATCAGTCTACCTGCGTGTGCACACCTGGGTGAGCACATACGCCATGCATGCGCCTGCCGTCTGCACGCGCCCTGGGGCTGTCCACTGAAGGGGCCCCGAGCAGTGTGGGCCTCAGGTGGGTGGAGCCGGCTCCCGGCCCTCCTCCCTTGCTCTGCCGGCCGCAGACCAGCTCTCGACCCTCCCCGCCCCCAATCGCTACTCTGACTCCTGGGGTGGTCTTGTGACCTTTTCAAAAGTCTCCAGTGCTTGGCTGAACAGTTTTTGTTTTAAATTGTCTCTCTGAAAATGACTTGCCTGGTTTCTGTCTCCTGAGTAGACTTTCACTGGCAGGCGGTCCTTATAATGTTCAAGGACTATACGCTGTGGTGACAGATGTCAGAGGTGCGGCCGCAGGGATGGGGGGAGGGGCAAAGGAGCTGAGCTCAGGCTCCTGGGACGGAGGCGGTTGCACGCCTTGTTCATTACAGTTGGTTTTGATCCGTTCACTTTTCTGGTCCTGTGACACACACACACACACACGCATCTGTGTGTGTATCAGGCAGGTGTGCAGGTGGATATGAAAGCCTGTGTGTGTGTGTGTTGTCAAGACAGAGCAGGTGTGAAGTTTTCAGGTCATTGCCTCGAGGTGCAAAAATTCTGTCTTCGTTTTTCTGAAACTGAATATAATTACTATTTCAAACCTTCCTTCTGCCGACTGGCACGCTGCTCTTTACTAATTCATGTTAAACTCGATCTGTTCAAGGCTTTCTTAGTCAATTCAGGTATTTTCACTGGAGCTGTGCCTGGAAAAGCCTGCATAGCCGTGAGAAGCGTGGGGTGGGATCGTCGCCTGCTCACGGGAGCGTCCGTGGTGCACCCCAGCTGCTCGGGGTCCCCAGGCCACACCCGCCAGACCGCAGGGCCAGTGGTTGTGGACACGGGACACCTGCCCGGGGCTGCCGGGGCAGGGGAGGATCTGCAAGCACCATGTGCGTCTGCCCTGACTCTGTCCGTGGCTCAGAGCAGGGATGGGGTGGAACTGCCTCTGGGCCACGTGCACCAGTGAGACCTCGAGACATCTTCTCCTTTTGTGCCTCAGTTTCCTCACAGAGAAAGTGGAAGCAGAGTCACAGCTACCTCACAGGGCGCTGTGAGCATTAGACAAGATGAACTGTGGACATTTTAGAAGTGTCTGGAATGCAGGAAGCAGGCACTAACTGTAGTGATGGTTTATTTACGGATCTTACCGTTATTGATAAACGTGGTGCCTGCCCTGGAACTACTGGGAAGGTGAGTCACATGCCAAGATGTTAACCAGTGGATCCCTCTAGGGAATGGAAGGGGTGGGAAGACACTAAGGGCTTGATTTCCCCATGTAATTCTTTCCCGTAATGATTGTACATGGGGCCACAGCTGTGCAGGAAAGCACAGACATTATCATAGAGCCGTGTCTGTAGATCAGAAAGAGCCCCCGATCACAAACGACACCCCTGACCTTGGGAAGTTGGTGTGTTTGCTTGAAAATAAGAGGCGAGGTAGATGTAAGTTACCTGTGATTCTGAGAGAGGGCGTCTCAGGAACATTAGAAAGCATGTAAGGTAGGGATTTGGATTTTTAGATGCAGCAGCGCCCGATGGCTCAGGAAGGGGAAACCACTCAAGGACACCAGAGCAGTCACGGCATCCTTCGCGAGGACTCGCGTGAAAGCGCACAGCAGGTTGAAGGAAAGGCAAGCAACAGGACACACCACACGGGAGAGTGTTTTGAGCCGTCAGGAGCCCCAGATGTTTACAAACTCACTTGGGCTCAGGCTGGCAGAAATAACAACATTAAATCCAATTTCTTCTCTCTCTCTTTCTTTTCCGTTTAGTTACATTTAGATCCAATTGAAAAAAAAAAAAAGTATATATAGGACTGCCCTTTGTTTTGCAGTCAATGGTACGATGCCGACGGATTAGAAAACAGAATCGTAAGCACTTGCTGTGCTATCGTCGTCCCTGTCGAGGTGGGACCGGTCGGAGGGCAGTGGGGAGGGCAGGAGGGTGCGTCGTGATAAAGTCAACCCCGGCGTGGAGGCCGCACCAAATCGGCTCTGATTACGTAAGAATCACAGAGAACAGGAGGCTTCTTGGGATCCCGGAAGAGCAAACCAGTTTGTTTCGATTGTTCTGTGCTGTCTGTTCATTGGCTTTAACGTAGGCAGATGATTCCAGGAAGGAGTTTTAGCAGAAAACACAGCTTATTCCTAAACTGTGTTCAGATTAGACCTCAGACGCGTGGTGATCTTTCCTCTAAACTATGGCAAAGCCCCCAACCCCCAACTTCAGGGCAGACTCTTCCTGGGGGGAGGAACGAGCCAGGGCCGGCTGGAGTGAGCAGGTCTGAAACGCTGTGCTTTCCACGCTGAGACGTGTGTCCTGTCCCGCCCACGGGCACGTGTGTCTCTGGAAGTTGGCCTGTAAGTAAAAAGTGAAAGGGCCACGTGGTGGCGTCCACAGACCCATCGACGGCTTTTCACGGGCTGGGGCCCTCAGCCGTCTGCCTGGGTGACGGTGGGCGAAGTTGGGCCCGCAAGGCTCCGGACAGTGAGCCTGCTTGTCTGTCAGCTCAGCAGAGGGGCTCCTGGTGCCCAGGAAGCCCTGGGCAGGTGTGAGCGAAGCCGCAGCCAGCCCTCCGGGGAAGCAAACGGACAAGGGCCCCAAGGCCGAGGGGACAGAAGGTGCTGGGGGCCGTGGCGTCAGCCGTTCGTGAGCGAAACCAGGGTCCAGATCTTCAAGCCCAGACCCAGGGGCCTCCACGCGAGCTGGAGTGGATCTTCGGAACATCCCCAGACGTTCCGAGGACCGCGGCCCCGCTCGCCGGACCGACGGCTCTCTGGCCTCGCAGAGGAGGACCCTGGCCGGCGACAGGCCCCGCGGTGCGGCCGGGGAGGCTCGTGTCCCGGGCGCGCGCACCGCGGGGTCTCCGAGACCCCGGGGAAGCCCGCTACCTGTCACCCACCTGGAGCCCGGGGTGCCACCGAGCCCGTGTGAGACTTCCAGGTGACGGGTAGCAGTTCAGACAGGCTTTGCGACACGGTGCTGACTGCAGACAGGAGCAAAGTGACCTGCGCCCAGAGGCGACAGCGAGAGGAGGCGCGCGCCCGCCCCGCGGGAGCTAAGCCGCTGTGCCGTGGGGGTCACCGATCCCTCTTAGCAGTGACCGTGTGTGGGAGGAGAACGGGCCTTCCGCCTTCTCAAGGTGAGCCGGCCCGCTGGAGGCCCAGACGGAGGGCAAGGGCCAGAGCTGCAGGTCCGGGTGGAGGACAGATGAGAGAAAGACGACAGCTCAGAAAGCACCAAAATGCTTTATGTTTGAAGCCTTCACGGCTACAGAATAGGGGCCCCTAGAGCCCTGGCTGGGGAGCCTCTGCCTCCACTCTCTACGCCGCCGGGACCCTCCCCCAAAGCGTCTGCACGTCCCTGTGTCACGGGCGAAGACCCATCCCTCTACCCTCACCGCTCTGAGCCTGCAGCCAGCCTGCAGTCGAGGGGTTCAGTGAGGGGACGGGGAAGGGGTCAGGGCTCTCCCTGTGCTTCTCCCCAGGACCACGAAGCCTTTTCGAGTGGACGGGTTGGCACGACTCCTGTGGGGTCATTTGTCTGGCCACACTGAGGGGACGCTGGCCCCGTGCGCATCCACAAGGACCCACCGTGTTCCGGTGACACACGGCGGGGAGCATGTCACCAAGGAGGTTGGGGTCTCCGTGAGCCTGCCAAAGGGCAGAGGTCAGGAGAGCAAAGAGGAACTAGGTGGAAGCTGGGTCACCAGGGCAGTTCCTAGAGGAAGCAGTGACTGCGACGCGTGTGAACATGAAGCAGGGAGAAAAAAACAAACGTTCCAGGCAGAGGAAAGAGGAAGCGTTTGCAAAGGCCTGAGACGGAAAAGTGACACTTCTAAGAAGTGGCAGCTTTCTGAAGTTAGAGCGTGGAGTGGCAAGGGGTGTGAGAAGGTTAGGCGTTCCGGACAATTTGAGGTTTGTGTGTGCTGTCCGTAAACAAATGCACTATTATCCAGAAGAGGGGACTGTGCACGAGTTCCCTCCCTTACTGGAGAGCAGCCATTCATTTACATTGTCAGCTTTCTCTGCATCTGTGCTCCCATCCAACATAAAACTTTGAGTTTGGCATTATGTGCAAAAGGGAGGGAAAATGTTGATGAGTTTTGAACTGTCATCCTATCTATGAGGTCTTGACAAAAGGAAATAATTAGTAAGAGTGTAAACAACCACGCATGTGAGAATTCCCATTGAAATATCGCTGGTACAACCATCATATGGATGTACAGCCATTAAAAGGTTTAATTCTAAGTTTGTAAGACAAGATGGAAAAATGCTTATGACTCAATTTTTACTAAATCATGCCTCGTTGCCGTGCTTATAAGTTCATAAAAAGGCTCCATGAATATAAAACTTGGGGAAGGATCACAAATAACCATTGTCATTATGTCCCTCGTGAGGAATTTCAGGTGAACCCCCCCCCCACCCCGCCGTCTTGTGCACAAGCACTTATCCAGCTGTAGTTCTCAGCGCTCTTGCAGCCCAGCTATTTCAAAGAAAATGACATGAATGTATGATTTACATCCAGCACATGTAACAGACATGCATGAAAGCAGAGGGGACACAGGCACAAGTTGTGGGTTACTGCACGGGATGGACACCACATCCAGGAAGTTTGCTTCTTTCCTGCCTTTGGGCGTGACCAGCTCTGAAATCTGCTGGGACTTTGGTGAGTCAGTGAAAACAGTGACCTGGATCAGATGGTGTCCCCTTAGTTTCTAATTTATAACAATACTGCTTTTGGGAATAGTGACAAAATGTCACAAAGTCAGAGAAATTAGAACCATCTTTCTAATAGAAATACCGCATGGCGCCCTCTTCCGACGGCCCGTGTGAGTTTCTGCCTGTGAAATGGGACCCACGTGGGCAGAGCCTGTGGACGCCCGTGTCCCCTCCCGTGGCTTCCTGACTCTCCGGAGCCCAGAGCCATCTCCGCTGCCAGTACAGAGACCTTTGAAATGAACGATTGATTCACCGAGGCAAGAGGTGAGCTGATCAATTGTTTCATGTGCCTTTGTTTTAAGCTAATTAATGTTCTCAACTAATCAGCTCAAACGCATGAGACACAGTTTCATTTTTGCACTGTTTGGATATTCGAGGTCTGGACTATCATATTTTAATTACAAGTATATATCAGACAAACACAGAGGAAAAATACCATCAATTTAACCAAAGGAGATAATGTAATTGTTATGAAAATGACATTAATCATCCAGATCTTAAAAGTTCATAGTCACGATAAAAGCCAAGACTCCGAAATTCTATTAACCACTTCCACACATTTACTGAACACCTGTGTGCCCCAAATAAAATATGTGTATAATGAAATTATCTGTCATTTTCACAGCATGGCCAGGCTTATCCTCTTACAGCTGCATCTTACACACCTATACAGTGTACACACTCTACCAGGTAAACCCGCTTAGTTAGCAGACAAGGAAATTGCCTCTTCTCTGTCTACACTGTCAGACACTGAATGTTACCGACACCCCTGAATACTCGCATCCGGTCAAATTACAGCCCTCCTTCTTCTCACAGGGGACCCCATCTTCTAAAGTCTGCTTGGCCGTCTTTTCCTTTTCACTTTAATTCACATGTACCACAGTTTACATTTTGCTGATCCATTCTGCCCCTTACTCATTATTATGAACTGTAGAAATGAATTTGAAACAAACTGAACAGAAAGAAAGCAGAGTAACCCAAAGACAAAAGACAAGTATTAACGGGGAACTCCTTGTGAAGCCTTCATATTAACAGACTTTAATGAAATCATTCTTCCCTCTATGTTTATACCAAGGTCCTTGACTTAACCATTAAGTTCAACATTTCTTCACGCCCCGAGGACTGTTAGCTTAAAGACAAAAATTGCAGGGTTGTGAAAGCAAATAATCTACTTCAAATTGAAGTTATTTCTGGTAGAAGCAGAACGAGATATGAAAGCACTGACTTTCCAGACCTCTCCTAAGAATATCCTGTGAGTCTCACAGGGGAGAAGATGAAACGCAATGTTAAGATGCATCTGGGTGCAAGAAACCTCTGTGTCTCATCTTTGAGAGTCAAGACTAGAGTTGACATAAAGCAGGGAGGACTCGGGGGATGGGGAAAGCAGGAAGCCTGTTGCCTGAAGACACACATTCCCATGGCGCTAACCAGACAGGATGTCTGACTCTTGGTACCAACTTCTGAGACCAACATGGAAACCCTGGGTGGAGGACGTTCAGCTGTGAGGTTACTTTAGCCTTTGGGGACCTTGCTGGTTCTCTTCTCTGCTGACCATGCCTCTTCCATTAGCTTCCTTCTTGGGTTGCTTCAGGTAACTCCACTTTTTTTCTGTTGTAACCAATGGGCTTTTTTCATATTTCTCTGAGATAATGCAATCAGAAGAGACCACATGCCCACCAGTGTAGCTGTCTACCAGCACCTGTGATTTCACACTTGCAGCTTAGGTTTCCCGCCCCAAGTTCCCGGTTTGCTGCTCCGGGCCTGGGGGCGGGGCACCCTCTACAGTGAGCACGTAGAGCTGAGTGGGGAGGCAGGGACCTGCACCCGCCATGGTGACCTGCTCTCCACCCACTGCTCCCTGGCCACCGGCACAGGCCACCCTGCCCTGCTCATCCCCCACTGCTGCTGGGATCTGCAAACGTCCTCCTCGCGAGTGCTGACACCGAGCCTTCCGTCCAAACAAGCCTGGTTTTTAGGACCCGCACCGTGTCCTAAAGCACGTCCTTCACGAGACCTCGCCACACAGCTCAGCTGACAACACAACCTCTCAGCTTTTCTGTAGCTAAAAAGCCTTGAATCCCCTTATTTTTTTCCCCTTTCTTTTCTTTTTAAAAACATTTTATTTATTTATTTATTTTCGGCTGCGTTGGGTCTCCGTTGCTGCGCGCGGGCTTTCTCTAGTTGCGGCAAGCAGGGTCTACTCTTCGTCGCAATGCGTGGGCTTCTCATTGTGGTGGCTTCTCTTGTTGCGGAGCACGGGCTCTAGGCACACGTGGGCTTCAGTAGTTGTGGCACGTGGGCTCAGTAGTTGTGGCTCGCGGGCTCTAGAGCGCAGGCTCAGTAGCTGTGGCACACGGGATTAGTTGCTCCACAGCATGTGGAATCTTCCCGGACCAGGGCTCGAACCCATGTCCCCTGCATTGGCAGGCGGATTCCTAACCAATGCGCCACCAGGGAAACACACCGCCTCCCTTCATTTTTGAAAGATATTTTCTTGGGCAGGTTTGTTGGGTGACGGTTTTTTCTGTTGTGTTTGAAGATGCTGGTCCACCGTCTGTCTCCTGGGGACCTGCCCTTCTCTTTCCTCCTGGATGCACCTAAGACTCTCTCTTCAGAATTGGATTCAGGCAGTTTTACTATGATGTACCTTCCTGTACTTTCCTCCATGTTCTTGAGCTCAGGCTTAGGTAAACTACTTGAATTTCTGGGTTCGTAGTTTCTTGCATCATATTTGGAAATTCTGACCATGGCTTTTTCTACAGTATATTTTCTTTCCCTCGGGAACTCATGTCACATCAAGTAACGGGTTGGGAGCTGTCCCTGAGGTTGTTAGCTCTGTGCTCTTTTTTTTTTTTTTCTCAAATTTCTGATTTTTTAATGTATTTTCTTCTCTGTGTTTGACTCTGTCTAGTTTAATTTGCTGTGTCTTTAAATTTATGCTTCTTTTCTTTGTGATGTCTAATCACATCACAGGTCTGTTTCACCTCAGATATTTTTGTTTTCACGTTTAGATGTTTGATTTGGGTTTTAAAAAATATCGTCCATTGTCTGTCTAACACGTTCATGCTTTTCTTTACTTGGAAACAAACATAATACAGTTTCCATCCCTGTTTTTATCGTCCTTATCTACTAATTCTTTCACCATCTATTTCTGTTCATGAATTTTCACCGCACTGTACGTTGGATTCTTCCATTTCTTTGTCAGACAGTTTTTAATGGATGCCGGACTTCCGTCGGGCCTTGAGTATTCCTGGTTCCTGTACATGTTCTTGAGCTTAGCTCTGGGATGCGGTTAATGGCTGCATCTTGTTCTCTGAAGCATTACCTTTATGCTGACAAAGGGGCATCAGATCAGCTTATTTACTTCCTGTTCTTTTTTTTTGTATTTAATTTTATTTATTTTTTTATACAGCACGTTCTTATTAGTTATCCATTTTATACATATCAGTGTATACATGTCAATCCCAATCTCCCAATTCATCCCACCACCTCCCTGCCACTTTCCCCGCTTGGTGTCCGTACATTTGTTCTCTACATCTGTGTCTCTATTTCTGTCCTGCAAACCGGTTCATCTGTACCATTTTTCTAGGTTCCACATATATGCATTAATATACGATGTTGGTTTTTCTCTTTCTGACTTACTTCACTCTGTATGACAGTCTCTAGACCCAGTGTTCATGGCAGCACTATTTACAATAGCCAGGTCATGGAAGCAACCTAAATGCCCACCGACAGACGAATGGGTAAAGATGTGGTACCTATATACAATGGAATATAACTCAGCCATAGAAAGGAACGAAATTGGGTCATTTGTAGAGACTGGATGGATCTATTTCCCGTTCTTGAAGCAACGCTTTTCCGACCATTTTACCATGTCCCCGTGACTTACAAGGGTTTTCGCTGGCTGGTGACCCTAGAAGCTGCTCTCGCCCTGTGTGACCTGCAGAGACTTCTGCCAGTCACCCCAACCTCACACCTGTCCGCTTCGCCCTGAGCTGGGCTCTCAGCTGCCTCTGGACTGGACCCTCCCTTGGTGTATCTCTCCTGTCCTCTCTGAGCCTCTCTGTCCTGAGGCTCTGAACAGCTGCCCCTCCGGACCAGCAGCTCCACCTGGTCCACCTGGAGCCCTTCCGGCTTCCCCGGGACCCCTTAGCCATCGGCAGAGGATTTGTGGAGCTCACAGCATTTCCCGCTTCCCTTCCTTCTCTTACAGTCCCCATGGCCAACTTCTGAGCCTCTTTTGTAGGATTTCACCCAGTTTTTAATTTGTTTCAGAGGCAGATACATCGGCTCTCTTACTCCGCTGTGTCTTGTGGCAGAAACCACACCTGCTAACTCCATGACAACAGAGAACATGGGGTGCTTGGACCAGGTCAGGGCCCAGCAGGGAAAGTATCCAACTCAAAGTACACGTGGTCACTCAGAGGATGTCAGTTGTCCAGAAGACACATTACCCGAGAAAGTGGGCAGAACTGGGGGTGAGAGATTAACTGGAAAATTTAAGAGAATTATGAGAAATGGCCTGGTTAGCATGGATTTGGGGGGAGATGGTAAGAAGTGAGGTGAGACATGTAATCTGAAAGAATATTTTCCGGGATAAAGAAACTCAGCCTTTCCAGGAACACATGTTAAATCACACAGGCAGGCATGTACACGGAGGGTGCGCAGATGGTGTCGTGTAAAGTCTGCTGCACCTGGTTTCTCCATTGGGACACCAGGGACTCTGACCTGAGAACAAGGGGTCCCTCCGAGCATCTACCTGAGCCCTCTTCCAAATCTCAGGACCTTGGGCTCCGCCTGGTCCAGCCTCAGCACACGGTTAGCAAATAAAGGGATGTACTCACTTTTCAATCTCACACTTCTCAGCTCCTTTATGAAAAGCAATGAGGCCTTGAAATGTAGTGTTTGGGTAGAACCCAGACTGTAGTAAGAGGAAAGAATTCTCACCTGGGAGAGAAACACACCCCAGGCTCCTTCTGGAATCAAGGCTGGCGGATGACTGCTGGGGAAAGATTATGAAGAGATTCGAAGACCAAACAAAGTACTCTGAATATAAACCCAGTAAGTTTAGTTGACTTCGATTGTAGCATGTTTCAAATTGTGAGGAAGATTTTCAAGGAAACAGAAAGTAATAAAAAGATGAAGTTACAAAGCTCTGCGTGTAACTGACACGTGCTGTCATATTTCTTAGGCTCAGCGTGTTTACTTGTGACTGTAAAACAACAGCTGCAGAAACAAAAAAACGGGAAAGTAAGAGAAAACTTACAGACTAAAATAATGTTCCAAGAGAGGTGAGGAAGGTAGAGAGAGACACATGCCACAGTTAGCAATAGTGCACTTTAAATTGATTAGCTCTCATTGATTCTGTGTGCTGTTGGAAAAGTGTATCTTTCCAGAGGAGTCGTAAAAATAAAATACTTAGGAAAGAGTGTTCAAATATATATATGTTTTTAATTACCAAAATGTATGCCCTTTAAAATGGAGATTTTCTTTTATTTACTATTTACATTAAGGATAGTATTTTTCATAAATATTCCTTCTGTATCTTGCTTTATTAAAAGTCACAGAATATAATATTCTTTAGATGAATAACTAACATCAGCTAATTCGTAATTAATATTTTGATTAAATTACATATCTCAAGTGTACCCAAACACTAGGGACTATTTTACATTAAAAGTTACTATGTTTTAGATAAGAAGCTCTTTTTCTAGAATAAAAATTATAGCATATCTATCTATAGTTTTAATATTTATAATATCCTATTTTTCCATTGCAAAGATACACCTTTTTCCAGACATAGAAATTCCCAACCCTGTGCTTTCCAGTTGCAAAACCACAGGTATTTCTTACAGTTGATGAGACCACCCAGGGGTGCCCACAGCCTGGAGTAAGCAGAAGTCAGAGGTCCCGGGCCCTGGGACCCACCTGGCCTCCTGGAACTTGCAATGTGCGGGGGGGCGGGTGTTCCTTGGTTTCTTATCTCGTCTTACCAAGGACTCCGACAAAAGCCCTTGGAGACAGTGCCTTGTGTGCAAATACGTCATTAAATAGTGGAACCACGTCACACATCGTCTTGGGTGTGTTGCTTCTACGTTTTTTTTTTTACTTCTCACAAGAAACTTCTTATTCAGCGCATACAGCTCTTTAACACACTTTCAGAGTGTTAAATCTTTTTCATTGTATATTGTTACACAATTTTGCCAACATATCACCAGTTTATAACAGTTTTTTTCCTAAAAATTTTCTATTAATAATGATAACATGAAATACCTTATGTATACATATTTTCAAAATTACAGGAATATATTTGCCTGATGAATTTATAAAGGTAGAATTATTGAGTCAGATTATGTGTGAGATTTCAATTTTTTAAAAGATTTATTATTTATTTATTTATTTATTGGCTGCGTCGGGTCTTAGTTGCGTCCCGCGGGCTCCTCGTTGCAGCACAGGCTTCTCTCTAGTTGTGCGGGGTTTAGATTTTGATGGACAATTCTACCTTGACCTTTTAAGCATTGGTACCATATTAAGTTCCCATAAACAATGCTTAAGTTTCAGATTTCTTCTCGTCCTGGTCAAAGCTGTGTTTGTCAGTCTTCTATTTTTTTCTTAACCAATGTGGGGAAAATCATAGTTCAGTATGGTTTTAATTTGGAATTGCAGGACCTCAGATAAAATTGAGTGACTTTTCAGATGTTTATAAGCTCACTTTTATTTCTTCTGTGTGTTAGAAAGTTAGTTTTCTATTTTTGCCCAAACTACCAAAACTGTAGTGGCTTCAGCATCACCCGTTTACCTTCTTCAGCCCTCTAGGTCAGAGGCTGAGGTGGGTCTCAGCCTCTGAGGTTTGGGGACGACAGATCAGGTTTCCTGGCTCATGGGTTGTTCGCGGAACTCAGGTATTTGCAGCTGCTTCCTTGCTGGGTATCAGGCAAGGGCTGAGCCTCCAGCGGGACCACATCCCTGTGCTGTGGACACGTCTTCCCTCTTCCCTCTCCCTCCAGGGGCCCTTCCTCCTCTGTCATGATCGCTCTCTTGCAGACCCAGGGAAGGTTCTCTGTGCCCATGGACTCGTGTGATTGCTCTGGACCCGCCCTGGTAATCCTCTTGGGGTCAGCCCTGTAGGTGCATCTGTAAACAGAGTCACAGTTGTGGGTAGGATGCCCTCCTGCAGGAGGTGTTGCTCTGTCCACTGCCCGCTGCTTGGGCTGATCTTCTATTTCCTGATTTGTGATGTCTCAAGGTAGGTTTTTTTTGTTTGTTTGTTTTGTTTTGTTTTTTGTCTTTTTGCGGTACGGGGGCCTCTCACTGTTGTGGCCTCTCCTGTTGCGGAGCACAGGCTCTGGACGCGCAGGCTCAGCGGCCATGGCTCACAGGCCCAGCCGCTCCACGGCATGTGGGATCCTCCCGGACTGGGGCACGAACCCGTGTCCCCTGCATCAGCAGGTGGACTCTCAACCACTGCGCCACCAGGGAAGCCCTCAAGGTAGGTTTTGAAACTCACTGTTTTCATGTTCTTCTGTTATATATTTTAAGAATATTTTCTACAAATCTCTTTGTTTCTCATCTCTATCAAAGTTTTAATTTTTTTTCAATGACGTGGTATATTTCTCAATGACTTACTTGGTTTGATTTCATACTCAGAGGAGCCATAATCACTTTACACTTTTAAAATGTCATTCTGGGGCTTCCCTGGTGGCACAGGGGTTGAGAGTCTGCCTGCCGATGCAGGGGACGCGGGTTCGTGCCCCAGTCTGGGAGGATCCCACGTGCCGCGGAGCGGCTGGGCCCGTGAGCCATGGCTGCTGAGCCTGTGCTCCGCGACGGGAGAGGCCACAACAGTGAGAGGCCCATGTAACGCAAAAAAAAAAAAAAAAAAATGTCATTCTGTGTTTAGTAGAATTTTAATAGTTATACTTTGGTTTTCCATTTAGAGTTTTAGTCATTTTCAAGTTATTGTTGTGAAAGGGTGAAAATAGGGATACTACTTTATTTTCCCCCTGAACCTTGTAGTCTGGGATTGCTCAAACCCCGCACACTCTCCCCAGAGGTCTGTCTTGGGACTGACCCTTGGCACACGTAATACCAGTTCAATCAGAAAGTTCCTGTTAACCTGGTTTACGGGGACTGCGTTTTGCCTGTGGGCCGGTGTCCCGGTAGCTGAGTTTAGTCCCCTGGGCATGGCCTGCCCTGCGTGACCCCCACGTTCCTGACCTCAGGCTGGGCCAGCTCCGTGGCTGACAGCACATCATGCACCACCCACGTGACTGGGAGAACCCAGCATGCCCGCGGTTCCGCAGGAGGGGCGCCTGGAAGCTCCTGCCTGGTCCCCCTACTTGGTCCTGGACCTGCTCCCTCTGCTGATTTCAATCTCTGTCCTTTCACAGTCCTGAGCTCCCTAAGTCCCGTGGTCCTTCTACTGGGCTACCCCAGGTGGTCTTGGGGACATCCCCGCAAACTGAAGTACAGTTATCCCAGTTACATTTATTGAATAAACTAACATTCCTCAACGGATTGAGATGTCTTTTAAAATACATTCTGAATTTATGCTGGGCTTTTAAAATTGTGAAAGGAGTTTCCATTCAATTGAAATTAAAGAAAAAATCGCCAAAAATTAACTAAAAATACAGATAACCGAAATACAGAAGCTATAGTACTATAAGAATAAGAGGGGGAAGATATCCCTATAAAGCACACTTAAGGAGTCAGCACACAGAGGTCCATTCCTGATCGTGAGCTGTCTCAGCAAGTGTGGAATTCTGTCCAATGCACCCACTTGCCCCAGAAGCCTTTTACCATTGAGTGGGATCGTCCTGAGGTTCTTGTTTCCCTCATTAGACCACGTCCTCAATCGAGGCAATACACGATGGGCACAAGTGTGTTCTAAAACATCTCTACTACAAAACCAGGTGTCATGTTGGACTTGGCCATAGATTTTAGATCCCTGACCTGTGTCTGGCACAAAAATCAGCGCTAAGTAATTACTTGTTGAAAGAACAGATAAACGTGTCCTCTGTCAACTGTTGTATCTCCAGGATTAGATGGCACATACCAGATATTCAACACATGAGGTGAACGCATACACTGAGTATTTCACTAACCTCCCTGGGGCTAAACCCCTAGGAGCCAAATGAGAGAGTAAGTTGTCCTCAGGAAAGGATCTGTGCTCTGGTGTTTTGGGATGCAGACCTTCCGCCAGTCCCAATACCAGTCCCAACACCAGTCCCAATACCAGTCCCAACACCAGTCCAATACCAGTCCCAATAACCGTGTGAATGTTTAATTCATACCAATGGTCAAGAATAGAAAATCAGTGCTGACCACCAAGGAGGAAAGGGAAGCCAGAAATCCCTTCCAAATATCAAAGTTCTAGACGCTAAAGAGAAAAACAAAACTCAACAGAAGAGAATGAAGAGCTTTAGCATGAACGTCCCCATGTATAGATATTGTATTTATAGCAGGAGAGAAATAAAACTCACGGATGAACTGACAATGGGACAGTGGGTTAAGCACGAGAAAAATGAAGTTACATCTCCTCTACACCATACACGAAAATAAGTTCTTCATAGAGAAAATGCGTTCAAGTGAAAGGAAAACAATTTTAAGTTTTGGAATTACATGGATGATCCGAGTAAGAAGACTTCTTAAAAAGATCATATTTATGACCCGAGTAAGAAGACTTCTTAAAAAGAACCCAAAGAGCACAATCGATTGAGGAAATTATGGACAAGACCGGGTAAAACTGATCTTAAATACTTATGCTAAAGGCATAATAAGCAAAGTGACTTGTCATTTAAAGACAAGTCAGAGACTGAGAGAAGGGGACCGTAATACACACAACCACACAGCTTTGGTATCGTGGCTGAGTGTGACCCAGCCATCAGGGATGTGTAAATTTCGGGGAGGCGCATCTCACATCAGTCAGACTGGCAAGAACGGAAACACCTGACAAGACCTTGCTTGGAGACAGGGAAACTGCTAGAATAAATCTGAGTGGACACTGCAGAGAAGTTTTTCCTCTGAGTTAAATCCAGCAGTGTCTTGGTGACCTGGGACATCCCATCACCTGCCAGCATTCTCTACCCCTTCACAAGGTGTGCTTTGATCTGCTACTGTTGGAGGGTCTCCTTCAGAGGTCGGGGGTGGCTGTGGATCACTGTGGGGACAAGGACACTGGCAGCAGGAGTTCTCTTCTGTGACATCTTTACACGCACGTCTTCTGCTGACAGAGCTGCTCATCACGCCAGCTGAACGGGAGAGGTCCTGAGAGTATCCAGCTCCATTGCTGCAGAGCTGGCAGTGAAGAATGGATGCAGATGCAAATCCAGAAATTGATAACTGGGATAAGTGGCATACCCATGAAATGTTATGGGGGGGTAGCAGGGCCAGCATGACACCCTAAAGTGATATGAGTCTTGTTCGGGTACTCTCTTCAGGTTGTGGTTTCACTTGCCTTGTAGCATGTCTTGTAATTTTCGGTTAAAAGCTGGACATGATGTATTTGGTAAGAGGAGCGGAGGTAATCAGGCTTTTAGCATGAAGTTTTATGTTAATCTGGCAAGAATCTGGGCTGTGTTTGCTGTTCGCATAGCTGTGGGTGCCAGGGGTTTCCCTTTGCTCTAATCTCATTTTTTTCCCTATTATATTTGGATTTCTCTAAAAATCCCTTCTTAAATAGAGTCAGCGTCTTGAAGCTTTTTCAGCTGTGACCTACTGTTGTTTCACTGCAGTGTGTGGGGAGGGAGAGGGACAGTCCACAATTTTATGATCAAATCTCAGGCTTGTAAGTGTCCCTGGGCTCTGACCTTCAGAAGAATGTCTTAAACTTTGCCCCCCTCTCCCTTATATAAACCAGAAAGGCTGGCACAGGCCACAGATGTCTACATGTCTAATTGCCCTTCCCCCAAGTCACGTAATGTTCTAGCAAATCAGTCTCCCTTGATGGCAGACTTTCCCCTTCCTCCTGGTGGAAGCATGGGTGGATTTTCTCATTTCTTCACCTTGAGAACAACGTGTTTCCTGGAAGTAATATGTTTGAAAGTGTGGGCCCCCCAAGGCCGGGCCCCAGGAGTTTCTAACTCCTGATTTTGTCCACACTCAGCACCCAGCAATTTGCCAGTCGACCTTTAAGGGGGCCCATCAGTTCATGGCTGCAGCAGTGAATCTGATCCTTGTAAGTGGATTTGGCTGTGATTCTCTGTGTTCACCAGTCTCTCCAATTTAGGGGTGGGGCTTTTCCTGTGACCTCAGTTCTTTGGTGCAGCTGAAGATAATCATGGGTTTCCAGCTTACTCAATTTTTTGTTGTTATTGAGGACAAGAGTGATGGCGTCCAAGCTCTTTACCGGTTGGAACCAGGACTGGAAGAGCAGAGCAGGTGAAAGTAAATAAGACACCAGCAGCGTCACGAAGTGTAGACATTTGAGATCACTCACTCAGAGTCATACTAACTCAGCGCTTGCCGAGTGTGGATTTGGACTCATTTCTCAAAGCCACTTGGTGCGCTTTCTCTTAGCGCTCCAACATGCCCGGCAATTGCAGGGAGAAATGTAGTCCTTGAGGGCAAATGTGGTGCCAGCGTTAAATGGGATCAGTGCTCAATTACACGAGGGCCCAAGACGAATTCATCCAGTCTTCCTCTTGTCAAGCCGGCAGAAGAATTTGTGCAAGTGCTCATAAAGGTGTTCACTAGTGGAGTTTGATGTCTTGGGCTCATGGAGTTATCCTGATCGACGAGGCCATGCAACTGACTAATGAATCGGTAGCAGCATGTTGTACAAAATCGGTGCAGCTGACACAGTCTCTGCAATCTGGACTTTGTAATCTAAGACGGACGGTTTTGAGGCAGCCAAGGATGCTGATTGTGAGCTGTGGTCCAGCAGGAGAGAGAAGGAAGAAGTGTCGGGAGTGGGGTGCCTGGCAGGTGAGTTTGAAAGGAGAATGGGTTCTCTCTTCTACAATTAGCCAAGGAAGTTGAGGAAAGACACAGAATTTTAATGGTTGTTCAATACGGGTCAAGCCCAGTCAGAGTTTATTGATTTGTGCCGAAGGCTATTTTGAGAACAAGAGAACAAAAGGCATGTGTGGTATGATTTCTAAAGAAGACAGATTTTACAGTAGGTTCCTAGCATCTGTCCTCAGAAGTGACTGTGTAAAAGGAAACCTAAGGAAGAGGAGGGGCAGCACCCATGTTGGTTGAAAACCTTGAGTCAGTCAGGGGTCTCAGCAAAATCCAGACTCTGCCCTTGAGTTCTGACACCTCGGGGGGAAGTCAGTTTCAGACTCTGCGAGGCATTTAATTGTCTTTGAAGTGGGGCCACACGTGTGCCTGCCTCATGTGGTTGGTGCTAAGGGATAAAGAGGCAACTGGTAAACCTTGGAGAAAGCCTTCCTGTTCTCAGAACGCGACACATCTCCACATATATTTTCTTGTGAAAAAATGTTCTTTTTCACACTCATCTATCTGAGACTAATCCTTGCTATGACGTTAGGTAGAAATGAATCCTATTTTTCTCTAGTGATTTGAAGCCCACCTGCTCTCAATCTACATGTGTGCAGAGCAAACATTTCTGAATTTTTACAGTGAGTCTATTTAACTTAGTTACTATAGAGGTAAAGTAAGTCTACTGTCTGGTTATAGCCAATTGACTTTCCCGGTTCTGCTTTTTCAAATGTTCCTTTGCTTAAATTGGACTCCTGTACTTCCATATAAACGTTAGCCTCACTTTCACCCGTTCTACACATTTTAATATTTCACTGAATGCATAGATTAATTTGGGGGAAATTGACATTTTTTAGGGTACCGAGACTTCACCACCATGTTATATACCTCCATTTATGTATGTTACGCATTCAGCAATTATGTAATTTTCTCTAAAAAGACCTTATATATATAGTAGATGTTCGGCTTATTGAGAGGTACCACATAATATTTTGTTGATACATGGTATTTTTTTTATCACTGGTCCTTTCTGGAATATAATAACAAATTATGCTTTCTTGTGTGTATTTATTTTGAATACATTCATCCGTTGAGCTGAACTCTTATGGATCATTGTAGAAAGTCTTGAATTCTCTTCATAATTCTCTTTCTTCAATCTTATGGATTGGAAAGAATGCCATTTCCCTTCCTTTAAGATACACACGCCTCCAATTTTATCCTTTAATTTCATGGCCATTGTACAGTATTCAATATTAGCCATGACAGAGTTTATCTGTGCCTTGTTCTTGACTATAAAGGAAATACCTTTTTAAAAAACTGAGCATAACACCGGTAACCTTTAGAGAAAAGAACTTCAAAGTTTCACCATTGTTATGTTTGATTATTTTTCCTTATGAATATCCCTTATCAGGTCAATGTCATTCCCCTCTATTCCTATTCTGCAAAAAAAGCTCTCTTTTGTTATCATGAATAGGAATTAAATGCTATTGACAAGTTTGTTGCTGAACCTTTTAGATAATCCTAAGGTAATTTTTCATGTTGCTCATGTGGTACTTGTAGTAATAGATTTTCTAATATTTAATCACACTTGTCTTCTTTGGGATAAACACAACTCGGTCATGGTTTATGCATATATTACTAGATAATATGGGTACACTGTTTTTCTTTTCTAAAATAATTTTTGCATTTAGATTTTTAGACAAGATTAATGAACAATTATCTTCTTTAGTAAAGCTTTATTTGATGTCAAAGTTTTGCTAGACATACGGAATTATTTGGCTAGTTTTATGTCTTCTTGTTTTGTCAAATCATTTGTTTGAGGTAAAGATGATTAATTCCTTAAAGTTTTGGTCCCCTCCACCGTAACTGTAAATAAAACTTATCCATTATTTTCAAGGTGGGGGAAATTTGGGCCGCTAGCTGGAGGGGACTACTTTGAGGTAGCACTTAGATTTAGGTGTCTTATTTCTTCTTACTTATGAAATTGTATACCTTTAAAAAATCAGTTGCATAAAATTATTCAAACTATTGCTAAGAGTGTGTTAATTGCTTTCATTACTGTCGATTTTTACCTTACCCCAGTGGTTCTCAAGGAGGGTCCCCAGCACCACCTACAAACTAGTCAGAAATGAAGGCTCTCAAGCTTAACCCAAACCTATAGAATTAGTAACCCTGGGGGTGGACCCTGCAATCTGTTCTAACAAGCCTTCCAAGTAAACATGATGCACACTTAAGGATGGAAACCTCTACCCCCTCTGTATTCAGATCCTTGCTTCAGGGGGCTTTTGTGTCCTCAGAGTGTCTCCCCTCGCCCCTCCCCCTTTCGTCTCCCCTCCCCCGCCCCCTCCTCCTCTCTCTGCAGCCCCCTCCCTTTTTAACCTTATTAAAACTGTGTGCCTATATGATTATTCTTTGCAATAATTGAGTCTGGTAATGATAACCGTGTGCAGATTATTTATTTTCAATTTCAAAATTTTCTGTTTTTGTCTTTATTACTTGTGTCTTTTCATTGTCTTTGTTGTTCATTTTAAGTATAATAGAGTTGAAGACCTAACCCACTAATTATCAGTTTTTAATTAAGAATGTGCTGTTTACATTTAAATTATTAAAATTAAAAATTTTAAACTTTAGTTCTTAGTCACAGTAACCAGATTTCAGGGGTTCAGAAGCCACATGTGGTCAGTGGCTACCACATCGCACAGCCTGGAATAGATTATTTCCATCATTACACAAGTTCTTTTGGATGGGGGTGAAATTTTAAAAAAATTTACACTACTTAAAGCCATAAAATATCCTTTAAAAGTGAGGTGGATGGACCTAGAGTCTGTCATACAGAGTGAAGTAAGTCAGAAAGAGAAAAACAAATACCGTATGCTAACACATATATATGGAATCTAAAAAAAAAAAAAAGGTTCTGAAGAACCTAGGGGCAGGACAGGAATAAAGACGCAGACCTACTAGAGAATGGACTTGAGGAGACGGGGAGGGGGAAGGGTAAGCTGGGACGAAGTGAGAGAGTGGCATGGACATATATACACTACTAATAGTGGGAAGCAGCTGCATAGCACAGAGAAATCTGCTCGGTGTTTTGTGACCACCTAGAGGGGTGGGAATGGGAGGGAGACGCAAGAGGGAGGGGATACGGGGATATACGTATGTGTGTGGCTGATTCACTTTGTTATACAGCAGAAACTACCACACCATTGTAAAGCAATTATACTCCAATAAAGATGTTAAAAAAATATATATATATATAACAAATCTTTAAAAAAAATCATATTGTCTGTATCTCACAGATTTTCCTATATGTTGATTTATCATATTTTCCAAGTATTTTATACTTTTGATTATGATTACTTTTTTAACCTATGAGCTTTAGTGAGACATAATTCACTACCATAAAGTACCTCTGCAGTGTGCAGGCTAGTAGTTTTCAGTATATTCAGAGTTGTGCAATCATCAGCACAGTCTAACTTTAGGAGATTCTCATCACACACAAAAGAAATTGCTTGGTCACGAGCAGCCCCTCCCCCAGCCCAGGTAACAACCATCCCCCGCTGTCTCTCTAGACGTTTCTGGTCTGGATCCTCACAGGACCGGAAGCTTACAACACGTGACCTTCCACTGCTGGCTTGTCAGTAGCAAGATTGTAGCAACTTGTCAGCGAGCGCTTCGCTCTTCACCTGTTGCTGACCAATATTCCATCACGTGGATGAACCACATTTATCCTTTCAGCAGACAGTGGGGATTTGGGCTGTGCCCGACTTCCGGCTCTTTTCTGCCCCTTCAGTGTGTATCTGGGAAAGGAGCTGCTGGGCTGCCCAGTACACTTTCCGTCCCCACAGCAGGGGGTGAGCTTCCAGGCTTCTGAGCATCCTCACCACCACGCTGGTGACTGTCTTTGGTCTTAGCCGTCCTCATAGGTGCAAGCGGGCATAGCCTTGTGCCTTCAATTTCTTTCTCTAGTGACCAATGATATTGACCATCTTTTCGTGGCTTACTGGCCATTTGAAGGTCTTCTTTGGAAAAACGTTTGTGTGTCTCCGTTCCTCCATCTTCTGGGCAATGTCTGGCCTGTGGATTGATACTGAAGCAAGAGAGCTGTGCTTTGCCCCCATTTCAATCAAATTCCGACTTCCGTCCAGGGGGAAAATAATTCATTTCAAAGAACTGAATGCTAAGTTAAAAATTAAAAAGTAATTCAAGCTGGGTAAATGCAGCAACTTTAACTTTCACCATTCTCTCCATTATCCTCCAGTTTTGGGGGGACCATATTCCTCCATTCGTCCGTTCTCCAATCCCCACTTCCGCCGACCAACAATCAGGTCTCTGCATCTGTGAGTTTGGTTCATTTTGTTGCTGTTGTTGCGTGTTTTAGATTCCACACATAAGTGAGATCATATGACATTTCTCCTTCTCTTTCTGACTTATTCCATTCAGCATAATGCCCTAGGGGCCCATCCATGTTGTCAAAGATGGCAAGGTTTCATTCTTTTTTATGGTATATAGACACCACAATTTCTTTATCCATTTATCTGTCTGTGGCCGCTTAGTTTGCTTCCACATCTCGGCAATTATAAACAGTGTTGCTATGAACATAAGGGTGCAGATACCTTTTTTAGTTGGTGTTTTCATTTTCTTCAGATAAATATCCAGAAGTGGAATCACTGGATCGTATGTTCGTTCTATTTTTAATTTGTCGAGGAACCTCCATACTCTTTTCCATAGTGGCCGCATGCATTTACATTCCCGCAGATCCAGATTTTGGTACTGGTACCGTATTAACAGTGTTGGAGCATGTTTAGATGCTACGAGCCCATAGATACCACGCTCTCTCCTTTATAGCCATCGTATAATCTTAGTTATAAAGATAACTCTGCATTTCAGGCTCATATGAATCCGAGGCCAATGTCTCATCCTTTAGGCTGTTGGAAGCTTCTTCTTCTTCTTCTTTAGATTTCTAGGGAAATCTTCACAAGAAACATATACACTAAAAGAAAAGACACGCTAGGTTTTGCATATGCTCGTAGCAGCCTGTGGCCTTTATGTTGGAATTCTCCCTGCAGAGGGTGATGAACTTAGCTCACTGTTTCTCTCTTAAGGATCTGACACGTGCTGCTTCACCGTCTTCTCCGAAAAGCCTCATGGCCGTCTGGTCTTCATTTTCCTGCATGTTATCACCTAGATGCTCAACTGTTTTTCTTTGTTAATCCATTCGTTTTATAAGTCACTTTGGTTCTGGTCTTTCTGGATTGATTTTTCCAGGTGGACAGTATAGTCTAATAATAAGTTTCAAGACTTTTATTTTTAAATTTATGTATAATTTGCTTGAAGTTTTGTGTTCACTCTGTCCGATTGCTGTTGTTTTTAATCTTCAGAGACTTTATTATGCCCATCTCCCATATCTACCATTTTTTCTCAGCTCTTTTCATTTCTTCACGTCTTCTAATGGCTTTAAGTTTTCTGTTCCTCTGCCTGAAGCCCTTATTGAAGGTCACGCACTCGTCATGGGTACTTTAACGTTCATCTGCGCCGGGCTTCATAGACAGTGCTGCTATCAGGGTAGAGTGGGGCGTGTTTCTTTCCAAACTTTAAGGTCCTGTGATGCACAACTTCTCCTAAATCAGCTCCAGCTTCAGTGTAAAGCCCTTTGTCAGATGCAATGGGGAAATTGGCTTCTTAAGGAACTCACAGTTTTATTCAAGACCCAAGAAAAAACCAAGTGACAGTTTGAAAGTTAGACACGGTTATAATCAAGCACTGACTGTGCTGTGAATGCAACATTTCAGTGAAGTGAGCAGAGAATTTTATGATAACACAGACCATACCTCTTCACGCATTCAGCAAGGGCAGAGGGGACGGAATTCGGTGTCTGTGAGGATTTAGGCGTTGCACGAAAACTGCTTTGTCCGGGACCCAGCACGGTCAACAGTCTCCTCCTCACAAAACCCGCCCCCCTCTCTCTCTCTCTCTCTCTGTCTCTGTCTCTCTGTCTCTCTGTCTCTCTGTCTCTCTCTCTCTCTCTCTCTCTCTCTCTCTCACACACACACACACACACACACACACACACACGTGTGCCTACCTGGCTTTCTGGGCAGAGACAAAGGAAGAGCCCAGGGTACAGTGGAGTCTGGAAGCACATCACTTTGGGTGCAGAAGTGACTTCACAACCAGCTGAGGAATTGCTCCTTCAGGATCTCTCACTTCATAAATAAGGGAACAGGTTGAGGAAGTGGCACGTCTTACTTCAAACCACATGCCTGGTCAGCATCAGAAAAAGAAAATGAGATGAAAATATCATCTGTTATAGTTCTTGAATGACATTTATCCAAAATGGGGAATAAAATTGATGCAGAAAGAAATCTCTCCAGCCCATTCCTTTCCCCATTATTACCCTCACACCGTAAGTGGGGTTATTTATACTTTAGATGCACAGATAACGCCTCCTTTTGCCCATCAGTACTGTATTCTCCATGGAGGTGTTTTTTTTTTTTTTTTTTTTTGGGGTACGCGGGCCTCTCACTGTTGTGGCCTCTCCCGTTGCGGAGCACAGGCTCCGGAAGCGCAGGCTCAGCGGCCATGGCTCACGGGCCCAGCCGCTCCGCGGCACGTGGGATCCTCCCGGACCGGGGCACGAACCCGTGTCCCCTGCATCGGCGGGCGGACTCTCAACCACTGCGCCACCAGGGAAGCCCGGAGATTTTATATACATGTTAATGCAGTACAATGCATACGTGACGTGCCTGTGCCTTCGGGTCGGGTCTGAGTCGGCTCTCGCACGGGACACGGTGACACGGCACACGTGGCCGGTATCCTCGCGTGGCTTCCAGGAGTGCTTTTTCCCATCTGTCTCCTTCCTCCTGTGATTCATTTCCCTGCCGTCTCACCCAGTCTCATGGCTGTAAGAACGACGTATATGCTGATGCCTCAGAATGTATCAGAGGCCAAATCCCACCTTAAGAGCCTTGCTTAATTAGCTTCAGCACCACATATTTTCTTATCTGTCTCCCTCTAATTGTAGCACGACCTGTTACGGCAATAGAATTTTAATTTAGACCCACAGGCACTTTGCATAAATTGCTAATTCACGAGCACTTCCTGGGAAAAAGATTGCTTCCCAGGAATGCCCTCAGCGTGGAGCGTCCCTGGGTGGCGTGATTCCAGGGGAGGTGGGCTGGTGACGAGCTGGGCGGACAGCACAGAGAGGCTCAGGCCCATTTCTATTGCTTCCCCGATGAAGCAGCTCAAGTGAGAGGCCTGAGAACAGGAAGAGCAGTTTGAATGCAAAGCAGTTAGAAAGGTAGGCAAGGGTGGTTTGGGGACGGTGGGTGAAAGGGGCAGAAGAATTCCTGCTCTCAGCCTCCGCGGTTGGATGTTTACCTGCAGGTTCCTGGTGTGTGTGACACCCACACACCTGTAGCTCTGGGAGCCTCGTCCTCACTCCTGTGGGAACAGCTCGGGGCTCCCCGCAAGCTCCTATGACGAGAGCCACCTAGGGTCCCGGGAGCTTACCACTTCCCCCACCTTTCCCTGAGATTCCGAGACTGGGGAAGCGCAGCAATCATTCTGCTCTCTTCCTTCGAGAGTGAGCGGGTTTGGAGGAACGAGCCTGCACCAAGGGCAGCGCAGGAGGGGTGAGTTCTTTTTTTTTTTTTTTTTTTTTTTGCGGTACGCGGGCCTCTCCCGTTGCGGAGCACAGGCTCCTGACGCGCAGTCTCAGCGGCCATGGCTCACGGGCCCAGCCGCTCCGCGGCATGTGGGATCCTCCCGGACCGGGGCACGAGTCCGCGTCCCCTGCATCGGCAGGTGGACTCCCAACCACTGCGCCACCAGGGAATCCCGACATATGTTTTAAGTGTACGTTTCGATAAGCTTTGACCAATGTGCACACCAGTGTGGACAGCCTCCAAATCACGCCAAGAACGTCTCCCTTAGAAAGCCCCCCGCCCGGCAACAAGATGTGTCCCCATCACTGTTGCTCTACTTCCCCCGATCCAGAGCTGCATAAAAACCAAGTCCTATTAAAGGTACTTCTTGGTGTCTGTCCTCTGTCCGTCTGCATACTGTTTTTTAGATTCACGTGTGTTTTGGGCAATTTTAGCCCGATTCCACTGTGAGTAGTTTTGGGGCGATTTTAGCCCGATTCCACTGTGTGAGTACGCCACGTCAGATTTTCCGCTCACCTCTTAACGGGCTTTCTGTTTCTTCGTTTTTCTTCTTCTTTGACAGTTTGGAGCAATTATGAATAAAGTCACTCTGAGCATTCGTGCACAGGGTATTTTACGAATATGTGTTTTCATTTGAGAATAAGTCAAATCTCTTTAAAAATCTAATAAGTAGTGGAGTTTTGTTCTTTTTAAAAGGCGTAGATTTTTTTTTTTTTTTACAAGTAAAACGATCCAGGTGTTTATTCACAGAGATAAATGCTTAGAATTTTCAGAAACTTTGCAAGCCTAGCTCCATTTGAGGTGGAGGTGAAGACACAGAGGTTAAGTCAGGTCAGAATGGAAACTGGTGAACAGTGAATTCTCAGAATATGCCGCATACATAGGTTACAGGGAGTGACATTTCCAACATCTAATATCATTAGGTTTGGGATTTCAAGACCTTCTCGTGACTGCATTAGAAAGTCATCAGCACGGGAGGGCCACTTACTTTATTTTCCATGACAAAAATAAACCACAAGAAAAAAGTTGTGCTATAGAGATATGCAGACCTAGAGTTCGTAAAGTTTTACGCCATCGTAAAATTGTGTAATTTTCACCAAAATGACCGTATGACTAAAATCTATAATTGTTCATGTCTGACACCAAGAGGAGCACATTGGAGGGATGAGAAGCAGCAGAGCCGCGCTTGGTCTCCTGGAGAAGGAATAAGCCCTGCAGAGGCCGGCCGTCCTTTTAGACTTTGGCTAAACTTGTTGCTTCCTGATCACAGCTTACTCCCACGCTGTGCATTAGGCGAAGTTCTTCTAACGTGGATTCTCTAGCTGTTACCTTTACACCTTTGCCTAAACGCTGCTGCCGCTTCTCCTCTTTCCTCGGGTCTGCCGCGTGTATTCCCAGGGCCCCCAGTAGCCTCCTTACATCTTCACCCTGGGTGCGTAAATGTTACAGTGGTTTTTCACTTTTGTTGAGTTAGCCTTGACAATTGGCTGAGGAAGATACAAGCACTAATATCTACTTTATTATATTAAACAGCATCGGAGGCCCTGGACCACTCAGGGCTTGGGGTTCCCGCTGGGAGCCCCCCACAAAGGCCCCAGATGGGGCTTCCCTGGTGGCGCAGTGGTTGAGAGTCCGCCTGCCGATGCAGGGGACGCGGGCTCGTGCCCTGGTCCGGGAAGATCCCACATGCCGCGGAGCGGCTGGGCCCGTGAGCCATGGGCGCTGAGCCTGCGCGTCCGGAGCCTGTGCTCCGCAACGGGAGAAGCCACAACAGTGAGAAGCCCACGTACTGCAAAAAAAAAAAAAAGGCCCCAGATGCTCCTGGGGTCAATGGGACCCCTGAAGTGCAAAGACCTCAGTGAAGCTCAGGACAGTGGGGACACCCCACTGTGGTCACTGCCCAAGCCGACTGGCCCCAGTTGGCCTGGAGCTGGTGAAGGCAAGGCCTACGTGAGCGCCAGGCCCCACGATCCTTCCTGCTGTGCTGACCTGTGGACCACAGGGAAGGTCGGCATTTAAATGTAAAAGGAGCAGGTGACATCAGTGCCGCACAGACGTCACTAGGGAATGTCCATCAGGAACCTGTCTAACGTCACTGCCATCAACAGTGTCACCATCCACCGTTCCCAGGAGCCAACCGGCCGCAAATTCCGTCTTTCCTTTCAGTCCTTGCTGCTGCCCCTGAACACTGATCATTTCACACAGATTCATTTTTCTACTGAAGAAAGAGACCTCACTTCAAGAACAACGTGAGAGTGTTCAGGCCACCCTGTGCTCATGACTCTCTGACTTGCTTCGCGTGTTACAACGAGATGGAGCTGGGCGTTGGAGCAGCCGCGTTCCGAGACTGTCCCTCCGGTGCGGCCTTCGGACAGTGACTCAAGTCAGAAGGCCTTCGAACTGCATGCTCTCCGCACCCTGTCTCTCCGCTAAGCTGTCCGGCGTGTTGACTGCGGACAGTTTAAGCACATAGAATGACGAGGTGCTGCGAGGGCACGCTGGTAAACCATAGGGTAGAATCAAAGGGGGGGAATGAGACAATGAAACGAAGCAGCCAAAATGTCTGTGGAAGGGGTATTTTCTCCTGGCTTGACATTCGAGAAAGAGCCATGAGTACTTATACACGAAAGCATCAGCGACCTCTTACGACGAAGCACCGATATCGTACGTGAGAATGAATTGGGGATATTAAAACTCTTCAAATTTTTAAATTCCCGTCACACGGTTATAACAGATCTGAGGTAGCCAAGGTCTATTTTGAAGCAGTTACTTTCCCAAATACGGAAGCACGTGAAGCCTCTCTCGGGGGCAAACGGAGGAGCAGAACCCCGGAAACCCATGAAGCCGGAGCATTTCTTCTCTGCCTTTGGGAGCAGCCCCCACGCTTTCCCCTCCATCCCTGGGCCCCAAGCAGCATCCGCAGCGGGCGCCGCCTCACACAGGACTCTCCTCCCACAACGTCAGCACGTGCCCTCCACCTCTTCCTCCCATCGCAGCCCTGCTGAAATGCCCCAGCAATCACTGGGCTAGCATCCTGTACCTCCTAACGGCACAGATTAAAACTGGAGCAAAGCCAGAGATCACACGACTCCAGGTTCGCATTCAAATCACCGTGCATACATAGCATAATGTCCACTTGCTGACGGGGAGACGTCCTTACCGAACACATTAAAATACAGAAAACGTGCTAGGCTTCGTAGACGCAAGTATGTGAAAACTGTCCACATACAAACATATTTTCATAGAATCATACAGAAGTAAAAACTGTAAGCATTTAAACATACTTCCTTCAGCGATGCTATAAGGTGATTACGACTTAGAAATATTTAACCAGATAAAATAAAACAAGGCTGATTGACTTACTAGCTGTGCATTAATTGACTTACTAGCTGTGCATTAATTAATCTATAACCTGTATGTGATTTTGATCACTTTAACAGTGATGTGTTTCCTTCTCGGCTGTTTTGTGTGAGATTTTTAAAATCTTCATTTAAAAAAAATGTGTTACTAATAGTCACGTAAGTAACAAAAAAACCCCATGGTCATGATTTCCATGTTTTTCTTCACTTTGGGGCTAAATTACTCACATTTTCTTTCCTTCTGGAAATAATTGCTTCTTGTAGGGCCCCCAGCTGTTAGACCCTATTATTATTGTCCTGAATGTATCGGAAACCCGAGAAAAGGTTCAGTCATTTTTCAGAGCTTAGTAATAAGAAGACCTCTGAGGCTTCTACCACTGCATCTCCAGGAGAAGCAGCTAATTGAAGAGCTGACTTCTGAAAATGATCTCTGGGCTGTTCAGTCTTCAAGAAGAGATCACAGCTGGTGGTGTGCTGATTTGAGAAAACTCAAACACACCAAGACTAATAGGAGAATGACCACTCTTTATAGTAAGTTCAAACAAAACACTAATGTTTCTGAGGCGCCAGTCCAGTGCTTAATAATGAATAGTCATAGCTCTTATTACAATCGAAGTATTGAAAAAAATGTACCTCTGGACACAAAAAAGTCACAGACCAGCTCATATGGCTTAAGCATTATGTAATATTTTACATCTTCCCATAAGTTCCTGAAAATGACGTACATTGATTTGCCAATCTGAAATGAAAATCAGTATGAAGTATAGAAATAAAAATTAAAGTCACCTCATCGCCAACTGAACATATAAACCTCATTAGATTTCTCTTTCTTTAGGGAAATTTTAACTGAGTGCTTAATCCCATCTCAGGCAAGAAAGAGGGCAAATGAAGGGCGTCTGAAAACCTGTCTGAGACGCGGCAGCGTGTGAGTCCCAGGACATTGGTGTCCGCTCACGGGGGGAGGGGTGCGGGTGTCGGGGGAGGGGCAGCTCCCAGCACAAGCGGGGGGAGCCTCCTCCGGGGGTGGCCCCTTCCTTAGAGACCCCTCCCCCATCGGAGCCAGTTGCCCAGGATCCTTCAAGCCGCAGAGAACTCTGGCCACCAAGTCCAAGCAAGACTCGGCCGGGCTGTGATTCACCTTCTGAGCCAGGTGGGAGGTCCAGGCACATTCAGAAAGAAAACGGGGGGTTTTACAACTTTCTAAACCATGCCTTCTTCACATATGGCACCACTGCAGTGACGCACCTTGTCTGGTTTGCCGTACTTCACTGAAGTGTCACAGCTGAGCTGCTCCACTTGGAAAAGGCCTCGATCGTCCACTAAACGCACCGTAAAAGCTGTGGGGGCGCTCCCTGAATAGCCAGCAAGTTCCAGCCCTTCACCAAAAACAGAAGGACTGGATATTTTTTAACGACACCTTTTTTTTATATGTATAAATTTATTGACTTCTGGCTGCATTGGGTCCTCGTCGCTGCGCACGGGCTCCCTCCAGCTGCGGTGAGCGGGGGCCACTCTTCACCGTGGTGCACGGTCTCCTCACTGCGATGGCCGCTCCCACTGCGGAGCACGGGCTCTAGGCGCGCGGGCTTCAGTAGTTGTGGCACATGGGCTTCAGCAGCTGTGGCTCATGGCCTCTAGAGCTCCGGCTTCAGTAGTTGTGGCACACGGGCTTAGCTGCTCTGCGGCACGTGGGATCTTCCCAGACCAGGGCTCGAACCCGTGTCTCCTGCATTGGCAGGTGGATTCTTAACCACTGCACCACCAAGGAAGCCCTAAAGATGCCTTTCTGACAAACAATCCCACGTGGCAAAGTTAAGCCTGTTAACTCCAGGAGGTGAACTCGTAAGAGGCCTGACAGAACTAATGTGTAAAGACGCTCGCCTGTTACTTCGGTGACAGCATCACACTCGGTTATTTCTCTTCCATCCGGCACCTGAGACCCACACCTTCCACTCTAAGAAGGTGTGATTGTGAATGCAGAGACAGCCTGGCAGGTGCTCATTCAACGTAGTAACTGTGTTACTGCTTCATCCGGGCAGTGCAAGCAGAAGTTCACAAACCTGTACCAAACACAAGGAAATCTGTCACTATACATTGCCTGGGACAGAACTGATGACTCCGATTTTCCTGAAGCAGGAAAAAGGTGCCCAGCTGGGACCAGCACAGCCTCACTGAGCGCCTGGTCCCTGCTCCTTTTGGCTCCTGACACGAGCGTGTAACACTAGGTGATGCCCACTTTGGCTTTTTCAAATGTCTAATTGAAGCTGGGTACGGTAGAGGGAAAGGGAATAGTTTCTGCACAGAAGTTCTTGGAATCACAGTTGCAAGGATATACAATTTTTGCTCTGAAGTTTTCTGATTCTGTAAAATGAGCAGGGCTTGCCAGGTGCCACATTAGATATTTAGGTGCATGTGTTTGGGGGGCTGTGAGGGTCAAGGGGAGCTTATTTATAGTATCACTTGGAACATAAAACACTCCAAGACTCTTACAGTTTCTTTGTTTTGTTCAAATTAATCACAAGATTCTGAAATCTTAGAAAAGAGATTAGATTCTTAACAAGGTGTCAACTTTGATGTACTTTAAAAACAAATCAAAGTAAAAATTAAAATCCAACTTAAAATTTATACCTACTCAATTCAAAATAAATTTTACATCAAGGATTTTCTATGAATAATAAATTACTTTGTAGGAAAGCCCTCTGCTAATTAAAACTGTCAGGGAGAAGCAAGGGCAGCTGCAATTTACGGCATCAGATTTGCTATGTTTGCATCCTTTCTTCAGGGCTCAGAGGAAGCAGGTTGGGAGAGAAGCTTCGTTGACAGCAATGAAAAGAAAGATTAGGAGGAACAACTTTGATCGCAACAGTTAGTTGGGAGAGAAAGTCAATATATCATCAAAAACTGTATATTAAACAAAAAACCGTGATCTGTCTGGGTGACAAATTCACAGGCAGAGTTAAACGTTCTGTGGTCACATCTCCCCAGGATGACTGTAGGCCTAGGCTGGGCCTGATGCGAAGCCATTCTCAAAAGGACTTTACTCACCATGGCACAAAAGAATATTAAGAGTCAACTAAGACGTTCTGTTGTCCTGGATCCTTGGGAAACACAGCCTGCGTCGCCGGATTCCCCGGCTTTGCAGCTGAAGAACTTAGGGCAGCTGGAGGCCCCCCAGAAGAGCCCCTGCTCTGGCAGCAGCATCACCCCCCACCCTGGTCCGGGCTGTCTGTTCACATGGGGGGACATGAGACTGGGATGCCGTCGGATTGCGTGGTGGCCAGAGGTTCGATGGCGGATCCACTGGCCAACTGTTAACTTTGTATTAGCCTTAAGCTGGTTTGGGCATGAAAGTTCTGATGACGCAGAATCTTGTGCCGGGGCCTGCGCGTTCCTCTGAGCATTCATACTCCTTTTTTCTTTTTTTATTTGCGGTACGCGGGCCTCTCACTGCTGTGGCCTCTCCCGTTGTGGAGCACAGGCTCCGGATGCGCAGGCTCAGCGGCCATGGCTCACGGGCCCAGCCGCTCCGCGGCATGTGGGATCCTCCCGGACCCGGGCACGAACCCGTGTCCCCTGCATCGGCAGGCGGACCCTCAACCGCTGCGCCACCAGGGAAGCCCTCAGACTCCTTCTGAACAATATTTGTTCCTGCACGACCTGCTGCCTGACCCTTCCGAGACCCTGTCTCAGGGTCAAGCACCAGCCCCAGAGGTGGGGTCTCGCCATCGTCTATTTCAGTTATGCCTGACCTCAAAGGATGGTGTACGACCCACCGGGCACTCTGGGAATTACCAAGATTTTCCATCGTTTGTGGGGAATAATACAAGCAAGTGCTTAAAGTAGAGCATCGGCAAAGGGCATCGAGCGTAAATCTGGCTGTTTCCATGTATTCAACCTCACCCCACCCAACCCCAACACAACAAGCAGTGGGTTAAACTCCAGCTGAAAGTCAAATGAAAGATAAATGTTTCCTATGACGCTCTTCAAAGCCCAGTGTTCACTCAGGGAGGAGGGGCTGACTTCCCAAATTAAGTTTCTTGATAAATATTTATAAACACCTTTTAAAATATATTATTAAAAACAGCTGCTTAAAAAACGGCAGCTGAGGGACCAGTAAATAAAATCTTTTCAAAGAGAGGGATCAATGTGACTTCGTGGGACAGATGATGAAACACCTAATTCTCCATCTGAGAAATTCAACTTCCATATTCCAGGTGTTCAAACAATTCTAAAACCTTGTTTTTTGTTTTTTTTTTACAAAACAATTAGAACAGATGCTCAGGCAAGAAACAACTGAGGTGGGAAATCAGTACATCCAGGTGTGACGGGTTCTTTGTAAACACAGCTGCCACGCACGCTTCCGCAAAGTAAATGTTGGGGTCAGAAAATGTCTCAGATTGCAGCTGACGAGAAGGAGTTGGCAAAAATTAGTCACTTGGCTGAACATTATCTTATTTTTATACATCTACTCAATCTTCCATAATAATAAAAGTCTCTGGAAAAGGATTCCACAGTCATCTTAGGAAAGTACTGGGATGTGTCAGAATCTCCTTTTAGGAATTTCAGGTTAACCGGATTCTGTTGGGTTACTTCCCAAAAGGGAAGACTAAAGCCACCTAGGATGTGTGACAGCTCCCTGGGCTGTGTCCTCAGCACCTCAGCACCGGCCGTCGTGGACGGTCAGAGTACCCCACCACTCGGGTTCCTAGGAGGCAGGGTGCTGATACATTGTGGTGGAAATCTAGGCGGAGGCTGCACTGAAGTTAACGTTTGCACAGAAAATCCCTCCCGTGAGACAGTAAATAGAGCAGGGGTAATAAGACTACATTTTGTCAGAAATACCCTTTTCAGTCTTGCTATACAGGAAAGCATATGTACAGTAAGTTTTGTATAGTGTCCACATGGCATTGTAAAATGTCAATTTTCTAATTTTGAATATGTATATCCAAGGAAGAAAGGTTTTGTGTTGTTTAAATCTTGTATTTTTGATAATATTTTATTTGTTGGACTCAACAAAATTGAAGTCTTGGAGTTCCATCAATTTGTGTAATGTTGTACAGACCGACTGAGGAAACTTAATGGATGCAAAATGTTCAGAATTATTTATTGTCCCTAATTAATTTACTATTTCACCAATATATATTAACATTCTCTACCCCCAAGACTGCTTTTTGTCTATCTCTTTATTTTTTAACCTTTATTTTGAAATAATCATGTACTCTGGCAAACTATTTTCCATAGTGGCTCTGTCTTTCTACATTCTCACCAGACTCTTCACATCCTTCCCTGCATTTAGAATGTCACTTTTAGAAAAAACTAAGCTGTTTTAACAGGTGAGCAGTGGGTCTCCTTGTGGTGCTAATTTGCATTTCACTTGTGGGTAAGATGTGACCACATTTCCGTGTGCTGACCTGCCATCCTTATGGTGAAATATCTCTCTGGGTCTTTTGCATATTTCCTAATTATAATTAGATCGCTCGATTTCACTGTGGCACTTTGAGGGTTCTTTGTATTTTTTATACACAAGTTGCACTTCAGACGGTATTTGCAAATATGTCCTCTGCTCCTGTATCTCTCCACCCCTTCCTCTACATTGTTACCCTCAAAAATTATATGTTTAGCATGTGTGCCCATCAACTTGGGTCGAAAATTGGTTTTTTGTACGTTTGTCTTTCTAATCACATAGAAAGAAGAAGATGACATACAAAATGGTGGTTATATCTCCTGTGCGCGAAAATGTGTATCAATGTCCCTCCTTCTTCCCACGGCTCAGGTCTCATCTCGATACACTGTGTGCCAGTGACAACCTGGGTCTTCATTTCAGTCAGAAGGAATCCTTTCAGCATTTCTTGTCGGGACTGTCAGACCCTATTTACTGCATCAGACACCCCAGCTCTGTCTATCTGGGGACGGATTCATTTATCCTTTATGTTTGGATGATAGTTTTGTATCCTTTTGTATTCTTGTGTATGTTGTATGTGTGTTTTGTATGTGTATGTATTTGTGTATGTTGTGTGTATTGTATGTTGCATGTGTATGTTTTATGTGTGTTGCATGTATATGTTGTGTGTGAATGGTGTATGTATGTTTGTGTGTGTTGTATATTTGTGTGTGTGGTATATGTTGGGTCACTTGATGGCATCTCACAGACTCTTAGGTTCTGCTCACATGTCTTCATTCATTTTTCTTCCTGCTCCACAAACTGGATAATGTCAGTTGGCCTATCTCAGTACATTTATTTATAGGATATTTACATTATATTTATATGATTATTTGAATTATCCACTTCATGTTGAGTGATTTTTTGTGATTTTTTGTGGAAATGATATATTTCATGTAAGGTTTCAAATTCATGTGCACAGAATTGTTTATGTTTTTGTTATTATTTTAGAATCTGTGGGACCTACAGTGATATATCTTGCTTCATTCCCTATATTAGTGAGTTGTATCTTTTCTCTTTTTACCATTTTCAGTCTCACTAGAGGTTTATCGTTTTAAAGAACCAACTTTTTGTTCCATTGATGATCTGTATTATTTTCTTGTTTTCAGTTTTATGGATTTCTTCTCCTATTCCCTTTCTTTTTCATGATTTGAGTTTATCTTCTTATATTTTCTTGAGTTGGGAGCTTAACCCATTTATCTGAGGATTCCATCTTTTCTAATTTAGCATTTAGTGGTATAAAATTTCTCTCTCAGCAATGGTCTAGCTGCTTCTCATATTTTAATATATTTTAATTTTTACTTATACCTGTGATTTATTCTTATTTTCCTTGAGATTTTCTCTTTGACACATGGATTATTTAGGAATGTTTTGTTAACTTCTGTATGTTCAGAAATTTTGTATTATGTTTACTTTATTGATTTCTATTTTGATCCCATTGTGGTCAGAGAGCACACCTGGTATGGTTTCAAGTATTTTTAAATTGTTTGGCTTTTCATATGCACTAAGACATGGTGTATTTTGGTGCGTGTTCTGTGGATTTTAGGGTGGCGTGTATGTGAGTTGAGGTTCTGTAAATGTCCATTAGACCCGCTGCCTCAGGGTGTCAGCTTTCCTCGCCCGTGATGAATTCCTGAGAGTCCTGGCAGTTGCTGAAAGTTGCCAACTCTGAGTGTGGATTCGTCCGCTTCTCTTTCAGCTCCATTAGCTCTGGTTTTACGTATTTTGAGGCAGTGTTTGGTGATTCGCATTCAGGATTGCTATGCCTTCTGCACGGGTCAATCTTTTTATCCGTGGATAATACTAACCTTTGTCCCTGGTAATTTTTTTGCTCTGAAGTTTACTGTATCTGTTGTTAATATAAGAAGTTCTCTCCTTTTTAAAATTCAGCTTTGCAGAGTACATCTGTTTAGATCCTTTTATTTTGATCCTACATATGACATTATATTTGAAGTGAGTTTCTTTTTAAACATCTTTTTTCGGTCATTTGAAAAATTCATTCTGACAACCTATAACTTCATTGGTGTATTAAATCATTTTCATTTAATGTAAATAGTGACATGTCAGGGCTGAAGTTTGCCATTTTATTAAGGAAATTGTCATCTTCTCAAATCACATTTTGACTCACAAATTCTTAGTGGATTTTCTGTCACAGCTGATGATATTTTAATTAAAGAGTCTCTACAGTTTCCAGTCTGTCAAAAAATAATGGAAGATTTAGCATCTCTGTGCAATGACTGTCCAGACCCTATTTAATCATCTGATAAAACATATGATTTTTTTCCTAGGTACTTCTCTTCTTTATCTATTGGTAGCATTAAGAAATTAGCCTCTGCTTAATATATCTGATTTAAAATGTTCTTTGTTAATAGTAATTCATCTATTTTTATAATCCAAGACCAGCTTTAATATCATGATTTTACTTTCCTTTTCACTTTATTATTTTTTTATTATAAAGACAAGCCACTAAAAGGAAAGAGTTGATTCTTTCGTATTTTGCACTGACAGAAGCTGATCACCAGAGGTCCAGGCTGGGTCCCTCTGTTACGAGATGGTATTTTCTGTTTTGTTCCTTTTATTCCCTGTTCCCTATCTTTACTCTCCCTCCAGTAAGCACTCACTCTATTATAATTAATGAATGTCTTGGTAGTCCAGCTTGTGTGTGAAAAAATATGTGATGTTCTTCGTGTATTTTAATTTACATACTTACTATTGTATGTATAGCACATCATTTTGATTCTTATTTCTGATGTAATTCATTGCTGCATGTAAAGCATTGTTTATTACTCCAGATCGTGGAGTGGTAGAGTCCAGGGCACGCACAGGCTCTCCTTTACTAATGACAAGCACGTAAGCTTTTCCCAACTTTTAATACCACAGAGAAAAAGTTATAATAAATAAAATAGCTGTACATGTTTCCCATAGTGGAGTACACACTCATTCTCTGGGCGAGCATGCAGGACGGGGTTGTGAGCGGACACTTCTATGACCACGTCTCTTAGCGTTATCATCAGAGACTTCTGTTTCAAAACTAAAAACCATCCCAGTAACCCTGTTTTACCACGCAATCTTAAAAACAAGTATGCCCTAAAGCTTCTATTATATGTCTTATCTCCAAATATTATTTTTATAAATAAATATATCATTTTTTCACATGATTTAAATGGAATTACCTTGAAATTTGACAAAATGACAGAAAAGTATGCATCACTTTTCTGGGATGCCATGTTATTTTGAAAGCAGATATTAAACCAAAGAATCCACTGAGTATGGTTAACAT
Organism: Phocoena sinus; assembly: GCF_008692025.1. NCBI lineage: Eukaryota > Metazoa > Chordata > Mammalia > Artiodactyla > Phocoenidae > Phocoena > Phocoena sinus. Next base: position 457,529 of record NC_045775.1, on the reverse strand, counting down.
ACAGGTTTATATTTCAAGTATATCAGAACAAGCTAGTGACTTACCACAATATAGAAATTAAAGATCACCTCTGGGAATATTACCACTGTACACATTAAGACAAAAGAAGCACTTTGTCAGGTGTACACAGTCAGCCTAGCACTTCTTTTCAAATAAACAACATGAAATCGTTTCCCTGAAAATACCCCATCCAGTCCGTACCTTGTGTTCTATAACCCAGCACCGAGTTAAAAGTTTACTTGGTACCAAGATGGCAGAATCCTAAGGGTGTAACCTGGAAAGGACACATCAGCCCAAAGACATCTGTTCCTTTGGATTTGGGGAAAACCAAGAAGGAAAAAGAAAAGACTGGAACTGCTTTCAAAAATCCATCTGGCAAGTCAAAATCTGCTCCTTAAAATAATAAAAAGAAATCAAACGTGGAAAACTAGCTCGAGCTGAATTAAGATCACTGGAGCCTGATTAATAGAAAGAAGCAGCACTTCTTCTGCATTATTTTATACCTGTCTTTTAACAACCTGTACTCCTATTTCCTTTCGTTTATAGCCTGATCTTTTAAGTTCAGTTGTCATTGTTTTTGAAATTAACCTAGTCAAACTAAATATCCAGTTTCAAGCATTACATATGTTCCCATGGGCACATGGCAGGCAGGACTTAGACATCAATTTTTTAAAGCACAAACAAAGATGTATTTTCATTAATCGAAAATGCTTCTTTTGTTCTACGTTATCTGGTGTAACTCAGGCCTGTAGATGCTCACGACAAATCCTACCTGTTTCAAGAGAACCATGAGATCTGAAAGGCACGTGACCATCTCCAAGACCTGTTACAAGTAATATAATCACCCATTCTTTCCCAGAGTCACATTTTCATCACATTTCATTGCTTTTGTGTGTTTTCTGCATTTTGTTAGGCTTCTAAGCATTTTCTTAAAATAAAAGTCACTTCTCTTTCTTCAGTGATATTCTACTGAGTTGGCAAGATTACCCAGCTTTCATGCAGTCCTTCTCCAACTGCTCTGTATGAGAAACCAGGGCACAAATAAAAACAAGTATTATTTTCAAACCCATCCTTTTAAACATGACAAAAGTTAATGGCAAAACATGCCAGTTGACCAGCTGCCCCAATACTTAGTTTCCTTTTCTCACATTAAGAGGAAGGAAAAAATAGAGAAAAGGTGAAGATAAAAAAATCTGATCTAAGCATTGGAAGAATAATGCACTGTTAACCTAGCTAACCCTCCTGGAAATCATCGCTGGCTCTGCGTAAATCACTGTCGACTGGTAATTAAATACGATCAGGTGGAATGTTAACTGGTTTCCACCATGGGCTCTGTGCTGGGGGAGTTTCCTGTGAAGACATTACGGGCAGGGTGAAGGGGTCCGTGCAGGCTTGGGGTCCAGGGAGCCTCTACACAGGTGGAAACCTCCAGTCACGGGGTCCGTAACCTGTTCTGGGGGAAACGTGTGTGGTTGATCTGTTGGTGTTAAGATCGAGTTAGCCTCTGTGTCAGGGGAGTCTAATGCCATGACTTGTGCTGGGTGTAAACTGGGTCTGCAGCCACCAGCCAGTGGTGGGGACGGCTTGGGAATGCTGAGCACCGGGGGGCCGGCCCACCCTTCACTGAAGCACCGAAAGCCCAGGACCTCTTTGGAAGCTTCGAGATCACCGTCATCTTAAAGGGCTGATGCTGCCAGAGAAGCACATCACTCCCCTTCTTTCTACAGCACAGAAGTCATTGCTAAAGTCAAAATCTGCACTCCTTTCATATACTGGAAAACAGCAATGACGACTGTCATCTCTTAGAAGACAAGGAAGCGTGAGATTCTGCTGTAGCAATATACTTGGTCCCTGATAAAGCTTTCACAGAAAATGGTTGAAAGTTCACGCTGCTTTTAGGGACCCCTTCTCGTGATGGCTGAAATCTCTGGAACCTTCCCTGCAGCTCTGGAGACCTCCTCGTCCACGCATGCCAGCGCCAGGAGAGCTGTCACGTCCGAATGCCCCCCACCCCTGTCACGGGGACCCTTGCGCCCTGACTCTCTTAGCTCCCACTCTAATTATTCTGAAAAAATGATCATCGGCATCCCTGAGGACTAAAATTCTGCCTCTTGATTCCCAGCGTCATTAACAGGGAGAGACAGCATTTCTTTTTGCTGTCGTGTAAAGCGCACTGAAAATGCTGGGTTTGTTCTCTCACGATCATAAAGGGCAGGAACACGACCACTTCGCAAGGCACCGTCAGGCTTCTGGAAGTTTGTTGCCAGGGCAGTGAGCGCAGAAGCCCGTCCCCTGTCTGTTTTCGCCTTCTCCTCTCCTTTCTTGGTTGTTTGCTTTACACCTTTCAAGCTTCCAAATTGTGGTTTAGTCCTAGAGAGCAACTCCGCTCCAGAGAAATGATACAGATAGGCGTCGTGTGCCTTGGATCTTGTAACCCAAGAGAAGGTGGAGGGAAAGCCCAGGGGACGATCTGACTTCCGTCAGGAAAGAGCATCTGACTTGCACACGGCCCTGGACCGACCTCGGAAGAGCCGGTGGGGCCCCAGCTCCGTGCCTGGAGCTAAGGGGACGGCTGTGGACAAGTGGTTTCAGTCAGGCCTGCGGGAGCTAGGCCTCTGGTCTCTAGGCAGCCTCCTGAAAGACCCCCTTCTTGACTTTTGAATGTTGAATGATGTTCTGAGACAAAGTGACGTTTCATATTTGGGAGTGGGGTTAAAAATCCGAATGTCTCTGACAAGATACCACCTGATGGCTGTCCCTCACATGCTGGAAAAAATCACAGTGATTTTTCTACCTTTCAAGGCCAGTGGAGTCTTGGCCTGGAACTCTGGTGCAGGTTCTCTTTCGGGGTCCACCTCACAGGGCCCAGAGGACACCTGTACAGAAGACTCCCACGTGACCCCCTTCTGGGACTCGGACACCCCTCAGAGTCCTCTCTGCTTCCTGTTCTCGATGACCCTGCAGGTCTCAGCTCTGATGGCTTCGGGCAGAAAACCCTGCTCTGTTATGCTTTATCCCAGGAGATGGGGTATTGTTCCCTGCGCTATATGCAGTAGGACCTCGTTGTCTATGTGTAAAACTGAGTCACTCTGCCGTACAGCAGAGATTGGTACAACATTGTAAGTCAGCTACACGTCAATAAAAAAAAGAAAAGAAAACCATCCTCTCAAGGCCTCCCAGGGAAGCAGCCCCCTCCCCGCCACCAGCCAGCATCCCTGAAGCACGTGCTGGCTCCGAGGCTCAGACCAGCAGGTCCAGCCCGCCTGCTTCCCAAACACCCCTTCTCTACTGCACCGTGTGTGCGGTCGAGTGGAGGGATGCCCACTGAGCTGACAAGGACGCAGCACGGCCCTGGTTCCAGGAGCTTCAATACAAGCAGAAGAGGGAAAGTGGGAGAAAACTCTCTGTGCAAACATTAGGTGGGCTAATAAATCCATAAGCAGAACCCGAGGAAGATGGGAACACAGCCCAGATGTCCGGGAGCAGAGCTGACCGTGCATCTGAGCCGGACGTGGGTGGAAGGAAAGGCGGAAAGGAGGATCTTTCTCTGACCCTGAAGGTAGAAGTGAAGTGTCCTTGGTTTTCTCAGTTTGGCCTTATTAGTAATCAGGACTCTTTTTAGATGCAAATGAGAGAAATGCAGCAGGAAGTAGCTTGAACAGGAAGGACATCAGCCCACACCCCCCCACACACACCCCTCAGGAGTCCAGGGCCTCCAAGGGGACTCCAGAAGCAGGGGCACCTGGACACTCGTGGGCGCCTGGGAGGTTCACTGACCGTTTCTGCTCACATCAGTTGTTATTGTTCCTTGAGACACTGCAGACAGATGCTCGAGCACATGCTTGTATTTTATTTTTAATTAACTGAACAATTAACAGTTTGGATTTGGACTGAAAATTATGACTTCTAAAAGAGAAACTAATGGAAAAGGAAAATGTGTTTTTCTTAACCATTCAAATAAAATAAAAGGTGGAAGAGTGCTTTTTTGATAAAAAATATTTTATTACCCATGAGAATTAAGATCATCTATTTGTTGGATTTAACACCTACACGCAATGAGACTGACTTTAAAGTTCTTCCTGATCTTAATAGACACAGCGAAACAATTAATAAAAAGTAGCCAAGTGTCTGGAATCACCTCTGATTATGGCAGAAATAGATCTACTGATGTGGACTTGCTGTCATGAACCCGTTCACCCACCTGTTGGACGAGGACCACACACAAACCGAAAGGATCACCTCAATAAGGCCCACGCTCCACAGGTAAACGTCAGTACATATGTGTTGACAGAAAGGTGGATGAAATGGATATGTAACTATTCATTTTCTCAAATACAAAAGCGGGCTTTACCTCACAGTGACGTGGAACTTGTATCTGCTTCAGAGATTTCTCATTTGACAGACCCTTTATTTCTGACGTCTGTAAGCAGAGGGAAGAGGGTCCCCCGGGGAGAAGCAGGTCTTACTTGGGCGTTATTTAAAGACTGAGTCTTGACAGTAAAATTTCCTCATCTGACTTGAAAAAGACAAACAAATGTCACAGAAGGAAATTCAGTAAGAAATTTGGGGTTTCGGGAAAACACTTTGGTTTCACGAGCCTCGTTAATAGTATGTACTAATAGGATGAATATAGAAAACTTGGGTTAAAAAGTCTTAAAATGGTTTACTTCACTCTGTATGACGGACATGTGGACACGGGGGAAGGCGAGGGTGGGACGAATTGGGAGATTAGGTTTGACATCAATACACTAACACGTGTAAAACAGACAGCTAGTGGGAAGCTGCTGTATAGCACAGGGAGATCAGCGCGGTGCTCTGTGGTGACCTAGATGGGCGGGATGGGAGGCGGGGCAGGTCCAAGAGGGAGGAGATGTATGTATACGTATAGCTGATTCTCTTCACTGTACAGCAGAAGCTAACACAACATTGTAGAGCAATTTTACTTCAATTTAAAAAAATGTCTTAAAGTTGTTTCTGCATTTAGTTAACGATGTTTGGCCGGAAGCCTCAGGCCAAGAACGTTGCAAAGAGAGGCTGACAGCCCTCACACTTCTGCATCAGAAGGGCTGTGAGGTGGGTCTCCCAGAGGAAAGAGAAATTGCATTTTCTAGCTCTAGGCTTGATTCACCGCCAGGAAATTCAAGGTAACACGTTCGCTACAACACGAGGTGAGGGGTGCCGGGTACCGCGGAGGCCGGAGCAGGAATGGCTGCCGCGGCCCCACACGCCGCCTTCAGTGAGGTCAGGGGACACGGCGGGATTAAAGCGGGGCCTCCACGACATCGATGCTGTGGAAATCCAGGCCGGGGCTCACGCTCCGGTGAGGCTCGGGCTGCAGCCTGGCTCCCCAGGGACCGGAGGGGCTCGGGCTGCTCCCCAGGGCACCGCGTGCTCGTCCCTCTGTTCAGAGCTTTCAGGCGAAATGCCAGGCTTGCATCCCACCCTGGAATCCTCTCCCAGCCCCTCCGCCCTACCCGTGGTGCCCAGACCCCCCTGACTCTCCCCTCTCAGGTCCCCTGTGGTGCTGTCGTGACCACCCGTCCGCGCTGGCTTCCCCACTGTGACCCCACCCACGGGCCCCCATCCCGAGTCGGGGACCCCCGGCCTCCCCCTTCCACACATTCCCACAGTGAGCAAACTTCATAAAGTGATCTGTTAGGGACTCCACAGCTTAAAGCTGCACAGCTGTTCTCTACCTTCTGAAAAGAGTCCAAACAGGCAGACGTGCCACCAAGGACGGCCGGTGATGGCTCCTGACCTCGCTCTGCAGCCTCCCGTGTCCTTCTCCTTCCCCGCTGACCCCACACCCGCCGCCTCTCCGTCTCAGGAACAAGTCCACTGCCGTCCAGCGCAGACAGGCGTCTTTCAAGCAGGGGAAGAGCCCTGCTCGGGCTGCTCTGTGACGCGGACCCTGGGACCCTGCGGCCTCCACCTCCCTGGTGGACTGAGCAGACGCCCTTGGAGGGGAGAGAGAGGCGGGTCCACCGCACCAGGCCTGGGGGTCGGCGGGTGAGGGAGAGGATTTGAACCTCCAGCTCTCTGACACCCCGAGTGCGCAGCACACCTGTCACTGAAAGATGATTTATCTCCAAGTAGAAGAGGAGGATTCCTGCCTGAGATCGCTGCCTCTAAACAGCTCTGTGACCTTGAGCAAATCGCTGAGGATTCTGGGAGTGATGAGTTCCAATCCCCTTCCCAGAGTACGGATTGTTTATAGACAGGGTAACATGAGCCCGAGAGGCGGACGCTTCAGACCCCCTCCCGCGCTCTCATCCCACCCACAGGGTTCTGCCTTCCAGTCCTGCAGCGCAGGTGTGCTCTGGGCCTGAGGCTCGTCCTCAAGGTCATTGCCGGCTGCAGACCCCTGCCTGCTCCCCTCCCAACCCCAAGGCTGCAGCTCCATCAGCTTCCTGGGGGGCAGGATTAAGCTGTCGTTATTTGATAGACACCTAACATTTTTATACAATGGGACCATTTGAATAGTAATCTGGCTTTGGGGTTAAATGAAGGCACAAAAAGTTTCAAGGATTATTAAAAGGACAATGAAACGTGTTATAAAAATTCACAGCTCCAGGAACAGAGAGAAAAAAGATGCAGTTGCTTGAACAGGACTTCAATTAAGAATGAAAATAGACCCGCAGGAGCGTGAGGAGAGTGTGCATGTCGCCATCTAGCGGCCACACTCGGCAATAGACACGCTCCGCTCAGTGCCTTCAGCAAAGATCACTCGCGATGCTCAGAGATTCTGGAGTCACAGTGAATAATGAACGAGGGCTAGTTCCCTTCTGTCACTATTGATTATTAAGATAGATCTTAAGACTAGCTTACAGTGAGTAAAGCGGGGTAAGTTGAAAGCAATCAACAGACTAAGGGAAATCCTTTATTCCTTATGTTATATGTTGTTTGTATAATTTTGTTGTATTCCTTTTATTTTGAAATTATTAGAGCCAAACTCAAGTGCACTCTGCTGACTGCTTCACATGGATTAATGATGTATGATGCGTGGCGATCAGTTTACCAGTGAACCAGCCACCCTGAGCAGGTGCCTCATGCCCAGGCGCTGGGACCCAGAGCCTCCAGGCACAGCTAGCCGTCCCTCCAGGATCTCGAGGCTCCTGAAGGGGCCACGCGGTGGGAGCCAGGCTGCACTGGGTGCTTCGTGGTGTGCATCGGGCACTCCCTCTGTGTGAGCCTCGCTTACACACGCTGTCACCTGGAAACTGTCGATCCCGTCTCCCAGGCAAAGGAAGCTGAGGCTCAAGCTCATGGAACTCGCCCAGGATCAAATAAAAGGCGACAGAACTGGGCCTGAACCCACGTCAGGCACTGACCACATCCAGCTCTGCCCTTTGGATGTTTTGAGAGATGAGACTGGGTTGAATTTGTTTATTTCGCTGAATGTGACTGCAAACCTGGATGCAGGCTGGGGGCACCCCACCCTCCCAGGGCAGGAGAGCAGGTGGTAGCGAGGGCAGAAGCAAAGGACACAGGATGGGGAGATGTGAAGAGCTGGCTGTTTGGCTAAAGTGAGGCCACACGCGGTAAAGCTTTGGAAGCCAGAAAAGGAATAATGATCTCGGTCTAGGAAGTAACCAAGAGCAGCTGTTGGACGGTGGAGGGAGGAGAGACTGTTAGAAAACCCTTGGTGGAGCTGAGTGACTTGGCAGTGGGTAATCTTACCTACTGTTCTAATTCTTAAATATTTGCCCCTGGTGCTCATTTGCTAGTGAATTATACAAAACACTGTTAGGTTTAAGAGTCTCAAGCCAATCATCTATTGTTTCACAAAGATGAAATTGAGACATACACTAAGCAAAGGCTACAGAAGCAAATCAGATCAAAGTTAAGTGACTAAATGTGGTCAACAGTTAGAAACTAGTTGTGGGTAAATCGATATTCAAAAGTGATGGTTGTTCCACACCAGCTACTTATTAACTTGTGTCCTGGGCACAGAAACATGAGAGTTAACGAAGTTAACAAAGACTTACATCTCAGCAAGCATTCGCTTGTCTCAAAATTCAGAAGATGTGCATGAGTGTCTGTGTGTGTGGGTGTGTCTGTGTGTGTCTTCAAACAACAGGCAGCGCAAGACTCCTTCTTTGCACGGCTACAGCATGGAATGGAGAATAGATCGCAAACACTAAATTGTATTTGGAGAGTTTGTCGAGCGTAAAATCTGAAGAATGAATGAGAATTGGGCCAGTTGGATACGTAATGGCATCAGGTTAAATGGCCTGATGCAGCCATCAGCCCAGTGAGGCTGGGACCTCAGGTGCTGGACCTCTGCGTGCCTGTGCTTCACGCGCGTGTGTGTGCACGCATACGTTTATTTAACACTCACAAGAGCTCCACGTGGGAGAACCCCACGACGAGCAGATCCCCTCTGCTCACCCTCAGAGAACCCTGTCATTCGCCCAGGATAACGTGAGCTCACAAGGTGCAATAATGAGACTCAAGCCCAGGTCAGAAGGAGACCACATCCTGTGCAAAGACCCTAAACTAAGGGCTGAGTGCGTGATCTCCTTCCCGCGTCGTTTCCCGATAACCGGACAGCCTGTGACCCAGAGAGCTCGTAACAGAGGCCAGCAGACAAGGGGCTGCTGAAGGTGACTTCTTCTCCTATGTGTGTGTTTATTATTTATCACATATATTTAAATGCACATACTCAAACATCCCTAACCACGATTAATGATTAATTTATTGTTTCATTATCAGGTAGGGAATAGATTTAGATTATGTATTTTCATCAGCATTTTAGAAACTTTATTTTATATTGTTTCTGTGGTTGGGAACGAAAAGGTCACACTAGTCTTTCAAACTGCTCATTGTATCCACAATTTATCAAGTCACTCTGGCAACACCAAAGACACGTAATTACTGGGAAACCAGCCAGGAGTCCTCAAGGTGGTTCAGTGCGGGAGGACCCGCGCGGCTTCTGGGGCCTCACCGTACGCTGGCTTCTCCGCAGCAGATGGCCTGACTTAGAGCCGGAAGAGATACGTTTTTAAGTTCACCGCTATTTAGCTTTGCAGCAGACAACCTCCTTCAAAAGCATTTGAAGGTTGGCGCATGCTGAAGTTTAGATGCTTCTCAAAACTAAGTGTTGAAAACTAAATCTGTTTTCCTGTGATAAGATTCAGCCAGTGACTCGTAAACAACATTTCAGGGGCTGAATCCCTCCCACATCAAACTTGGTGCTTTTCACCTCATTATCTAGAATGCCTTTAAGAAATTCTAATATCAGTTTTTAAATTTCTCCGCCAGCCTAGTGAAAGAAACACACACATTCAAAGATCCTTCACAGTGAATAGAAAAACTATTGGGTATGATCGAGTTCAGAAAGTACTTGTCACCTCTACTGAAGAGCCTTCCAAGTAAGTATGGAAAAGTTAAAATCTAGTAGCACGAAGGAGCTAATTTAAAAACAACAATGGTAAAAAAAAAAGTGTAAGGAATTCATGTTTTCTGCATGTGAAAAACCATTTTAATTGCTAAAAGCTAAGATGGAGAGTGAGACAAGAAAGACCCCTGCGGTCCACCGGGGACCAGTGGGCGGATCCACCGGTGTCGGGTGCAGACCCATGACCCGGGGACCACGGGCCGGGTGCCGTGCTGGGTGGCAACCAGCATCCCAGAGCTTGTTTCCTAGAAGAGGGTGAGCAGAGGTCGCCCTGCAGGGGCAGGAGGAAGAGCAGGAGCCTGAGGACAGGGTCTCAGAGTGCTGACACTGTCGCCAAATCCCAGCCTCTGTTCTCTGGCGCCAAATACAAGCGCAGAGACGGTTTTGGGTGAAGTAGAAAAGAGTAGCCTTTATTGCTTTGCCAGGCAAAGGAGGCCACAGTAAGCTAGCGCCCTCAAGACTGTGCTGTCCCTTGGGAGAAAATAGGACGGGGTCGTATAGTTCAGGAGGGGATGGGAGTGCTGATAAGAAGCAGGGCAGGCGCAAGCTTGCGTTCTTCTTTCCTCTTGGAAAACTACGTGGTCAGAGTTGGTGTCAGGCAGTCTTGGGAGGGTTGCAGTGGTCCCTGAGGCTAGCACACTGTGACTCTCTTTCTGGAATAAAGGATGCTCACAGAGGAAGGGAGTGCTAGGGAGCGCTTTCTCGGGGCAGCACACACCCAGTGCCCTGTACAGCTCTGATTGGAAAGTAACCATTTTCAGGATGTGATTAAGTAAGAAAGAGAAACATTTCTGAGAAAATGCCTGACTGGACTAAAAGAATAAGGCCTTGCATATTGGAAGCAGCGCTAACCGACTTCTGCTATAGCAAGACTCCACGTCCAGTTTCTTCAGAGGGAGAGATGTGTCCTGCCACCATCCTGATGGGAACCTGCACCTGAATCTGTTGATCTGCTCAGTCAGCAACTGGACACCGACGGCCCCCCACGTGCTGAAATAACCCGGACCAAATCAGCACGATGCCTACAGCAGGGGGCGGACGCCGTGTCGGAACGCCAGGACCTCAGGAGGGGCCCCTCCTGGGAAATGGGGTCACTGCAGGTGTGGCTAGTTAAGATGTGCTCATCCCGGGTCAGGTGTGCCCTAACCCAACACAACAGGGGTCCCTGTTAAAGGGGGAGTCTGGGTCCGGACACCACACACACAGAACAACGTGTACAGGTGGCCAGGTGCGGCCGCGGGCTGAGGAACACAAGGCTAACCGCACACCCTCCCGGCCCCGGGCACGGCCAGCCCCCGAATTCTGCTCTCAGGGTCCAGCCCCTGACTGCGGGGACTAGGCCACCCGGGGCGCAGTCCCAGGTGAGGGCGGCCCCAGCGTTGATGCCCCACCACCAACACCCGCTCTGGGCCCACGCGGGGGCCTTGTGCGCCGGCCAGCATCTCCACCCTCGGCGCCTGCAGCTGTTTCTTCCCTGCCTCACCGACGCCTGTATCCTCCGTGGTCCTAGAGGCGGCAGACTTCCGGGAGGTTTCCCGAATGTAACGTGAGCACTGGTGCTGGAAAATCCCAGAAAGAGCGCTGGATACACTTGTTCAGGGTTCTCTGATGAAAACGCCTCCTCTGATAACCCTCCTACAGCAAAGCTGCCTGTGAAGTGTGGGTGGACTCTAGCCAGGAAGCATCACTAACACCGATTCTAACCCACGAACCCACCCCTGCGGCCCGTGGTACTTCCCTCCCAGTAACTTAATGGGAAAATTCTTATTATACTTCAGTCCGTGGGCGTATAGGAAAAGGAAGAAATAACCACCAGAGTCTTCACAGGTCACTACGAGCAAATCAAGCTAACAGAGCTTACTTTTCTTGTTAATGTGTGTAGTCTTAATTTATTCTTTTTGACTCACATTTATACTGAAGTTCAGCATACTTGGGTAAAGTGACAAATGTTATCATCTGATTCATTACCCCAAAGTGAAAACACCCATGAACTCCTAGCCACCCAATCACTATCTGTCACCAACCCCGGGTTAACTTGAGAGTGTGTGTGTGTGTGTGTGTGTGTGTGCATTCCTTGAGCAGCAGTACGTTTGTGACGGTCATATGTGCTGTCGTGTAGAGGAGTTTTATGTTTTTTGTTTTTTGTTTTTTTTTTGCGGTACGCGGGCCTCTCGCCGTTGTGGTCTCTCCCGTTGCGGAGCACAGGCTCCGGACGCGCAGGCTCAGCGGCCATGGCTCACGGGCCCAGCCGCTCCGCGGCACGTGGGATCTTCCCGGACCGGGGCACGAACCCGTGTCCCCTGCATCGGCAGGCGGACTCTCAACCACTGCGCCACCAGGGATGCCCAAAGAGTTATTTTTTTATTGATGTTTTATAGGTTGCTGTATAAACACACCATGATTGATTATCCCTTCTATTGCTTGTTCATGGCTACTTTTTCAACTTGAGTCAGTTATAAATAATACTGGTATAAACACAGGCACCTATGCATGCATTTCTGTTGGTTGTATAACTAGTAGTAGAAATGCTAAGTTTTGTGATACGTGTACATCCAGATTTTAAGATAAATGGCAAAGAGTTTCCCGAAGTGGTTACACCAGTTGACAACAGCCGGCTCGGGGAGTTCAGCTGCCCACAGACTCACCAGCACTCAGTGGAGCCAATGGCATCAGAATTAGCATTTCGGGTACAAGGCAGTGGTGCTTCATTATGTTTTGTTATTTAATTGTGGTAAGAACACGTTGCATGAGATCCACCCTCTTTAAGGATTTTTAACGGTAGGCACATGTTGTACAGCAGGTCTCCACAACTTATCCTGCAGAACTGAAACTTTATCCCCTAGACCAGCGTCTCCCCGTTTGCCCCCCACCCAGGCCCAGGCCACCTCCATCCACCCTCTGCTTCTGAGTCTGATGGCCCCAGGTACCTCCTCAGATGAGTGGAATCACGCAGTGTTTACCCTTCTGCGATGGCTTACTTCCCTTAACACAAAGTCTTCAAGGTTCTTCCATGTTGTCAAAAGTGGCAGGATTTCCTTCTTCTTTAAGGCTGAATAACATTCCGTTGTATATATACACCGCATGTTCTTGATTCATTGAGCCATCAGTGAACGTCGGTTGTTTCTGTGTCTTGGCTGCTGTGAACAATACTGCAATGAACATAGGAGTGCAGGCATCTCTTCAAGATTCTTTCTGGTAAATACCCAAAGGTGGGGTTGCTGGACCGTATGGCAGTTGGATTTTTAATTTCTTGAGGAACCTCCATACTGTTTTCCACAATAGCCACACCATTTATGTTCCTACTGACAGTGCACGAGGGTTCCCTTTTCTCCACATCTCACCCACACTTATCTCCTTTTTCTGTTTTCTTTTTTTCTGATAATAGCCATTCTAATAGGTGTGAGGTGGTACCCCACTGTGATTTTGATTTGCGTTTTCCTGGTGATTAATGACATTGAGCATCTTTTCATGTACCTATTGGCCATTTTTATGCCTTCTTCAGAGAAATATCCATTCAAGTCCTTTGCCCGTTTTTAATGAGATCATTTGTTTTCTGCTGCTGAGTTGTAGGAGTTCCTCACATATTTTGGATATTAACATCGTATCAGATATATGGTTTACAGATATTCTCTCTCATGCCACAGGTTGATTTTCACTGTGTTGATTGTTTCTGTCATTTTGGTTTTCATTTTCATTTTCCTGAGGGCTAATGGGATTGAGCAGATTTTCATGCATTTATCGGCCATTTGGAGATTCCCTGTTGCAAACTGCCCACCCATGGGATTCTTTATTGTTTCTGATGGTCTTTTCCTTATTGATTTGTATATGTTATTATCGTTGTAATGATTCTCTCGAAAGTTATAGTATTACAAATACGTTCTCCTCCTCTGTGGCTTGCTTTAAAAAAAAACAACTAGTAGTAGAGTCTTTAATAAATAGAAGTCCCTTTTTCTTTATATCCAGAGCTTTTTTATCCTGTTTAAGGAATTTTCCCTACCCCAATAACAAAGGAGAGAATCTTCACATTATTTTCTAGAAGCTGTTTTTGTTTTTTTTTTTGTGGTACGCGGGCCTCTCACTGCTGTGGCCTCTCCCGTTGCGGAGCACAGGCTCCTGACGCGCAGGTTCAGTGGCCATGGCTCACGGGCCCAGCCGCTCCGCGGCACGTGGGATCCTCCCGGACCGGGGCACGAACCCGCGTCCCCTGCATCGGCAGGCGGACTCCCAATCACTGAGCCACCGGGGAAGCCCTAGAAGCTGTTTTGTCTTATTTTTCACGTTTAGATTTACAGTCCACCCAGATTTGAGTTTTTTCACTGAGTATTTCAGTCTATCCAGCACTTTTTACTAAGCGGACTTCCCTTTTTCCCCGTTTGTTTTATATCAACTTTCTGGACAGGCTTTCTTTTGCCCGGACTCTATTTCATCGATCTCTTTCCTTCTGTTTCACCAGAATTGCACTGTTCTACCTAGTTTTCCAATAAATCCTGACTTTGGGTAGCATATATTCTCCTCGGGCTCTAAGATCTTTTGCTATTCTTGGTTCTTTCTGCTTCCGTCTAAATTTTAGATTAGCAAGTCTCTTGTCAGCAAACAAACAAAAACACCTGCTCTGATTCAGGGAGAATTTTTATTCTCAGAATGTTGCTTCCTCCAACCTGAGAAAACACTCTGTCCTTCATTTATCTAGGCTTTCTTTCCCTTCTCTCAATAATCTTCATAACTTTGGTATAGAGGCCTTACCCTTATTTACACACGCTTCCTAGGACCTCGATGAGTTTTATGCTGTGGTAAATGGTATCACTTTAAAAACGTACTTCCTGTTAGTTAATTGCTGAGAATAGACTGGGTTTCTGTGAAATGACATCGCGCTTTAGTGAGTCAAACTCATCTCTTAAACTTAACGGTTTACAGAATATTGCTTTCATAAACACGTTTCACCTGTAAGTAGAGACGCGTGTATTTTTCATTTCAAATATTCTTACCATTTATTTTATTTAGCTTATTTGACTGACAAGAAACGCCTATAAAATGTCGACTAGTGAACAGTTAGGATTGAATTTCTTGGTTTTAGGCAGTTGATGCTTGGAAACATCTGAGCGGGTAACTGACAGTCTAGAGATAATTTCAGAGATAGTTTGGGGCTCCAGATGCCACTGTCTTTCCCCGGAGAGGGGTCACTTTGGACTTGGCCGGTGGCCGGGCAGGTGGAGGTGGATCCCTACCGCGATGTCCCCACTGGGTCCCCACCTCCTCTCTGCGTTCTGCTCACCTTACTTCTGGGGGCACATTTGGGCCCCTTCCCTATAGTGGGCCATGAACTCAAACGCTTGTCCCTTTATTTCTGTAAGATGTAAGATGTATTTTCTGAATTTCCCAGCCTCTTTCTCCTTGGTTTCTCCACATCTCAGCTGCTGCTTGTGTCAACACATTCAATGAAGGGAAGAGGGCGCCGGTGTTGGGGTCCCCTCCCCCTTTTCCCGTCTTTCTAGGAACCATACGCTTGGATTCCTTATTGCCTTGCTAGGTCTCTGACGCCTAATGTTTTTCTTCTCTATATCGATTGTGTTTATGCAGTTGTCTGGTTGCTTCCAGTGGGTTTCATTGGAATGATTTGCCTGCGACGATAGGAGAAGCAGACGTCCTCCCCCCTCTTGCTCTAGGTGTGCAGCCTAAGGAGAAGGCCCTGGTCACCTGTGCGGGGAGGGCAGCCGGACGGGGGACGTCGTCATCTGCTCTTAGAGTTACCTTCACCAGCCCTTCCTTCCACTCCTGGCTGTGTGGGATCAGGTGACAGAGCAGAGCACCCTTCCCACGCTCCTTACCTTTCTTCTACTTATTTGTTCTCTGTTTTACAGATGTCATAATAGAGGTCCAAGGTTTATGTACACTTTTCCCATTTTCAGCATTTATTCTTTCTCCTAAGATTGCATTGCAAAGACAAATAAAAGAAAATCCTATCTGCTCTGCTGTCTGCTTTTATCTCCTCTCTCCTAATCCCCAATTTCCTCTCGTTTATAACCATTAATATCCTTAGGCTGATCCGTTATGGTACTGATGAGGACTTTGGTTACAGGCTTAAGTAACAAACTTGGCGTTGTTTCCCCTGCTGTTCCAGTGGCAGGGAGACAACACACCTGGGGGGCTTGTAATTTCCTGTAGGACTGAATGCGTGTGTCCTTGATCATTACAACACAATAATCAAGTTGGAAGTTGGCTTGAAAAGGAGAGGAAGAGAGTGTAATGTTTAAATAAGTCCTCAAACTATAGGCTGAATCCATATTGGACAGAAGGAAACACTTTCACCTTGTTTCACATTTGTTTCCTATAAATGGGAAAACATTCTCAACAGCCGTGTTTGTAAGGAAAGCCACAGAAGCAACTGGTGGACGATAGCTACATCATGTCCTTGTGATGTGTGTTCTCGTAGGCGCAGCCCCTGCAGACTTCGCATACAGAACTTTACAGGCAGGACGGGGTAAGGGAGGGTCAATGCTGGCCCTGCCGTTTCCCCAAGTGCTCAGTGGGTGGTGGGTCCCTAAAGACATAAAGAATATTTTAGGAGATGTAAAGTAGAAAAATAGTTTTGGCCTCAGGGAAAAAAATAAAACACATGAGAAAAAAGGTAAACTTAACTTCCCAACAGATTGGCTTTCCAAAGGACGACATGCTGCCTGCAGGGGGTGTGGTCCCCTCTCCAGAGAAAGTGCCTGTAGGTTTCCACGGTGATGCCAGCGATGATTCAAGACCTGTGTGTATCCCTGTGACACACGATTTAATTGAACAACAGCTCATGTTCATCTGACCACTGCCTCTCTCTTCTCTCCCCCCACCCCCTTTTCTCCCCTCTAACCTATGTTCCTCTTTTTTGCTGCAGTGACTCTGAGTTTTGAAGCAACACATTTTTTAAGACTTGGTTAAATTCCCTCCTCGTATTAAAAAAGATGTCTGGGTAAAAGAAGTTTCAGAACTAATGTTGCATACATACAATTTCCTTTTAAAAGTCAGACTCTATACCTTCTTAAATGTATATAACACATTAAAATTTAAAAGAGGGCATGAGTGTATTGACAATTAAATTGATTATTCCAAAGTCTCAATTTCTGGTATAATTTTTTTTTATTTAGAAAAGAGATGATCATTAAATTTGTATACAAAATGTAAGATACCAACATTTTTGCTGAGTCTTGAGAACATGAATGAAGGAACATCAGCTGTCTGAAACTGTGCCTCACGTGGTCTTTAAACTGGTCGGTAATTCCTGGGCCGAGGGAACTCTTAGCAAACATGAGAAATGTGTGTAGCGGCCAGGTGCCATCAGTGTGAGTCAGCTGGCCGTTCTCCATATGCTTTATAATGTGTAGGGATGATGAGACCTCTGATACATTCCCTCGGTGTAAACGTATCGTCTGTAAGTTACTTCAGCTACATGAGGACCTCCTCCTGGCGGTTTTGGAAATTCCACTTATGATGAAGACATGGTTTTCCTTCTTCCAGTACAACAAGCATTACCAAGAATATATAACTTCATGCTTCTCATGGCTGTTTCCAACAAAGCAGTAACTTTCCAATCAGTGCTAAGCAGCTGGACCCTCATTGACAGAACACGGTACCAGAGACCTGGGTGCCCCGCATCCGTCCTGCTCAGCGTGGTTTCCTGACCAGGAACCAGCATGTGTGGAGGCACCTCAGCCTCGCCTGCAGCATCCTGCCCGTGTTTCCATGCTGCTCGCGCCTCCCCAGGCTCCTCAGAGAGGACAGTGGTGTTTGCACCCCGCCCCGGAAGACCAGGCAAGTATGTCCCCCCAACACTCTGATCACAGCCCACCTGAGACAAAGACCCTCCAGGTCACCTAGGGAGTGAGTCTGTGCACCTTCGAGGGCAGCAACCGTCAGTGTCACTGGGAGTCCAGGCAATTCAGACGCCAGAGGCGCTGGTGCCTACCTTTCCACACTCTGATGGTGCTAGAAAATGGCAAGTAAAAGACCCTATAAGAATGGGTGAGGATTTTTTGTGGTAGATTTCCCAGGGAAAAATGGGAACTATATTAGATTGGACCTGGCAAGAGGGAAGATCTGACCCTTAGGACCTGTCAGAATTCTAAATTAACCTTCATTTATGCCAGAGTGAATTTTAAATAGATATATAAACCTCAGTTCACCTATACTCCTCAATGAAAAGCAAGTATGTAAATGAAATAAAATAAGTACTACTGTTGCATAAATAATTTGAATTCTATTACAAACTAAGACATAATAGACTATAGAGGAAAAGGAAGCTTGGATCCTCCCTTAAAGTCAATGGGGAGGTTGTAGAGAAGCTAATATCACCTACAAAGAGGAGAAAGTCATTGTCCTCCATCAGGAAAGGAAAATGTGACTTAAGTCTATTGTTGCAGGTAAAGCTTCCATAAAACGGTTTAATGCATCCTTTTTTTAATAAATACTCTCTGTGGCTGTGTGCAGGAGGTAGTAGTATTAGGATAGGCTTCACTCTTAAAATGATGAAATTGAGTTCAGTGTAAATTTATAGAGGATAAAGAAAATAAAAAGATGCTCTTGTAAGTCATATGGGACAGAGGAATTTTAAAATCAAGAGAAAGAAAGTCTCTAACCTTCTCAGGTCTGAAATGCTCAGTTTCAGACTCTCTTGGAAAAGGCGAGTATTAACACTCACTTACATTCAATATCCTGTAAATAAAATATCACACGATAAAAAAGTAAACGCATTCTCTATGGCAGCCACTGGAAAATAACAGATGATTGATAAAAAGATTACTTAACAATAACACTGCTTAAAACATCAAACTATCACACATGATTTGGAGTAGATTTATAGACGGTGCCTTTTCATGCGAGCGTTTTGTTTTGCTTATTTTTTGAGACTTGTCTCCAGGGAGAACGACACATCTTTCAGCCCAGAACAGAGCAGACATGGAACGGCACCTTTGCAAGCAAAGGAACCTGGCC
The DNA here is from genome assembly GCF_008692025.1 of Phocoena sinus. Taxonomy (NCBI): domain Eukaryota; kingdom Metazoa; phylum Chordata; class Mammalia; order Artiodactyla; family Phocoenidae; genus Phocoena; species Phocoena sinus. The sequence continues at coordinate 439,159 of NC_045775.1, read as the reverse complement.
TTTCTGTCTTAATTCTATCCTTGTACCAATGAAATATTAACTGACTCAGTGCATCTAATTCAAAGACCACGAAAGCAGTGAAGGGAACAGACAGTAGCAAGATGCCACGTCTTTTTAACGACAGGATGTAGCCCGTGGGCACGTGATAAGGAAGCATCACTTAGTAATACTTACAGGAAAGGAAGAGACCGCTAAGCACCACCTGCAGGTTTTCTGTGGAACGAAGTCAGTGTCTGAATGCATGCGATGCGTTTACCCACAGTCCTCCTTTCCAAAGCCCTCTATCTGCTGACACAGCTGACCCCTGGTAGGGCTGAAAATCCGTTACCCTATTGCTGCTTCTTCCATGGGGACAGCAAGGGGATTCTGCCTAAACGGGGCATTCATGGGAGAGACGGCTGTAGGCAGAGGTGGACCTGGATTCTCAAGCGCGTCCTGTGTCAGATGCACAGAGATTTGAAGAATAAATGGAGGATTGGTGAAGGTGAAGTTTGAGGAAGAGTTCCCTTGGTCCGTAAAGGATAGGCTGACATGCCAGGCAGTCCTTTCGGCAGAGAAGCCTCCGTGTCAGAGGACATGGGAATTTCAATCAGCACTGTCCCTCCAGCCAGTGGACGGTCACCATGGCCACTCCCTTTCCCCTTTGTGATCTGCCCGTGCAGTTACGACTCGCATGTTCACAGGAAGCAGACAGGTGACAGACCCCCAACGGTCAGCCGCACGAAAATCCCCTCCAAATGGGTGCCCAGGGCTCCCGGTGCTTCTTCCACTGATGCCAACTGTGGACGTCTTGACCACTTCATCCACCGTTCACAATTTCACATCAAACATCACTTCTGACAAAATAACTCATTTACAGCAAAACGGTAAAGCAATGTTGGATTCGCTGATCCGATCATGTTCCCAGTAATAGAGTGACTGTATAATTATCATCCCAAACTGGACAGTTCTGCACTCAAAAGGGGGTGCTGTTGATAATCTTATGAGGAAATGTGTGATCCAGGACTTTCCAGCCAGGAGGGTGGCCCTGGCTGTCTCTCACTGGGGATGGTCGAACGCCTAGTGGTGATTCTAGCTGCCAAGACGCGTGGCGCTCTGCTTCGCCTTGAGTGGGCTGACCTTATTCATTTCATTCCTCATTTACACTTCAGCTGTTTTATGAGTGTGGAGGGATGTGTGCCCCCGGGAAAGGCTCCAGCTCACATCACACTAGGAGATGCATCGTAGGGGAAACAACAGAGCAGACAAGTCCAGTATATGTAAGCCCTGGGAACCAGAAAATGGACTGGATTTTCTCCATGGACTCTTTGAGAATTTAACTAAGGATTTAGACATTTTCTGCAGAAAAATTACATGTAAACAGACTGAAGAAGAAACTTGGTGATTTCCAGAGCTTCATGGATCTACTGAGGCCACCATGGATAGCAGCTTCAGAAAGCTTGATTTTTGTCAAAAAGGCAAAGATGTATCCAGTTGGCTTTTAGTTAAATGACCAGCACATCAAAGTATGTTGTCAATTTTTCCTGCTTCTCAGTAGTTAAGCTCACTCTGCTGTCCAAGGAGAAAGTGTGTCATCACCATATTATTAATTAATCATTCCATCCAGGTCACAGCTAACAATCCAGAGACATACTATGCAGAATTACATTCGAACTTGTGTGTGGAGGGAGATTTGTGATTCAGAACAAACTATTATTTCTGTTCGCTGTAAACCTGTATTCTAGATGAGGTACTGCATTTACCTTCTTATGATATTCCTTAAGATGTTATTGAAATTCAGCAGCTCTAATCACAAAGTTTGTGATAACAAAAATGTCATGCTTCTTGGAAGTTGCATGATTTCAAAGCAATAACTGAAGAAAAGTTACAACGATCAGGCACGAATAGAGCGACCTGCAAGCCACTAACACGGCCCGGAAGTCGGGTGTAAGGAGGATTCCCCGAGCGGGCCCTCCAGCTGCTGACTCCTGCTGGCCCCCAAGCACCCTCTCCCCTCCTTTGCAGAGCTGTGGAATTTCCATGAGCTGAAGCTGGAGGAGAGGATGACTCAGGACAACCAAAGGGGCCGGGAAGGGACTCTGGGAACCCAGACAGACCCCAACACGGATGCCAGGTGTCGCCAAGTGACAGACACACAACCAGAAGGTGCAGCCCTCTTCCCAAGATTTGTGCACACCCAGTTTGACCTTCAATCGATCACTTCCTTTTCCCTTTTTGGGTTAAAGTCCTCATTAACACTGCCATTGACCACGTGGAGGCGGGGATAAGCTTGGTGCCCAGGAAGAAGAGGAAAGGGTTTGGTAAAAGCCCAACTCACACCTGCCTCCTGTCACTGGTCAGAAGTGTCTACCTCCTTCCAAGGAGTAACTGTACATCCTATATTCTCGAATAGACTGGAAGCAATTTAGGACAAAGAGAAACATGAACCTGGCAAGTTAAAAAATCAAGGAAGCAAAGCTGAACTCTGTTCACATCGTCAATAACAGACCTATTTATTAGGCAACCTAGATCTCCAGCTTCAGAATAGAATATCTGTGTAAATACCTTATGTTTAATGAATGCAGGAATATTTACATTAGAAGCAATAATTTGAATTACAGAGTTACAGTGATTGGATATGAACTGGCTGTAGAGTCTCAGAAAAAAATGTTTCTGACCTTTAAACCTCTTCCAAGATGCAATATTCAAGTGCAATGGAATTCAAAGAAGCAAATAAAATATAATGTTCCATTTAGAACACCACCGTCCCCAAAATAAAAGAAGCGGCACTGTCATGACGAGAGTAGCTGGTGTATCTCCCTTCACCTCCATCAGCACTGCTTCCCCCATATGCAGAAAAGAGTTGGAAACAGATAGAATGTCCATCTTATGCATTAAAAGAAATTTGAAAAGAAGATGCCCTGGGGATAGTTGGGATAAACCAGTATAGAAATAGTAATAGGCGTTATTTGGCACAGTGCAAGGCAGTGAAGGCATATCACCACAGTCCGCAAAAAATTACATCAGAAAGGCCTTAGAAAGGCCTCCTCATTTACACAGGAGTAAACTAGTGCTCAGATAATTAAAAATAATAGTCGCAAGGTCATGCAGCCAACAAGGGAAAAATTCATATTCAAATCGTTTCCTTTGATCTAAAGTCCATTTTCATTCCACTGCTCCCAGTGCTTTATCACATTAGAAAAAAGGACGTGAAAGATCCTGTCTCTGCACTGAATGATCCCCCTGGGAGTTGTTATGGGCGGAGTTGTGCCCGCCCAAAACTCACGTGCTGGGGTCCTACCCCCAGAGCCTCAGAACGTGATGATATTTGGAAATATGGCCTTTACTTAAGGTAAAATGAGATTACATGGGAGGGCTGTAGTCCAACATGGCTGATGCCCATAAACGAAGAGGAGACTGGGACGCAGACAGGCACAGAGGGATGACCAGGTGAGGACACAGGGAGAAGACAGTGGTCTCCAAGCCAAGGAGAGAGGCCTCGGAGGAAACCAACTTGTGGACACCCTGACCTCAGACTTCCAGCCTCCAGGATTGTAAGATAGAGAATTTCTGTGCTTTAACCCATCTGGTCCGTGGTATTTTGTTACGGCAGCCCACGCAGAATGGCATGCAGAAAATCATCTGGCAGCTCTCACAGAAGGGTTACGATATCCCACGTGAAGGCTATCTTCAGCCTCTCTAAATGTCCCGGGAGACGTCAGTATGAACGGATCACCACGTGTCACGCTGTGATTTTACACCAGTAAGAAGGGTGTAATACTTGGGGAACCCTGCCGCCTCCATAGTGCAGGAGCCCGCAAACCTCCCAACACCAATCTTGGGGTCAGAGCGCCGCCCTAGCGTTCAAGGACTCCCGAAGGCTTATCCGCGTATCGGAAGCCCAGAAGTGACCACCTGCTGGCTTTTGCTTGACGTCACAAGCAGGCTTTCCCTGGCTGCACCTCATGCCTTGGGGCTTTTGTCCTTCTGTGGCACCAGGACAATAGCAGTTGCCCCTAAATGAATAAGGTGAGAGATATTCAACAGAATGTCTTTGGCCCATTAATTGGGTAAAAATGAGCCAATGATTGCTTGAAGCAGAGGTGGAAATTTCCTTGTGTTTAACAACTGCATTTAAAATTATATCTTAAAAAACAAAAACAAAAACAAAAAAACAAAATTATATCTTACTTGTCTCAAATGTCTTAAAAATAAGTGAGATGATAAACCCCACGGCCGAGCACAGGAAAGCCCACGTGAATGAATAATGTTGCTGCCGTATCAGTAAACAAACGATGCTGCAGCCATCAAGCCATCCACCGCTACAGCTGCCGGACGGTGAGCCCTGAGGATGCCCACTGCCACGCCCTCAGCCCCTGCAGCCACTCCCTGAAGACGGTGCCCCCTGAGGGCACTCAGGATTGGAAAGCACAGGACACTGGCCCCAGGTAGCTGAGGTGCGGATCAAAGGAGCGATTCCAGTAAGCCCAGACTCTTGCATCTTCCCATGCACAGAAAAGGGCTGAGTTCATTAACCTGAGATGTCTGGTTCTCTTTAATGAACAGTCATCTTTGATGTTCCGACTGCCTGGTCTCTGTGGCAAAAACCCCCGTAGATCCTGGTTCCTCCCCGACCTCTGCACAGCGGTCCCTCAGCGCTACTGACAGGCTGCGCCCTGGGCTTAAGTCCTCAGTTTTGTCCGCCAAATAAACATCATTCTCAACTTTTAGGTTGTGCATTATTTTTCAGTCGACACCCACAACGCCTTCTCCACTGGCTCTGGACTCTTAGAGGGACTCACCGGTGGCTGCTGTGAAGGCAGCGAGCTCCCTGAGGGGACAGGAGCCCAGAGAGCTGACCCGGTCACTTCCCGGGGCGTGTTGTCATAGGAACAGGAGGAGTGGACAGCGGCTGCTAAGGCATCGGCTTGCCCTGCGTTAGACACAGTCAGCTACTCTAACTGGGCCCTTCTCCAGCGACACTGCCCTGGAGCCGGCGTTGGCAGGAAGCCGAGAACCCTGCTCTTTATGCCCTAGTGTAAGAAGCCATCATTAGCGAGGAGAAAAACTGCCTTTGAAGTCGTTGATTTCTCCAACCCGTCTCCCTGACAGGTCAGGGTAGTAAATACTGACTATAAACATCCAACATCAGAGTTGAGAGCGGTCACTGCAGGATGGTAGACTCATTCTCAAACAGCTCTGTCTTCTAACCAAACCCTCACCTGGACAGATGGTTTAACAGTCACAGCAGTTCTGGCCCTCATCCCACAACTCCAGCTTTGCCTTAGAGAAGAGCTGAACCTGACCTAAGACCCGAACGTCAACTCAAGAAAGGCAGGTCGTTGGTCTGCAGAATTGTTGGAGAGTTGCATTCTGAGACAAGGCTGTACTTGCAAAGAGAATCAGGCATTAAACCAACGGTTCACGACTCTGGGGAAGAGCTGTCTCCTACGCAAGGAAGCGTTTTCTAATTAGAGGGGACCATTTGGGAGGAGGCCGATGGGGAAGGCATCTGGCAGAGTCTGTGCCACGGAAGAGTAATAGCCTCTGGAATCAGCTGAGTCTCCCCCAGATCCGGACTGTCTCCCTGGCTGTCACGCTAGGCAGTGTATTTACTTCCCTGAGTCTCAGTTTCCTCACTGCAAAGTGAATCCATAACATCCATCCCATCAATGGTTTAGGAGCATTTAAGTAATAGGTCAACATAGAGGTTTCTGCTTCTGGTCACGGTCAACTATACCCCCATCGTGTCAACCTCTTTCAGATGAGGAAGGCTGTGGCCTGTGAAGCAGGACTGAAGTCAGTTAAGAGGTCCCAGAAGGTCAGTTTTGAGATGATGCAGGTGTCAGCAGCTTTCGGCAGGAACGAGCTCTCTGCAGGAGGCCCCTTCTGTCTTGTCACTAAACTTAAACCAGCCACCCCCATGCTCTGCTTGTCTCTGACCCAAGCACACCTTTCAAATCTCTTGGTCACACAAAGCCTTGCCTAATCTGTTGTTTCCTTCCGTAGATCAAGGAAGTAAAGATGAAGAATAAGTAATTAACAGATGACCAGATCTTTTCCCCAGCTTCCCCTTTCAGGAATCTTGTGAACAAACTGTGAACAGGACAGCAACTAAAGAAAGAGCCACGGAGTCGACAGCCTGCACACAGTGGGGGATTGCGATGATCTCCTACCTCCACGATTTAACTGAGATTACGTCCCCTCTCTCCCTTTAGAAGCTTGCATGGCCGGGCAGAATCTTCAGGGTTGGTTTTGGGGATACCCAGTCCACCTTCTCCCCAGATTGCTGGCTTTCTGATTAAAAGCAACGTTTCCCATTTCCACCAAAACTTACCTTTTGAATACTGAGTTTTGAGCAGCAAGCAGCTGGACCTGAGTTCCGTAACACAGGTATTATATCCTCGGGGAGGGGAGGACATATATTACTTCCTCCCTAAGGTAGTGGCAATTGAAACCTATATACCTGAGCTCCTACTGAGCTTTCCTTCTTTTTTTCCCATCCACTGTGTTCAGAACCCCTTCTTCCCACTTGCTGTGTCCATTTCCGGAGCAGGCACCCTTGGGTATGGCAGAGCTATCTGTTACACAGGTTGTGGGTTAACTGCGTCCCCCAAAGATATGTTCAAGCTCTAGTCCCCGTGAATGGGAGCCTATTGGAAACAGGGTCTTTGCAGATGTGATCAAGCGAGGATGAAGCTCTACTGGAGGAGGGTGGACCCTGACTCAGTGACCGGTGCCCTGATGAGAAGAGAAGGTGGAGGCACATGTGACAGTGGAATGTAGGGCTTGCCACCCTCCGTGGGAAGCTGGAAAAGGCAGCAGGAACCTTGCCCCCCACCTTGAGGGAGTTTGGCCCCGCTGCCCCTGGGGCTTTGGACCTCCGGCCTCCAGACTGAGAGGGGCTGTCTCCTGCTGTTTTAAGCCCCCTGTCGGGTGTTCCGTCAGCACAGCCACAGGAAAGAACACAGTGCTGGCTATGCAGCAGGTTGGGCCCCGGAGACGCCCCACGTCCAGGTTCAGTCTGGAGGCACCCTGGGGTGTGAGGTGTGACTCGTATACTGCTGGACGGTCCAGGGCTTCCCGGCTTCACCCCTTGGCCCTTCCTGCAAAATGGTGGAGGGCACGATTTGCTGGGCCAGAAACCCCCCTTTACAGCTGGAGCCGCCTTGCAAAGGCCAAAGCAAACGGTTTTCTGGTTACAATGACTCTAAGACTTGTATAAAATCGAGCCCTTGTTGGGTGTCTCTGATCTGATGGCATCTACCCCAGTCCTTGCCTTTGTAGACCCACATCAGTGACACATGCAAAGGCCAAAGCCCACCTGGCTGAGCCCAGGTCTGCAAACCATCACAGTCGAAACACCTGCTTGCCCCACCTAGGAGCCCACGGCTGACCTAAGTCCACAGCCGGCCCGAGGAGTCCCCAGCCTGGCAGCCCCAATTGTGACACATGAAGGTACAATTGCGACACATGATTTAAACCCTCAACTTCCATTTAAAAAATTCTCAGTATGTCCAGGCAATGCACAAAATGTTGTGAGTTTGACAAAGGTCAATAAACACATCGTCTCCTATGTCTGAGACAGAAACATAAATCAATGGAAACAGCACATGGCGATGTGCCCTGTAATCCATGTAGTTACAAACTCCTCCAAGAGCCCTGAGGTCAGGAGACACTAACAGAATAGTGAAAATATAAATTGAAGATGAGATATTAATTTGTCGTATTTTATCTATAAAGCTTTTATTATCCATAATTATGGACTTTTCACAAGCACATTTCTAAATGACTATAATTTTGTAAAGGCAATCTGTGAAAAAAAGAGTCATAAATAACAGATTTGGCTATTCCATAATTCTCAGAAGAAAAGTATTTCTCCACCTAAAATTAAATGGTATAAATTAAAACCTCTAAATTCAACAACTATGAATATATGAAAATGCATTTGTTGCAAACAACTTTACCTAATTTATGTTTTTAAAGCTGGCTGTGTCTGCGGTATAAAGACTGGACTGTGGGAGAGTGAGGCCAGGAGGACAGAGCCGTCTTATCCAGCGAGGGATGGGCAGGGCGGGGGCGCGATGGGTGGCGGGGGCGCGATGGGTGGCGGCCGCCATAGAGACCTCCCCACGCTGGAAGCCGGAGTTGCCAAGTATGGAGTTTCTGGAAAGCTCCTCAGGCAGCAAGGAAGAGAAACCCTGGTGCAGCCTGGCTCACATGTTTGGGTTCAATCCTGGCTTGATTCCCCCAGTCAGGGAGGCCACCTGCCAAGAGCTCACTTTCTCCCCCCCCCCCACCCCCCGCCGCTCTGCAGGTGCCAGGTACCCTCAAGGTGGCGACAGGCTGCAGTCCTTTTCCTCACACCCTCCCCCAGGTCCACCCAGAGAACGGGGTCCGTCTCTTCACCTGACTGAGTGCCTGCGAGCCAGGGGCTTCCCTGTTAGTCTGCAGACACAAGGCAGGATGCCAAGTATTGATTCCATTAATTCTGTGTCTTGAATCAACAGAGAATTCAGGATTCCCTGATTGGTGTGAAAATAAAGGGAACCTCATTTAAGATGGAAACGGGAAGCAGAAGAGGATACGCTCAGGCAGGTACCACTCCGGCCCTCTGCAGACCCAACAGAAGGAATGTCCCTACTTAAGACCGGCAGGGGAGGGAAGATTTTCTCCCCACCTGGCAACAGCCCAGCCAATGAGAGACTGTCACCACTCATCCAATGAGAAACCACCACTGCCCAGCCAATAGGAACCCCTCAGCACCCTTCACTCTCCCTTTCCTCCAATGGACTTCCCTTCAAAGCAGCTCTTTCCACTTCCCCCTTTTTCTTTATAAAATGACACGCTCCTGTCCTTTGTTTGCCCAACTTGCCTGTGGTTTTGCCATAGATTATATGTCCCAAGCTGCAATTCCTTTCTATTCCGGAACAAAGCCATTTAGCTGGTAAAACTACTGGCCGTTTTGTTTTTAAGGTCCATGTGAGCTAGGAGCAATCAGCACCCACTTCTGGAGCTGACGGTAGAGTGAGCATCTGAAGACCCTGATTTCTCAGAGGGGCAGGGGCACTGTCCCCTCTGTCCCACTCCATCCAGCGACGTCCAGGTCACTGTCCCCCTCCGTGCAGGGCACTGTGCCCCTCTCTCTCTGGGGTCCAGGTCACTGTCCCCTTCTGTCTCCCGGAGTCCAGGTCACTGTCCCCCGTTTTCCCCAGTGTCCAGGTCAATTCCCTCTCTGTCCCCCGCCCGAGTCCAGGACACTGTCCCTTTCTGTCCCCGGGATCCAGGTCACTCTCCCCTATGTTCCTAGGGGTCCAGGTCACTCTCCTGAGCGATACCCCCACGCCCCCAGCCCTAGGAGTTGCGGGGGGAGGAGGCGGGGACGCCCACTAGCCCCCAGTCCTCCGAGCTGCCATTTATGAGAGCCCGCCACATAGGAAGAACCAAAACGTCCCTCTCGCAGCAGCTCGGGGGTGGGGGGGAAAACAACGCTGGAAGCTACTCGTAATTCCCTTACATTTGTTTCAACACCACGGATTCTCGCGAGATTTGAACCTGGTACCGGGAACTGGAGATATCGCGAGATGGCAGGTTGCCTGCCGCTTCCGGATACAGCAGGCATCGCGATAAGTGGAGATTACGCGAGAGGACACCAGAGGACTTCTTGACCTATCCGGGCGGGGCGGGGCGGGGCGGGGAAGACGAAAAGGTGGTGGTGAGGAAGGGCCTTTCCGGAGGCGATGCCGTCTGCATTCTCAGTCAGCAATTTCCCCGTCAGCATCCCCGCCGTGATCACGGTAAGTCGTTGCCTCCTTGGCCGTCAGTTCGGTCGCTGTCGGCTGGGGCCTCTCCAAATTTCCCAGCCTCCGCCGGGGACGCCGGCGGCGCCGGAAGGGACGCGTGGGTGGAGGGGTGCAGGGGCGGGGCCTGTACCTGGGTGGATGCGGCGTGGCGTGGCGGTGGGGCCGGGGCGTCGAGGCGGGACGAGATTGGAGGGCCTTCAGGCTGGCGGGATGCTGAGGTGCGGGGCGGTCGGGGGTCGGGGGTTTGCGGGGAGAGCTGGGACCTCGTGGCGGCGAGGAGCGGGGAGGTGGGCCGTCCTGGGCTGGGATGGGGGGTCCGGGTGGCGTGGACCCGCTGTGGGCAGAGTGGCAGGGCGTGGGCCGCTCCCGCAGCACCCGTGCGCCCGGGGGACCTGAGCCTCAAGGAGGGGGTCCGAGTTCAGGGGTGCGGACGAGCCCACTTGTAGAGTTGAGCGGACGTGCGGTCGCAGCAGTGTCTGGAGGGCAGGGTGTGTGTCAGAAAGGCGGGAGAAAACCACATCTTGCAAGTTTGGGTGGCCCAGATTTCTGAGGCTTTAATCACTGCTCTGAGGAACTGGTAGCTTTGCCTCTGGGGGCGACCGAGTGCATCCCCGAACCAGGCACCGCTTTCTCATCTCCCCGTGGAGGAGGGTCTTTACATTCTCCCAGCCTGGAGTGCAGTTCTGTTCGACGAGTAGGAAAGCCTTCAGTCCTGTGTGGAGGGACAGCAGGGCACGGCCGGGTGACAGTCCCTGGACGTGGGTGCAGTGGGGGTCCCTGCTCCCCCTCCGCTCCCCGTGTCCTGTGAGGCTTGGCGGGCGCTCGGGACGGGCTTAGAGGAGAGGCAGTGTGAAGCCTGGTCCAGCGCAGGTGGGCCCTGACGAGGTTCTGCTGTGTGTCCTCCAGCAGACGGACTGGACGGAGCCCTGGCTCGTGGGGCTGGCTGCCTTCCACGTGCTTTGCCTGCTGCTCACCTGCCTCTCATCCCGGAGGTACAAGCTACAGGTGGGGCACTTCCTGTGCCTGGGTGAGTACGGTTCTGCGGCTCAGATCGCTGTGCGCTGCGGCGGCGCGTGTGCCTCTTCTCTCTGTAGCCTCAGTGATGTGTGAATATATTTGTAAGGCCTCCCAACTCTCCTGTCTTGTGTCCTGCTTTGATTGCTGGCCACTCCCATATTTCACTTGTGCGTGCTATAGAGATGAGGTACATTTTGGATATTGGATTTGAAAGGCGTCTCAAGCACGTGTTGTGTTCCTGAGAGGGTGCTGAATACCAGTTACACAAACGAGGGCTGGGTTAGCTGAAATGCTGACTGTACAAGAGGCTCCTCTGGGGGCTTAGCTGCCCTGCCTGCTCTGGGAGGGAGTGCAAGCCAGGAAGGAAAGCTCTGTGGTGCAAAAATAACACATTGCCCGAGTCAGTTTCGAAGGTAAGATCTACAGGGTTTTAGAGAAGACACAGAGCTGTGGGGAATCGTTGAGAAAGATTTCACAGAGAAGGTAAAGTCACGGTAGGGGGTGTAAAGTGTGAGTAAAATCTCTTTTTCTAGGGTAAGGAGCAGATGTCTGGCCCAGGCCTGGCATCTGGGGCGGAGGCAGCCGGTGAGAGCACAGGGGTGACGGACAGAAAGGGGGGGTCAGGTGTCAGAGAAACCGCATTATGACGCTGACTAGTTAGAAGTACGTTCAGCCGGGAAAGCTGGGCCGGGGCCTCAGGCTATGCTGGGCTCTTCATCTTGTGGACGTTGGCAAGATGCTGAAGATCTTGCTTGGTAGTTTAGCAAAGTCCAAAAACTCACCTTAAATGTGATTTTTCAGTTGGCCTTGTGCAAGGTGGGAAATCCAAACAAGAGGTCGTCTTAGGACAGGCACGAAGCAGCAAGCCTGCACCAGAAAGAGTCCTGACGGTCAGGGATGGCTGTCACTTCATTTCTTTACGTGAGAGCTCTAGTAAGGACCGCGAGGGGCTCCTGAGCCTCGTAGAGCTGGGGGGTCCCCGGCGTCCACTGAGTAGCCACAGCCCTGCTGAGCATCATGGCAGGAAAGGCGGGAGCACCGTGAAACCCTGGGAGGGGCCGGACTTGAGTCACTGCCCTGACATTTAAACCGAGGGGGGAAGGATGCGGGGGAACCAGCCAGGCAGCAGGCGTTCGAGGGCCGGAAGGGACACTGCAAGCCCCGGGAATAATGTGTGCAAAGGCCCCGAGGCAGGAAGCACAAAAAAGGTGGTGGCCTCATCCACAGAGCCTCGTGCAAGGAGCCCATACTTGAAAAGCTTTGTGAACCTGGGCGCTACGTTTGGGTTTGTTGTTTTCAAGGACGAACAGAGGGTGACTGTTTTAGCGTGGGGATGATAGATGCTGGTCTAAGTGCGTTTTACACATCTGATGGCCCATTTAATTCTCACACCCACAGAAGACTTGGATGTTATTTGCTGCAGTCTTACAAATGAAGCACAGACTGGCTCACTGCTTCCCCAGCTCCTGAGTGGGGTGCATGGTGGATGCATCACGTTGCCCTCTGGGGAGGGGGCCCCCCCTGTGCGCAGGCCTCTTTTCTCCTCTCCCGTCTCTTTTCTTTGGCTTCCTTGATGTGCGCGTCAGGGTCCGGTCGTCGAGGGAGGGGTCAAGGATTGCTCTCCCCCATTTCACCCCAGGAACCGGGGTTTTGCACATTTTTACAAGGCTGAGGTTCCTGGCGTCCGTCCTCCCCTCCGCCAGCCCCATCCAGGCCCTGAGCAGCTCCTGGTGCTGGGCCAGCCTGCGGTCCTCCCGCCCTGGGCGGGGCTCCCCGCACTCCGGGTGGGACTGCGAGGGCTGACGGGGCTGTCCTCGGCTCCTGTCCCCTCGGGTCGGTGCTCCCTCCATGTCTTTGCCGCCAGCACCACTGGGGGCTCCAGGCAGCCAGAGGGTGCAGGCAGGTGGCCTTCAGCTCTGGTCTCAGGGCCCTCGGGTTCCACTGCCGGCCTTGCACCCAATGTGTGACCTGCGGGGCTGGGAGGTCGGCAGATGGCCCAGTGCGGCCACTGTGGTGTCGGGGCAGGAAGCCTGGTCGTGGCGCCGCTCTGCTGAGGGCTGGCCTTGTCTGACCGAGACCACCGGACTCGTGTGTCACCTCGGGTTTCCTTTCTGTGTAATGTTCCCTCACGTTGTATGTGAAATAGGAGTCACGTCTCATCCAGCGTGGCGTCGTCCTGTTACGTTTCTGTTACGTAGCATGCTGTGAAGGATGTATAAGGCCGTGGCGGTGGACCCCTGACTTCTCACGTGGGCTTGCTTTCTTCTCAGTGACCTTAGTCTACTGCGCGGAGTACATCAATGAAGTGGCGGCGGTGAACTGGAGGTGAACGGCCCCGGGCACGTGGACCTTGTGTGAGACCGTCCCCATCAGCAGCAGAACACACCCAGGAAGCCCCCAGCTCTCGCTTATAAAGCAGCCCCAGCCCCGTCCACATCCCAGCCTCCTTCACGATGAGCCTTGGACGGTGGCCACCGTCGGCCCTGGAGGCCCCCGAACAGAAGCGCTCTTGTCCGTGACGGGGAGACCGAGATCCACCCGCGATTTACTTGGTCCTGAAAACACTGGTCCCTGGTTTCCGGGACACTGGCCATTCTGTCCTCGCCTGCGTGTCCTTTCCTGCTCACACACCTGGGCAAACCACTCCATGTCCAGTGAGCCCCATAAAGTCGACCCTTCCCCTGGGCCCCCCTTCCAGAACCGCCCCAGGTCTTCTGCTCCCTCGGGGCCCACAGCTTCTCCTTCTGGCTTCTTAGGACGGGGTCCTCGGGAGGCTGGAACGAGTCGGCAGGGGAGCGCCGCCGTCCCTGTGTCCCCGCAACCCGGGGGCTGATGTGGCCCGATCGGCACGCTGCCTCCCGGGTCTGCCCGCGGCACCCTGCCCGCGCAGGTCTCGGAGCAGAGTGACAGCCACGCCCCGGCCGCCGCGCCCTCCCGGCGGCTTCAGGCCCCTGTCATTGGGTCAGGAGCCCGCCCTCGGCCCCCCCACACGACCCGTCCCCCCGCTTTGTCTCTTCCGCTTCTAATTAGGACGCGCATCCTGACCACCCCCGCTGGGCTCTGTTCACTGTGGCCCCAGGGTGATGACCGTGTTGCTGAGTCAGTGACGTAAAGTTCGTGTCCTGCACTGCCACTGAGAGGGACGCTGGGGGCAGCCTGGCCCCGCCACGCTGTGTCCCCCTCTCCAGGGGCTCGGCCTGAGCTTGCATGGGGGCCGCAGTGCCCCTGGAGGGTCTGGGAATCGTCCCCCACGGGGTTAGGAGGGTCGCCTCGTAAAGGGACTGAGGTCGCCATCGTGTGCAGGCGGGGCTCTGCCCGCACCTCGTCCTCGTGTGCGGAGGGGCTCCTGAGACAGAGAGTATCGCGAGAACGCCATGTTGTGACGCTCCGTGATCTTTAAATCTTTCTTGAAACAGGTTGTTCTCGAAGTACCAGTATTTTGACTCGAGGGGCATGTTCATCTCCATAGTGTTCTCGGCGCCCGTGCTACTGAACGCCCTGGCCATCGTGGTACGTGTGTGCCGGAGCTTCGGGCCTCCGTCCTCCTCACACGTCCCGTGTCCACTTCTGACCGCGTCTCTGCACGGTTCTTTCCAGGTCCTGTGGGTGTGCAAGGCCCTGACCGTGATGACCGACCTGAGGGCCCTGCAGCAGAGGAGGAGGGCCAGGGGCAGGCCCGGGAGGAGTGACGCCTCGGATCCGGCCTCGCGCGCTCCTGGACTGCACTTAGACCAGCCTTTAGGACAGAGTTTGCCGCACGTCCACCAGGGCACTCGCCGGGCCTGCAGGGGGTCCCGTCTCTCCAGTTAAGTTGTAAGCAAACGGAACCACGCACGTCGCCACACGTCCACGGGACTCCTGTGACTGTGTGAACTACCAGACATCCGTCCACATGGGGACGGTGACTGAGTGAGGGACAGTGCCATGCACGCGTGGGCACCTCCGTCACCCCCATCAACTCGCATCACCTCCATCACCCCTATCACGCCCGTCACCTCCATCACCCCTGTTACCTCCATCATCCCCTGTCACCTCCACCCCCATCACCTCCATCACTCCTGTCACCTCCGTCACCCCGTCACCCCTGTCAACCCCCATCACCCCCGTCACCTCCATCACCCCGTCACCCCTGTCACCTCCATCACCCCTGTTACCTCCATCACTTCCTGTCACCTCCATCACCCCCTGTCAACCCCCATCACCCCTGTCACCTCCTATCACCTCTATCACCCCTGTCACCCCCATCACCTCCATCACCCCCTGTCACATCCGTCACCCTGGTCTGATCTGCATAGCGGTGGCCTCTCCATGTGGTGCTGCCACAGGACAACACGAGGGGCTGCCTTTCCTTTCATCCAGTTAGAGATGTGACGACCCTCGGAGGCCCTGGGTCGGAATCCACAGAAGCAGTGGCTGGATGAGCCCCTTGAGTTGTCTTTAGGAAGGAAAGTTGCCAGTAGAAACAGTCAACATTCACCTGTTTCAACTAACAGATTTTTTTATGGCAAATACAAAGATTGATTGTATTCCTGTGTTCCACCTTCTTTTTACCCTTTGGGTGTCCTGGGACGTGATGCTGTTGGTTGATCGGAGCAGGTGCACTATTTCTTTGTGATGTCCGCTCTAAACCAGCGTCTGTGCAGGATGCTCGTGGTCTTGTCACACCTGGAGCTGCAGCTGGAGGATGACGGGTGAGCAGAGCACCTGTCTAAACACACAGCGTTCAGTAAAGAGGATGCTGTTGGCTCCTGATTTGGGTTTAAGAAAATAGTTTGTGAATAGTTACCATAATTTTAACAAGATAAGTGAAATACATTCGTCTGATTTCAAAAAGAAAAGAAAATTTGTTCATATGAAAGCTTTAGAAGCTCAAAAGGTGACACCTTGACAGATTATGAAATTAAATCTTGAAATCCAGATATATAAAGGTTTTATAGGTAGTTATAAACTCTCAGTAGAGAAATTATTTCCTGAATTTTGACATTAGTTGTAGAAGTGAGTAGGTAGAACTTCCTAGATAAATCTACTGGAGATCTTAACCTGAAATTTTGTCCAGTCCCTCCTTGATGTCTTAAACTTCTGTACTGAACATTTTAAAAATTGGCTTAGGGGCTTCCCTGGTGGTGCAGTGGTTGAAAGTCCGCCTGCCGATGCAGGAGACACAGATTTGTGTCCCGGTCCGGGAGGATCCCACATGCGGCGGAGCGGCTGGGCCCATGAGCCATGGCCGCTGAGCCTGCGCGTCCGGAGCCTGTGCTCTGCAACGGGAGAGGCCACAACAGTGAGAGGCCCGCGTACCGCAAAAAAAAAAAAAAAAAAAAAAAAAAATCGTCTTAAAAAACAGCATCTCATGTGAAGTCAGATTTTAAATTTCTTGTACCTGACAGCATGCCTCATTGTGCATTTCTGGAAATTTCCAGTTCAGGGTGTCTAATGGTCTCATGGCTTCAGAAGAGTCCACTGCATCCCGAGTGATTTCCTCGGAGAGCAGGGCCGAGCTGGCCGGTGCCCTGGGAGCGCGGGTATGGTGGGAGGGGCTGAGGGCGAGATGGCTGGTCCCTTCCAGCCGTGCGGTCAGGCCGGGGCCCAGGGGACAGAATGCATGGATAGGAACATCCTGGCCTCAGCCACACAAGCCAAGGAGGTTCTGGGGCATTTTCCCTGTCCATAATTATTTGGGCTGTCTTAATATGGGACTGTCTGACTGAATCTCAGTTTTCCTGTGGTAGTAGTGTAATAGCATTGTTAACTTCGCGTAAGTTTGGCGTTAATGGCACACCAACCTAAAGACGTGACGTGGCCCTTTTCGTTCACTGGTGTGTGCAACTTTCTCGGAACAGTTTTTTTTCCACAAACACTATTTTTTAACTGTTTTTAGTAAGTTCACATTCAGTGGCTAATTCAGTGTTAACAGATATTTCTCTGTCCTGCTTGGGGAAATCCTACAAGCCAGAATTGTCCCCAGAGGGTTTGGGGTGTATGAGCCTTGCTGTGTGGGACATGACAGGAGAGGTTCACAGGGGGCCTCCTGGCCCGTTGAAGGAAAGCATATCCCCATTCCTGGTTTCCTGCGGCCCCTTCTCACCCCAGAGCTTTAGCAAAAGGGTGTGGATTTGGAGCCAGGGAAGGATGCCCGGTGACGTTGTTTGGGCATCTGATGGAAGTTTGTGTAAGTAAATGAAACAGACCACAAAACATTTACACATCAGCTAACACCTACATGAGATAAATAAGCAAAACTGTAAAGATGACAGTGTGTTTGTGACTGTTTTGCACTAACTGCGTGTCACTTGGCTGTCACCTTCTGCCGGCATCCTTACAGTCTCAGCAGGCGTCCATGAAGGGGTGTCAGGGCCCCAGTCTCTTCCTGACGGGTTCACTTGCTGAGAATTGTGGTGTAAACCACAGAAAATGGAAGGTGTTACCGTGAAGTTACTCAAGATGAGCTTTTTGCTCTTTAAATGGCGCTCTGCAGGTTGTTACTGATGTCAGTTATCAAACCAAAATAGTCAATTCAGTTAACGTGAGATCAGACTTGAGTGTTGAAGTCACATGCATTTAATAGTAAAAGGTGCAAAGTTGAAAAAAGTTGTAAATGCAGACAGTTTATATTTTGACAGTATAAAAGTTTATCCAAGAATCTCTCAAAACATACCTGGTATGTAATTCAAAGGTCTAACATTTTGAAATACATTTAGTAGAAATTTGTGGGATTTTGTTCCCTTTTCTGCAGCTTAGCAACCAGCCTCAGTCATCACCTCACTTCCTTTCGTGGCTGGTCGCCTGCTTAGGTTGGGCTAGTGACCAGGGGACCTGTCTCTCCAGCAGAGTGGTGTGTGTGTGTGTGTGTGTGTGTGTGTGTGTGAGACAGGCAGAGTGTCCGCTGCTTATTCCCTGGAGTCTCCATCTGGAGCAGAATAGCTGGCACTGAAAGCGGTCAGAGATGGGAGTTCAGCTGCAGACAGGATGGGTTTGTGTTTGCAGAGCTGTCACATCCGCACCCTGGGTCTTCACACTGTCCTGGGAGTTTTAATACCCCTGTTCCACAGCAGATTAAAATACACAATTATCTTAGATTCCAGAACAGGAGCCACAGAATATTGTGGAGTTCTGCACGATTGTAACGATTGACGTGTTCATGAGAAACTTCTCGGGAGTCGTGTGTGTGTGACGTGGGTCCAGGGAGGGTGCTTCCCGTGCTGAGTCTCAGCCCCGCGGAGGTGCCCTGGGAGTAGCTCCTCTTTGTAAGGTCCCATCTCCTGCGCGAGGAGTTCCCAGGGTCCCAGGGGTTTGCTTAGAAGCGTACAGCGTCACTCCCTGGGAAACAAGAGCCCGGTGGGAAGGGGTCTGCCTTACTTATTTAATAAGATCGCTGTAAGGACCAAAGCATCCGACTCATGTTAGATCTCCCTGCACTGCTCTTGCTGGGCTGATGGTAACGGGGGGTTTATCCAACGTCAGAATCGCCTGGAGCCCCCGGGAGCTGTGAAGCCTCAGCTCTCCCCAGGTGCCCAGTAGGAGGACGCGGACAGGTGACCGCAGGGCCAGGAGGCTTCTCTGGGCAGGTCGCAGGCGGAGCCCGACCTCCGCCGGTTCCACCGCGCTATGAATCCGTTTCTCAGCCTCCGCTCGTGTTTGCAGATGCGACCCCTAGGGGGCGCTAACATATTGTGTCACCGCCGGAGGCTGAGTCCAGGCCAGACGGCCTTGCCTCTAGGAGTGTGACGTCTGCTGTCTCGGGCTGAGGGCACCGAGCGGGACCAGCGGCTCTGAGTCCCTTTCTAAACGCGAACTAGGTTAACAGCGTCCAGACTATGTCGTGGCCCACGCACACAGGCACACGCAGACGTCTGGAGGTCAGGAACTCGCCCTCCTGTGACACGAGGGGACACCGCGCAGCCGCACCAGCCCGGCCCCGTCCCTCCCAGTCAGTCAATAAGCACGTTTGCTCGTGAACTGTCTTCTAGTTTCAAGCATGCTCTGCAGACAGGTTGAGCCAAGGAAAGGGGTGCTGTGGCTGCTGCAGGGGGGTTGCCGCCTAGTAACCCTCAGGGATGCGGAAGCAACGAGTTCACTCTTCACCCAGCCAGGCCCCGAGGCTGCGAACCGCGGGCTCCAGGCCTGTCTGGTCCCGGGGCGCCGCGGTGGTAGACGTGAGCTGGGAGCTGATGGAGTCCTGGTCATCTGCCTAGCCCGAGGGCCCGACCCCCCGTCCTCAGGTAGAGGAGGAGCCCGCCTCAGCCTGGACCCGCCTCCCTCTCCTCAGAATCCCTGTGTCGGTCACAGGCCAGCGCTGAGTCCAGCGCGGCTGGACTCAGAGCCCCAGGGCGTCAGATGGGGACTTTGGCCTTGAATCTCCAGCTCTGAGCGTCCGCTCTGCCCCTAAGTGGGACCAGCCTGCTGTGTGCTTCCATCTCGGCAGCTGTTTACACGTGTTCTGCCCGACGTTGCATGCCTGTGTCGTCGCGACACAGCAGGGACAGAGCTTCTGGGAACGCGGCCTCACGTGGGAGCGGCAGGATGGCCGGCAGTCCCGGGTCCCACGAGTTTCTTTTAAGCGTGTTCCAGCAAACGGATGCTTCTGTTTCCACAATTAACATTTAAGTTTATGTTTCAAAGTACAGTTCTCAGTCTAGAGATGCCAACATTTTTTCCCTACATTTTCTACAATGAAACTAGAAGGAAGGCTAATAACTGGAATTGAATCTATGTGGATTGGAAGCACCGGTGAAGGCTGAGGACAGGGCTGCCAGGACACACTGTACCTGTGACACGTCCATCGGGGGTGCCGGGCATCCAGCCTGAATCGTGATTTCGTGAAACGAGCAGGAATTCAGGGAGAGGGTCCCAGAGCGCAGGCCACGGCCCACCGTTCTAGCAAACGAGAAGCTGAGGTCGTGGGCTCTGGGGCTGCAGAACCGCCAACTCCCCGTCATCTTAGTTGCCCAGGAGTTTTCCCAACAGTGACAGGCGAGGTGATTTATGACCAACCCTAAAAGAGAAGATGTGATCTGGAATTTTCCCAAGATTCAACTCAAAAGCAATAATAAGGTACAGGTTGGTTTGGTTGTTTGTGTCACGATGAAAGGGCTAGAACTTCGGAGGTTACACGTCAGTTGATGTAGGTAACAACCCAAACTGCGATTTTAGGAGAAGACAAAGCTTTTCCATGAGAGCACGTGAAAGGTTAGCTTGTCTTTGCTTTTCTCACTTACCGGCTCGCCTGTGTTTTTTACTTGTTTCCGGGTCTTTGTTGGAAACATCAGCACTTCTAAGGCACCTTCATTAATTGCTTAGGCGGCTGGCGCTCCCCGGCCCTTGAAGACGGCCTGCCGTTTCCGGAAGCTCCTGGCCGTTCCACTGCAGCCTCTCCTTCCACTGCAGCCTCTCCTTCGGCACCACCGGCGGGTCCACGGCCACCTCTGGGAGGGCGTGACGGAAAGCCAGCCAGATTGGCGCTGAGCCGGAGGGGACGGCGTTAGGAACGGAGGCGTCCTAAGCGTTTCTCCTGAGCACCTTGTAGTTGAACAAGGCCCATGTGCGGAGCCGCCGCCGACCTGGATGAGGTGCCTCTTCCCCACCTGGGGCGCCGCCGTGTGGCCCTCACAACTGGACTCCGGGGTCTCAGGGGGGCCCGCAGAGCTGCCCCGCTGGCCCAGCCCCCTCGGGCCCCGGGGCCTGTCTACCCATCACCAGGGATATGCTGGAGGCTCCCGGGCATCACCTACCTCCGCCGCCAGACCCCGCCCACAGGCCCTGGTCCTCGAACGCCTCCGCTGTCCTGCCCCTCCGGGGCTCCCTGCTTTGTCCTAACCAAGGACGCCCCCCGCCACGAGGCTGCCCCTCCCAAGAGGGGCACACCCCATCTCAGGAGCCGCTTGCCCTCAGACAGGTGAGTTCCCTCCTCGGGCGGTCCGGCTGCCCTAAGATCGTCTCCCTTCAAATACCTGCCTGCTCTGGGCGCGCCATCAAATTGTAGGAATGCTGCCTCCACCCCGTGGGCCCTTCACCCCCGGCCTCACTCTCACGCGAGGCACCAAATCCCGCCACCTGGCCGCCTTGGAGCCTCAGCAGCCGGACTACAAGCGTTTACAACTTTCCCATCCACTTCCTCTCAAGTCCTGGCTGGAGACACACGTGTCCAAGGCTCCAGGGCGAAGCGTCAGAGAAGCAGGAGGGCGCCTCCCCGGAGGAGAGGATGCTGTAGCGGCTTGTGCCCTGAGGCCGTCCCGGGGGAATGGTGCCCTTCTCCAAGCAGCTCAGCTGACACACAGCTCTCACTTGTACTGCAACAGTTGTGCAGAATTTTGCAGGGAAATTACAGGAAATAATTCAAGTTTTAGCAACTGTCTTAGTTTCTCTGCAGAACAAACACCGCAGTGTAACCACTGAAAACAGGGCCGGGCTCTCCTCTCAGGTCTCAAGGCTGAAGTCGCAGCCCCGCTGCGCCTCGTCCAGGCCATGGGGTCCCCTGCCGAGTGCACGGGGCTGTCAGCAGATTCGGGGTCCCCGGCCTGACCTGCTGCCTCCTCAGGCCTCCCTGTGGCCTCTCCCGAGGAGGTCAGGCCGCCCCGGGGTGTCCCCCAGATGGAGCAGGACCCTTCCTTGTTTCTGCAAACCCCTTCACCGGCCCAGGCAGCCTCAGCCCGAGGGCAGTGGGCCGGCCCGGGGAAGGCGCCACGGCCGGGCCGGGTCCCCCGCCACTGACCCTCCTTCGAGGCAAGTGGAAATCATAACTGTCATTGTATTTGGCTCGCTTTTCAGAAAATTCAATGGCAGTTTTTGGAAACGTTTCTGATTTCAAGGTTTACGTGCCCTGTGGTTTAGGAGTGTAGCTAGCATTTTTAGCGCGTTTGTGCCAAGTTCAGCTCTGAAGAAACAATCCCACTTGCAGTCAAGTAAGCCATGGCTTCCAGTAGAACAGCTGTAGGGAAGCTCGGCGACCCTGTAGATAATGTTCCTTCCCTGCAGCACCTAGCTGCGGAGGCCTGGGGGAGGCGGGCGCCCGTCCAGCGCCCGTACCTGTGCTTGTCCAGCGCCCGTGCCTGCGCCCGTCCAGCGCCCGTGCCTGCGCCCGTCCAGCGCCCGTCCAGCGCCCGTACCTGTGCCCGTACCTGCGCCTGGCGTCCACAGTGCCCTGCTGCTCCCGAGAAGCCCGGACGCTCAAGGCCCCGTGTCCAGGAAGGGGAAGAACCAGGGGGTCCTGGCTGAGGACGCTCTCTGGGCAGGATGTGGCCCATGTCCGTGAGAAGGTGGACGCTGGCGAGAAGGAGGTGCTGAGGGGTTTTGGGTGGGAGAAGCAGCACCAGGGAAGAGGCCACATGAGGAGGCCTGGGGGGAGTTCACCCACAAGTCTGCACGACCCCAGCCGAGGGCACCCTGCGGCACCAGGCTCAGTGCAGGCGTCCCGTCATGAGGAGCTCAAACCCTAAGTTCAAGGCCAGAGCGCTGTCCACCCTGAGTCGGGGGTGTGGCCGGGGCTGACCCGTGTCCTAGGAGCTCCGGGACGGTCCCCACGAGGAGAAATGAGACAGCAGCCCCATTTCCTGCCGGCTCTCGGCTCGGGCCTTTACGTGGCTGTCCCACCTGCATGGACACCTCACGGAGGCCCCCAGGGGCACTGCCTCGGGCCACCCACGCAGGGTCCCAGAGGGCGTTAACAGCCCAGCAGGTCTGGCTCTGCACCCCACAGGCACTAAGTCTGCATCTTCCAATGGCATCTCTTCACTTCGCTTTGTTTTACATCATTTTGCATGAAATCCCTTTAACAGCCTGCAAAGCCTTTCCTTGCACATACAGAAAAAGTCTCACCATCAAAGGCTCATGGGGGGAAGCTCAGGACCTTGGAACCTGAGGGGGTCTCAGGCCCCCTGTGACGTTCCTCATGTGTTCTCATCCTGCTTGGCTACAAGTCCGTGGAGAGTCCAGCAGGCCTAGCACGCGGCAGACCCCAAAATGCTTCTTGAACTGAGAAAAGCGTTGGTTGTTTAGTTCAACCCTGGTTTTCCGTAGATGCTGCCGGGTTCTTTGTTGGGAGCAGTTTGAAGGGAACAGAACCAGTTCACGTGGTCCCTTGGTACCAGATGGAGGGGGTAGTGGACCCCTGAGAAGCTAAACCCACTGCAGTCCCAGGGCCAGAGTGTAACCGGGTGTTAAATCTGGACTCTGCAGAGTCATCTTTTCATGTCAGCCCATGGCAGGGGAGCTGGGGAATTCCATCACAGCCTCTCAAAAGGAAAACAGGCCCGTAAGTTCTATTTGTCAACTCCCTTTAAAAGCCGCAGTCCGTTGAGCGGCCGAACACGCTGTCATGTGGCATTAATTTAGAGCGTCGAGCTCTGTAATTGACCTGCACTTTATCGCAAGGCCTGACAACGCCCACGCCCCTGAGCTGCAAATGTTTCACAACCCGTTCCAGAGAATCACTCCCCAGATTCTGGGTACAACTGCTAGTGATTTGATTGTGTCACCGGAGTAAACAGGATAGTCTGAATACTTAATAAGTTTCCCATGGTTTTGGTATCACAGGAACCCCCTAACTAGGCTTGTAGCAGGAAAGGCTGGGAAGAAGCAGTGTTGGGAAACTGTCCTCTCTGCGGTCTCCCCAGACGGTTCCCCAGAAGACGCAGATCTCCTGGGAGCACACGGTCCGTCAGGATGGCCACCAGTCAAGAGCAGAGATGCCTCCAGGCCACGGGGGGCCGGTTGTGCAGGCTGACATCCCAGGTGCAGAGTCTGGCCTTTGCGGGAGGGAGTCAAGTCACTCCTCTGGACTGTCTTGAGATCCTGATCTAGAGGGAGAAGGCTCACCCCCACTGCCGAGGCTGGGCCTGAAGCCGGGCTGTCACTCACGGTGACCTCGCCGGACTCGCAGAAGATCCCAGGGCCCTGGCCAGGCGTGGAGCTGCATTTCGGCCCCAGCAGAGCCCTCGTGTGGGCCTGAGTAAGGGCACTGGCCACGCTGCCCCTTGGGGGTCCTTGGGGTGCCTGCAGCCTTGGGGTGTCTGCAGCACCTTCAAGGGCTCCCCCCCGCCCCCACCTGCCCTGGGTTAGCTCAGCCATCTCTCCTGGCTTTCGGTCGACCAGGTGGCAAGGGCTCTGCACTTCTGATTTTTAGAGAACATTTCGTTCATTCCTGCCCCCCACCACACTGGCATCTTTCAAGCAAGGCCCTGGCACCCAGGCCACACACTTCAAGGAAGGCCCTCGCACCCAGGCCGCACGCGATTCCTTCGCCTGGAGAACGTGAGCTGAACTTAGCGAAGGGCTTCCAGTGATAAGGACACGGCAGAGCCATGGGGTCACTTCCAAGACTGTGGCCATTTCCTGCTCTGGGGGAACAAGCCACCAGGTTGGAGAGGCCAGTGTAGCGGGAAGCCAAGGGCGACCCCTGACCCGCCACCCTTGAGTCTGAGTCCTGCGAGCGGTTGCTGGGATGACCAGTGACTGTAGTCCCCGCTGCCCTGTGGCTGCAGCTGAGGACCCACTGAGCCTGCACCCTGAGCACAGAGATGTGGTGGTCAAGGCAGAAACTCCCAGAACAGTGCAGACTGCAGACGGGGGTCACTGAGGCCCCCAAGGAGATGCCCTCTTGTCTCAGGGCCCCTGCAGAGCCCGCAGCGACGACCTGCACCGTCCACCCTTGGATTCTCTGCCACCAGCTCGTCCGTGGCCAGCACCGCTGCCCGTGACAGTGGCCTCGAGGTCTGGCACGTGGCAGCCGCTCCCACACGTGGAGGGGGTGTCTGGCGGCCCACGGGGGAGGGCGGTGGCACCAACATCCTGGGGTTTGATGCTGGTATTGGCTGTGCAGCCTCTTCTTTCTAAAATGGCCCAAAGTCTACCAGCTATGAGTAAATTCCTGCTTTGTTTTTACTTTACATTTTTTGAAAGGACCCAAGTTATGAAGACACATGACGTCAGCATGCTGCCATCTGGCTTCTGCTTCGAAGTTCCCAGCAGTTTCACCCTCCAGGGTCACCCCAACGGATTCCAGACCCTCACCTGCCCCCCACCCCACCGTGTTCTGGCTCCACCTCGCCGCTTGGCCCCCGACCCTGTCCCCACTCTCCCTCCGCTTGGTCCTGTCCTCCTTCACAGTCCAGGAGACAGGACAGCGCCTCGGGGTGGTGGCTGCAGCTTGCCGGGCGGCCCTGTAATGACAAGCAGCCCCCAGTTCTCAGGGCCTGAAACAGCCCAGGTCACCGCTGGGCTCGAGCTGCTCCAGCCTCCTCAGCGCCCCAGGCCTGCCCGGGATCCTGAACCTGCCGACGGGGCTGCCATGTCCCCACACCGTCCCAGCAGAGCCAGGGCCACTGCCCTAGTCACTCGTCACAGGGCAAGCCGTGCCCTGTCCCTCCCGGGGCCAGTCCAGGAGGGGGACCCAGCACCAGCCAGTGTCCGCCCGCTACTTCCCTGGAGGCTCGAGTGTGTCCGGTGCGGCGGGCAGAGATGAGCTCGGGTGTGACAACCCGGTTCTGTATCTCAGCTCTGTTTGCTTTTTCTTAAGTTTTGGTAAAACACTCAACCTCTCTGAGTCTCAGTTTCAGTTGGGTAAAGGTATGGCTGATATCTACCCACTGTGTTTCGGCAAAGATTAGGGAAAATCATGGAAAACAGACTTTTGTTTGGTGTCCAGAGTATTGACATTACTTAACAAATGCTAGCACATGTTATTTTGGTTTTAACCATCTCTTTAAATGCTTATATATTATCTGTCTAACCAGATAATAATTTCCATGAAGGTATAGTCTAGATCACACAAAAAAATCAAATAAAAAATGCTATTAGTTATTTTAAGATTCAGGGCTTATGTCGTTATTTCCGTGTCCTCCCCAGGCACCTGAACTAGTGTCCAGTAAATAGTTACTAAAGAAGTAAAGAGATTCTTCCAATTTGTTTTCTGGATAGTTCTACAGAAGCATGAAGTCTACAGCAAAAAAATGTTTGCACTGAACTATAAATTCAAAAGGGTATTTTAGCAAATGCAATGGCATGAAAATTTGAAATAATGATTTTTTTCCACCAAGACAGACATGCTTGGCACTAAAGCCTGTATTTTGGGAATACAAAACGGCCACGGTATTGACTCCCATGACAACTGAGTGTGTTTTGAGAGCTCGAGGTTGTACCTTAAAGTACGTGTTACTTCAGTCATCTGCAGTGTTGTACTTAATTCATTAAAGATGCATTTCAGTCATTTTGAAAATATTACCTCATCGATGTGGGCAAAGTGTTGCCAGGAAGTGTGACCTGCACAGTCATGAACCCACCCGGTCGGTAAGACTCAGGCGTCACCTGTGGTTTCTTCAGGTTCCCCCGAGACCCAGGCGGACTGGCCTTTTGAGTAAAAACCGCCATCAGCTCATCTGTGACCACCTATTTCTGAACTAACTGTTCCCCCATCTCAGCTCTGAGTCCTTCCTTTTTTACTCTTTTTTTTTTTTTTTTTTGCCAAATCTCTGTTAGAAAAGAATACTGTGGGAAGCCGTTGTTCTGCCATGTCGCAGATAACGGGGAGTAGCGATGTGGGAAGCCGTTGTTCTGCCATGTCGCAGATAACGGTTATCAGGGAGTAGCCCAAAGGCTATGTGCCACACATGCGCCACGACGAGCCAATATGCTAATGAAGGATCAGAATTGCAACCAATAAATTGTGAACAGCACATATCTTGTTGAGTTAACCAGCCAACCACAGGTTGCCACGGGTTATAGTGCATTATAAAAAGCCAGTGTGAACAAGGCTTGGGGTCTTCCTTCCATCTGCCCGAAACCAAGCTGTACTCCAATAAAGTGTGATGCGAGAAGAATCTAGCGTGTGGTGATTCGTCATTCTGCTGGTCAGAAGCGGCTCGCCGCAGAATACCACAGTTATAGTTTGTAAATCTGTATTTGTGAATACATAAATATTTTATTCTATTTGGCTAAAATTTTCATATAGAGAAAAATATTCTAAATACTTAAATTTGAATTATGTTTTGATGTTTCTAAGGGATGAATTGGCAGGCAAACTGGAGACTTCCACTTTTCTCAAGCTTAACTTTTCCGAGGCAGATACGGGGAGGTGACTCAGGAAGCAGTGACTCCTTTGCAGAAGGAAAAAGCGATTATTCTGAAAAACTAGAATGCATCTATGTGAAAAATTTTGGACTAAATTATCTCCTGCGCTTCCAGGCTCCAGCTGAAATCTGCTCTACAGATAGAAATGTCTTAATGTTTTTAAAAATTATGAATAAAATGCAAATACTGTTGCATTTCTAATTGTTAGTAACCATTCACGCTCAGTGTGAATTTGTTTCACACCAGCCCTGCGAGCTCTAGGGCCTGGGAAAGGTTCCTACTGTCTGGAGCAGCGTGTTGCTTTGCTGTGAAGTTAATGCAAAGTTAAGCCCTTCGGTCCATTCCCCTGCGCTGTACTGAGTGTCTGGGAGGACAGCCCCACGCCTATGAGCTGCCCTAACCAACTACACACGGTCCTGCTGTCTTCACGCTAGGAGGCTCTGTCCTGGCTCCGCACCTGGGGGAGGGACCTGCAGGGTCAGTGAGGAGCTGGGGGTGCGCCTGGGAGTGCTGGTGTCTGTCTGCCTGGTCTCATCAGCCGGAATCGCACGCACCTGAACCCACCTGGGAGCAGGGCCGAGGGGACATCCCCGAGGAGGCGCGGGCCGACCCTGCCCCATGCAGCACCGAGCACGGTGACGCAGGTAAACGTGTGTCCTCGTGTCAGATTCATAGTGAAACACGCACTGTGTGTACAAGCGCTTGTCACCTGAGCCAGGTGACTTTTCTCTTGGCAAAATCATCTTTGTAAAATATATATTATAAAAATATACAAATATATACATGTATATGTGAACTGAAAAAAATGCACATCCTAAAAGTTGAGAATGATGTTTATTTGGCGGACAAAACTGAGGACTTAAGCCCAGGGCGCAGCCTCTCAGTAGCGCTGAGGGACCGCTGTGCAGAGGTCGGGGAGGAACCAGGATCTACAGGGGTTTTTGCCACAAAGATCAGGTAGTTGGAACATTGAAAGATGACTGTTCATTAAAGAGAACCAGACATCTCAGGTTAATGAACTCAGCCCTTTTCTGTGCATGGGAAGAGGCAAGAGTCTGGGCTCACTGGAATCGTTCCTTTGATCCCCACCTCGGTTACCTGGGGCCGGGATCCTGTGATTTCCCATCCCGAGTCCCCGCAGGGGGCACCGTCCGGGCGGCTGTAATGGCGGATGGCTTGATGGCCGCAGCATCCTTTGCTTACTGACGTGGCAGCAATGTTTTTCATTCACAAATATAATGGTCAACATTTCCCAGTTATAGTTATCTTTAAAACTGCAAGGACCTGGTGTAACATTTTGATATTGTGATTTATAGTAAGAAATACATATTTGGTCAAAGTCCCACTCCTTAAACCCTTTGAACTTCCTGTGAGGAGAGCCTTGGGTGTCTTTTGTCACGTGAGTGAGGTGATGTTTGCAAAGCCCCCGAGGGTGGGGGCTGGGAGCCAGGGAATGCCCCCCGCCCCCCGCCCCCCCCCCCCCCCCGTCAGTCCCACCCCTGACCTCTGGGAGGCTGAGCTCAATCGCTGACTCAAGTTGGGCGTCTTGCCGAGGCCCCTGCAGCAAGAGCCCTGAAGCACGACCTGGAGGCCCAGGGGGCAGCTGAGGAGGGGCAGTCTTACAGGACTGAGCCCCTCACCTTGGGGTCGGAGGCCGTCTCCAGGCAGACCGTGTCAGGGCTGCGTCGAGCTGTAGGGCGCCCCGCGGGCCTCGGAGCCTTGCTTGGTGTGAGGAAGAGCCCCAGCCCTCGGAATTTGGTGTCAGAATTGGATGTAGAAGCGAAACGTGTTGTACTTCATCTAGCTCTTCACGCATTCACTCAGAAGTCACCCTGTGCGCTCAGTGGGTCAGTGCTGCCTGGAGACGCTGACCAGAGAGCGTTCAGAGCAGGCTGGTGTCGCTGACCTCGGTGGGCTGGTGTACGGGGCCGCAGGCCAGCGGAGAGAAGCAGGACCGCAGCTTGCGTTTCTGGGGAAAACAAGAGGGCCCGTGCGTGAGAAATGTAAAGAAAAGAGGTTCGGTGGGGTAAGAAAAATTTCATTGAGCAGTTTCGTCATTGAAACTACTGTGATTCATATCAGCACACACTTTCTGCGCTGAAATAACGTGAACGTCAACCATCTCTGATGGTCGGCAACGAGGGAGTGCAGACCTGGTGACCCAGGTGCTCTCAGGATGAACCCCCTTAACCCACTGGCTCCACACCTGGCAGCTGCTGCTGTATCGATAGATGTTCATCCCTGTTTCTCTAAAATCAGGCTTGGAAGGGACATATTTACACTCAGTTTCACACAAACCACCCGTAAAAATAAGCTCTAGTCTAACCCCGTAATGGGAGGCAACAGTCAGGACCGTGATTTCTCCCCAGCTGTGCCACCAGGGGCAGCAGGCCTGGCGCAGACTTGCCTGGGCAGTGAAATCAGCCCCAAGGCGTCCGGCCCTGCCCCAGGGCTCCTGCTTCTCAGACTGCTGCCCCTGGCTTGTTTGGAAGCACGGTCTGTGATTCCCAATCTCAGCTGCAGGGGGTGTGACGATGCAAGGCCCGGTGGGCCCAGATAAGGGCAAGGGCCCGTTGTTTTGCGGGTTTTGAGGCACTGGTTCTCACAGGGCTCCCCCTGCACCGCGTCTGCCCTGGGGCCACTGCCGTGCTCACAGGCAGATGTCTGGGCCTGAGACTCACCTGAAGGGATTGAGGGGGTCTGGCCGCCTGGGAGATTAACCAGGGCTTCGAGTCCGGGGCGGGAGTGTCCGCTGCCTAAGGGGAATCTGAACGTGGGCGATGGGCAAAGACCGTCCACCCAAGCCTCCAGGGGCCGCTCTTCTCACCGAAGGAGCAGGATGTTTCCTGATACACGACACTTCTGCGGGTCGACCCTCAATCAGAGAGCACACACGCAGCGGCCGGCAATGTACTTGTTTGGAGCCCGACCTCGCGGTGTCTCTGTGTTAATTCGTGGCCCTGGGTGCACACAGTAGGCTCCCCGGATCTGTCACCCAGTTAGAGCTGATTCGTTTGTGCCCAGGGCCCAGCAGACCCCCGCTGCCCAGCTGCACACCTCCCTCCAGCTGCGTGTGCCCTGCTTCCCGCGGCCTTCAAGTGCCCTCGGGCGACCTGGACTCCCAGCTTGCACTCTTCTCTGTGGGGCGTACCTGCCCCAGTCCCCAGATCTGGGTCCGCCTCTGCTAGGTTGGCTCCAACGATGTCAGAGGTCAGGTCTGGAATAAGATGTGTTTTAAATCCCAGGATTCCATTTGCACGATAATCTCTGACTTTATTTTACTGGTTGGAAAGGCTGATCTTGCAGTGATACTTAGTAATTGATAGAATTAATTAAATACATTTTAGTTTTGTGGGCCTATAGTTCTCAAGTTAGTTAATTTGGGGAATTTCCCCACATTTTGAAGGGTCAGTACCTCACCCAGGTTTGAGAAAAGCTGCCTCCCAGACTCAGCTTGTCTCCTGGACAGGGCCATGCCTGGCTCCTCTGACCGAGTCCTGAGCCACGTCTGGGTGCAGAAGATCCAGTTCTGCCCGAAGCCCACCAGCTACTCAACTCATGTCACTTCCTGTCTGAGAACAAAATAGCCACCCCTCTGCCCCAGGGCCAGCTACAGAAACAAGGCAAGAAAACGTGGAGGTGCCGGGCCCACCTGAACATCGTCACGACCTTCGGCAGGTAAGCTGTGTTCCGGGATCTCTCTCATTCACCCCAAGAAGGTGACCCTTCACTTCAAGGTCGGCCCTCCTCAGGGAGCTCAGGGCAGACTCGGAAAGGGTTGAGGAAACCAGACTCAGGACGTCGCCTGTGGTTGCTATGGTTGGCCCGGGGTGAGTGGCTGCCCTTCTGGAAACTTCTCGCCCACACACGCCCAGACATTCACACCTTTCGTCCCAGAATTAAACTGAGGCCGTCTGGATGCATGGCCACGAAGGCGGACGGGAGGTTTCTGAGTTCCAGGCCCGCGCACAGCGGATGGCAGGCGAGAAGTGGATTCTGGTCTCAAGTCCGGGAACTGTGACGGAAGATGCAATAAACAGTGCGGATTTCTCACATTAGAATGAGTGAAGGGCAGGACCCTGGGTGGGTTATGGGCGTGTTCACCCTGAGACCACCCTGTCCTCAGAGAGGGCTGCCGAGGCCCCATGGGGGTGCTTTCCTGATGGGGGCCGTTCCCTGCAAGGCCCTGCCCTGCCCACATGGCTCCCCAGCCCTGCCCCCCGCTCCTCAGAAAGGAGGGCCCCCAGGAGGAAGAGTTCTTTGACTATGTCTCTCCTTGCTTCAGTCGGACCTGTTTACTGGGCTCCACAGAACCCACGTGTGCCCTGTTTCCCTCCCAGGTGCGTGTAGGAAGCAACCTGGTGACACGGACAGCTCCTGCCTCGCGTTTCCCCACCTTAGTGAGCAACTCTGGCTCAGACCTCTTACTCCGGCGCCTTCAGGAGTTAGGCAGCAGGTGGCACTGCAGGGTTTCTCTTCCTAAGTTGCCCTTGGGGAGCCTGCAGTGCCTCGACGGGCCCAACGCTGCTTCTCCCCGCTGTCCTCCGCTGCTGACCAGACGCCCATCGCCCACATCAGCCTCACCCTCGGCGAGGCTCCAGGCCAGCGTTCCCACCCTGACGGGGTCACAGGGACTTCGTCACCGCTTCAGTGGAAAAGATGGGGTTAGTTTCTAGGATGTCACTTCTGAAGCTAACAAATCCACGGCTCAGTGGCCCTTGCTGGTGAGCTCCGTGGTTTACCACCTACCGCACGGAGCACATCTCCTCTTATTTACCTTAAGTTCTCGTTTTCTTCAGTGTCACATGTTGCACTAAAATCCCTGAACTTGAATTTGATGATTCAGGTCATTCTGTCTTTTCTCCTCTGTTTGGTGATTTCAGAGTCTTTCTTGGCTGGTCTTTTCAGATGAAGGGACCCTGGGTTTTCGTCCCAGCGAGAAGCGAGGAAAGTCACAGGCGTGAGGACAGCGTGGCGATAACACAGACCCGAGCAGCGGGGAGGCTGGAGAGCCAGCGGGTGGGGGTCCGACGAGTCCGGGCAGCAGGCTGCGTGCAGGCCGGGGATGCCGCAGGGAAGCCCGCTCTCTGCAGACACGATGGCGAGGCTGCCCTGTCCCAGGGCTGTAACCACATCCACTCCTGTCTCTCCAGCCACGCGTAGGTCTGTTCTCTTGGGTTCGAGCTTGAAGCCTTTCCTGACTTCCCCCTTCGTTCTCTCCGTAAACCCTCTGCCCCAAACATCCCTCCTCCCCGGTCCTTCCCTGGCCACTTTGCAGCTCTGCCACCGTCTCCAGGTCTGGTCACTGCCACGTCCTCCATGTTTGTCTCAGTCATCAGTTGTTCAGACCCACAGGGCTCCTCAAGGCTGGGCATTTCCCACCTCCCACTGCTCTGGGGGACCAGCCCCCACACAGCACCTGCCTGGGCTTTCTCATCTTCAGTGTTGGTCACGGAGTTTCCTCCGGATGAAAGGTCCTCCTCGCTGATCTGCACCTACATTGAACCTGCCTCAGCTCTGCTGAGCTCCCACCTGCCGTGGGAAAAGTCTCCGAGTGACGGCGGCCGCTGGGTCTCGTGTGGAGGGAGCGAGGATGCTCTGAATACGTCTTGCTGAGCAGCTGCACATCGGCTGCCCTCTCCTCCTCCCGACGGAGGGAGAACAGCCCCCAGGGCGGCGGGAGCTTCCCACCCAGGAGGGAGGGGTCATCGGGTGGAGGTGTTTGATTTCATCGAAAGCTGGAGCTTCTTCCCGTCCCATTACCAGCAAGAGCCCCTCAGAACGTTACACCTGCCGAAACCTGGGAGTCACATGGCCCCGTCATGAGCTGTTTCCTGAGAGATCGGGCTGAGGACGAAGCCCTGGGTGTGGATGCCTGACCCCGTGTGGTCCTCGGACCAGCAGCTCCTGCCTCTCCCGGGCGCCTGGAAGCTCCCAAATTCCAGCCCAGCCAGGCCTGCAGGTCAGAACCCTGGGTGGCCGGTGTCCCCACCACTTGCTCCCCAAAGCCACCTACATCTCATCGTTTTCACTCCTGCGGGAGCGGTCGTGTCCCGTGGGGCGTTCGGCACCTGCAAACCCCGGGGGCTGTCAGGGCCAAGCATCTCACCTCCATTCCAGAGTAAAGGTGTCAGCCTTTTCTAGAGAAACACAATGAGCCACATTTCGTTTGAACATTCTTCTGTCTCTCAGACTGTCCATTCTAACAAGATAGTTTGTCCGTCAGCTGGTGAGATCATCACTTTGACCCCAACTGTAACATTAATTGTGAAAAGTAGCAGCAGGAACTAGTAACGGTAAAACTAGTAACAGTGCTTTCTTTGGATTTATTGCTAAACACGTGTGTACATATTACCTGATACACACAATATTGCACGAATACACATATGTGCAGTATGTAAAGGCCAAATAAGTGGTCGATGTGAGGTAATATTTCTAAGTCCCTTAATTTCGTCCAGCAGAATGCATTCATCTACCGCTAAAACTGTCATTTTAAATAGTAAGCTAAACATACCATTTAAGAATAGGGTTATAAAGCTCTTTTTATTTACAAAATAATTAAAACCAATTTCATAGTATAAGAGAGATTTTAGTCATTGTGAAATAATACATAAATGTAAAGTTGTGATTTTTAAAAACTCAGTGTCAATGACAGATATTTAAGGTAGCAGATTTAAAGTCTTAGTAATACAGACATAATTGACTTTAAATGTAATGTTTTATGGTGTTTTCACTTAAATAGGTAATCTCAGTCCTTGGCAGTTATTATAAATAGTGAGGTGTATGGTGTGCATTTCTTCTTGTAATACATGTTCAGGACCACCTCGTATATGACAGGAGACCAGGACCCCTCAGGAAGGGACAGGAAGAATGAGAAGGGGACAGGAGCTGATCACAGTCCAGGTGTGTGTGTTCGGGGCATCATTATTCCTTAATTAAGGCCGACATAAACCACACACCACGTTTGCTGGAAAACAGACTCATTCATACAACACTGAGACAGAGACAAGTAGCTTGATATTTAAGTCTTCAGGTTCTAAGAATGTGAGTGGAAACAAATGCAAAGACTCAAAACTTGGAACGGGCACAACACAATATGATCCTGAGGTCAGGCACCCCGAACAGAATGGAATTGAAATAAAAGAAACAAATTAAAGTATATGGAGGATATCAGTGTGAAGTATAGTGAGGGAGACGGTTTTGTTAGGAAAATACCGAGACCTGAAACTTGACCGCAGGGACTGAGTAGTGGACAAGCAGGACGGCAGGATGGATGGAACCACGTCTCAGCTCCGTTCTCCCCTCCTCCCCTCCTCTCTTCCTCTCACTGGGTCTCACTCTCTACCAGAAGGAACAACAGGCATCTGATGGTCAAAGGCATATAAACAGCCATCGGCGAGCAAGGTGACTGGAGCCACACATTAGGGAAGTTGGTAGAACATCTTGGCTAAGATGCACTTTGGAACTTTTTGGCATTTGAATGGAAAATGAGGAAATACAGGAATACATAGAAATATAAGTAAATGCATAGACACGCCCTCTCGTACCCTTTCAAGCGATGCCCCTCCCCTGTCCCGGGAGGCCGGCCTCACCTCCCGCCCACGTCGCCCAGGTCTGACCTCTGAGACTCCTGCGCCATCATCTGCAGCCCAAGTCTTGGGGCTCCTGCAGCTCAGGGACCCCAAGGCAGGGGCAGGCTCTGAAGACCCCAGGAAGCTGACTTAGTGCACACGCAGTTCTGGCGCTATCCTCCCACCACAGAGACTCCCATCCAGGCGGTTTCTAAGCCTTCACATGAAGTGTTCAATGTAACAAGATTTTTTCAATCAAGAATTCAAAACTCAGAATAAAATCTCTGTTGTCTTAGTTAATAACCCAAACACTTGCAATCATAGTACTTACACACTCCATGCTTACCAAGACAATGCAACAGTATTTGCTTTCTTTCATAATCTTTAATAATCTATTTCTGAGCATGATATAAACTCTTTATACCAGAGGGTCAGTAAGGTATAATTAATACAAGTGCGTGGATTTCAAGACCTGAGGGTCACAAGAAGAGTCCCGCCTGGAGTGAGTGCCCTGTGTTCGCTGCTTCTCCTCTGAATTGCCCCAATTCCCACGGGCTACAGCTTCCTGGTCAGGTCAGAAGGTTCCTGGTCTGACAAAGTGGTGACAAGCTCCAGGGACAGGACAGCCACCTGCCAGGACTGTTCACTTCTCCTTATCTTGGGGCTGGAAGCCAAAACAACTAGGTTCTTTATCCTAGCAAGACCAGGAACTTTATCCTAGCAAGACAGACCAGGAACAGGGTGTCTTCTGACAGGTACAACGTCTGCCTTTCACAGGGAGCGGGGCCAGGAGGGTGAGGGGCGACTCTGTCCGAGCAGAGCTGTTGAGACCTTAGCGTTCACTTTCGCGTATTTCCAAGGCCTCACAACACAATCCGGGGTGTCTAGAGACAGTTTCAACGGTGTTGTGCTGCAAAGCTTCGGGTCTTGCTTAAAATCTAAAATGTCTTTGCGACTCTTTCCTCAGGAGGCCCCTTTTCCTCCTGAGCTTCAGTTTCTTGCTACAAAATTAGATTTTTGTTCAGACAATGTTAAAATTCTGTTCCTTCTTTAATGTTTTATTGAAGTCCTTTGCTCCAGGTCATACAAACAAAAACTGGTTCGAGGAAACAAAAAATCTGCATCAATCACACCTGTGCTTTTCCTACATCTAAACACTTCATCGAAAACTTCATTGATAATTGCATTAAATGCTGTGTCTGAGTGAAGTGGTTTAAACCGACAAAAAACCGCGGTTGGAGAGACACTGCTCTCAAACACACATGATTTTGCAGTCGTTCACGGGGACATGCCCACCACATGGCACAAATCTGCACCCAACGCTCACCAGTGTGAATTAATTAACTTTATCTGAAGAATGTCTGAGTTAATTTTATTATGGTTAGATCTATAAAATAGCTATATTTTTGTGAGGAATAACAAAATTCAAAATGGACTGATTTTCAGGATAGCTCACACGCACACACACTCACTCAGAGAAGTGCACAGCAGGGCGGGGAGCAGACCCGCCGTGTCCCTCAGACACGTGGACGGAGATTTTCATCACTGCAGGCCCGAGGGTCGAGCTGCCCGCACGACGGCCTGAGGCTCCTGGAGGAACTGCCTGGCGGGCAGGAAGCTGCCAGGTCACACTCCCTGCCCCCCGAGATGACAGTGCTGGCGGCCGGGTGGTGGGAGCGCTATGCGGGGGCGGGGGGGCAGTGTGAAGGGCTGTCCCTGTTGCTGGGAGACGTCCCCCGACAAACCTCATGCAGCGTCTCCATCTCAGAGCCTCTGTCCCGGGGGAGCCGATCACCCACCGGAAGCATCTTTTCTCCAGGAAACTGTAGACACAGAGTCTAGGAGTTCACAGAGCTTGGCAAATCCACTCTTCTGGTTAGTCTTTGTAGGGATACACACGGGCTGATCGCAGGCACGCACATGTATTAGCATCTGGACCCTGGCGAGTGTTAACAAGGACTATAGGATACAGAGCAATTATATAATATACAATATATTATATGGTGCAAAAAGTTATTCTATATATTGTGTATTTAATGTACTATATTAAATATAAAACACATAAAAATATGATATATTGTTTTTAAGAATTAAAAAGGAAACATAATATACATTATAATAGTGCCTCTAGTTGCGTATTACAGTATATCATATATTTCCTTTTGCACCACCTCAGTCCGTGGGATCCATGGTGGTTGGGTGACGGCCTCACCCTCGGTTTTCCCACATCTTGTGAAAGCAGAAGGTCACACCGAAGGTCAGGCTGGGGCCCTTGATCGAACGCGGACTGATGGCAGCTCTGTCTTAGCTCCAGCAAAACTGGTCCATGGGGATGGAACCCCCTCTAGGTGAGTGCGGCCTCTTCTCCAAACCTCAGTGCATTGACCAGCCAAGAGGAGGTGGCCTGGAGCGAGGGAGAGGCCGACCTGAGCCCACCCGACCCTGCTGAGGGTCCTCCAGGAATTGGCGGGTGTCCCTGGAGAGTGCCCACCTCAGCCCTCACCTCAGCGGTGATGGGGAGATGGACGTATGAACGAATAACACAGAGAAGGAAAACAGAAGTGAGGATGTGTAAGGTGCCACGATGTGCCTAGAGCCCGTGCTCCGCAACAAGAGGAGCCCCTGCACCACAATGAAGACCCAA
Organism: Phocoena sinus; assembly: GCF_008692025.1. Taxonomy (NCBI): domain Eukaryota; kingdom Metazoa; phylum Chordata; class Mammalia; order Artiodactyla; family Phocoenidae; genus Phocoena; species Phocoena sinus. The sequence continues at coordinate 402,086 of NC_045775.1, read as the reverse complement.
CACGGCCAAAAATAAATAAATAAACAAACAAATAAATAAGTAAATAAATTTTTTTAATTAAAAAAATAAGAACTGGAACCTAGACACACGAGGGTGAGAAGTGTTTAGTCCCTTGGGGACCATGGTGGAGGGATTGTTGGCTGTACTCTGAGATCCGGTGCTGCTGGACAGAGAAAGAGGCAGGACGGCACTGACACCCCAGCTGCCCTCTGGTCCTCTCCTCTCAGGATGAGCTGCTGGGGGTGGGCAGACAGGTTCACGTGAGCCTACCTGTGGGACTTCAAGGTGTGACCCTGTTACTGTGACACAATTACCAGGGCCTCTGACAACACGATTAGTCTCTGGCATCACTAATCGACAGTCAGCATCTAGCTGGTAAATAACCACATTTAATTAATACTCTAGAGGGCTGGGAAAACTCGATTTCCACGGTTCTCTGTCCTTTTGTGCAAACACAATTCTATTTCCCGTGCTATTTAGGATTTCTGATAACATGTAAAGTCACGAAATGAAATTTAAAAATAAACAAAGTGAATTGTGAAAGTCTTGTGGTGGGATTTTTTGTCTAAATCCGAGAACTCGCCTTTCTCTCCCCAGGCCAACTGGAAAACCATAAGTACAGGTAACTCTGCGTAGCGGATGGAAATGTGAGCTTTACGTCTGGGAGAACAGCAGGGCCTCCTGCATCTCTCTGAGAACTCAGCCAGGACCCCCTCCATCCTGGCGCCTCTGTCCACATGCAAGTGTGGATGCTGAGGGAGTTGGGCGCCTCAGACGGCACACCTGCTGCTGGCCCAGGGGCGGGAGGCATCCCAGCCTCCAGAACGCCCCGTCCTCTTCCTTCTGGAAGGTTGAGGCTGCTTCCCCTCGTGAAAGTGTGAGGGAGAAACAGCCACAAGTACCATCTGATAAAAGTCCCTTCCTGGGAAGAGGAAACAAACACGGAATTTAGTCTCTAGCGATCAAGCAGGGTTCCCGTTGTTTACGAGCTCAGGTTACTCCCCAGCCCGCCGAGATCTGTAGCAGGAGGACACCCTTGGCTGAGAAACCTGATGGAAGTCAGCACAACCCCCTTGTCCCTTCAGTCGACACCAAAAGCCCCCAGGCCCCGTGACAACGACGCAACCATTCCCTGTGACACCAGCGTCACACCCACGATGGTCAGGTGTGGACACTGGCCACCCGCGGGCCTGGCCGGGCGGAGAAGGGGGCCCATCATCACGAGGACCCTAGGAGGCTGAGGGATTTCACTATAAAATGAGGCCCGGTCCCGGAACACGGACCAGTGATATCTTGCGTTTGCTCCTGGCCTGGCGAGAGCGCTGGGAGGGGATGGAGGGTGGCACGTGGCTTCTGAGCACACAGTCCTGCAGGGCAGACCCTCGGCGAAGCCACTTCCCCGGGAGCCTCCATTTCCTGGCAGAGGCGGCAATGGAAGCAGGCGTGGATCTAGAGGAGGCGCGTGTCTGAGCAGCGGGGCAGAGTCTTCCGGCCTCAGTCTCCTCCATGTAAACGACCGTGCTATCTGCACCATGATCATGATGGCATTGTCACCAAGATCACCCAGTGCAGGGCTCAAAAATCTCTCCAACACCAGCAGAGGTCCATCCACCTCACTACAAATAACTCAGTTTCATTTCTTTTCATGGCTGAGTAATAGTCCATCGTATACATGAACCACACCTTCTTTATCCGTTCATCTGTCGATGGACACTTAGGTTGCTTCCGTGTCCTGGCTATTGTAAATAGAGCTGCAATGAACACTGTGGTACATGACTCTTTTTGAATTATGGTTTTCTCAGGGTATATGCCCAGGAGTGGGATTGCTGGGTCATATGGTAGTTTTATTTTTGGTTTTTTAAGGAACCTCCATACTGTTCTCCATAGTGGCTGTACCAATTCACATTCCCACCAGCAGTGCAAGAGTGTCCCCTTTTCTCCACATCCTCTCCAGCAAGGAAATATAGATTTTATTTTCATTTTACCCTCAGATATACATGGGCCCCCGGACCCCTAACAGCTCAGGCATGCGGCTCTTGTGAGGGATGCGAAAGGCCAGGCCCGAGTTGGGTCCAGTTGCTGATGAGATGCTTGGGTCCCACTTCTTCACCAGAAGCCAGTGTCTCTTCCTGCACTGCTGGGAGGACTGAACGATCTTTAAGGACCAAACCTTGGCTGTGTCCCTTACCACATGCAAATCAAAATAAATCAAAACTGGAAGCACATTCCTGATAACCGGCAAGATTGTGTAGCTATTTTGCTAGCAGCCATTCAGTGACAAGATGGACACCTAAGTAGTGCTGATGATTTATTGTGACATTCATTCTTGTGAAAAGAGGCAAATTAACTCTGTGAGATTCATAGAGAGCCCAAGCGAATTGAGTTTTTGTTTGAAACTAATACTACTCTTCGTTTTGAAGTGTTTTTTACAATCTTGCTTTACTTTGATAGCAAATAAAAGACGTCCAACTTTTAAGAATTTATACCATCTTTTCATGGTGTGGGATTAGCTCCTCCTGCACTTGGATTGTTTATGCTGTGGAAATGGAAATTTTTGCACATGGAAGGGTTTGAGAAAACACCATAAATACACGATGGGGTTTATTTATGTTGGTGCCTGGGGATGCACAACGATGTGTTTACATTAAGTTTATAGTCATTTACGATAAAACACAACAATTGTTTTAATGGAACTGCGGGCGGTGGCAACGTAAGGGAAACAGATTGTGACCTATGCGCCTGTAGCCTTAGAACCAGGGACCCCAGGGGAGCCTGCCGGCTCTCCAGGTGGAACCTGGTCTGCGGGTTCTCTGGCAGTGATGCTCTGGGCGTCTGGGGAGCCCACCCCACCATGCCCTCTGATCTGCACTTCATGTGGCCGCTCTCATCACCCTGTGCTTGTCCAGCTTGATGAGCAGACGGTGTGAAAACTGGACCATCTTCTTCTCTCCCAGACACTTCCAAATGGTCCAACAAACACAATTTTTAGGAGACCATGTTACCCCACAGGTGTTGCTCTATTAATCTGCAAAAAACAGTCCCTCAGGATGTAAACATCAAGGTACTTTTGGTTACCGGTGACAGAATAAGTAAGCGGCCTTATTTTATTTGCTGGAAAGGAAAGAGTCTATTCAGGGACTCTGTCTTGCTCTGCTCTGGCCCAGTTGTCTCCTAACAAAAACGTTTTTCTCCGTTACCACCTCCACGTTCGTGTCACAAACTAAGAGAGAGAGAGGTTCCCTTTTGATGCGTGTGCATCCCCCGAGGGGCACAGGCACCCTGGTCATTTCTACGTCAAAGGGATGGAGGCTCCCTTGGGTGCACGTAGCAGAATCCACAGCCTGCGGGGGTCAGTGGGTCAAGCAGTCTCCACAACTCTCCATGGATGGGCTGGAGCAGCAGTAGGGGGCCCCTGGCAGAGACAAAGGGGGCACGCGTCTCATTTGCTCCCGATGGCACGCATCTCAGCACCCTTCCCTTCTGCTGTCCTGCAGTCAGGGAAGGAGCCGCCTTTTCTCCAGGACAGTCGCTTCTCAGAGGCATTCTCAGGGACACAGCGGGGCGGGGGCCACAGGCTCCTCCGTCTCTGACTTCCTGTGCAGACTGGCAGTGCCTCCACTCAGCTGTCAGCACAGCATCTCTGATAAAAATCTGGTGTTTGGCTGGAGCGCACGGTGTCTCCCCAAAGGACCAGCCCATCAATGGGGTTTCATGCCTGCATCCCAGCATCCGTTAAGGACAATATGTTACCAAAATTAAACAAAAACAAAACTCTTCCCTGTGTGAAAATTGTGACCTCAGGAAGTAGAGGGAAGTGTAAAACACAAACATATAGAATTAAAGCTTTGTAATCCATACACGTATTTTGAATTTGGTGATTTTTGCTGTGTACCGTTGCCGCTCCACTTGTCAGGTATTTATTGATATTATTTAGCAACGTAATATGGGGCTAAATAGTGTTGGCTCAGCAATACCAGAGATAAAATTACACATGTTAATGAGTAACAAGAAGGATGAAGAATATCTTTTCAAGTACTTTTGGTAAAAACTGAGAGCCACCGCCGGCTTCTGTCCTGCTCTGTTGCTCTGTTGTCGTGTTTCCCAAACGGTACCTGAGGGCAGAGCCAGGGCTCACACCCCTCGGCTCCGACCCAGCACCTCCCTGCTCTGTGCGCATCAGGGCTCTGGGGTCTCTTTTCCCTCTGTTCCCTGACTCCACTCCCCTCCTCTTCCTTCCTGCCCATCAACATCCTGGAGTGTGCAAGACGCATCCCTTCTGTCCGTGTCACATAAACTGTGTGCTCGAGGTCTGTGGTGTATACTTAATAAGGCCATTGCTTCAGCAGGGCCATCCTCATCTGCAGCTGGTCCACAGGACATCCTACAACCAGCACAGTTTGGGGCCGCTACCACCTTTGCACTAAGGCATCTGCCATTCTACCCACCGCTGCTTTGTGCGTGGTTGGTTTTTGCTTCTTTTTGTTTTTGTTTCCCTATCAGTGGCAATCTCAACACAGTAGAAAAAACATATCCAAGTATTATTTTGAAAATAGTTTGGCTTCAGGAATCTCTCAAAAGTGTTTCAGGGACCTCAGGACACTCGGATGTTGCCTTGCAATTTGGGGACCACTCTATTCAATGTTATGTTAAAGAAGTATCATATTTTTAATGTGTCGGTACATTCTTTTGCAAATATTTAATTTTCTGCATCATTATTACTAAATAAAAGTGATTTGTAGTCATTTTGTTTCTGGAATCAATGTTTTACTCTCAATAAAGATAATATGGAAGTTTTCCCTTTTTTCCTGTGCTCTAAAAATAATTTAGGTAGCATTGGGATAACCAAATTTATAAAGTTTAATGGAATTTGCCTGTTAGACTACCTGGGCATTTTGCTTTCTATAGGAGGATTCTTTATTAACGCAATTTCTTTTAAGGCTATTGGTTTCAAGTTTGTGACTCTACCATGGTCAAATTTATAAATCTATAAAATGAAGTTTTTAATTTCTTCTGGTGTTTGCATTTTATATGTATAAAGTTGCACGAAGTGTCACCTTGCATTTTAAAATTTTCTTCTGATCCGTGGTTACTTTTCTAATTTAATCCATTTGTCTTTCTCCTATTTTCTGGATTAACTTAGCTTATAATTTTTACCTATTTTGTTGATTTTTCACAGAGATGTAGTTCTGATTTCTTCTGCTCTTTGTGTTGTAATTCATTCATTTCTTCCTTGATCTTTACTTATTCCTGACTTGTGCTTTCTTTTTTATTTTAGGAGAGAAAATGTAATATAAAGAACCGGTTAAATCGTATTAGACAAGTAGAAAAGCAGACAGTGAGCTATCAGAGGTAGTAACTGCAGGAAAGAGATACAGCCTGAGGGGTGGGAAGACAGGGGAAGAAGTAGGGGCTCTTAGAAATGGGGACCCAGACTCCTGAGGGGACACACCTGTGGTGGGTGCTGGTATATCCAGGGGCCCATGATGAGCTGGTTCCGGGGACGTGGAAAACCTGGAAATTGGAACCAGTTACTACTGACACCCACCTACTCTATTCTGACCCTTCCTTTTAGTTGTTACCTTTTGGATCTTTTGATTTAGGAATGTCTCTTACTTACGAATTAGTGCTGAAGTTTGCTCTGTTAGTCAATGTAAAGTCTTTCACTAAGTGCATTGAGCACATTTACATTCACTGATCTTGGCATTTTAATCTCAGTTTTGTCATCTGTTTTGTGTTGTATTTATGTGTCCACCAGGCTTTGAGATGGTCTCTGTCTGTCCTCCCCACTTAAGACATATGGTTTGGTTTACAGAGAAGTTTGTATTTCTGTTGTATTGTTTGCTTTATCCCAGTACTTTTATTTAACATCGTCGGATCCTCTTTATTTTGAATGTTGGTTCTCCCCCTTCCTCCTTCCTAGTATTTAATTTGAAGTAACATCTTTTTACTGGAATTCAGTGTCTCTCAGGCAACTGACAATTTTTTTCTAACTTTTCACATTCTCTTTCAATTCTGCCCCCCCATTTTTAAATGTTCTCTATATTATCCTTTATTTTAGAAATATGTATCAACTGCCTATAGAATTTGCTCCCACATTCATTTGCTTTTATTGTTTTTGAAGATGCCTTTACAGTCTTCTGGCTTCTTTTGTCCTATTAAAAAGTTAACTATCTGCCTCAGTTTCTGCTTTTATAAAATGGAATAGGTCTTTTCTTTCCCAGGCTGTTTTTAAGATTTTCTGCTTGTCTTTTTATCTTTATATTTTGGAATATTATTTTGATGTGCCTTCTTTTTTGTTTATTCTTGTATGCTTATTCTGACTGGGGTTTATGGGATTCTTGAATCTGTGGCTTGATGTCTTTCAACAGTTTGGAGGAATTTTCATCTTTTCAATGATTACTTCTCTCCATCCATCCCTCCTGTCCTTCCAGAACCCAGATTACAAATACAGCAGGGCTTGCACTTTGTTCCACAACCTCTTATGCTTTTTGTTCTTATGGAATCTCTCCTGGGTTCTCTCTGTGCTTTGTTCTGAGTATTACCTCTTTACTGTCTACTTCACTAATTATCACTTCTAGTTAGTTTACTGAGTTATTGATTTCAGCTATTGATTTTTTAATTCTAGAATTTCCAATAGTCTTTTCAAGCTTCCAATCCTCTTCTAAAGTTTTTTATTTGATAATTTCTAGCACATACTAATCACAGGTATTTTAAGTTTCATTAATTCCTACTGTGATATCTGGAATTCCTTTAGGAGGTATTCTGGCTGAGATCAGCCCTCAGGATCCAGGACACCTGCAGCCCCGCCTGTCAAGCTAGTGAAGAAGGATCCTACTGCTGCCTCTGTGGCTGCTGGACAATGCCAGGCCAGCAGGTGGTCAGCCAACAATCCTGGAACCTCACGATGTGGAGTCCTGAGCAGCTGCCTGGCATAACTCAGCTCCTTCATTACCATGTGTTGGATTTATCGAGTGTTTGCTGCATAATGTCTCTGACGCACCTAGGCCGGTAACTGGAGTTGAAAGCCAATAGGGCCCTTTCCCATCCCCGAGGAACTCAGAGGAGTGGCCCCTGCAGGCACATGTCAGAGTTACATGGCAACTTCAGTCTCTGGAAGGAGCTCACAGAGCACACTGGTGTTCTGGGACTCCGTGCTCTGAGTGGGGTAGATGTATCAGGTTATCCATGCACCTTTATTGTGAGAAGACCTACCTCCCTGTGTCCAGCATGCTCACAGGCTGTGTGCTGTCCCTGGACAGACCCCTAGTGAGGAGTGAGGAGTGCTGTGTGTGGAAGGTTGCCTGGCCTCTCCTGCTCAGGGCAGTGGTGATGGAACCCAGTGTTTCCCTGAGAGAAATCAGGGAACGGAAGACCATGGACACTCCACAGAGCAATGGTAACTCTCTCAAGTGCCCCATAAAACATTTTGTTGTTCATTTCTCCTGCTAATGCTTGAAGGTGGTACTGCAACTATGTGTCAAGGGATCATTTATGATGTCCAGTAGCCCCTGGAAGTCCACACGGCTGGTTGCACTGGTGCCCGGACTCCCCTCAGCAGAGTCAGGGACCTGCTTCCTTCCCAGTCACCAGTAAGGAGTGATGGTCCACACGACACCCACACGGCTGCCTGTCTGACTCAGACCCCAGTCTTCCTGTGTCTGAAGAACACAATTTTTGCATTTGTACAACCTTTTAAAGAAGGTCTTTTTTAGAAGACTCATTTCCCCTTATTTAGATGTGTCTTCAGCCTGTTCCATAATTAAACATTGAAAGCCCCCTCATTTCCATGGACATAAATGTCTTAAGAGGATGCAGCTGTGTCATTCTTGGCATATTTCAAAGAAAATACACAGATTACAAGAGGGGCTCGCTGCTTTCAGCAGTTCCTCAGAGCTGCCCGCCTTCGGCTTTCTTCCCCAGCTTGAATCAGTGATGTTCAAGCCTGCCCAGTGCAAGAGAGAACCTGCCTGTCCCAGAGCCGAGCCTCCCTTGCAGAGTCCTGGCTGGGAGGTCTGACATTCAGCAGGCATGAGATTGTCCAGGCCCCGAGGGATGAGGAGACATAAACTCCTTGCTTTGACTCGTTAGTAGGTTGGCTTTGGCAATTCTAATTTATTCTTCATGAAGGGATAGATCACTGGGTGGTGGTGGTGGGGAAGGTCGTTTTCGTTAGCAGAGTCGTGAACCTGATAAGAGATGATTTTGTCTCTTCAGGCTACATGTCCAGTTGCTCAAGTAGCCATTGGAGTTGAGAACAATAACATAGAGTTATAATAAATAGAGCATAGCCTTAGCTTCTCTGGATATGTGTGAAGGAGCAAACGTTAATACCTACTTAACCCATAGAGTTTATATTTAATATTGCCCCCAGTGAACCAGAACATTTACTTTTAGATAGAACAGAGGTATTGAGAGAAGAAAATGCCCGACAGTCGGGTCCTTATGAAGGTGCCGTGTGGACATAAGAGGCGTGCAGACACATTTTGTCCAAGTCAGGATTAACTCGCTCTCCTCAAGGTTTGGCAGACACACCTGTCTTCATCAGGTGAGAACCTTCGGGAAGAAGCTGACCAGGTCACTTTGCACACTCAGCGGCAGATGCAGAGTGAAGGTGGGTCCCCCTGGGTGGCGCCTCTTGCCCATCTGCAGGGACCTGGGATTGCGTCCTCGCCGACACCCCTGCCCGTGCACACGGGGTTCAAGGCCTCACTGCATCCTGGTGGCTCCAGTTTTAAGTTTCTTCTCGATTCCTACCTTTTTCACTTGGGGCCTCTCCACTACTTCAAAGACAAAAGGGGCCCAGGGTGTTGCATTACAACAGTGTTCAAACTCTTTAAAAAGAGTGAAGGAGGCTGATCCTTAACGCATAGAAGCGACGGCAGCGGCCCTGGCACCAGAGGTCACCTGCGTGTGGCCACGGGCTCTGCTGATGCCAGGCCTGCCATCAGCTGCCCCAGGGCCGACCCCCCTCCGCCACACCCCTCGGCTGGAAATGGTTCTGCCGTCACAAATGTGCCATGGACCCCAACCTTCTCCACGTCCCCAGCCCAGTATACCAGCTAATGACCACCTTCTCACAGGAGTATCCTGATACAGCAAACAGAATCCATCCTCCCAAGCAAGTTTCCACATGCTCAGAAAAATCAACCAAGCAGAACAAAAGTAACCCACAAGGGAGCTGAACGACTTCCTTGTCTTGGTAACCTTTCCAGTAATTTTGCAAGAAATCCACATTTTGCCAAACGTTTTATAAAAGCTCAGTTTTTACGGACCTGCATATATTGAAAAATTGAACATGAAACAAAAGAAATCTTGAGGAGACAGAAAGGAGAGCAAGTAACCATGTGTTTCTTGCCAGTTTTTTGACGCACGCTCCCAGTTAAATGCTTGTGTCTGTTCCCCAGGCAGCCCCTGTGTCAGAACCAGGTCTGAGCAACCACTGAAACCAGTGGGATCCGGGAAGAACAGACATTTAGGAACAATGTTTGGTTTATTATGTTAAAGCACAGTCTCCCCTTTCCTCACAACATTGACCTTCCAGCCTCCCGTGTGCATCTGAGGCCAGAGAGCTGGGGGCTCCGGGGCCGAGAGCAGAAGCACAGCCTCATCTGCCTTATCGCCTGCACCTGGGGCCACAAAATACTGAAAACCATCGAAAGATATAAGATTCAGAGTTCGCGTTGTTTTAAAAGCATGAAGAATATCCTATAAAACTGAAAAGACCATAATCTTTCCAAAATCCACCCCTAGTTTACGGGAAGGGCTCCACTTCTAAACATTATGTGAATTTAAAATATTCCATTTAAAGTGACTTTTTTAAACCTTTCATCAAATCCAAAATTTCTAATAGTTTTCATGAAAGCAAACATAACAGGCTTGACAAAGCACAGACCTTAAAAGTGCAGGTGATGATTATTTCCAGAACCATAAGCTCTAGTTTTCTTGGCACAGAAGGAAAACTATTTCGTTAAAAAGAAAAAAAAAGAAAAAAGAAAGAAAGACAGAAAAGGAGGAGAGTGGGCAGCCGTCCCTCCTCTGCAGGCAGGGTCCCGCTAGTCCCCTGCCGAGTGTCCTGGCTGAATCTCGGACCCCCAAGTCTGGGGCTGAGTCCCCCTCGCCTCACGGGCCGGCAGGTGCAGCAAAGAGCTGTCAGACCCCTGCCCCCCCTGGGTGATGCTACCTCTCTTCTCAGATCTGGAGCCCCCGGAACGCAGGGTCCTGGGGCAGCAGCATCTTCCCAGCCTCCAGGTGTCTGACCCCATGGACACCTCCGGACACCTTGCTCCCCATCTCAGCTCCTGGCAGATAAAGGCATTTCCCCCTCTATCCCAGATTACCTATGAATCACACTCATAGGATGTGTGATTGTCTGTCCTCATCTCCAGGCTCTGAGCCCCTCCAGTGACAGGACTGCCTCTCGGCTGCGTCTGCAGCTTGTGGTCTCTTCCTAGACACAATAGTGCTCCAGAAATGACCACTGAGAGGAAGTGAGGGATCTCTGCAGACACCCAGCTGTCGACTGGAAAAGAAAGCACAACGTGAGAGTCATGAGTTAAGTTTTATTGGGGCAAAATGAGGACTGTAGGCTGGGAGACAGCATTTCAGACAGTGCTGAGGAACTGCTCCAAAGAGGGGCGGGACGGTCAGTATCGATGTGATTTTGGTGAAGGGGGGACGTGCCATCAAGCAGATACTTTTTGCAGAAAGTTCTGTTAACCTCGTAAAGGTCACTGCTCGTCATGGGGTGCTGACATCATCATGAAGGATTTTAGTGCTTTTCTAGACATGAGGAGATGCGAGAATTGGGTTCATAAAATCTTCCCCTGAAAATATCTAATAATCTGAAGGTCTGTTCTGCCAGTTTTCCCCAGAGCACAGAGGGCCTCCTTCCTGACTTCCACCCGGAGCTCCTTTCTGGGGGTGTTGAAGGTCAGTGGTCACAGCAGCTTGTGATTTAATCCTTGTAGAGGTAGATGGCACGCGCCAACCTTTAGCTGGCTGAAGTGGGGCAGGACAAGGCAGAATGATTCCTATGCAAAAATCAAGCTTTGTGTTTCACGGCTGGGGATTTTGGGGTGATGCTACAAACCAATTCCAGTTAAAACAATTAAACCTGATAGCCTGAAATCCTGATTTCTGTCAAATTCAAATCCCTAAGGAGACTGCAGAAATGTAGTATGACATTCTGAACCTCCAGCTAAAATAGGAAAGGGAGTTGTGAGTGAATGTACACTGGCCTCTCCTAAAATGTGACACTTACCTTTATTCTTTTAGGCAAAACAGGAGAAAATTCTGATGTTGAAGGGAGGCCTCCCATTGTTTGGGTATTTGTTCTAAGGTCAGAGAACTTGATGCAATATGGAAAAATTAGTGCACGATGCTGCAATATGTGTTTATGTTTTTAAGGGAAAAATACTTTTTCTTCCTGTAAAAGTAATTTATGGTCGTCATAGACTATTAAGAAAACGAATAAAAGCAAACTAAACTAAAATTAAATCTTCCATATCTTTTCACCCAGAAATAACTGTTCTTAACATTTTAGTGTGTGTTCTTCCAGATTTTGTCAGTCTACATGCATTATCGTTTTCAAAAATAGGATACGATTGTATTCACTGTTTTGAAAACTTTCTTTCACTTAACAGTATATTGTCAGCATTTTTCTAAGTCAACCTGTAATTATGATTTTTGGTGCTCATAGAATTCTACCGTGTGGATTTATCATAATTTATTTAGCTACTCTTTTACTAATTGCACTTTATTTTGTTTCCAGGTTTTTTTTTATATAAACACTACTGTAAAAATTATCTTTAAACGTACACATTTGCTTGCTTCTCCATTTTTTCCTTACAGAACTTTTCTGGCACCGTTGTACTTATTTTTAAAATTATTAGTACACATTTTCGACGGCCCTTCTGTGAGCTCGTCCCAACATCCCTCCGATGGATACACAGAAAGGTGTCCTTTGCCTGCCTTCACAGCCAGAAGACTGCACTCTCTTTTGTTTTGGGCAATTTGGCTGGAAAAGGAAGAGCAGACAATTATTTTAATTTTCATTTTTGGAAATCTAGTGATAGTAAGCTTTTTCTTACATTTCTACTGGATATTGTGCTCACTTAATAATTAAGAACAAGGATAAGAATGTCTTTGCTAAGGAAAGTGCTACAAGGACCACTTGGAAGAGAAGACATCGGGGCCACAGTGTTGCTTGGGGCCGGGAGACCAAAATGACAGTTAACTGCTTAGAATAAGAAATGGGGCAACATCTGTTTTTCACATCTGAGAAGGGAAAGCGATGGTGCTTTGCTCTGAGCCTGGGGTAAAGCGCCCAGTCAATCCCCAGTTGTGAGGTGGTCCACCTGCATTTTGGGAGCAAGGCTGTTCACACTGCAGGACACCTGTGTGTGTGTGCGTGTGTGCGTGTGTGCACGTGTGCGTGCGTGAGTGTGTCATATCACCTTCATCCATCTCTCACTGTGAGGAATGGGAAATGTACTCACCCAGTTACAGCCGCCAAGGAAACTACCCCTGCCACACAGAAAAAGTCCAGAAGTAACTCACGGGCCAGCTCAGCACCTGCGGTCTCTTCCCCAGAACTCATCAGGGCTTGGAAGGTGTGCGGAGAATAAGAGGACACCCCCACGGGGTCACCAGCAGCAGCCATGGGGGCTCCAGAGCCACCTCTGCCTCATTTCAGAACAAGACTCCAGGGCCACGCCAAGTTACCCTCCAAGGGCATCTGGTAGTGAGAAGGGATGAACTAAAGGTGCTGAATGCAAGAGGAAATGGACCCAGATAGGGCAGGTCCAAATCCACCGTGGAGGGCAGATGAGCAGTGGGGCACAGGCGAGTCCCGGCTGTTCCAAGCCGACAGCGGCCGCGGCAGCAGAGCGGCTCCTCTGCCCGGGTGACGGCGCAGACAGGGAGGTGGCTGCTTCCACCTCCTCACGGGACAGGAACGATCCTCAGGGAAGAGTTCAAGCTACAGCCACTCAAGTCCATTGCCAGACAATCCAGGGAAAACTGTTGTGTCAGGAATTATTGACCTAGGGTCTACACTTAAGGCCAGTCGGTAAATAACTCTTAACCCTGCCGTCCTGCTGCCTCTATGGTTGTGACAAGAGGGGCTAAACTCAACCGTCTCACCTACAAAGTCAGTTCTTAGGGGGTTGGTGCAGGTGGTGGTTATAAGGGATTCATGGTAGATGAGGGCCAGGATAAAGCATCCTTTGGACTATTTGCTGGGGGTTAACTTGAAAAAATCTAAGAGGGGATCTCAGAGCTCCTTAGGAGCTACTTTGGAGTTCTACTGTACTTGGATGCCACCATTGTCTTTGGTAGAAACTCAGAGAAGCACAGGAGACCTTCAGGGAACTTAGTTTAAATGTCCCTATAAACTCCATTCTTTCATTTCATCGTCAAATATGTGATGCGTTTACCACCACGGAAGCAGGTAAGAAGGATGGTCTCTTAGAGGTGAAGTGATGCAATTTCACTTAGCATAATCGGGATCACCCGTGTTGTTGCAACGGCAGGGTTTCCTTTATTTTTAAGAGTGAGTAATATTCCACTATGTATATATATATATATATATATATAACATTTTCTTGATACACCGGAGACACTTAGGTTGTTATCATATCATGGCATACGAATAACGCTTCAGTGAACCTGGGTGCAGGTATCTCTTCAAGATGGTGATTTTATTTTTTTTGGATACTTACCCAGGAGTGGGGTTGCTGGAGCATATGGAGACTCTATTTTTAATTTTTTAAGGAACCTCCATACTCTTTCCAAAGTGGCTGCACCAATCTACATTCTCACCAACTGAGCTGAACACCTGAAATTGGTTAAGGTAGTAAATTTTGTGTGTGTTGCTACAATAAGAAAAAGTTGGAAAAAAGAAAGACGGCCTTTAGCAGCAGACTTGTTCAACCAGGCGCTTTGTGTCACTGACCCTGAGGCAGAAAAGCATATAAACCCTGCATAACTTAATTCCTCGCCGAGGTCGGCCTGACCCCGAGATCAGCCTCCGGGTGTGAGGCCGCTTCTTGTCAGTGATGACTGCTGCGTATTTGTCACTGTGACCCTAGACCGAAATGAGTTAGAATAGAAGCAGGACAATCAAATGACATACGTACCATGAAGTCGAGCTGTTTGTCCAGGATGTTGAATCGGTGAATAACCCGGTGGGGAAGCCGAGGTTGCCGCCCCGCCTCTCGCTGCAGGAGGGTCCCGAGTCCCCGGGCCGCGAGGAGGGGCTCCCGGGTGGGCAGAAGTCCCTCTGGCTTCCGTCGCCTACTGGACACCGGCAAATGCCGCCAGGTCGCCTCGTTCTCGGCACCCCTAACCTGCAAAGGATTAGATCAGGAGGGGGCGCTGCCCCGCAGCCTTGATGGCTGTACTTGGCGCACAAGTCCTTCCTGGAGCTGAGACTCCTCCGCAGGTCCTGAGACCACGATGACTCAGCCCCGCCACGCTCCTCCGGCCCAGCCTGGACTCTTCACAGCTAATGCTTTCACTTCCTCCTGGCATCTCACAGCCGAGGCTGCAGGGGATAAGCAGCTGATCCCTATAGCCTGCGTGTATTTTTGCTTTGCCAGCCGGGCTCCTGTGAATAATGCACCAGCTGCACGCGGACAATGTGTGCAAACAATGTGTGAATGACCAGGATGGCATCAGGACAATGCGAGAAGCTCGGCGTCAGCAGATGTGACACTGGTGAGAGTGGCAGAAATACAGCCTGGGCGTGGGTGACGGTGCTGCGCGGCCTCCCAGGCGGGAGCGACGGTGCTGGGCTTGGTTCGCTGTGCCGCTGAGAACAGTCACCCACGTCCTGGAATAAAGGACGCGGGTAACCCACTTACTCTGATTTACTTTTTGAGGAAAAAGTAACCATGGATCTTTCTGTTTCTAAGCAGGTGTGAGGAGTGTAGCTGCAGAACCGTGGATGAAGGATTCACAGTGTCGTTGTTAGTTATTCACCAATGGGTTCACTTCTTAGCCTGCAGATTTGCTCATCTGTGTATATGTCTGTGTGTCAGTATAATGACATGTGTTTATATAATTATAATATATATAAATCTATATACACGTACACATATGAAATAATCTGTTCTCAGGCAGCACACCGTTATTTTAGACTTTAGCCCCTATAGCAGTTTTCGATTCACAGAAAATTAAGAGAAAGATACAGAAAGTCCAGTACAGCCTCTGCCCACCCCTCACCAGGAACAGCGTCCGCCATCGCCAACAGCCCCAGAAGGTAGTCACTGCGGCTGCTGAACGCACATTGACCTGTGATCCTCACCCAGAGTCCATAGTTCACACCAAGTTTCGCTCTTGGGGTTGACATTCTGTGGGCTTGGACAGATGTATAATGACAGGTGTCCACCATTATACAGTCACACGGAGTGATGTCACCACCCTAAGTATCCTGTGTGCCCCCCTTAACCCTTGCAACCGCTGATATTTTCTTAAATTGTCTGCATAGTTTTGTCTTTCCCAGAATGTCACAGAGCTGGAATCACGTAGCGTGTAGCGCTTTCAGACTGGCTTCTGTCACTTAGTCTATATACATTTAAAGTGCTTCCATATCTTTTCATGGGTAGATAGCTCACTTGTCATTACTGCTGAATAATATTCCGTTATTATGTCTGGATGTAACAGCTTATTCATCCACTCACCTACTGAAGGACATCTTGGTTGCATCCAAGTTACGGCAATTATGAATAAAACTCCAGTAAACATCTGTGTGCATGTAACTTTTCAGCAGCTTTGGGTAAGTACCAGGGAGCATGACTGTTGGATTGTGTGGTAAGAGTATGCTTGTTTTGCGAGAAAACACCCAACTGTCTTCCGAAATGGCTGCACCATTTTGCGTTCCCACCGGCGGTGATGAGGGTTCCTGTTGTTCCATAACCTCACCAGCATTTAGGGTGTCAGTGTTCTGGATTCTAATAGGGGCGTGGTTGTATCTTGTTGTTGAAACAGTGCATTTCAACATAGTCTTAAGCATAGTAGTACTAAGAAAAATAGGAGACTTACATGCTACTACATTATATAGGCTGCACTGGAATCGTTTAAGTTCCCCGAGCCTCAGTGCGTCAATGAGAAGTGAGTGTAATGTTAATGCCCACCTCATGGGGTTTGTACGGATAAAAGGTGATGATGTAAACTTGGTAAACTGTGGATTGCTAAATAGACATCAGTCGTTACGCGTAGTATATCAGAATCACTGGTCAGAAGATAGAGTACTAACTAGAATTAGAATGCAGATAAGAGAATTTGAATAAATTGGTGAGTTGACCCCCAACAGGACCCTGACACTATGTCAATTCATTCATTAGTTTATCCAGAAATAAATATTAGACATTTTTGCCATACTTGGACCTTGGGACGCAGCACCGGCAAAGCAAGCCTGAGCTTTGTCCTCACCGAGGTGGTTTTTATTTATTTATCTATTTATTTATTTTAACATCTTTATTGGAGTATAATTGCTTTACAGTGTTGTGTTACTTTCTGGTGTATAACAAAATGAATCAGTTGTACGTTTTAAACGACTGTAGCAGAAACTAAGAGAAATGCTGTCATTCAACGGATAGTTTAACTTACTAAGTGGCCCACATATAACAAGTCTCAATGATAAAGGCGGAGCATTCCGGCCTCTGGGCCAAAACTATAAACCCCCTGCGAGTATCTGACCTCTTTCCATCAGACCTCAGCGCTCTAGTTGGAAGCATCACTTTAGCCTCTGCTACGTTTACTGAAGACTCGGACAGGTTTTCTCTCCATTCAGACAAGCTACCCTGAAAAGTGCTTCCGGAGGGACGGCTGTGACTCAGCGCGGCCCGGACTCGGGACTCTGCGCTGGGCGGGATGACTCAGAGTCGTGTGCTCAGACCTCCGGGCTCGGAGTGAAGGATGTGGTCATTCGGCATCATGTAAATGATCCAATCTCTTAGTCTTTGTAAGCTCGGTGCAGTCACAGTCGAGAGAAAAGTGCATCTATTTATTCCTCAGCAAACAAGAGCAAGTGAACATATCTTTTTAATGTCACCATTTCTTCTTAAAGCGACCATGGAACTTGTTTGAGTAGAACCTCCTCTTGGTGTGAAGTTACCACACGGTGTGGTTTGATAAAACTTCTTCCCAGGACTTTTTAGGTCGAAGCTGTTACTCTATTTTATAAGAAAATCTATTTTTGAATAGAGGGTGGAGGAGCCCACATTTTCCCTGGAGTGTGTGACCCTCCTACGAGGGTCAGGAGGGCCCAGCTGTCTGGGGAGGGATCTGGGGGGCAGGTACCATGGTTCTCCAACAGGTGAGTTTATAACTGCTTGTTCTCTGACTGGGAGCTGCACATGTGACCAAAGGGCCCTCGGTTGGGCAGAGCTGGTGGGATTTCTCTCTGGCTCTCTGCTTTAGTGCATCTACCACTGTTAACCCAAAGCCGACCCTCATGGAGCCTCCATACTGCTGTCAGAATGTTCCTTTAAGAGGGAGGTTCTGACCCTGAAAGAGAAGGGAATAGGACTTGCATCAGCTTCCACTCACAGAACCACGACCAGAGTGCTTTTGTCAACCCCCGATCCCCTCGGCTTAACGCGCACCTGCTCCGGAAATTTAATCCATCAGAGCGTCCAAATGAAAGCACTCTGCTGATGCACCAAACTGCCCGGCTGCCTGTGGTCCTAACTCACCTCCTCAGCGTCCGAACTCAGCTTCTGTGGTCCTAACTCACCTCCTCAGCGTCCTAACTCAGCTCTGTGGTCCTAACTCACCTTTTGTGGTCCTAACTCAGCTCTGTGGTCCTAACTCACCTTCTGTGGTCCTAACTCACCTCCTCTGGGTTTTAACTCAGCTTCTGTGGTCGTAGCTTACCTTTTGTGGTCCTAACTTACATCCTCAGCTTCCTAACTCAGCTTCTGTGGTCCTAACTCACCTTTTGTAATCCTAACTCAGCTTCTGTGGTCCTAACTTACCTTTTGTGGTCCTAACTTAATTTTCGTGGTCCTAACTCAACTTCTGTGATCCTAACTCACCTTCATTCGTCCTAACCCACCTTCTGTGGGTTCTAATTTACCTCAGACTTCCCATCATGTGATGTTTCTCAGTGATGACTCACCTACACCTACACCTGCCCCAATATTGAGAAAGTATAGGTGCTGTGGGTGAGTTGACTGAGTTATTTAAATTCCTTGAGCTTTGATATAATACTTTCTAAAATGGGACAATAATACCCTCCTCCGTGGAGGTGAGAACCCCCATTTCATAGGGACCAGAAATGCCAATGTCTCTCTTGTTTCCCGGATGGCACAGGAGACCCTAGGAGTTAATACTAAATTTGGATTTGTAATTGAGTTGCTGTGGAAAGGCTTTTTCTCCCAAAGAGAAAAAGTTCCCGTTTCTTTACTTGTATTTGTTTAACATTCTTGCAACATACTGTGTGGGCACTAAGTGAAAATGAGGGAAAGTATCAGAGAACGTTTCAGATGAAATGAACACGAATTCACAGTTTCTATTCCATTAACCAGCTTGAGCTACTTCTTACACGGCATCAACTATTTTGTGGGGACTTGCTGGGAGAGCCCCTCTGCATTTTTAAGGGGCAGGTTCTCTGGTGCTGCCTCTCTAGATTTTGTATGCGCTTTGCCTAAACTTGTCATTTCATTTTGGGGAAGAATTAACACGTGAAGAAAAAAATGCTGTGTTTTGCATCTACCCAGGGCCCAGGCCAACTCTGCCTCCCCTCAGGTGCTCTGACCCTCACTTGGAGAAGAGGGACCTGCCCCACCTGGCCACGTGGGGAACGGTGCTGCCAGCGCTGCGAGCACTTAGCGACAGACAGGATGTTACAGACTTGAGGGCAGCTGTTTCCCTTGGGCATCTGAGCGCAGCATTTCCATACGCATCGGGCCCATTTAGAACAAGCTGCTCCACTGAGGCTCACCGTTGTCTTGGCGTCTTAACACCCTTGACCTTTGGGAGGTCGCTGCCCGAGTCAGGAGTGGGAAGCTTGACGTGGATGAATATTAAAAGAGTTTTGGCTAAAAGAGAAACCGGTGGGTTTGTGAAAGTTTAAATTAAAGGAAAAAGGACTTGAATGCACAAACGTCTCTAAAACCTAGCTCTCGGGCTTCCCTGGTGGCGCAGTGGTTGAGAGTCCGCCTGCCGATGCAGGGGACACGGGTTCGTGCCCTGGTCCGGGAAGATCCCACATGCCGCGGAGCGGCTGGGCCTGTGAGCCATGGCCGCTGAGCCTGCGCGTCCGGAGCCTGTGCTCCGCAACAGGACAGGCCACAGCAGTGAGAGGCCCGCGAACCGCAAAAACAAACAAACAAAAACCTGGCTCTTACTTTGTCTTTTGTTTTCAGCCCTTTTGGTGCATCACAAGGCCCAGGAAGGTGTTAACACATGAGGTCACCTTCAGATTCACCCAGTTCCTCTGTCTTATCTCGCAGTAGGTTAGCAATTTACAGGCCACAGGATTCTGAGAGTTGGACTTCTGACGCTGCCTGGGGAAAGATGGTGCTTCCTGTTAGTTGGTCCCCTAATTGGAAGCGTCAGACTCTCACAGCAGAAACACGGAATCCTGAAGGGCCACACTCACCATGGCATCCTTTGTCATTTCTTTGAGGGAAACATATTAGTAATTCGACGTATGGGACTCCGCTTGGCCGACCGCCCCCAACTCCCACTCATCACACCAAGCGGTGATGCTCTGGCCGTTCTGCCCCGGCTGCCTGAGGCCACGTCTGAGCTTTCCAGCTGTCCCTGGGAGGCAGGCAGAGGCTGGCCAGGCTGTGGACCAGCAGAGACTGCTCACAGGTAAAGTGAAGTGGGTGGCCTGACCCGCCAGCCACTCCCATGGCGCGAACATTCTCTTCATCACCAACTTCAGGTGATTTGAGGGATTCTGTGTAGAAGTTTCTCGTGGATGTCATGAGCTCCTCGGGAGTCTTCAACAGCAAACCCCACTTACACGAAGCTTCTGCGTGTGTCACATTTCTCACCCCACCTGCCCAGCACTGTCCCCACCCCCGCAGAGCAAGCCCTTGCGTGGACTCTGAAGCCCCCCATTAACCCGGATGACGCAGCTCCTGAGCATGGCGGGCCCTGGGCGGGCGTCCAAGTACACGAATGGACAGCAAGTCAGACCCTGTGAACACTGGGGTGTGAGTCCAGGGTGAGCAGCGGGGTGTGTTGTCTGTTTCCTCTCCCCCGGCGGCCCTTTTGTCTCTACAGGGCACAGCGTCTGTACTGGTCAGATTCTCCAGAGAAACAGAGACGAGAGGATGTGTCCACATAGAGAAAGAGATTGAGATTAAAGGTTCGGCTTCCACGACTGTGGAGGCTGACAAGTCCCGAGATCGCCCAGGCGAGTTGGCAAGCTGGAGACCCGTGACAGCTGAGTCTGGAGGCAGAGAAAAGCCGATGTCCCAGCTCCAGGCCGCCAGGCAAGAGGGGTTCTCTCTACTCAGGGCAGGGTCAGCCGTTTTGTTCATTCAGGCCTTCAACTGATTGCACGAGACCAACCACATCGGGAGGGCTATCTGCTTTACACATTCTGCTGATTTAAACGCTAATCTCATCCAAACACACCATCCCAGACACACCCAGAAGAGTGATTGACCAGATACCTGGGCACTGAGGCCCCATAAAGTGGACACATGAAATAGCCACCTCGGCATCTTAGAAATGTGTCCTTTCTTCTCACATCAAAGCCTCCAAAAGTGTTTCTGAAAATGGGCTCACTGTGGGGCATGATTACTGGGGAGTGTGTTCTCCAGGACTTTCCTTCACTCGGCCCCTCCAGGGACAGCCAGACGCCCACACTTCAGATTCTCTCGGTGGCTGGTCACAGCCCACAGTGAATACCTGCACCCAACCTACTGTAGGGGAAAGAGATCCAGACGTTTAAGAGAGCCGCTCAAAGCCGAAAGTTGGCAGGTGCTGAGGCAGACGTAGTGCAGCCTGAACCAGGGTCAGGGTCAGGGTCAGGGATTAAGCCCCCTGTTGCCCAGGCCCTCGCAGAGGGTGAGGTTGGACACAGAAGAGGGTCTGCCCCCAGCCCAGGCCACCCTCCCTCTGGGCGCCATGCCTCAGAAACCTTCAAATAAGTTCCTGTTTCTGCTTAAACCAGCTCCAGAGAGTTCTGCTCTTGGTCACCAAGCATGTCACCAACCGGAAGACCTCCTTGCCGACCTCGCTGGAATTATCCACAGAGGTTAGTACTGACTGGCTGTGAAGTTGTGTTTCAGAACTGTTGAACCCAGACAGCCAGTCTCCTATGCTGGGCCTGTGGGTCCCCACTCCCTTCCCCAGTGGAGATGCTCGGTGGACTGTCCTGATTTTTCTGTTACTGACCAAATCATGGCAGGGCTCCGTACTCATGTCGCTAAGCCTGCAAGGGCTGAAACCCAGGTGCACGTCCTGGGTGGGTGTGTTTGTAGCCAGGGCAGCCCTTACACGTGTCTGAGGTCCCTCACGTGGGCATCACCCCTGTACTACCGAGAGCAACTGGCCCAGGACACGACTCCCTTGACCTTGCGGCTAGAACGCTTGAGGCCTGGATTTTCCAAAGCCTGAGGTCTTACCACCCCCCAGGCCCTGTCAGATCTTCATGTGCAGCCACAGCTTTCCAGGACCAACCCACACCTGCAGAAGAAGGTGACAGATGACCGGTCATCTCCGTTTGAGTGCTTGTACAGACTTTGAGGAGAGACTTTTCATAGGTCAGGTAGTAGCAAAAAGAAATGACCTTATTTGAGAAAACACAATGTCTCAGGACTTCAAAGCGTTTCCATCAATATTCAAGTAGGGTTCTTCCAGGATATAACAGAATTAAGAAGGCGAGGAGACACAGTGAATCACTGGGCTGACACATCTACTGATTTCAAGCAAAAGTTGGAAATTGTATTTTAATGCAATATAGGTGAGGCAATTTGCTTAGTGTCCAAAGGCTGAATCTCGAACCCAGTCATAAGCTTCAGCAAGAGAGAGGCGAGCAGTGTGACCCTGCTCCCGTGACTCTGCGCTGTGCCCGCCCGGGTCCCTGGATGAGCAACGCTGCCCTTCCTGGGGCTCAGCTGCCTCAGGGGCCTCAGAGTCAGAACCAACCTTGGGTGGAGGGGCAGAACCCCAGCCTCCTCACAAATGGGATTCAGGAAAGATTAGGCTTTTCTTTAGAGATCGCTTCTGAACCAGCCTGAGCAGTGAGTCACTGCCCTTGACAATACTTTTGAAAATGAGATGTGCTTTTTGAAGTCTCTAACAATTTACAAAACCAAGTTCCTTTGCTGCGGACTAGGATATACACACCGTCGGCTCACAGCAGTTCAGTTCTGCGGTCTCGAAGTACAGTGGTGATCAATACAATGATTTTGCTACACAGACTTTTAAAGTCAAAGGTTACCTTGTGCCTCTAGATTGGAGGACCGGCAGCCCACTCCGCTCGAAGGAGAGCAAACGTCCCTCTCCTGCCGGCTCCCAGCCAGGCACCCACCTGCCTTTATCCGGCCCGTTTCCAGCACAGGCCACGCAGCCGCAGGCCTGGTCCCAAAGCACTTGGGGGCTTTAGGAGAAAGTCCTGACCCCACGAGGCCCCGTGGGGCCGCATCTCTGGCCCCGTCACGTGGATGGCACTTGTTCTCCTTCTTATGAATTACTGTGCTATTAGGTGTCATTCATTATGAATGCATTCAGCTCGGTGAACAATGCACAGCTGAGTGACCACAGCACTGCTCGTGGCATCTTTAAACAAAACGTTACCAGACCCCGAGTCGCTCCTGTGTGACGCCTCCCCACCTCCCAAAAGCTAGCTGTCATCTTGAGTCCTGTCATCAGCATCGTGGCGTCAGTTCTGTGCGTTTTTGAACCTCGTAAAGATGAATCACACACTCGTGATGTCGGTCATTGTGTCTCAGCTGTTCCAGATGGTGGAGCGCGGCCTCTCGCTGCGGTTTTAGTGGGAGGGTCCTTGGTGAACCTGCTTTCTACCCTCTGCGCACCGTGCCCGTCCATTTCGACGGGGCCCAGCCAGTGCCATCACACACTGTCTATGGAGAGCCCATCTTATTGTATCCAGGAGTTCTCTCCTGATAACAGACAGGAGCTTTTGCAAATATCCCTTCCCAGTCTGTCTTGCTTTTTTTCTTTCTTTTTTGTTACAATATTTTGATGGACAGATGTTCATAATTTTACTTATTTAGTTATTTATCATAAATTTATTTATTTATTTATTTTTGGCTGCATTGGGTCTTCGTTGCTACATGCCGTCTTTTCTCTAGTCGTGGTGAGCGGGGGCTACTCTTCGTTGTGGTGCACAGGCTTCTCGTTACGGTGGCTTCTCTTGCTGTGGAGCACGGGCTCTAGGCACACGGGCTTCAGTAGTTGTGGCTCGCGGGCTGTAGAGCGCAGGCTCAGTAGTTGTAGCGCACAGTCTTAGTTGCTCCGTGGCATGTGGGATCTTCCGGGACCAGGGCTTGAACCCGTGTCCCCTGCATTGGCAGGCAAATTTTTAACCACTGCGCCGCCAGGGAAGCCCCTCATAATTTTAATATAGCCCCTTTATCACTACTTTCCTTGATGGCTACTTCTCTTTTTGTCTGGTTAATAGACGTTTGCTACCTCAAGGTCACCCAGATATTTGACTGTTACCTTCCATGAGTTTTATTATTTTGCCTTCACATTTATATCTACTATTCCCCCGGAAGGGATTTGATTGATGGTGTGAGCTGGGAATCACTTAATGTTTTTTCCATATGGATAATATCCACGTGACTCGATGCTCATTTATTGGGAAGGTTGTGCTTTACTATTTCTCTGCAGTGCCCTCTGCCCTCAATTGAATGTCCATCTACTGTGGGTCTCTCTGAGCTGTCTGTGCTGTTCCTGTGTCTGTTGTCCATGCTGTGACAATTCCTCACTGTTGTTAATTACTGTAGCTTTATAAGTCTACAAGATTTTCTTAACCTTATAAATTATGCTAGGATTTTATATTAAATCCATAAAACACTGGAGAAAATTGACATATTTGGAATGATTGAGTCTTTCAATTCAATTAGGTCTTCTTTAATTTGTTCTGTAATGTTTTCTGGATTTTTGCTTAAAGGTCTCATGTATCCCTTGTTAGATGTGTTGCTAACATTTGACTTTTTCTGTCCTTATAAAGGTCTCTTTTAAATTGTGTTTTCTCACTGTTTCTTATTGTAGAAATATAATTTTTTTGTATGTTGATCCTTATCCAATGTCTTGCTAAATTCAGTTATCAATTTTTAAGTTTATCTGTTTACTTTATTGGATTTTTTGCATACATAATCAGTTTAACTACATACAAGGGCAGATGTATTTTTTCCTTTCCAGTTTTCATGTATTATTTCTTATTCTTGTTTTATTCCCCTGCTAGTTAAACATCAGTAATGACGGTAGATTTCTAGTCTCTTTCCTGACCTCGAGAGAGAGGGCAGTTCATCTTCTACAACCGTGACTTTGCTGTAGGCTGTAGGTTTTTCACACGTCCTTCTGGGGGCTGAGGAAGTTCCTTTTGTTCCTAGTTTGCCAAATCCTTTCTGTTGATGTTGTCGATTGTGTGTGTGTGTGTATGGTGTGTGTATGGTGTGTGTACGGTATGTGTATGGTGTGTGTGTGTATGGTGTGTGCGTATGTATGGTGTGTATACGGTGTGTGTGTATGGTGTGTGTATGGTGTGTGTCTGTGTGTATATATATGTGTGTGTTATTTTATCAAGTAATTTTTTCTGCCTTTATTGGTGTAATTTCTCTTTGTCCTGTTAATGCGGTGACTTACACGATTTGTCTTAAAACATCAACTCTTTCATATCCTTGCTAATTCCTTGTCTGACTTTTCTATTAGTTACTGAAGATGTATTTTTAAACCGAACAGTACAACTGAGGATTTGTCCATTACTTTCTTGCTGTTTTCCTTTTTCCAGCTTCCTTGAGATGTAATTGACAAGAATGTATACATTTAAGGAGTGCAGTGTGATGTGATTTCTGTGTACCTCCTGAAATGATCATGGAACTCAAGCTATTTAACACACCCATCACCTCATGTAGTCACCATTTTTTTTACTTGTTGGTGTGGTGAGAACACTTAAGATTTATTCTCTCAGTAAATTTCAAGTGTACAGTACAGAACTATTAACTGTAGTCCCCATACTGTGCATTAGATCCCCAGAACTTCCTCAGTCACTAAAAGTTTGTACTTTCTGACCAGCCTCTCCCCATTTCCCCCACCCTCAGTCCTGGTAACCATTTATTTCATAGTTTCCAGTTTCCTGCCGAAACTTTCCACTTTAGTGTAATTCTTGTACATGTTATTATAGTTGTCATAAAGTCTACGTCTGATAATCCCAACCTGAATCCTCTATGGGTCTGACTTCTTGTTTTCCTCTATTCTCCTTGTATATTGGACATTTTATATAAATCATCTTAGGAGTAATTTGATGCTCTGGCTGAATTATCCCTTCATAATAGTTTAAATTTGCCTCTGATATCCTCTGGTCTAAAGGGACAGGCGACTTTAATATAATCAGGGGATGGAATAAATAATTAGGGATTTTCTCTATTTCGTATTTTTCCTTATTTCTAGGATGAGGCGTTTGGACACGGATCCCACAGCAAGGTCTCGACTGTTTCCCAGTGTGCCCGCTCCGTGATGAAACCAAACCCCATTATTGTCCGTCTGTCCTTTGAGACTTCGGGATCCCTAATATGCGTTTCCGTTTTTCATGGCTGGCCTCAAGTGAAAACTCGCCCTCAGAAGCCAGCTTCTGCCTCTGGGTTCCCTCCTCTGGGCCCTGCCCGGGCACATCCTCCACCCTCAGGCTCCCCAGAGCTTTGGCCGGATTTGAGAAGCAGCGCGTCCAGCTCCTCTATGTGCGTCCACCCAGCAGTGTGGCCCGCAGCTGCCACTGCACGTGGAGCCCTCAGACGTGCTCTGGACACGGCACTTCCTCCTTCAGGCTGGACATGCTTCCTCCTCCTTCCTGGGCCCTCTGCGGGCCTGGCCATTGTGCCCGGGCCCCATCCTGGCACGCCCCCGAAAGTCACAGAGCCTGAGTTGGGTAACCCACTTTTCCCTCGGCTTTAAGGATCTGTCATTGAAAACAATGCAAAAACAATGCGGAGGTCTGGGCGAGCGGCGGGGAGGAGCCTCAGCGAGGGCTGCGGCTCTGACTGTCAAGGGTACCCGGCCTGCTCTGCCCTTGCTTTGCTCTCACCTAGTTCTGCATCTCATTTGTCATCACATTTTAAATAAGGAAAATCTCTGTTTTCCTTAACAGAAAGTAACCGGAAACGCCTTCCTTAACGGCACTCCCCATGGAGTGGGGACCGCCTTGTCGCCTCAGCCCCGAGTGAGTCGCCTCGCCTGGGACGGGGAACCTGCCCTGGACCTTCTCACAGCACGAGAGGATGCGGAGCCGCCATTCACCACCTTGCCAGGTGCCTCGAGAGCACTTTATCCTTGATAATTGTTGAAATTTTATTTCTAAAGGACTTTTTAATTGATTCTGAACTTTTACAGAGACGGGATTGTGCTATTTCTGCCATGGCCAGTCTCAGAGCAAATCCCCTTGCTTTATCTAATTAGCAAGTGAGTCATACCTGAGGGTGTCACACAGGATAATTAAAAACTTAATTAAAACCTTAACGGAAAATGGGCTCCATTTCCATACCACAGCACGCAGCACAACTTTTAGGGGCGGTGGAAGACAAGGAAGTCTGTTGTTCTAGGCTTTTGGGGTCTGTGCTCTAGCATCGGCGAAAGAGAATCAGCTGTGTCGGTGGGGGGGCCCTATGATCTAAGGCCTGGCTTTATCACCCTTCTAAACCACTAGTACGGGGACGAACGGGGCGGCCCAGGGAAGGCTCAACTGTGTGTTTAAAGCTCAGAGGAGGTAACAGAGAGGGAAGGACCCATCCATCAGTGACAGTGTTGAGCGACTCGTGGGCTTCTGACTCAGGTGGTTCCCGGAGAAGCCGCCTGTGAGCTGGAGACCGTTGTGCAGGGCGTTTACCAGGAAGAACCCTATCTGTGGGAGGAAAAAGGAAGGGCTGGGCCCAGGGAGGGGTGGAGGGTGCGACACAGTCCCACCGAGGCCTCACGGACCCCACAAGGAGCTCCAGAGCTAAGGGCCCTCCAGAGCCGTCCCGGCTGAGATGGGAGGCCCAGGTCACTCCGGGGGGCGGCCCCAGGAGATGCCATCTGGGCCAGACGGACCCTGGCCCCGAGGGCAGCGGGGGCACCACTGCTAGGACCCTCTTCTTCACATGAGCTCCGGGGGCACCTTGCCCTCGGGCGGGGCATCAGGAGAAGGCTGCAGGCCCTGTGGCTGCCTCAGGTCCACGGCATGAGCATGACCAACCTCCTCTACCTCCACTGCAGGTCCCCTGCCCGGGGGTGTGTCCCCTGCCCCCGGGTGTCCCCTGCGCCAGTTCTGGGGATGGGGCTCAGGCCCTCGTCCCCAAGGAGCTGAAGTCTGCTGACCATGCCCTTCTTGGCCAGGGCTGGTGCCTGGCCCACTTGCCGTCCAGTCACCCAATACCCCTCCCTGCCCCCTCGTCTATCCCCGCCTGTCGTCCCTGCATCAGGACCCGAGGCGGTGGCACCGCAGCCCGTGGTCCCCCAGCTCCTCGGCACCGCGGCTCCGGGAACCATGGTCTTTGGCCTCCGGAGGCCCCTCCTCAGCGACGAACATGCGGCCCCGGGGCAGGTGATGGGAGGATGGAGAGGGGAGGTGTCTGGCTCCCAGAGTGATTTCCCTGCATCCACGTGCTTTGCTCACGGGACCAGGAGCCGCGAAAGGGGAGGGAGATCCGTGCACGCTGCCCGCCCCCAGCTCTCAGCTCTCACCTGCATCACTCAGCCTGGCCCCTTCTGGAGGCGTGTGCACAGGGTGGGCGGGTCCCCTCCCCCAGTGCTGAGAAGTTGGTCACTTCGCCCGGCTGGGTGGTGTGGGGATCCCATTTTGGTGGATACAGCTTTCTATGCAGTCTCAGGTCGGGGCGCTGGCCGAGGCCTGGGCAGGAAGGCCAGAACCTGGCACGAGTATCTACTTTTGTCCAAACGCATCCGTGTGCCTCCAGGGAGGGATGCTGGTGTAGGCACCCAGCACACTGACGGCCTCTCCTCTGCCCGCCGATGGTGGCACTGTCAGTGCTACGCGTCCTGTGGACGTCCCGCTGGCTGCACACTCTGAGTTACGGCAGAGAGCAAGACGGTCTCACAGTTCTGGGACTAAAATGTGAATATATATTGTCTTCTCTGCTGAGGGAAACGAAAACCATTTCCGAGGGCCTTTTGTGACAAGGATGGAAAAATGCATCCATGAGGTGGATGACTGCCTGCTGCACACCTGGGCCCTTGGGATTCTGCCCTGGAAAGCAGGTTGTATCCGCGTGGCATCCGAGAGGGGCAGCAAGTGAGGGTTTTATGTATCTTCACTCACCCGTTAAAAGGTTCTATTTGTTTCTTTGTTCAGTTTGTTTTCTTTTTATGCCTGTTGAGTAGTCATTGAAACATAAGAATTCCTGGAGGCAGAGACATTGCCCTGGGCAGGGCAGGTGCTCCGAGGCTGTGGAGGCAGGATCAGGGTGGTAGAACCTCACCTCTACCTGGGACACACGCATTCTCTCTGTGGACGTAAGGACTTTCATCCCCTGATCTGAAGGCCTATTTACAGCTTTCTTAAGTCTGTCGGCATGTGACAGGCACAGACAGAACCTGGAGGAGCCCGGTAAGTATCGGCAGATACTGCAGACCCGGCGTGTGCAGTGCTTGGTACCCAGTAAGCTGCATGTCAGGAACTTACAGAAAAATTACCTTTGGATTTGGCAAGAGACTCACAGTAACAGGAATTAAACCACTACTGCAGTGCGCAGATTGCTTTATCTTTAACTAAAAAGTTGCAGAAGTTTCTCATCGATGAGTTGCTTTGTTCCCTTAATGGTCCGTTTCCTAGGAGCCCTGGTGACACGGACTGTCTCTTCTAAAATTAAATGCTGCAAGTACTCCAGAGCCAGGGTGTTGGAAGAAACCAGAAACCTGAAACAAACATTGGATTTCTGTCAGAAAGGATGAAGCAAAGTGCCTGCCCCTAAGCCTGGTGGGACCCCAACTCTGCAGGTAAACACGCACTCAGGGGAGGGAGCTCGGAGCCACGTTCAGAAGTGTGGCTTCCAGATTTGACTCGATTTAACTAGTTATGTGATTTGAACACGTCTCTCAGATTCCTTGAGCTGCAGTTTTCTCACGTGAGAGTGGAAATATTGAAAAATTCTAGCCTGACTTGTAAGCTCATATAAAGATCAGATGAAGCAGCGCGTCTGAACGCATTTCAAAGCCACCGTGTGTGTATGCACGTGCGTGCACGTGTGTGTGTGCATGCGTGTGACAGCTTCTCACCCGCCTGTAATGAGTGTATCTTGCGGGTCCTGCTGGCACCACTGCTGCTTCTCTGTCTCAGGACCATGAAATATTCAGAACTTAAACATCCACGACAAGTGCCTGTCAACACCTTCTACGCCCAGGGTCAGATTTTAAACCACTGGACATAGCAGTACCTTAGATTCTTCTCTTCCTATGAAGGTTAAGATCATTTCCTTATCAGTACATATTGTTGTTTGCAGAGCAAGTGGGCGTATGACTTGCCGATTTGTGCGCCCGTGTCTCAGGGCTGGCTCCTGACGCTGGCAGCTCTGAGACCCACAAACAGCTGTTATTTACGGTGCCCACCACAAGACCTCCAGAAACCCAGCAGGCCTGCAGGACCCAGGAAGTTCCCGGGCAGGAAAGCTCAGCTGAGCCACCTACAGATGACACACACCTTCCCCCTCCTGGCGTCACCCTGTGGTGCAGAGTCTGCCTGGAGGGACTCGGCATGGACCCCCTCAGGCTGAAGCTGGCCCTGCCCAGGGCCTCACCTCCCATCACCCCGTGCTTCATCTCCACCCGGATTTCATCATTAGGTTAAAGTTACGTATTGATCCCTTGCATGGCAAGGAGGAGAAGGTCTTAACCAAAGGGCAGGGGAGGGTGCCTGTCCATTCACCCTTGCCAGAGCCTTCTGGCTCTGCTGTCTGACAGCCAGTGGACTGCACGTTTTCCTCCACTGCGTCATCTGTTTCCCCACCAGGTCTCATCCACTGTACCTGTTTCCCTATTGTTACTTATTTTATTTCTGCAACTCCCCAGACACTTATGACCCCTCCTGTATAGTCAATTCATCTTTAGATGAACATTTCCAGCTTACAATAAACAAACTGGCATCGTGTTTTCTGTTAAACCGGAACTAAACTCAGGGTGTACTGCTGTCTGATACATGGCCACAGGCAGGTGTGGTTATTTCGATTGAAATTAAAATTTAAATCCAGGTTCCCAGTTGCACTAGCTAAGTTCCAGGTTCCGGGCCACTGGCCAGGAGGTGGCAGCGCCTGGGAACATCCCCAGCTGGAGAGTTTGGCTGGACAGAGCAGGAAGGGCTACAGTCAAGCCAAGGCTCAGCTGGCTCCCAACTCCCTAGACTCCTGGACAGAAAATAGAAGCAGAGGAACGCTTTCTAACTCATCCTCTGAGCCAGCATCAGTCTAATACCTAAACCAGATAAAGACATCGCATGAAAGGAAAACCAGAAACCAACATCTCTTATGAACATAGACACAAAAGTCCTCCACAGGACATTAGCAAATTGAATCCGACAATGTATAAAAAGAATCAAAGACCTCAACGGAGCGGGATTCATCCTGGGTATTCTACGCTGGTTCAACATTCAAAAATCAGTTAATATAACCTACCACATCAACAGGCTACAGGGAAAAAATCATGTAATCATATTGAATGATGCAGCAAATGCATTTGACAAAAATCCAATATTTATCAGTTTTTGTGATAAAAACACTTAGCAAACTAGGCACAGAGAAAAATGTCCTTGACTTGGTAGAGAACATCTACAAAAACCCACAACCAACATCGTACTCAATGGTAAGAGCCTGTGTATACGATTCAACACAACCCCAATCAAAATCCCAGCAAGGTATTTTGTGGATATTGACACAATGATTCTAAACTTTATATGGAGAGGAAAAGACCCAGAACAGCCAACGCAGTATTGAAGAAAGGAACAAAGTTGGAGGACTGACACTACCCAACCTCAGAAATACTATAAAACCACAGTGCTCAACGGAGAACAGTATTGGTAAAAGGATAGACATATATATCAACAGAACAGAATAGAGAACCTCGAAATAGACCCACGTAAATCAAGTGAATTTATTTTGACAGTGGAGCGAAAGAAATTCAAGGGGGAAAAGATAATCTTTTCAACAGAAGATGTGGAGCAATTGAATGTCCATATGGGAAAAAACTGAATCCACACGTAGACATTACACCTTTTACAAAAATTCACTGAAAATGGATCATGGATATAAATGTTGATGCAGTTTTATAAAACTTTGAAAGGAAAACAGGAGAAAGAGTATGTAACTTTGGGTACAGTGATGAGTTTTTATATACAGTAACAAAAATATAAGAAAGTAAGAAATGCATCCCCAAGGAGAAATGCAAACTGTGACCAGAGACTCCAACTCTATGACAAATGTATGAACAGCCTCACTGGACAGAGCGGACAAAGTCCCGGCCTCGTAACTTGGAAGGGTGTGGGGTCTGTAAGACTAAAGGCAGAGGAGCTGCATGTAAGTGCTGCGCTGTGGTTAATAAAGCCGTGTCTCAGGGATATAAGCAATAATGCCGGTGCCAGGGCACATACGCACTGGAAGTGAACAGCTAAGCTCATGGATAGCGGGCAGTGGCGGCCAGGTACCTTCTGCAGCAGCGGACACTTGCAGAGAAGCGGGGGGCGGGGGGGGGAGGGTGGGCTGGAGTGGCAGACATAGGTGTGAACTCGTGTTTAGTGTAATGTAGATGCAGACAGTACCTACGGAAATAGTGAAAAGTGTTTATACCAGGGTTAGTAGACACACATGTTTCTCTGCTCTGTCAGCTGATAGAGCCTAAAGGAAACAACGCCCCAGGG
The DNA here is from genome assembly GCF_008692025.1 of Phocoena sinus. NCBI lineage: Eukaryota > Metazoa > Chordata > Mammalia > Artiodactyla > Phocoenidae > Phocoena > Phocoena sinus. The sequence goes on along the minus strand of NC_045775.1, from coordinate 370,033 downwards.
GTACTTTGCACATCTAGCCCCAGATCATGGTTTCTAATACCATTTTCCAATAAAAGGACGCAAGGATCCATGGAGAAATGGCTGAATCTAGGATTAGAACAAAAGTCCCCAAGATGAGCCTGGAGCACCCTACAGTATAGGGAGGAAGAAGTGACCAAAAACGAACAAGCAGCCCATTGAGAGGGTGTGAAGGGAACAGGCCCAACTGAAGGGCTCCCAGTGGCCAGAGCTGGAAGAATTTGAGCAAAAAATAAATGAATTAGTGTTGGATCATAACTCAAAGTTTAAAACAAATACCCATGAGTTCACACTGATGTAAATGATTGAATAAATAGTGGCAAAGAGGATAAATCTTCCATGCAGAAAAATTCCAAATAACGTATGTAGATGCCATAATCTCAGTGAAGGGGAGGGTGAATCCCACTCCTCGTGTGTGGGCTGCATAGTCACTTCCCTCCGGTGAGCACAGGATGGATCTCAGGAGGGGCATCCACGGTGGAGGAACCTGACGCACCACCTAGCCAGGTGCTCAAGGCCAACGCGAGCAGTGATGAGTCAGGCTGACGATATGCACCCCCCACACAAGGTGATGAAAACAGCACTTTACCTTGGTAATACATTAACTCATTCTTACCATGAAAAAAATCGTAAGAATTCCCATTGTGGATGTCCCGCAAAATGCCTGACCGGGAGTCCTCAAAACCGTCAACAGCATCAAAAACCAGGCAAGTCAGATAAATCTCCACACCCTAAGGAGACGTGACAACCGGATGTCATATGGTGTCCCCGACGGGGATCCTGGCACAGAAAAGGGACAATAGGTAAAAGCGAAGGAAATTTGAATAAGCAATAGGCTTAACTTAATACCAATGTATCAATATGGGTTCATCAATGTAGTGTAATGTCGTTAATAGTAATGTGATATGCGAATAGCAATAAATAGCGTAAGACGTTAATAAAGAAGAACCTGAAGGCAGGATCCTTAGAGCCCTACACCATCTTTGCAATTTTACTGTAAATCTGAAACTGCTCTGTAAACTAAAGTCTATTTTTTACAAAGATGATATTGGTAATTACCCAATTATATTCAGAGATTTTAATGCCTCTTTCTCAGTGATTGATTGAATAAGTAGATAAAAATTCAGTAAAGATATAGAAAACATGAATAACACTATTAACAAATTTGATTTAATTTTCATTTATAGAGTGCGCTCCACATAAGAACAAAACACGTTATTTTCAAGTGCAGTGAACATTCTTCAAGATTCATCATATGCTGAGCCATAAAAAGATTTTCAATAAATTTAAAGGATTGAAAACATAAAGAGTATATGCCCTAAAGTGGAATTAAATTAGAAATCCCTAACAGTGAGATATCCAAAAATATTTGGAAATTTGAAACATACTTCCATATAAGCAATGATTAAAGAGGAAACATTAAGAAAATTAGAAATATTTGGAACACAATCATTATAAAAACACAACATATGAAAATGTATGGGATTCAACTAAGACAGTGCATAGAGGTAAATATATAACAAGAAGAAAATTTAAAATTAGTTAGCTAAGCTTCTACTTTAAGAAACTAAATGGAGAGCAAATTGAAACCAACATAATTAGAAAAAATAGTAAAAAATAAGAGCAAAAAATCAGTGGAAGTGAAAATAGAGAAAATCAACGTCAAAGTTAATTTTTAAAAAAGTTTAATAAAATTAATAATTCTCTAATCAAGAAAAAAGGGAGAAAACGCAAATTACCTATATCAGGCATGAAAGATGGGACACGATACAGATCCTACACACATTAAAGGGAAAATATGGAAATACTATGAACTGCATTATAGAAATATATTTGTCAAGTTCAATGAAATGAGAAAACTCCTTGAAAAATACAGCTTCCCAAAACTGACATGAAAAGAGATGGGTAATCTGAAAGCTTATATAAACTAGAGTGATTGAATACATAGTCAAAAATCTTCCCCAAAAGAAAACATCAAGGGCATATAGCCTCACTGGGGAATTATATCCCTCATTCAGGCTAGAAATGATACAACCTTGCACACTTTCGGAACATAAAGAAGGAAGGGACATTTCCCTACTGAGTCTGAGGCCAGGCTTATTGAGTTAGGGGAACGGGGACAGGAGGAAAATTCATGGGATGAAGTAAAAGTTCTTTATCTTGTTTTGGAGGTTGATACCTGGGTGAATACAGTTGTCGAAACTCACCAGGTAGTGCGATTAGGATCTCTGCATTTTATTTTATATAAATTAGACTTTAATAAAAATCATGTATTAAAAATACGTCTCAAACCGACCCTTCTTTTTCATTTCTGCTTCCACGACTTGGATACAGACCACCAGAGTTTTGTTGGAACCGTTGTTTCTCGCTGCATCCATTTATATTCCACATCCAGAGTTATTCTTCTAAAGCACGATTTTTGTCATGACTCTCATTTGCCTAAATGGCTCCTCCTTCCAGATGAAATCCAAACTTGCTAGTGAAGGCCTGCACGACCTGCGTGCACCTAGCCCCACGCACGTCTGCGCTGCTTCCAGGTGTGGATCGGGAGATGGCAGACGAGGATGGTCTACGCGGCCCGCTCTTTGCAGTTCAGGGCTGCGCGGGGGCACCGCTGATTCAGAAGCAGTAACAGCCGTACGGCCAGGGCTGCGGGAAGGACACGCAGGGACACAGGTGAGCACCCCTGGCCTGGATCCCTCTTCCTCTCCAGCCGTCACTAGTTACTTCTGGCTTCCTGGAGGAAGCCTCCCCCCAGCTGACCCTCATGCATCCACTCCACCTGGGGCGCCCCTTCCTGTGACTGGATAACCCAGTTCGCATTTGGACAGAGCTCAGGTGTCTGCCCTGGAAGCCTTGCCGTTCTCTCCTGGGCTGAGAGGGGTGCAGCCCCGCTGTGACGCACGGTGCCCTGGACACGTCTGTACCAGGGGCAGGACCCTTGGGGACGAGAACACACTTCACTGTCCTCTGCAGGGCCAGCACCCACACGCCACAGGGGCGCACAGCAGGCCCTGGAGTTTCGGAGTGAACGAACAGCACGACTTGTGTCTCCTTCCTGTGGCCCACTCCTCCAGGGGAAAAGCTTGCAGACCGCTCTACCTGCCGTCTTCGAGTGCAGCTCTGGAGCCGCCCGCCGCTGCTCCGGGGCTTTGCCTGGATCCACAGCCAGCCTTACTCACAGCCCATTCACAGCTCGCCAGCCTCTTAGGACAGGTGACACCGAATCAGTTCAGCTCCATTTGTTACAAGAAAACTCTGATTCTGAACTTAAAAGAAAAGTTTAAGGAAAAGTACCCACAGCCCTCCCTGTGACTCGCCAAGTATGTTCACCCCGGACCTTTCTGAAAGCTCTGGATCAGCCGTGTGATTAACGAGCTGTTGGTAGTAAATTGCAAGCTCATTCATACCTCGAAGTCATATTGTTTAACCTTTAACTTATTGACTGGTAGAAACTTAGGAAACAGGAAGTGTAATTTTAAGTGTCAGATAGTTGCAGCTAACTTGAGAATGTAGAATTTTAAAAGAGAAATTTCAAATTTCTCTTTGTCAAACATTCACATGGAAATGATAGCACTTCACGCATGTTTCTCAGTTTTCTTTAGGGGAAAGTAAATGATCATTTTCAGGCTCTCAACCAATCATCTGTCTTTTTCTAACTTAGGCCATCAGCCAAATCAGATAAATTAAGGCAGAAACACAAGGAGCCTCTGGCTGGCATTTGGAGGCTCCGAGGGCCAGAGCCCCCAGTCGGTCACCTACAAAAGCCCCTCTGATGCAGGTCCCCCCCGCCCTTCAGTAGGGCCGGGAGCTGGGGCACCAGCACGTGGTGGGAGTTTAACGAGGAAGGGGGTCCGGCTCAGGTATGAGTTGGCGCCGATGCCATGCTGTCCTGACTCCCCGATTGAAAACAGACCCAGGCTGAGGGCTCTGTCCCTGCTGCTTCAGGAGAAGCTCTCTCCTGTGTCTTGGTCAGCACGGCCGAGGCCAGCAGCCCTGCCCCAGACACAGGCTGGGACCGGGGACACACTCCCCAGAATGACCCTCACAGACAGGCCTGCACTCCAGACAAAGTCTCTGTAAAAGCGGGGCTCCTTGCTTCTTGCTGTATTTCTGCCCAAACCTCCTAATCAGTCTCATTCCTTTTGCCTTTCTGTGCAGCCACCCCCCCGAACCCCAACAAAAAGGTAAAACAAAACAAGCAAACAAAACCAACTGTCTTCTCTGTCCTCAGGGGTCTTTCTGGAGATAGCACGTGGTCCAGGCCCCCGTGAGGAGACCCCCGTTCCCGTCAGGACCACCTGGGTCCCCACCAGGTCGTGACCACCTGTTGCCCACCTCGCTCCTGAGCCCAGAGCCACTTGCAACACCTCAAAGGCCCTAGAGTTCAGCCAGGCTTAGTCCTGAGAGGCTGTGTGCCTCCTGTGCTGGGCGAGTTCCCAGGGGTCCTTCAGGGTCCGGCCTGTGAGACCTCTCCCCGCCACCCCGAGCTTTGCCAACACGAACCGCGAGTTCCCACTGTGGACGTTCCTACCTCTCCCCACGGAACACGAGGCCCTGGAAGGCTGGCCCTGCGGGTCCTCGTATATGCAGGACTGACACAGACCAGGGCCCAGAATCTCTACCAACTCCAGACCCTTCCAGCCCTGCAGCCTTCCCCACCATCGGCCTTCAAGAAACGGTCTGATGGTGTGACCTAACATTTCCAAAGTGCATTTGTATTTTAACAAGACAATCTTTAGCAAAATATATATAATATATATTATATATACGACTCAAACCCAAAAACAAAACCAGATAGGATTTGTTGTCAAAACAACAGCGGCCGAGTCACGCCCACTCGTCAGGCCAGCCCTGTGTCCCGTGGGCTGCTTTCTAGGCGGCGTTGTCCGATCTCTAGAGGAGAGAGAGGGTCCCTGGCTCAGACCTGCAGAGAAACAGATTTTTATTTTGCAGAATAAATCATGAAGAGGCTCCAAACTGCTGCAACTTGGAAACCTCCTTAATTAAACAGTCAATTAGAAGGTTCTTGGCCCAATTCTGGGGGCCCAGAGGGAGGGAGGCCTAACTGTCCTGAGGCTGAACTTGACCCAAAATGGCCAACGCAACACTGGTCTTGGCTGAACGGCTGCGCTTTTTGACTTAATCTCGCACAGGCGGAACCTGCCGGCAGAGGCTCCCGATAAGACCTACACGTCCCTGTGCTCGCCCTCCCCCGCTTCCCAGCACCATTTTCCATAAGAATCAAGAAAACTGAATGTTCAGTGAGTATCGCGGTGTCGCAAACACACAGGGAAATGAGTGTGTGGCAGAAGAGCCGGTACAAATCCTGGCCGACCGGGGGCCACAACACTCTCGGCTTTGTTAAAACTTAACAAAGGTTGGAAGGGCTCGTGGGCTCGTGCCACTACTCTGCTGCATCCACGGGGCGCACCTGGGGACCTGGGACACAGCTGATCACCATGGGCACACTGTGATGTGTCCACCGTCTAAGTGACCGGCTGTGAAATAGAGGCTCTTCCCAGGAGACTGGGTTTCCCCTTTGATTAAGCCTTTGAAGGACGAAGATGTGGCACCTGACAATACGTGAACGCACACTGCTTCACACGAAGCTCAGAACAGCTGTGGGCTCAGTCGCTCGTCTTATGTACAGGCGAGTAGGCCTTGCCCGCTGTCGCCTGGACAATTGTTGCAAAACCGTGGCTTGGAGCTACATCTCCAGATTCCAGTGACCCTGCCTCAGCACAGACTGCTTTCTGTAACCAGTCCCAGATGAATTTAGGGCCACACTGCCGTGGTGGAAGAGAGACTTTGAAGACAACAGATGACTGGCTTTGGGTACAGCTAAGACACAGCGGTTATCTTGTCCTCGGGGAAACAGCGTGATTCGGAGCAGCCCTGGTGTGTGCACGGCAGGCCGAATCTGGACGATAGGAGGCCGCGAGCTCTGACCTCCACGTGGGCAACGCGGTCGGCAGCGCGGTCCCCAGATGCCCGTCCGGTTTCGTCCCCTGACACAGCTGGGCTGCTGGGGCCCCACTGCCCCGAGCCGGCCGAGCCCTGAGGAGTTCAGGAGTCTGCAGAGCAGGACTTTGCACTCGTCCTGGAGGTGGCTGGACTCTAGGACAGCTGGTAAAACGGGGCACATGGGACCCGCTTGTGGCCACCACGTGGTCTGGCAAAAGCACAGATCTTGGGGTGACTGTAAGATGATGCCACGGTGCTTGGTCCACGTCTGCTTCCAATTATGCTGATTTTGTCCACAGAATTATTCACAGCATCTAAGTATCAAAATCTATCCGGTTGTCTTCAGTCTCAAAGAACATGATCTCGAGCCAGCCCGTTTTCATTTCTAAAGGAATGAAAATACACTCGGCCGCCACTTATGCAGGTCACCCAGATGTAGCAAAAGTCTGTTCATCGTGGGATTGCTCCACACATGGCAGATGTGTGCTGAGAGCCTCGGAGCAAGGGCTGTGTGCACAGCAAGGCGGGGGGCTGGGAGGGTGGCAGCAAAGTGCGCAGCCGCGGCTGTGAGCCCGAATGAGCGAGGGAAGGGGGCTGCTTTTCCACTGTGACGGTCCCTGTACCCACCAAAAGTGAGAAACCACAGAATTTAAAGCACCCACTGGTGAATTCTTTCAGGTTCATTGAAGGAGCTGTTTGCATATGCAATTATCTATGTTAACAGACATGAAAGTTGCAACAGAACCCAAAGCGAAGAGTGAGTGGCACGTACAGGGGAGATTCACTCCAGATTGAATTTTCGGCCCGAAGTCTATGTCCCTAAACTCCCCACGCAGCTGATTCCAATGAATACATGTCTTTAGAGAAGCATTTTCCCATGCCCTGTGCTCTGGTAGCTTATGTAAAATATAAATATGTGTGTGTATTTACTTTTTTGGCATTACTTTTCTACTTCCATATTTTTGCAGAGTATCTTTTCTTATATAACGGAACTGTTAGTTAGCTGGTCAGAATGCACATATCTGTGGTTTATGCATCTGGAGAATGTGTGTGGCTGTGACTGCCCAGCTGCGTCCACTGGTGCCCGTCCACCCCGAGGTGGTTGATGCCCCGTTGAGCAGCTCTGAGCTGACATTGGTCATTTCTCATCTTTCACCTTGCTGTCCTGTCACTTCAAAGAGCTGAGCCACCCTCTGCCCGACAGCTTTACATATTTGTAAACAGTTCTCTTGATCCAACGGTGACCCTCACTTTGCCCCTCAAGCCTTTTTTGTTCATTTCAAAGCCAAACAATCTAGTTCCATCAATAGTCCTCAGAGGACAAGATTCTGAGAACTCTCATCACCTTGTTGTTTTATCCAGTACATATTCCAGTTTTACGCTTCCCTTCTAAATCACGCTGCCCCAAATTGAACAAAATGCCACAGGTATGACTTAATTCTGCGATGGCTGCTAAGACCGACTTAGATGTTTCTGCCGCTGCCTCCTGGCTCCATCGTCCTGTACTTGATTTTCTCATCGGCCACTTGCCAGAATCTCCACGTTCCCTGTGACTGCAGACACCCGGTGTCTCTTCTTCCCCTTCCCTCCGGGGCATTATGGAATCCACTGTTACGTGACTTTCCCAGTCCGGGAAGATTCTACCCATCACCCCCTCCACCCAGTTCAGGGGGCCTGAGAGGCAGGTCTACGAGGTCCCCGCCTCCTCTGGGAAGTGCTCAGAATACATCCTGTGCCCAAGATCAATGTCAAGTTCATCAGTCTTTTGAACTGATCTTCTTCTCATGTGAAGTCCCAACAATCAATAGAAAAAAATGATGTAAACAAGCTGCGAGCTGCCAAATCTTTCCTATTTCTCCTTAAAATGTCAGTCTCCAAGCATCCCTGAAAAACCTTTCATTAAAGTACACGGCCTCCCAGACATGTTCATGAAATGAAACCCAGTGAAGGAGAAATTCACCTAATGGGCTGAAACATTTGTTATCTCGAAGGAGCCCCTGGTCGAAGGAGATGAACCGCTATTTCACAAGAATGCTCACAGGAAAGAGGTAAATCCCTTCTCGGCAGAAGCAGCCAAGCTTGGGGACCCAGCAGCCACCCGGCGGACAGTTATACGTGGTGCTGGGGATGGAGGGGGAGGGATCTGTCCCTCACACCCCATCAGGAAGCACCCTTTGCCTCGATTTCAAATATTTGGGTCCGAAGTATTTCACTGCCTTAAAATTTAATTGCTTCCCCAAATGATGGATATTTACTGAAGGTGTTAGAGCACATTTCTACCATGCAGGAGACTCTACAGCAGGATTTCTAAAGCAAAAGCCAGGATGATTTAACTTAAGGAGATGAGACTGCTTCAATGATGGGAAATAGCATTTTTAAAGGTTTAGGAATAAGCCCAAATATACAAACAGAAATAGTTTCCTAACTGACCTGGGTGAACATCACCTTCAGAACTGAATGTTTCCTAGAAAATATTCCCGTCTTGGAGACGAGTCTCCCCCGTCAGGGGTCCTGACAGCCCGGCTGAGTCAGGATGCCACCTGGAGGCTGCCAGCCCATCCCTGCCCCACAGCTGAGAAGTTGGGCTTGGCTGCCTGGGCAGAGGTGACAGTTGAGGGACAGATGCCCTACCTGGTCACTGAATCACCAGGTACGCATTCAGCTGGAAGGAGGAACCTCACTTCCTATCTGAGCACGAGCTGGTCGGAGTGTTAACAGTCTCCCTCCATCACCTGCCTTCAGTCCCCAGGGGAAAACCCTTGGTTCCTGGACCTCAACCCATCCCTGTGCCCCTGTGAGGCCTGTCCTTCCCACTGGCCTGCTGTATACAGACCCTTCTGAGCATCCCGTGATGCCGGCCCAGCTCCCAGGAAAAGCTTTGATCACACAGTCCCTTTGGTTGTGATTTTTCGTACCAGTTCACGGCTGCCCTCGGAATGGCGTCCGTAATCTCGAGGCTGCATCAGACCCTGCATTAACCGGCCCTCGACCAACTGCATGTGCGTCTTTACGCCCTGAGCTGACTTCCCCTGGGTACTTCCCATACACGCTACGTTGTGCTAAACAATTTTAGCAAATCATCTCTCTTACGCAGGGGCCACTGTTATCTCCATTTTACAAGTGAGAAAAGGCCCGGAAGCAGACGCTGTCCTTGGGAACATGGGGTGTGCGCCTGCAGAGTGGGATGCACCCTCCCCCTCCCCCTCCCTCTCCACCTCTATCCCCATCCCCACCCCCACCCCACCCTCACCCCCATCCCCATCCCACCCCACCCTCACCCCCACCCCCACCCCCACCCCATCCCCACCCCCACCGCCATCCCCACCCCACCCCCACCCCCATCCCCACCCCACCCCCACCCCACCCTCACCCCATCCCCATCCCACCCCCCCACTCCCACCCCCACCCCCATCCCCACCCCCACCCCCACCCCATCCCCATCCCCACCCCCACCCCCATCCCCACCCTCACCCCCATCCCCACCCCCACCCCACCCTCACCCCCATCCCCATCCCACCCCATCCCCACCCCCACCCCCATCCCCATCCCACCCCACCCCCACCCCATCCCCACCCCACCCTCACCCCCATCCCCACCCCCACCCCACCCTCACCCCCATCCCCACCCCACCCCACCCCCACCCCCACCCCCACCCCATCCCCACCCCCACCCCCACCCCCACCCCATCCCCATCCCACCCCACCCCCACCCCATCCCATCCCTACCCCCACCCCCATCCCCACCCCATCCCCACCCCCACCCCCACCCCCATCCCCATCCCACCCCACCCCCACCCCATCCCCATCCCCACCCCCACCCCATCCCCATCCCACCCCCATCCCCATCCCACCCCACCCCCACCCCCATCCCCACCCCCATCCCCATCCCCATCCCACCCCACCCCCATCCCCACCCCCCACCCCCACCCCATCCCCACCCCCACCGCCATCCCCACCCCTATCCCTTCCCCCACCCCCACCCCTATCCCTTCCCCCACCCCCACCCCACCCCCATCCCCAACCCCACCCCCATCCTCACTCCTGACAACACTGGGAGTCCCTGAGCCCAGCGGTAAATCCGTAGGCATCCGGGACTCTCCTTGGCTTCACAGAGTGGACAACCCTCAGCAGGTCCTTCCTCCGTGAAGGACCCAGGGTCCAGCTCACCCTTCACAGAGCACTGCTGACGTCATCCTGGGATGCACTAATAACAGGGGCCCTTAGAACACGCGAGTGTCCTTTACCCCCTCGCCCCAGCTGGTGGCTGCATCAGCGAGGACAGAGCAAAGTTCCTCTTGCTTCTTGGTTCCCTTGGTCATCCTGAAACACCGTCGATAAGGAAATAAAAACTCAGCTACAAGCATCTGAAATCACTTCCCATTGTTCCGTTACATGGAAACTCAATGATCTGTGTGTCACTTGGAATAATTAGTAGAGATTTCATCTGAGGCTGGGTTTAGATTTTTCATTGATCTCTTTAACTTGGCCCCATGTCTCCATGCCTCTCAGGGACAGAGAGAGAGTTGGATGCTTGCGAAGTGCTAATTAGAATCAGAAAGAGTCTGAGTTACTTTCCTTGCACATTTTGATAGCAGAATGGCGTGTGCCTGGCACTAGGGTTGGCATCGTGTAGATGACAGAAATGGTCTGCTGCTGTTTCTGCTTCCCTGCTCTCCAGACCCTTACGTCTTCCTCATAACTCTGTGGGCCGTCCACACCCCACAGATGCTCTCTGTGTAGACTGTGGACGATTCAGACGCAGATGGTCATGGTGAATGGATTGTCTTCTTACTAGACAGCAGGGGAATGCCTTATAATTTTTCTCTAAGTAACATTAAGGTTTTTAATAACAATCTTGGTTACCGTAATGAGTTTGTGGGGCTGACAGACCCTGTTTTTAAGCCCACCTTCCACTTACGAGGAGTGGCCACGGGTAGCTCCTTAACCTCTATGCCCTTTCTTCTCCTTAAGCAGGACATAAGAGCAAGGAACACACCACCCTTCCCATGGTGACTGTGTGACTCCAGGACCCCAAACTGAAGACACCCGGTGCTTGATAAAAGTTTGGTTAATGAATAAGGAGCGAGTGTAAATGAGCACAAATGTGGGAAAGTGCTGTTTCATAAGAACAAAGCAAAACCCGCTTCTGGTTGAAGCAGCCCTTTGTCTTCTTTCTTTATCAAATTAAATCAACACTGCGTGACTCAATAATTATACTTACCAGCAGCCGTCGGGCTTTGCGAGTGAGTTACGACATATAAAAGCCTAGCTGTGCAAGCAGCAGCGCACACAGCAGCCAGATGCCCACGTGGTTTCCAGCGGGGGTCCCCGTTTACCTGGCAGGTGCGTCCCACTTGCCGCCCTCACCTGCGCTGAGCTGGTGGCTTGTCTGCCCACACCTGGTGTCTGCGGAGCTGCAGCTGCCCGGCTCCTGGGCACCGTCCCTCAGAGGCCGCTACTCGGGGTCCGGCAGGACCAGCTCCCGCTGCCTGGCACCGGCTCCTCTCTGCCCTCCAGGGCCTTCCCTCCGCTCTGCCTCTGGCTCTGACCTCGGATCCCAAAAAGTGACAGTGGGGCCAGGGGGGGCATCCTCTAGAAACAGCACAACATCTGCTGGCTCCCCGCCTTCCTTCTGAGTGTTACCTGTGACACCGAGCCCCACCCTGCCCCTGGTCAGCTGTGATAGTAACATCGTAAAACCTAGTTTGAAATTATGCTTCTCATCCATTGGCGGCTGTGTCTTCAAGGAAAACTTGATCCCATGTTTTTGGCACAGAAAGAACTTTCTGAGGAGAACGCAGGTGCACTCCCAGAAACCCTCACAGCTGAGAACTGGCTTACGGGTTGGGGTTGTGCATCCCAGTTCCGCTCGTATCCGCGGTTCAGTTTGGCTGTTACAGGAGAATTGTGTGTTTGGGGATTGCTCCAAAAAGAAAGAAAATAAGGAGTGGGGTGAGGGATTGTGTCTTTAAAAAACAAAATGCAACGTCAGCAGAACTTCATGTGGATAAAAGGACCACAGTCTCCCCCTCCTTCCTTTACGTGACCCCCGCAAGTTCCGGAGGGTCATGAATGAAGAGAACAAGTGAGGTCAGAAAAATAAAGAGAGACTACTTTGTTCATACTTAATCTAAATTAATCACACCCTCACTCAAAGGGTATCACAGTGGAAACAATATGGTTATTTGAAGACGAATATCTGGGATCAAAAACTTGCCTTGTTACACCTGCTTCATGAGTCAGGAGGTCGAGGATTAAATAAATTAATGTGTTTTTCAATTCGATGTCGCTATTATTATAATTATCATTTAAAAAATTGTAATTATCAACTGTTGAGCATGTATTTTAATCTCTAAGGAGCTCCGATGCAGCTCAGGTATCCTGGGAGCCTTTGGGTGGAATCAGAGGAAAGGAGTGGGGAAGAGCATCTCCTTCTTTTCTCTGACTTTCTGTCACGGGAGACCCATCTGAGTCCTTCCTCTGGGACCCAAATGGAACCGAGCTACTCCAGGCAGGAGACATGGCTGCCAACACGGACGGTCAGCCTTGTATCTAGACCTCAAGGAAAAAGGTAAAAATTCAAAATCACCTCCTAGGACTGCGAGTCAGCCCAGCAAGCCCTGGGCAGCAGGAAAGTGGGAGGTGTGGGGTGAGGTTGTGTGTGACGGGACACCTCTTTGCACAGCCTTCAGCACTGAGCACAAGGGAGACTGTGGAAAACAGCCGTCGGGGACCCTGAGACCCGCGTGGCCATCTGAAGATGTTCCTTGTACGGCCCAGTGTGCCTAAGAGTCCACCACTTTCCACTTAGAGACTTGGAGCTGTAGGGCCTCAGGGGTTGTACACCCGCAGGGTGATGCCATTTACTTCTAGAGGGGCTATTCCTACAAGTACCATGGGGCCTGGAACCTTCTGGTCCAGTTCAGGACGAAGACAGTTCTCCCCACCTCCCCGAGGAGCCCAGAGCCACCTTCCCACAGCCCTTCTCACCCGAGCTCAGAGGCCAGAGGCCGTCAAGGAATGAGACTAAATCATCGAAAGCAAAGGCGTCAAAAAGAAAAACACACACTAGAATTCTTCACCATTCAAAGGAAGGTGAGAAGAAATACATTTTCAGAAAACAAAAGATGAGAGAATGTTCCTATCAGATCCAAACCGTAATAAATGCTTCAGGAAGTTTTTCAGGCTGGAGGAAAATGATCGAAATCACATCTAATTAAAGATTAAAGAGTGCCAAAAATAATAACTATGTGTGTGGAGGTGTTACGGTTTTACTCTTTCCTGGTGTTTATAAAAGGCAGTGGATGTTTAAAGTAAAAATTATAACAATATCCCCTGGGAATTACAACATATGTAGAAATAAAATCTATGACAATGACAGTACAAAAGTTGAGAAGGAGCTAAGGTAAGGTTTTTATCTGTAAAATGTCATTACATTTATAGAATATGATGATGTATGCATTTTATAATTGCTAAAGGATCCTCTAACAAGAAAAATAAATAAAATAAAGCAGCATTGTTTAAAAAATACAAGGGACAGAATAAATACCAAAAAATGCAAAACAAAATATAACTGAAGAAAATGAGCCATTACTAAAGGGAGACATCCAATGAAATAATAAAATGAATTTTCCCACACATTCTAGAAAGGGAGCAATGACCTGAAAGAGAATTAAAAATAAGGATGGGAAGAATTCAAAAACATTTAAAGGGATAGAATTCCCGTGTCATAAAATAAGTGTCTATAAAGAGGAAGAACAAGAAAGATATTTTAGAAAGAAAACATACCTATACTCACTTATATGAAAGTTGAATGAAAATATAAACTTTATTGTAGACACAACCAAAAAGAGAATTCCATAATTCGGAGTCCCAGCAAGGTGACTGCCAGCAGGTCAGCCAAACCACAGGGCCTCTGCTGATTCTGACTGAGGCTGCCTGACAACTACGTTCAGATAATGAATTGCTTAATTTAAAAAAATCCCTCGCGGAAAAAGAAGGATTTAAAAACCATCCATTTAAAACACACATTAGCATTGTTATAATGTGCTGCTTCTCAGCTTCTCATGAATAGTTGCTTTCAAAGAGCATTACGTTCTTTATTCTGTCCTTTCTCCATGGTCTCCAGACAGCCACACCCAAAGTTCTCCGGACACAAACCTCCAAACATGGAGTATTCAGTGGAAAAGGGTGCCATAGGAAATGGGGAAGAGAAAGGGGAAAATGTTTTCCTGTAACTGCCAGGTTGCATTTGTGTTTTTCTTCCCCTACAGTGGATTAAACATTCAAGTCAACCAGTGACTTGCAACCTCAAAGAAACCTTAGAAGATTTATTATTATCGTTACCCTAATTTTTCAGGTGAGTGAAGAGTCTCATCTTGGTTAAGGGTTCGGTAAATTCCAAGCGTTTGCTCAGTGAGGAGGGGCAGGGCGGGGAGTTACCCGGACTGTCCAGACTGAAGTCCAAGCCTCAGTCTCTGACCTGCACTGCCCCCTCTCCACCACCCTGTGAGATTCATGAAAACTCACCCCCACCTACATCATATACATGCATCCTCCGACCTGGAGAAGCTCAGTGACTTTCTTGTTTTGCTGCTTTAAACAGGTAAAGAAGTGTTTCCTGTTCCAAGTGCTCATGGAGCTCTGAGGGGTGGAATGACCGTGTGAGGTGAGGGAGGGCACCCGGAGAGGTCGTCAGAAGGCGGAGCCCTCAGAGTGTGTGTCCAAGCATGGCGTTTGCATTTTGGGGGGGGGGGACCCAGTAGGAGGTCTGAGCAAATGAGAGCTCAGCCTGTGGTTCTGGGTCACTGTGGTGTTTGTCTGGGGAGCAGAGTGGGGGTGAGATGGGAGAAGCACCTAACCCAGAGGTTAGGGAGGGTGGACCACAGTCAGGGTCATCCTGGAGAGTATGGAGAGAGGTGGGTGGTCTGGGGATGTGTTTGAAGAGCAGTGTCTACAAATTGGTGGTTGAACACAAGATGGGCTGAAAGAGAGGAGGCATCCATTCAGAACTTTGCGACTTGGGTGGATAAATTCTTGTATGCTGGGAAGTGTAGCAGGTCTCACAATTTCTGGAGTGGCCATGTCCCCAGATGCCCAGCTGACAACATAGAGTATGTTCCTTCCCTGAAACGCTGAAGCTTGGACACATGGACTCTCAGACAGTAGGTGCTTGGACCTGACTCACCTCAGGACAGTGTCCACTGGTGACCATGTGGGCTCCTGTCCACAGGGAAGCCTGGCTCTTTTTCTTCCTGCACTGTTGCTAGTTCTTCTGCTTCATAAGTCATTGCAGTATTTGAAGAAGAAATGATATTTGTGCTTAATTATAGCCGAAATAATCTTAAATGATGAAAAAAGTGGAGGTCACTTTTGGAGGGCATGTCAGCAGGCCACGATGTCAATCAATCCTCCAACATTTCCCACGTGAACGGGCCAGGCTCCTGTTCTCTGAGTGTCTTCCAGGCTCAGACGTCTGGTGCAAGGTCAGCATCACTGACAAACACGCTCAGTGACAGACGCCCACCGTCTGTACCAAAACACGGGAAAAACAGATGATCACAACTGAGAAGCAAACAATTGTTTCCTGAATCACTGCCTAAAATGCAGGCCTGAGTCAATCACCTGTGTGTCCTGGTCGCTTAGAGGGGACCTGAGTCCTCAACTCAGGGCCTCCCGTAACGCACTGGGGTAATATTATTCGCCACATGGGCTATTGACTCATCACAGAGCCTGACTCCTAATCAATCATTAATTAAATCAGTAGCACGGCAGTGGTCCAGCGTTTAGGCGAATGGACCACGTCACATTATGGAATGACTGTCCAGTGGCCCAGCGTCTAGGCGAATGGACCACGTCACATTATGGAATGACTGTCCAGTGGGTATTTGGCTACGTGGCCACCCAACATGAAAAATGACGTGTGTCAAACTTTGCCAGATTTCAGGAGAGTTTTGCAGAATAGCTTTTAGTTAATCTGCAACTATAGCCAAAGGCTCTGCACGTGATCTGTATTTAAACATGTGTGAGGGGACCTTCTAAGAGATGAAACCAAAGATATCTTATAAAGTGGAAGTTTTAAGCCACCATAATTTTAAGGGAAAAGGACAAGGGAGGGAGATGAAGTAGGACTTCCTTTTAAACACGTGGTCAATGGAGGCTTGAAGGGAGAAGCGGATGAAAGAATCTGCCCATTTCAAGTGCCAAGAATTCTGCCTAATATTTCATTTTATTTCTTCTTTACAGTCATAGCTGGCTTTTATTTTAGCTTCTGCCTCCATGGGGTTTGGAGGAAGTCATAGCACGAAAGAGGCTAGTCAGCCAGAGGTAATTCCAATAGTGCTGTTTTTTCTCCAAATAGGTGTTTGAAAAATATAATTTTTGGCAAAAATCTGTGCGAGTTTTGCTTGTTTTTCTTTTCTTGTTGTTGTTGCTTCCCCTTGGATCTCTTGTGAGGCTGTGTGAACATGTTTTAGCTTGATGCCTTCCCTGCCTTAAAACCTGCTGTGTGGTCACCTTCACTGCTTATGACCAACCAGGATAGTTTACATGATACAAGTTTGTACCATGTGAGTGACCTTGTGGACACGCACGCTGTCACCGTGATTCAAGATATCCCGAGACGTTCAAAGGCCCTGCAGACTGTCTTATAAAAGGTGTTCTCATTCCCACAGGTGGAGCTTCAAGGAGCAAAGACCTCATGTCCCCGAGGGTCGTCTGACCTGTACACGTGGCCTCTATTTCAAGTCCATAGAGGGCTTGAGGTGGGCGGAATGCGGCCACAGTTAAGAGCTGGTGTTACTCGTAAATCCACTTTGACCATTGGGTTAGAAACGAGGACTCATTAATTCATTTATTTGCTTGCATTTATTCACTTATTCAACAAACACTTTTCAGATGTTGTTTTGTTAGGTGTAGGGCATGTGGCAGGAAAATTCTGAAGTGTCAAAAGCTTCTGCCTTTCTGGAGCACAGTCACATGGGGAAGACAGACGTTGGGTAGATGAACAAATGATCCTGTGTGTGTGATTCACTGGTGCCCGGTGTGTATGTGTGCGTGTGTGTACGTGTGTGTGTGTGAAAGAGAGAGAGGTTGTGAATGACTGATTTGAAGCAAAAGTGCATCCCTGAGATATTATGACTTTGAGCCTAAAGGTATAATCTTCAGAAATCACCCTGTAACTTTTCTGTTAATTGAACCTCTGTCCAGAAACTTGACTTACCAACACCTTCCAGATGGTGGAGGGGAAGTTTGACCTCAGTTTCCCAAGAGTGTAAATACAGTGGCGAACTCTTGTTGATTCTTTAAATCCGAGTCCTTATAAACCAGAGTAGATACCACCGAACTCGCATGTAAGTAAGATTCAAAGAAAATGGTGACGGCCATCACAAAGCAGGACGAGAACTCAGGTCCAAGGAGAGGGCCCTGTGAGTGTGGGTTCTGGTTCCATCAGGGAAGCGGCTCCTCTCAGCTCCAGGCCAAGCGGTTGGAAGCCTGGGAGCCTCCCTGCTCCTTCCTCCCTCTCCCACTGACCCGAGGACCCCGATGCTCTCGGTGGCTGATGCTCTGGCTGGTGGAGCCCCTGCAGCCCTTCCGAGGGGCCTCAGAGCAGAGCCCAGCATGATCAGCACGTGATCAGGTGCCTCGTGAGTGAGAAGTGGGCCTTTGCCGTGCCGAGTCCGGTCTGTGCAACTTCCAGCAACAGGACGGAGGGGCAGTGGGCAGAGGCTCCGGGCCGCGGCAGGAGCTGGGTTCTGCATAAGTCGTCTTTCGAACGTCATTCAGGTGTGGGAAGATTGGAAGTGTGTGATTTTGGCAGATAAAATGATTCTTTTTAGTTTAAAAGCTTATTTCCTATAAAGCCGTCCATACAATAAATTAACATGGGGGGAGCTTTTCAAATTAAAATGAGACTGTGATTCTCTGTAGCTGTGCCTCTCTGCCACAATGAGTTTTTGTGCACCAGTTACTTTAGAAAATTGCCGGACGCTCTTGAATCCGCCGAGGCACCCCAGAACCCTACCTCGTGTGGTGTCATAAGTCGACAGTATCAGAAGCCACAGCCTCCGGAACGAGGGCGCGGGAATCCCTCCTGCTCTGCAGGTTTACAGTTCTTAGTCTCACTTCTGAAGGGTGTTTCATTTCCAACAACCACCTGCATAAATAATTCATTCTCTTCAAATATGCTGAGGACATGGCGACTGAACAACGGGTGGGTGGGGGAAGGAGAAGCATACGCATGTTATGAAGAGGCCGCATTTCCTGTAAGTTACCATCTCTGAGGATTTGTGGCGCGCTGAATAAGATCTGCGTCGACTAGGATACTTTCCTTGAAGGTCTCAGAAAATTTCAAAATAATATTTCTTTTGTGTGAAGATAAATAACAAAGAAATTTATAAACGGGATGTTGAGGATTTTATCAGAGTTTTGTCCTGGAAAGGTAGCACGTGTAATATACTATGTGAGCAGCTAACTCCAATCCTTGTTTCTGGTTCCATGCACGTTAGATATCTGTGTGGCTTGTCAGTTCTACGTGTTGGGATTCTTCAGGAAGAGTGTGCAGCCATGTAGGTAGTAAGTCTGGGGGAGTGTGGGCTGCCCACACGCTGCTGTGTCAGGGTGCCCTCCCCTGCTGCAGCCTCGCTCCACTTACGGAGATGACAGTCTAGGCTCCGTGAGTCAGCTGGTTTTGCTAGTAAAGGACTCAGAGCGTTGCGGTTTCCTGACCGCTCCTCTTCCAACAGTCACCAAGCTCCTCAACGGCCAGGGCGTCTTTCATCCCAGGGCATTTCCAGTGAGCAGCTGGACCCCCTAGAATTACGGCTATACAAACATGTGTGGGTTAAATAAGTGGGTGCAGGAATGGCAGAGAGATAGAAATAGAGAGGTACGTGGATAGATGGATGAATAGATAGATAGATAATGTCCTGTCTAAATCTCCTGGTCTAAATTCTGGGATGAATGCACCATGAGTCTCTGTGCACGAAGCACGTCAAGGGACTTCTGCCCCGGTTGCTCAAGATGCACAGATGTTCTCTGGACACGGCTCCTCGGCATGAACGACCCTCGATCTAAAAGCTCACGTTGAATTGTGATTCTGGGACAGCATTTCCACAGGGAGCCAAGTTAATGCCATCTGAAGTATGTTTCTTTCTGATGATTTAAGATGATATCAGATTCAGCTCAGAGAAACTAGAGAAATGAAGGATTAGCCTGTCCCGAGGGCTCTAGCGGAAAAAGCCCTGTCTCAGATGGTCTTTGACAAGAGATGATACACATCCTGGCAAGTGCCTCAGGAAGCACCCAGTCCTTGCTGGCTGAAAAAGAGGCACCATATGCTTTAGCGATCACGAGGCCAGCCTGACACAGCGCTTTCGCTGTGGAGACGGGAGCTGGCTGACTCCCCTAAGTCAAGCATGGATCGTGGCCTTATTTTCAGATTTTACTTCTTAGATGGAATGATAGTTTCAAATTTTCTTTCTACATTTTAAATAATCTCTTGTCTTACTAACAAGTCAAGAGGATGACCAAGTTGCTTTCACCCTAGCGTGTGATGCCGTGTGATGCCGTGTGATGCTGTGTGACACTCTGTGTGCCCATCTCCTCCTCTGTGCCCCTGACACACGAGGGCAGGAGCTCGTCGGTTTAGCTGTATCAGCAGTGTTAGGAGACCAGCATTTCTTACTTGTTTATTAATTAATCCTTTACTAAAAGGCTCTGGACGCTAGGTGAGGAAATATTTTTTAAAAAAATCTGCTGATTTAAAAAATGCTGAGCTATTTGACCAGATAGGGAAGGAGGCAGCGAGCACAGCAGGCTCAGGGGATGCTTGGTGCCGGGACTGCAGGGGAACGGCGGGTGCTGGAAGGTGCTGCGGAGGCACTCAGGTGTCCGAATCCACCCTGCAGAAAGTTAGGGACGCTGGGTGAACTTACACGGAGAAGTGGCCCGACCGCTTACGTGTTTAAGAAGAGCAGTGGCACTGAGGTTAGAAAGGAAAGAGACTGCGGCAGAGAAGTGCTCAGCTGGGCATTAGAATGACCCAGACAAAGGAAAACAAAGGCCCCAAATAAAGCGATGCTGTAGGCTAAAGACATCTTACTACTTTTCACACTGTGTCTGTATATTCATGTTACGTATATTTTAAATATAAATCATCTCCAATAATCTTTGGAAATAGGTGTGATGCAACAAATGAACTTTATATAAATAACATTTCCTCTTTCCCTTAGTATCAGAGCAGTTTTCTGGAACAAGCCATTGGAAGGCACTGTGTATTCAATGGGACAAAAATTCAGAGGATGGTCCCGTCACTGACTCAAGCCCGTGTCCCACGATACACATGCAGAATCAGAGAGAATGAAATTATTGCTTTTCCAACAAGACTCATTTCAGAGACTGTGCGATGTCGGACTTTACTTTACGTTTCTTATGAGGCTCTACATCCCTCTGTAATGTTACTGTGACGTGTTCTCTGGGATGAACAAGGATGACTGGACATGAAAACCTGCTTGAACTACAGCGAAGGACGGGGCCTCACACCTGAGCTTCATTCCAGCCCTAAGGTTAGCGGGGCGCTCTCCCGCTAAGTCATCTCCTTCTGTTTCTTCACATGGGAAGGTCCCGGTGGGTGTGGAGGCGGAGGCCTGTGAGGACAGCAGTCCCCTCCCCTCCAGGGCTGGTCCCAGTGCGTCTGTGTCTCCAAAGAGTAACCTCTGCTTTTAAAAATAGAAACAAAGCAGGAGATAGCTTCCAGAAAACGCTGTTTTGGGCATCTTCCTGGCACAGAGCATTTCGCCCTCTCTTTCTCCAGAGCTTTTCTAGCCATGGAGACGCTTCCAGGAAGGCCTGACCCACCGCAGGACGAGAGGAGTGTCGGGTCCAGTGGTGTGATCGGGTCCAGCCGTGTGACGTGAAGAGAGGCTGGACTGCTCGGCTGCCTGGAACTTCTCAGCGCCCCCGACCCCCGGAAACACCCCCTCCTCCTATCCACAAGGTGACCTGCCCTCAGCATCAGGTGTGTGACAAGCAGCAAAGCAGGCCACCTCTCTGGAGACACCTATTAGAATAATACCAGCCGTGTCCTCTTTTCCCAGTTTTATAAGATGTGACTGACGTGCATCTCTGTGTAAGTTTAAGGGGTACAGCTTGATGGTTTCACTCACATATTTCTGAAACGATCACTACAATTAATTCAGTTAGCATCCACCATCTCATATCCATACGATGGAAAGAAAAAAGAAAAACATTCCAGTGCTGAGAACTCTTAGGAACACTTCAGCCTTATTCTCCCAGCAAATCCACGGAAGGTGATGTTTTTAGCCAGTTTCTGAGATGGGGAAACAGAAGGCTGGGAGCAGAGGCCCTGAACATCTGGGGCCCTGAAATGATAACGCAGGGCCAGAAAGGGGGCACGGGCTGGAGGGGCGGTCAGCGCACTCGGCCGGGGATTCGTTGATTCAGGGGCACATCCAAGTGACTGTCCCAGCAGCCAGCCACGCGCCAGGCCCGTGTCAGGCCCGGAAATGAAAGCCCCGTGGTCGCCCCCGTAAGGAGCTCACCGGCAGACGGAACAGGCTGGGGAGGAAAACTGTTCCCGCGTTGAACAAGGAGCCCAAGAGGTGCCTGCCCAGGTCGGGGAAGGGTCTCCCTGTCACGTGACCAGGCGCGGGGGCAGCACGGGCGGGGCGCGCCGGGCCGGACTTCACCGCCACCCTCCACGGACCCCCTAAATCCCGGGCCTCCTGGGATCAGCCCTGGGCCTCCCCTGTGACCAGTCTCGTAGCGGCCGTGACTCACCTCGAAGGCTTAAGCTAACACCGTAGGACGGTCACCGCGTCCCTAAGGTCTCACTCGGGAGCCCAGTCTTGGATACCGGATGCCCCTTCCAAACCTGGAAAACAAGCCTGTTAAAATGTGCAGGGAGCCCTGTGGTGCGGGTCCCCCCAGCCCTGTAGCTGCTGCTCCTGGGAAAGCGGACCCGCGCCCCCCGCCATCACTCTTGCAGGAACCGGGGGTCAAGCCTGACCCTGTGCAAACACCAGAGCAGCACGGGCCCCCTCGGGCCAGCCCCCAAGCCACCGCCCTCCCCGGTGAGTCTTCGGGCGGCTTGCAGGGGCTTTGCGAGGGGCTGGCGTGGGAGAGTCTCCCAGCCTTAATCCCAACCACAGCCACCCGGAGGACGTCGCAGACACTGTCACACGCAGAGTGAAGTGTGATGTGAGTGGCGCCTGCCTGGGGATCCAGTGCTGTGGTGAGTCCACCACCACGGCCCGGGAAGGGGAGTGCCCTGCCCTCCAGAAAAGGCACCTTTTCCAGGAAAATAAGGCCTGTTTTAGGGCCTTTCACCTGCGTCCATCTTAATAGGGATTTACTGATTCTATTACAGGCGTGTGATACAGTAAGACAGCGACAAAAACATAAGAAAAGACCAAAAATACATTTGAATGGGATTACATTTAAATAATTGGGTTAGGGAAGTGTTATTCAGCAGAGATTTTTTTCCTGTTTTTAAAAACTTGTCTGACACTGTGATTCACAATTTTAAAACATAAAAAAAAAATCATTTTATAACGGCCATTATGACCGGCGTGAGGTGATACCCCATTGTAGTTGTGATTTGCATTTCTCTGATAATTAGTGATGTTGAGCATCTCTTGACGTGCCTCTT
This sequence comes from Phocoena sinus, assembly GCF_008692025.1. Classification (NCBI taxonomy): domain Eukaryota; kingdom Metazoa; phylum Chordata; class Mammalia; order Artiodactyla; family Phocoenidae; genus Phocoena; species Phocoena sinus. Next base: position 347,380 of record NC_045775.1, on the reverse strand, counting down.
GGCCATCTGTATGTCTTCCTTGGTGAAATGTCTATTTAGGTTTTCTGGGGCTAGTGAGAGTAGCATCGACACATATACGCTCCAAATGTAAAATAGATAGCTAGTGGGAAGCGGCCGCATAGCACAGGGAGATCACCTCTGTGCTTTGTGACCGGGTGGGATAGGGAGGGTGGGAGGGAGACGCGAGAGGGAGGGGAGATGCAGACACATGCACGCATATGGCTGATTCGCTTTGCTGCACAACAGAAACTAACGCAGTATTGTGAAGCAATCATACTCCAATAAAATCTATTAAAAATCATTTTAAAGGCATACACTATATAAATCCTTGAAAAAATGCCTTACTTAAAAATAGTACTTGAAAAAGCTATTAAAGACATTATCCTGCTTTAATTTTTATATACTTCTAATTGTATATATATGTATTTAATGTATATATATGAATATATATATTTTAAATGTATATATATATTTTAAAATTATATATTTATAATTATATAATTATATTATATAATATAATTATATATTTATAATTATAATATTTTATATATTATATATTTATAATTATATAATTATATAATATAATTATATATTATACATCTATTTCTCAATGCCTCGTTTTTGGTGAATACCCCACCCAGCTACTCACTGAAATTTCTTCAGCATGTCGGTCTCTTTGGGCTTGTGTGGACAGCATGGAAACCCTTTGGGATTGTGAACACCATTACCGTGAGGAAGAAAAAATGGTGGAATTTGAAAGAAAGCTGGAAAAGAAGAAGCGGTCATTTATATTACTCACTTTCTTTGCCACCATAACTTTATCTGTTTCTCTCTCAGTAAATTCTTTCCTCTTTTCTTGACCTCTACCAAGAATTTTCTTTTTTTTAACTAAAAAAAGGTAGGACTACTCAGGATTTCTTTTCAAAAGAAGCACAATTTCAACTTTTGAACGTGAACAGGTTAGAAGGAAAGACCTTCCACCAAAGGGCTGTCAGAGGACAGAGCCAGAATCATGGAGTTTGTGTTCCCCCGGGACCCCGACTCGAAACAAGCCGGAAGTGTGCGTCAGAATGTGCTCTAGAAAGTCTCAGGTGACCTGCTCACACTGTCCTTTAATTATCTCTAAGTTATTTCTGTGTGTTTTTAACGCCATTGCCTTAGCGACCACTCTTAACAGCAGCTTGGAGCTCGGTGGGGTGGGAGAGCTGAAGTACCAGGCTCGCTCCCCCTGCTTCCCACCAGCCAAACCCTGAAGACGACGAGGCCACAATGAACCCATCCCCGGGGTTGGGACACTTGCTCCGTTCACCCTAACCGGCCGTCCTCAAGAGTCAGAGGTGCTGGGCTCTCTGGGGCCGTCCCTCAGAGGGCTCCTCCATGAGCTTCCATTGCTAGTGGACCCTTTCATTCACGCGCTCGTTCAATCACTAACTCACTCATTCCTCCCTCATCACCCACTCGCCCACTCACTCATCCTGTTCATGTGTCAACCCCACTTGGTCTGAGCTGCTGTGAGTCTGCGAGTCTTTCTTGCCCTCCTAAGAGCCTAAATTCATTCAATAACTCTTAAGAGGAGGATTTTTTTTTCTGAGGTGAGAATAAAACATGTCACAGCACCAAGAAGAACATATTGTTTTAACGATTCGGTTTTTCTCTTACTGCTGCTTTGTGGTCTGTCCACATTGATACATGTAACTCTAGTGCATTGACTAACAACTGGATATTACAAATTTAGCACCATTTAGATTATTTCCCTTATCCCACTGCAATACACATGTAATTATTAACTGACTGGGAGGTGCATGAAAAGTGCATTGTTAATAAAAGTATTCACCTTCTCCTAAGTTAGAAGCCACCCATGAGAAAAGGGAGTATCAGGAAGTTGTGTAACGGCAAGGGCGTTGTAGGAGAAGTGAGAAGACAGCAGTGGGTCCCGGCCCTGCAGGCCCCAGGCAGCATGAGAGGCAGGAGGGCCCTCTGGGTCTGGAACACCCTCCGCGGCAGGTCCGTTCTCTCCACCGCAGGAGCCCAGGGGCAATGTTGTTGGTCCACGGGGGGCCCGCAGCACAGACCCCTTAGGGTGCGGGGTGACGTCGGCTCAGGAAGGAGGGAGGGTGCCCACGTGTGCAGGGCCCCGCAACACTGCACGTGGGACATGGATCTGGCCCCAGGTGTCACAGGCTTTCTTGGGGGAAAGGGTCCCAGGTAACATGCACATCAAGGTACTTAATCTTTAAAGCAACTTACTGAGGTGTTTCTATTGTTACTCTATACACAGAGACACCATCACTCAGAGGGTTCAGGTAACTTAACCAAATCACGTAGATCCACGCACGGGTGACACCGGTCCCTGTGCTGGGATGGGGTGGCCATTGGTAACCAGCCACGAGACAAAGGGCTTTGTCAGACAGTCACGTGCAAGTAAGCTGGACAGGTGTCAGGTGTCCTGGCTGTGGGTTGGGGTGGATGTCCGAGAGGAAATAACAGAGCTTCAACCCCGGTTATGCACCCCTGTTCCTCCCGGTTAGTGATCACACGGCTGGGCCCGAGTGTGGCAGCAGGAGAACCTGACTGGCCTGTGGCAGACGACCCAGGCTGAGACCATCTCACGGAGGCTGCAAAGCCAAGTGTGCTTTATGCCCGGAGAGTTGATTAATGGGATTCTCATGAGAGTGGCTGTTTCTTCTTAAGAATTTGGCAGCCGATGCAAAGTCTTTCTTACAATCAATTTCCCTCTCTGTGTAGATCTGTAGGGTGAGGCCTATTTGAATTGCCAATTTGGGGTCCAGTTTGATAACTAAGCAGGCGACATGAAGGAATACCCCTAATTCACAAGCCCTCGGCTTTCATCCAAATTCTGAACATCTGCTGTGTAATAAGGATTTCATTTCCTGTTGCTTCTTCCCGCTGAAAAATAACTCAGATTATTACATTAACTCGTTGTGACAATTTTTTTTTATGATGAAAAAACCTTTAGTAGAAAATAAAATTGTTCATTATAAACAAGGCTGGTATGTTCTGGGAAAATAAGCTAAAGAATTAGCAAGACAGATGCTTTCCAAAATCTCACGAACTTTCCCTGAGCGTGAGCCTTCTGCTGGAAATGCAACAGACATGGACACAAGTGGGCGAGGTGGCCTCCTGCCTGTCCTGGGGCTCGTGGAGGGGGTGACCCACAGAGACACCCGCAATTCACGGGGTAAACACTGCGCTAGGCAGGAGAGCAGGGAGCTCCCGGGCACACGGGGGCCACACAACCCAAGCTGCAGGCAGGGACGTCTCAGGAGGTGACTTTTAAACTTGATCGTGAGGAATCCCTCTGAGTAATTTCAGTGCAAAGTGGTGTCGACTGTTATGTTCTCAAAGACCCCTCCATGTGGGAGAGAGAGTGGCAGGTGTGGGTCGACTGTTATGTTCTCAAAGACCCCTCCAGGTGGGAGAGAGAGTGGCAGGTGTGGGTCGACTGTTATGTTCTCAAAGACCCCTCCAGGTGGGAGAGAGAGCGGCAGGTGTGGGCAAACAACCCTGTTTGCACCCCAGCATTATTGCTTTAAGAAAATCAGAATAAACGTTAACACATGCTGAGGACGGAGTGTGTTAAAGCAAAGTGGAGGTGCGGTCAAAATGAACTGCTGTGATTGGCTGAAAAGAGGGTGTCAAATAATTAATGTAAACTGTTCAAATAAGGAAATGCGAATGTGAGTGAGTCCATATTAGAAGGACTAATATAGTCCATATTAGAGTTTGGGAAAAACAGGAACAAGGCAGTAATGTAGAAAATTACCATGAACAGGTTTTTGCTAAGAAATAAGCCACAACGTGTACTCAAGGAAGTGTCCCCGCCCCCGCTCTGTCCCCAGTCCCCCAAATCCATCCCGAGCTCTGCTGTCCAACCCCCAGGTTACCCCCACTCTATGTGTGTTTTACACAATCACACAGACATGTGTCTTCTTTTCCATTTTGTACACATTTTGGCCCACTTAATGACACATCCCTTTCTATCTCACAGCTCAGTATTCCACTGTATGGAGCCAACAATTTCTTCAGTTTCTCTCCATTGTATGGAGAGAAATATTTAGGTTACTGTCAATATTTTGCAGTTTCATTAAGGCAGTCAGTAACCCTGTGCACTTGTGTTCTGTGCTGTTGAGATGTATCTTCAGGGGAAGGTCCTGGGAGAGGGATCGCTGTATCAGGACGCAGTCGCACATGAAGTGTTGATAAACGTTCCCACATGTTCCTTCAAAAGGGTAGCAGCGGCTTTCTTTCCATGGGTCGTGCAGGACGGTGTTTTCCCCACTGCTTCCCCAGCCCCATGTGTCATCTTGGTTTTAGCCCAATTAATGAGGAGGGAAATGGTAGCTCACTCTAATTTGCATTTCTCAGGTGCTGAGTGAGCTTCACAGCCTTTTGTATCTTCAGGTGCCGCGTTCCCCCTTTTAATAACAGCTTTATTGAGATACGATCCACATACCACAAAATCCACCCTTTCAAAATGCACAGTTTGGGTGTGGGTTTTTGTTTGTTCTGGGTGTATTCACGGTTGTGCTGCCCCACCGGTAAGGATGTTTTCATCACCCTGTCAGCACGCACTCCTTACCCCTCTCTCCTCCAGGATCCCGGCCACACCGACGCACCTCTGTCTCTACAGAGTTACCTCTTCTGGACATTTAACGTCAGTGGGCTCATGCAATCTTTCGTGACCGGCCTCTTTCGCTCAGTGTAACATTTTAAGGTTTATCCATGCTGTAGCTGTCATAAGCGCTCCACGCTTTTTTATTGTAGAATAATATCCCCTTGGACAGATATAACACATTTTATTTGTCCATTCATCATTTGATGAACATTTGGGTTGTTTTCCCATTTTACAATAGATATTACGAATAATGCTTGTGTGTTTTTGTGGACATATCGTTTTAATTCTCCTGAACATATACCTAGGAGTGGAATTATTGAATCATATGGTAACTTCATGTTTACCATTTATAGAAAATGCCAAAGCTGAACTGTTTTCCAAACTGGCTGCACCGTTTTACATTCGCACAAGCAAGGATGAGGTTCCAGTTTCTCTGCATCTTTGCCAATGTGTGCTTTTGTCTTTCTGTTTTAGCCTCCTAGTGTTTTGATGTGAATTCCGCCAAGTAGCTTTTCATACGTTCACTGGATGTTTGTACATCATCTTCGGAGCAATGTCCACTCGAATCATTTGCCCATTTTTTAAAAAGTGGGACTTGACTTTTCATTGTTATTTGCAGCTGTTATTCACGTAACCTGGATACAAATCCCTTATCACATATGTACTTTGCAAATATGTTGTCTCATTCTGTAAATTTTTACTTTCTTTGGATGAAGAACAGATTTTTAAAATTTTGATGAAGTTCTGTTTAAGGGGCACAAAAGCCAATCAGCCTCTTTTATCTTATCTTTGTGTTATATATGATATATTATATATATTGTACATAAGTTCTGAATTTTCAGTTGGGTCAAATTGCAGACTCTATCTTTTCCTCTTCCTCCTGTATTCCCAGGTTTCACGTCCTTCCTTCCTTCCGTCCTTCCGTCCTTCCTTCCTTCCCTCCTTTCTTGTTACTAGGTGTATTCTGGGGACACCATCTCCAGCCTGCTCACGTTTCTAAGACTCTTCCTCTCGGAGATCGGCATGCTCAGGGTTAGGGGCTTCCCCATCGGCAATAGTTATTTCTCTGGGCTTCAGTAAAATGCATTTAAACAGGCTTGAAGTAGCCTGTTTGCTCCGCCCCAGAAGTGCCATGGCTGTTTCCCCTGCAGCCCGAGGCTCCCCACCCTCTTTGGTGGCCAAGGCAGGAGAGGCAGCAGAAACGTCAGTGGGTCCCAGTGGGCGTTGCTTTTAGTGTGGAAGTCAGCTTGGGCATGGGTGGCACCTGCTCTTCCTGAACGAGTAGCGCCTGACGAGCCCACGTGCTGCAGAGGCTGCCAGCCTTGCCCCTGGAAGCTCCAGAACTGGGCCCAACACCTGTGGAGACAAACAGCCAACGGTCACAGCATGAGAGTTGTTCCTGTGAGTCCGGTTTTAGTCACCACCCATCTTATATTCTCCTCCAAGAGAGGAGATTCAACCTGAGGCCCAAGGACATGGCCCAAGGCCCAAGGAGACTCCGATCCCGTACTCCTGCCCATACGTGCAGTTACTGAGATTTGTGACACAGGCACAGCTACATCTATAGCAGAGGCTCAGTGAGACTCAGCAAATGCAGCACAAACTGGAGCAGGAGCGAAGCTGGGAGAGCTTCGTTTTTATATACGTAGAAATGATCATGTTTTCTGTGCTGCGTTTCATTCCTACAGTATATTATGCTGATTGAGTTTGGGTGTTAAACCAACCTTACATTCTAGGACTAAATCCCACTTAGACATTGTATTTAATTGTTTTTTTATATAACTTACTAAATTGTAATAAAAATTTTAATATTTTTAATTGTAAGAAATTGTCAGAGAGATGAACAGACACTTCATCAAAGAAGAAATACAAATAACCAGTAAATGTGAAAAAACTGTGCAATCTCATAACTTATCCCAGATATCGGATCAAAACAATGATAAACCATTATACATATTTGTAAAGTCACTGGAGAATACATAAATCAGTGTTGGCCACGGGCTGCTGGTAAAGGCGGTCTTAAGCATACTGCCGAAAGTTTCAGTATTTATTACAAACACTAAAATAGTCTCACTTTTCATTAATAAATTATATAATTATAAAATATTGAATAATGACAATGACTGAGTAATAAAAGATAAACACAAAGATTTATCTATAACAGTGTTCTGAAATATTGTGTTTATTTGCAAAACATTGTTGGAAACAATAAGAGTTAGTTAAATACATTATGTTTCATACAAGGTAACACCAGGTGGCCACTACAAATGGTATTGTAAAAGAGTATTTCATGACCTGGAATGTTATTCACAGTATATTGCTAATAAATCATTTATAAAACAGTATGTATAGTGTTATAGACTAGATGTGTTGCCCCAAAACTCGTATGTTGAAGCCGCAAATCCCACGGTAGCTGTATTTGGAGACGGGGCCCGTGAGCAGGTGATAGAGGTTAAATGAGGTCATAAAGGCAGGAAGAGACCCCAGAGTTCTCTCTCCTCTGTGTGAGGACAGAAGACAGCTGTCTACACGCCAGCTCTGACCAGGGACCAAATTGGCCAGCACCTTGATCTTGGACGTCCACCTCCAGAACCATGAGAAATAAATGTCACCCAGTCTGTGGTGTTTTGTTACGGCAGCCCAAGCTGACTAATCCTACAGTATCTTCCATTTTCCATTTTTCTAAAATAAAATCTGTGTGTGTGTGCGTGTGTGTGTGTGTGTGTGTGTAGAAGAAGGAAACAAAGTATTACCTGTAATTTTCTCATAATTGTGGGATTACTGCTAAATTTTGTTCCATTTTCTCTCTTTATTTCAAACTGGGTATACAAATTTTTTTTTTTTTTTTTTTTTTTTGCTGTACGCGGGCCTCTCACTGCTGTGGCCTCTCCTGCCGCGGAGCACAGGCTCCGGACGCGCAGGCTCAGCGGCCATGGCTCACGGGCCCAGCCGCTCCGCGGCATGCAGGATCCTCCCGGACCGGGGCACGAACCCATGTCCCCTACGTCGGCAGGCGGACTCTCAACCACTGCGCCACCAGGGAAGCCCCTGAGTATACAAATTTTTTAATGAAAACACAAGAACTTTTAAATCAGAAGCAGTGAATTAAAAAAAAAATCAAAACTTGCCTAAGTCACGAGTTCTGACCAAAAGAATCAAATAATTCTGCCTTAACAGTACTCCTAGTTGACACTACATATCAGTTTCTGGGCCTCTACGACCTACCATCAAAAGTAAACATCAGGGCTTTCCTGGTGGCGCAGTGGTTGAGAGTCCGCCTGCCGATGCAGGGGACACGGGTTCGTGCCCCGGTCTGGGAGGATCCCACATGCCGCGGAGCGGCTGGGCCCGTGGGCCATGGCCGCTCAGCCTGTGCGTCCGGAGCCTGTGCTCCGCAACAGGAGAGGCCACAACAGTGAGAGGCCTGCGAACCGCAAAAAAAAAAAAAAAAAAAAAAAAAAAGTAAACATCACGTTTATTTATTGGTGCCAGAATAAATATTAGAAAATTAAAATTTTAAAGTATTTATTATTTTTAAAAGATATACACAAATATAAACATAATTATTGATATAGAAGGATTTTGAGGAAGTGTTTTGTGAAGAACAACAAAGAAATAAGCAAAACACGATTAGCATCAAATTCTTAAAATATCTGATAAACAACTTTCACGAAAACTTCATCTGGTAAATTTAGAATGCTGATAACTGAAAGAAAACATAAGAATACTGGGTTACAACCAAGAAAAATCCATTGCTGTAAAATTACATTCTTTGATTTAATATAACTACAGATATCTATTTACACATATACGTGTATTTAAAACATACACATACGTTTATATTCAACGTTAATACACAGCGTTAACTCTGCCTTCAGAAACAGCTGGACCTGTGCCTGCCGGCAGCCCCAGGCCACCCTCCGGGGCAGCGCAGCCCAAACCCCGGGCTGAAGGGCTGGGGGCTCCTTCTCGATAGGGAGACACAGGCCATCAGCCAGGAGTGAGACGCCCACGGCTACGAAAAAGTCACGTGTGTCCTTCAGGCTGCGCCGATTTTCAATATATAGTCGTGTTTCAATTTTAATAGTATTCTGATGGGCTCTTCCATGTTTACAGCAGGAGAACGCAAATAATACCTGAGCTTTCACTTTTGTATTCTTAGCCAGGTGGTCCATTCAGCAATCCCACAGCATTAAGAACAAATTTCAGCGTATTTCTGTAAAACAGAAGGTAGCCATAAAGTAAGTGATGTCTGCAGTCTGTCAGCTGTTTTATGAAGATTTCTGTGTCACTTTAGTCATAACATTTGTGCAAAAGTCACTTAAGCTGCACAAACCACATGCTTCTGATGAATAAAGTCACATTTGCCAAAATGCAAGGGAACTAATTAAAAATTCTTTACGTTGTGCTTTTCAAACCCTGAAAAGCCTACGCATCACCTGTGGATCTTTATGAAATGCTTCCCTTGTCCTGCGCTCCTGAGGGCCTCGTGGGCGTGGCTTATGCTCTTCTCTTCACTTGCTGTTACTGGGGCCACCTCACTGTCTCTGCTGAAGGGAGCCACCCAGTAGCTGCCGAGCTGAGGGCTGACTCCGTCTTCTCGCACCTGCTCTGGCCTCACGGGGCTCTGCAGCGGCGTTTTCCGTCATGGGGGCCGGGACGGCCCCACCTGGGTAACTGGTGCACCATGGGGAATTCCAGCCGCCTCCCACTCTGTTCTCGAATCTGGGACTGACTTGCTGCGTCCTGCTCACTCTGGTGCTGAGCCACAGGCTTCCAGTTCTAACCGCCCCGCCTCCTCCCGCCTTCCCTTCTAAATCCCCACAGCGTGCCCACCCCCTGTTCCAGAAGTCTCAGCAGGAAGCTCTGGGGACTGTTCACTGATCTGTGTTCATATCAGCCCCAGCAGCCATCCTGTTTGCCTAGGACTTTCCCACTTCCATCCGGTCTCCTGAGTCAGCTGTTAAACGCACACACCTGTGCACTGACAAACACCCCCCCCCCCAACACACACGTGTGAGTTCACACACTGGGCAATTACGGGGTCCCCACCAAGCACTTCACAGTGCACAGAGGAACAGTTGGCCCGTCTCACCCGTCTCTGGACGTCTGCTTACGGTCTCAGTTCCCTTCCGCTTCCTTGTGAGAAGGCAGTAGGAGTGAGGTACGTGCGAGTACAAAATAAAATCAAACATATCAATTAGAAAGGTGTAGAATTATGAGAAGAAAATAGAAGATTCTTTTAAATGTTGAACACTGTAAATTTAAATATGCTTTCTCTATTTAGGAGTTTGTTACTACTCCAAAGAGTACAGGGAATAAGTTAATATTCAAATGTTACTTACTTAGAAAAAATAAGTTGCAAGTATGAAAAATCAACATGTTTTCTCGGATGCAACAAGAAGCAACCCAGAGTGCCGGCTACACCACAGATGTGGCCGATGGTGGGTCACAACCTCGGTTCGCCTGTGGTCAGTAGTGTCCTTTGTAGGTTTTCTTTCACCTTCACTATGTCTCAGTTCCCTCACCTGCAAAATAATAATAATAGTATCTACCTCATTGGAATCTTGAGAAGATTCAGTTAATTCATTTTCTTATGCCTAAAGCAGAGACTGTGCTGAACGCTTGCCAACTGTGGTCATCCGTCACTGTCTCTGCTCATCTTTGTCCCCACCCCTCAGGCACCTACCCCCACTGCTCCCCGAATCCCCCAACAACTTACTAAAAGCCTGCCTTTCTCTGTGACAGCCTGTCACCTCACCCGCAGAGTCTAATCAACCTGGTCCCCCCGGTGACTCGCTCCAAATCCTCTAACCACGTTCATGCCTTTGCCCACACAGAACCCCACCCCCTTTCCGGGGAGATCCACCTGGTCCAGGTAATGGTGACTTCTTCCAGCTGAGCCAGGGCTGCGTCTCCTCTGATTTGTCTACAGGTCCACTCCACCAGGGTCCCATGTCTGTGCTTTCTCCATGCCCCACCCGACTGGACTGATGCTTCTCCATAAGCTACACATCTGACCAAAGCTACCCAACTTAGAAACAACGCAATTTCACTGAACTCTGGGTCTTTCTGCTGCTATTTCTTAGAATATCCCAAAAGTGAAACAGCACAAACTTTTACTAACTACCCTTGAGGGTCCCATTATATTGAGGTATTAAAATTTCCAGAGGACCCTAACTCTTCTCTGGGGTACACAGAATAAATAAAAATTAAAATATCCCAAACAGCTGAACTCATCCCAACAGAGTGGACATTGGTGGCTACCACGTGCTGGAGGTGGGGAAACGAGGAGCTGTCAGTCAAAGGTACGAACTTCCATGTAAAATATGAATAAGTCCTGGGGATGTAGCGTACATGTACAGTACAGGGATTACAGTTAACAATGCTGTACTGTATACTTGAAAGTTACGAAGTACTCAATTAAGATCTTAAATGTTCTCACCACCACCACCACAGCAAAAAATTGTAATTATGTGAGATGATGAAAGTGTTAACTAACCTTATTTTGGTAATCGTTTCACAATGTAGATGTGTATCATATCATAATATTGTATACCTTAAACTATTACACAATGTCATATGTCAATTTTATCTTAACACAACTGGAACAAAAAGAATTTCCAATTTTAAATGCGGGGATGCACTTTTAGCATGTATGCATAGATATGTTGACCAATCAAATCTTCTGAATGACTCCTGAAATCTATGAACTTATGCTGTAATAAAAATAAGGTAGATTGCTAAATAGCTATAAGCAGGGTTGAAAAGATAAATGTCAATAGAAATGGACAGTGGTCAGATAAGAAAGGTAGCGTATGAAATTTTGCTGGGGGAAGGAGAAAGAGAAGGGGGTGCTTTGTGGGAAAAAAAAGGCATCTGAGATAGAAAATGCAAGCAAAGAGAAATCAGAGTCAGGAAAGAATAGATGAACTCAGAAAGGGCCAAGGAATCCAGTGTAGCTGACTGGGTAGAACGTATGTAACAGTGTAAAGAAGGAGACACTTAAGAATCTCAGTAGGATTCGTTAAATGTCTCAGAAATGTTGATGGGACCCAGAGTCTAAGGATGCAGGGTCTGAGAACCTTGGGCTACAGAGTTTGGACTGTGTTCTGCCTTAAGACCCGAGAACACTCTGATTCGGAAGCAGTTTGGCTGTCAATCAACGTAGCTTTCCACTGGGGGATGAAACTGGAAACTACCTGTTTTCCATATTTCTCTCCTCTGGATACGGCACAACTCCCTGAGTGTGTGGTGACCCCGTGCGTCTTCCTCTCAGCCTCGCAGGAGGTTGAATTGCAGGTTCTTTGTGGGGCATCCCAGGTCTCTTCAGAGTGCGCTTGACACTTACACCTGCAACACTTTTGTAGTCCTAACACCCAAAAGTCACGATCCTAACTTAGTGAAAATCTACCCAGCTGTTACCATGTGTCTGTAGAGGTTAACAGATAGAGATTCCATTTTATTTACCTATGTATAGCAGATAGCAAAACTGATAAAGGAAAAATAAGAATAGACTACATTTAAACTAGCGATGCGATGGAGGACAGCTCCAGACCTGGGCCGGAGAGAACCTTCCAGCCCTTGCCTGTAACAATGGGGCACACGCTTGCTTATTCGTGGTCCAGCCTTGCATTCTGTGGCCTGCTTGTACGGGGGTCAACCGGTGGGCAACCTTGAGACATTTAGTCTAGGATCTTCCTTTCAGGGGAGTATTTGCTTGAAAATATCCTTCATTTATTTTGGTAGCTTCAATTCAGGCAATGCCAGTTTTTTGGAATAAAGTGTTAATTTTAAAGTTGGTTTAAAAAGTACAGTGGCCATCTTTATGAGGCAGTAATAAATTAGTAAGATTCAATTAGCAATTTAATAGGTTTTATTTACCTTAATTTTCCTAAACAGCAGTGGGTGGTGGGGAGCAGAAGGGGGCCACACTTCCTGGGAGAGGATAGGCGTCGGCAGCAGCGGGGGACAGAGGTCCCATGGGAACAGGACACACCCCCAGGGTTACGGTCCGTGATTGAAAGAGCACTAAAATTACTCAGAAGCCTTTCAATCTTGATCAAAACTGTCTTTTCCTAAGGTAAGAAAACAAACCCAATAATGTAAGATAATTTTGTATTAAAGAAATGCTTAATTTGAAGGTTTTGCTCACCAGAGACGCCTTATCACAGATGATGCCAGGTCAGGGACCCTGCTGTCCTCACGGCATGCTCTCAGGGGTGGGAGGCGGGCAAGCGTGTTCTATGCCAGGTGCCCGCAAGATGGATCGTCCCTTCAAGTGCGCCCGGTGACCGTCATGGCTTTTCACAAAGAAACACAAAAGTCTCTGAAAACTGGAAGGTTTTGCATCTATTCACAGCCACATGCCTACAGAACCCAAAATACCCACAGTGTCAACTTAAGAAGGCAGAGCAGAAGCAAGACAACTTTAAACAAAATTGTCTGACGCAGGAAGTCCCAGCCCATGAGGCCTCCGTTTAGAAGCTTCTGACTGAGCTTCTGAGCTACGGCTCCGGCTCTGAGGAAAAACACAGGCAAAGTTAGATGTAGCAGCTGCTCCCAGCTACGCTCCATTCATGGGAAACTACGCTTGGGCTGATTGTCTCTCTTAATAGCTATGAGATCACTGTGGAAGTGGCTTGAAAAAAATAGCTAAGGGAAACTTAGAAAAACTGTGCTGTAGTTATGTTTTGCATTTTGGAGAAATTTTGTATTATAACTAGAAATTTCACTATGCTCATTAACAAGCCAAATGCTAGAAATGCAAGCGTAGCTTTAACAGATGTTTAAATCCCAAAAGATGAATTACCACTTTATTTTCTATTCTCTTAACTTTTTGAAAGTTTTTTGGAATCTATTCATACTTCATATGTAAAGAAAAGAAAATTAGAGTTTTTAGAAACCAGGTTTGGAACAGGACAAGTGGGGTATTTAAAAACAGAGAAGAGAGTAGGTTTCAGGTGGACATATCACACAGAAAAATGATAACTACGTGAGGAGATGTGTGACACGTTTATTAGCTTGACAGTCGTAATCATCTCACCACGTGCATCAAATCAGCGTGTTGTACACCTTTAAAAACATGCAAATGCCTTTTTAAAGGTTTTTAAAAGCAATTTTTATTTAAAAACATGCAAATACCTTTTTAAAGGTTAACAAGAGAGAGAAGTCAGGGAAGAAACGGGATTCATATCAGTCTACTTTAAATGATTCGTTTATCTTAGTAGTCAGATTCATTTCCTAAATGGGAAAATTTTCATTCAATAAACATACCAGCCATAGAGTAAACAAAGAGTAAAATCAGCTATTTCTTACAGGGAATTCAGTAAAACAATTTGTGAATGTTCTGTCCATTGATTATTAGTAGATTATCATACTAATATGAAACTGATATAGTGTTGTTAGTATCAGGCAGGGTTCTCCAGAGAAACGGAATCAATCAGATATATATACAGACACCTATGTGTGAGTACCTATATGTAAACACGTGTGTAGGACTGGCGAGTGTGATACGGAGGCGGCGGGGTCCCCAGGTCTGCAGGCTGAAGGCCTGAGAGCCAGGAGAGGTGACGATGTTTGCTCCTGTCCAAGTGTGTGGCAAGAGAAGGCCCCGGTCCCCACTTGAAGAGCATTCGGGTCAGGCAGAGACGGACAGAGCAAGCCCTCTCCTGCCCCCTTTTGTTCATGCCTCCGCGAGATTGGCCCATGCGCCTCTCACCGTGGAGGGCGATCTTCTTTACTCAGTCTACTGACTTAATCATTAACCTTACCCAGAAACACCCTCACAAAACACCCATGATAACGCTGACCAAGTATCCTGGTGCCCTGGTGCCCAGTCAAGTTGACACATAACAATTAACCATCGTAATCAACACGTAGGTGAGTAACTGTGCCCCAAATTGGTAATAAGTATATACTTGCCTGAAGCTTCCCAGGACCGCCCCACTCCGCTCCGTCACCCAGGCCTCTGTCCACTGCCTGCCCCCATCCTCTGGCAGCACAAGCAGAAGGCAGCTCACAGCTCCAGAGGCGCAGCCGGGTCAGACCCCGAGACCCTGCACGGGGAGCACACTTCCAGGAGGCAGAGACAAAGTGGGCTGCAAAGAGGAGCTGGGTCAGCCGCTGAGGACTCTCCCCGGCCCCGCCCCCCCCGGAGCCGGTCACCCTTTCCGGGCACAGCTTCCTCATCGTACATGGGGGACGGGAACAAGACGACTCCTAGATTCCGTAAAATTAGACTATTTTGCTTTATTGTCTTTCTCATTACAGCTGGAATTGGAATCTTTTGTTACCAACATGGAGGGTCCTTTCCTCTCAGAGGGGACTTGATTGACAAAGCCGCTCTTCCTTATACTAGGTAATCAGAACCCTCAATCTCCAGATGTCAGAAAACGTGCCCTACCTACGCTATTCCGATGGGGACGGAGGTCCTCGACGGCCATAGATGGGTTCCACTCATCTTCGCGTGTCCAGCACTCACACGGGTTCCCGGAACATAGTACATGCTTATTACATTTGTATTGAATTAATATGTACTCCTCTGTCATTGAAGCATTTTATATATTTCAGTATTTTCTAAATAGATACCTAGTTTTTATTAAATGCAAACTAAATGTCATTGTTTTCTTAGAAGGTACATATTTTTGCCTTTCTTTGTGAGTGTCTCTAAGAGAGTCATGAAGAAGTATATTTGAACGGAATAATCTGGCTTGTAGAGACATGGGAAGAATTGCACAGAAGAGAATGAATCCACATGGCCTTTACCCTTTTTATGATTATTAGACTCAAAAATCAGATTCCTGAGTTTAAAGATGCTTCTATATGTTTGGCAATATTAAGATTGACATATGTTTAGGGAAAAAAACCCTAAAATTTAGTAAATATACATGAAAATGGTTAAGATCTTATACTCTGGTATCATTCTGCCTACTAATACTCATCATACCTCTGTGTGTGTCTGTGTCTGTGTTTGCACGTAGACATGCAAATGTGTGTGTTTGATGCAGGCTTAGGATCTTGGGGAAAAGTGAATCGTGTGATATCTTAGAGTGATCTTTCTGGAGGATAAAGGAAGAATGGAGAGGTCTGATTTTTATGACAGTATGAAAACCTTCATCTCTCTCAGATGAATTACATTTGCCTGTCTCTGCTCTAAGGGCACTAGCCAAGAGGGTCTGGTTGAACATTTGGAGATTATTAGACTTTAGAAACTAAATTATAAATCTGGCCTCATCACTTATTGAGATGACAGATGGGGCTCAGATACACACATCATTCTCTCTGCATTGTACTGCTACTACTCTTTTTAATTTTATAAACATCAAAAATGCTTTTAAGAGCATAAAGCCTGCATACACTCACAAAAGGCTCCAAGCCTCTTCATCTTCAACTTTGAGCCAAGGACAAGAAAGGATAGATAATCTCTCTGTATTGGAATATGAGAGGAATCTGGATGGGGGTCTTTTGAGACTATAAGGTGAACCCTCAAAATGAAGGAAAGAAGAACTTGAAGCCCAGTGACTCTTCCACATCATTCCCTCCATTCATGCAAACAACTCATAGGCATTTCAAGAACATGCCCAGAAGTACCACACCCTATAGCAAAAAAAAAAAAAATAGCATGGGGGCATCTAGGCCAAAGAAAGATCATGGACTCACTCATCATAGTTGAGCTTTTCAGATTAAATTGGAAGAAAGGCAGCAGTAGTCTCTGACCTCAGACCCACTTTCCTTTATTGCCACAGCATCAAGCTCTATTACAGAACTACATGGACTACAGGGTTATAGGACCACAGGACCACGTGAATCATGGGGCCACATGGACTACAGGACTACATGGACCACAGGGTTATAAGACCACAGACCATGTAGAGCACAGGACCACATGGACCACAGGGCCAGAGGATCACAGGGACCATATGAATCACAGGACCACATGGATCACAGGGTTATAAGACCACAGACCATGTAGAGCACAGGACCACATGGACCACAGGACCAGAGGATCACATGGACCATATGAATCACAGGACCACATGGATCACAGGGTTATAGGACAAAAGGACCACATGGACCACAGGACCATATAGACCATAGAACCAGAGGATCACATGGACCACAGACCACATGGACCACAGGACCATATGGATCATAGAACCAGAGAACCACATGGACCACAGGGTTATAAGACCACAGACCACATGGACCACAGGACCACATGGACCATAGAACCAGAGGATCATATGGACCACAGGACCACATGGATCACAGGGTTATAGGACAAAAGGACCACATGGACCACAGGACCATATGGACCACAGGACCATATGGATCATAGAACCAGAGGACCACATAGACCACAGGACCACAGCTCTTTGTCTTGTAACCAGGAATGAGGGAGTAAGATTCAGCTATTCTGATTTTTCTTTTTCTGTTCCTGCTGTTCTTTAATTTTTGAGAGTAACTTTCCAATATCTTTCTAATAATGAGTTTCCCATGATGCAATGGACTGTCTTGTGCTACTGTTCCCTTAACTCTGGGTTGAATAGGACTCTCCTGATTGAAGGCAATTGATCAAGCATCCAGGTCAGTGGAACTGGGGTACAGACATAGAATGTGCATTTTGACCAGATCACAGGTGATCCTCAAGCAGGTGGGTCAAGGGTCCTATTTTGAGAAAATCTCGACTGGAAGCATCCAGACACTTCATTTAAGTGCCCAACTGCAGGGTGAGGAAGGCCATCCATAACATCCCTCCTAATTGTGAGATTCTAGGGTCAAATTATTGAAGCTCTTCTTTGGGAAGACGAATCTATAATATACGTGCAAAATAGATAAGAGTCAGAACTCACAGGAGATGGAAAGACCACCTAGAAAGATTCGAGCTCTTCCAAGTGAGAAATCATACATCCCTGCACTGAACCAGTGGGAGTAAAACAATGCTTCTCGACTGCCTTCCCTCTGCTTCTGAACTAATGGAACCAATGTTAAGTTACCTGACACTATTGTTAGGTCTTGTCCAGACTTCCCCAAATTACTAGATTGTCACTTGGTGTTCTTTGCTGTAATTACCTAGCAAAAAATTTAAATCGAATTGACAAAATAAATGATTAGTTGATTATTTTTCCTTAGAAATTGATCGTAGCTCAATGATTAAATAATGGAACACAAGATTATAGGACTTAGATTAATTCAGTAATGTAGGGAAAATGAACAATTCATTCTTGAGTGCTTAGATGACCAACAACATACGAATTGTACCCCCTTCAGATGGAACACTATTAAAATTATAAAATATATTAAGGAAGACGAGTAGATTCCATGCTATTTGGGAATAGACTGGAAGGTGGTCCCAGGGCCCAGGGCTGCTCTGGTAGAGGAAGCCTAGCTGCTTGGTCACACTGTTGACCTGGAGGGGACGTCATTTCCTGTTGCTGTTTTCTGTGAAAGTAACACAGCCGAACTGGAAG
Source organism: Phocoena sinus (assembly GCF_008692025.1). NCBI lineage: Eukaryota > Metazoa > Chordata > Mammalia > Artiodactyla > Phocoenidae > Phocoena > Phocoena sinus. The sequence continues at coordinate 329,272 of NC_045775.1, read as the reverse complement.
CATCCTTTCCTCACCCACCATCTCTCCACCCCTCCAAGGTTGTTTTGACATATAAAGACAATAAATTTGATAACATTAAGTAGTCAACCTTTTCTTCGTGTGTCCAAATATGCTTACCTGCTGCCTCGGTCTCCCAGGAAAGCTTTAGAGCTCCTCACTTTGAACTTGGACTACGGACAGTATCACCTGTCAGCACACCCGGATGCCTGTCTGCCCTTATGCACACCACCCAGGTCTCCAACAGAGACCGTGCTTCTAGGCTTCAGTTTTGAAACACCGTGCGGTTCTGTGCTGGCCCCAGGGGACTCCCTGCTGGGAAACTCCTTTAACTTGTTAGGGCTAGTCTTGTCCTCTGGACACCGGCCACAGGTCATCTCAGCTATTCCAAAGGGACTCCAAATTGGAGGGTTCTTGAGAGAGTCAAGACCTTTAAACCATATTCTGACTCTAACTGTGCTGGAAGCGTTCCCATTTCCCTGCAAATACAGCGTGTGGAATGTGGGTGAGTTGCCATCCTTAGAGCAAAACCAGACTTAAACGGCAGATTTATCTTTGCCAGTTTTTAAAGTGTTACATTAAGCTTATGAAAATCGACACTGAAAGATGAGACTAGCGTTCAGTAAAACACGTGAAGAGCAGAGACAGAAATGTGGGTGCGCGATGGGGCGACAGATGATGAGCCGCAGGCCTGGGCGCTGACCTTGCCGGCCAAAGTGAGGTAATGGTTGCAGAAAATCGTTTTGACCTTCCGGCCATTAAAAGAAAACACGACCAAACTTCTCCCTAACCTTTCTTTCTTCCACTCATACTGGTGACCTGACCTACTAACGTAATTACTGCTCGGAGTGGTTGAGACGGCACTCGCGTTACAGTTGTTTTTGGGGGGCCTGCTGTGTGTCAGGCATTGAGCTAAATTCTGGAGAAATACGAAATGTCGTTAACCTCAAAGCTCTTACATTCCTTTTGAGGAGGCTGAAAGTTAGGCCGGGACTGAGAGTACCTGTGGGTGATGCCATGAAAATGATTCACACTGTTTATCGTATGACATGACAGAGGAGGTCTATTTATAGATTTTTCCTAATTTATTTATTTTCATAAGTACACAGTGTGCTTCTCGTCCTACATAATAAGTAATTACAAAGATTTAATTTCAGAAGTTGTTTCGAATTATTGAATATGACTCAATCCAATGTTCCATTAATCTTAACCCCTGTGTGTTTCTTATACAGAAATTGTGGGAAAGCACACAGCTATCTTTAGAACGATGTACATACAGAACAGCGTCATCATGACAGTGGCCTGTTCTACTGAAATCTCCTGAGAAGGTTCCACATGAGATAAAGCTACATTAAAGAATACACAGTGTATAAATAAAATACGGTTGGGTTTAAAGCTGTCTTATGTAGCCCATATCAGATGATCATTTTTCTCAAATTTACTAGGAGAACGTCGTTGCCGTGAGGGAAGGCAGGGAGAAAATTCCTTATCTCCAGACCGAGGCCTTTACCTGGTGGCCATGTGCTTAGTGGTCACGCCCTTTGCTCATGTAAGTGGGTGGCTGGGTGTCGGGTGTCTCACTGTATCGCAGGAAACCAGGCTGACCGAGGCGTAACCACTGTGTTTTACTGGGGTCCCATCTCTTTGGTGAGGTCCAGAGTGTCCTGACACTTCAGATCAAGTGGACATAATTTTCAGTTGGTGATATTTTAAGTCATTTCACGGAAAACGTGGCGTTTTGAACTGAAAACAAATCGAGAGGTTCAGAGGTGAAAAGGTAGAGAGATTAGAATTCTAGGTTAACATTGTTTTGTGTGGATCTTGGCCCGTCTCTAACCCGTGCTGTGGCGGGACCAGCCCTTGTGGCTCTTATTGTGGTCGTACGATGCCTTCAGCAGTAGCCATGAGGGGACTGAAAAAATAAAGGTTCGTTGCTGCCAGGACCTGGAAATCACACAGCACCCCTGGGTCACACGGCAAGATGGAGGCTGCCAGCAGAGAGCACGAGGCCCGGGGTCCTGCTTTCATTGGGGTCGAGGCCGGGGTCTGGGGTTTCCCGGGATCACTCTTTATTGGTGAATTTAAACATAAAGGTGGGAATTTAAAGCACAGGAAGAGGAAAAACGAGGGGCCAAATGGTCAGTTACTGAAATCAACCAAGGTCTCTAAAGCACAGGGGCCTCATTGCGGCTCAGGGGCCGGGGCCCTGGCTCTGTCTGATGTGTGGCTGGCAGACTCGTCGAGGGGAGCAGAGCTGAAGTCGGGCACTTGGCGTAACAAAAGAGAAAAAACAGCTGTCAGGGTTTACACTGCAAACATGAATCGAATAATTATGATAGGAGTATAAATTGATTGTGGTAATAGTCTATGCATTATGACATTGGATCTGTATAAGAACTCTATGAGTAGAAGCTTTTGAAAATATTTAATAGAAGAAGTTGGCTTGGAAAGCTGAGACTTTCCCAGAGTCAGCAGTTATAAACCTAGATCTTTGCCCTTAAAGGCAAGAGTCTTCTGTACAGGACAGTCTCCTTTGGAACAAAGGATGAAAACAGCGTTTGTCAGAAGAGAAGCACAGTATTTCTGAGAAACTAATGAGAGGCCCACGAGTGGAGAAGAGGTGGGCAGAGGGAGAGGCTGAAAGTCCTAAGGAGAAAATCTGACCGTTGTGCTTTAGCCGCTGGCAAGGGCGCGTGAGTCACGCGGCCACGGAGGGTCCCCAGGGCAAGTGAGGGTGCCGGGCAGGACGCCCTGAGAGTCACCGGTTTGGTCTTCTCACCTCACACCCAGAAGTCAGGGTGGCAAGTTGAATAATTCAATGAAGCTGTAAATTAATCTACTTGACGAGTTAATAAGGGCAAATTATTAGTGTCACAGACACGGGGCGTTGGCATTTCAGTAATACACTTGTACTGCCATTGTATCTCATCACAGTTACCAAAATACCTTGAAAAGCCTATTAAATGTACTCAGGTGAGCGGGAAAGAAGGGAGGGGGGAGGGGTTAGGTGGGGGAGGGTGAGAAGCGGGGGAAGGGAGAGAGATTTGAGCTCAGTAATGCCAGGCAGCTCTGTCTCCCATTCCAGTCAACTTGTTTCCTGCAGTGAGTGTGCGATGGGGGATAACAGCTGTAGCACACATACAGGAAGAGGCACGACTAGGAGACTACGGCGTATGAGACAAGTTCTAGAGAATTACGAAGCACGCTCTATTAAGTAAGAACTGGCCAAAGCTGGTTCGGGCCACGTTTGGTAAGAATTTTGTAGGCTGTCAGATTTCTTTCACATTTTGTTTGGTTGTTGTTTATTTCGGTTAGTAATTGGCCCCAGAAATTTAGGAGAGCCACCATCCCTAATTCATGAACTCTTTATTTGCTGTTTTTAAATTACTTTTTAAAAATTGAAGTATAGTTGATTTACAATGTTGTGTTAATTTCAGGTGTACAGAAAGTGATTCAGTTATACTTAAACATATCTCTTTTTTCAGACTCTTTTCCCTTATAGGTTATTACAAAATATTGAGTATATATAGTTCTCTGTGCTATACAGTAGGTCCTTGCTGTTTATCTGTTTACATATAGTAGTGTGTATATATTAATCCCAAACTCCTAATTTACTTGCTTTACAAGGGAGCAAAGAAGACACCACCAACCAAAGCTGTGTCTGCAAGGCTCCAACGAGGTGACAGCACTCAGTCACAGACCTTGAACCCAGAGCTCTTGGGAGCTGCTGGGTCCTGGCAGGTTCCTGAGGCTGCAGTTACGGGGCAGACAAGCAAGGCTGTGTCTTTCTCCTGTTGTTGACTAAAGAAGACCAGACAGGTCACGGGCCCAGCATGTGGGCGGCCATACGCTTATAATCTGGCAACGATGTCCTCATCCCTGTGCTTGGCAGGAGGCAGCTTTCCCTTTCCTGCGGGAGGACCATGGCCGGCAGAGCTCAGGGCTGGGAATCTCACACACACCCACACCCAGCAACGCAAGGAGCCCCTCAGATGCAGGTGGAACGCCTTCAAAGCTGCCCCAGAAGCCACAGCATCATTTGTATCCCAGCCTGTCCGCGGGCTAGGATCCTGAGGGAGGATGTACATAATCAGACAATATTTACTGAAAATCCCAGACACCGTGATCTGTCATTGAATTAAACATAGCATTCAGAGAAGCTATCTGAACTCTCCCCAAAGTGCAAGTGGCTTTTGGAAGAATCAGGTATGATTCCATTCCGACGTCTTCGGTTCTTGTCAGAATTAGCATTTAACCAAGATGCTCAGGATGGTCTGTGCCTCAGCGTCTGGGCTCATGGACGGGCGTTTTGGCCGAATGTCCACAGGAGCCGCCGCGCTTAGGATCCCTGTGCCTGCTGCCCCGCCCTCCTGCTCCGTGTGTCATCGGTCTCTCCGCAGCAAGATCTACTCCAGAAAGGCTTGTGCAGCTGGGAACAGCATCGTAAGAAGAAAATAAGCAGAACAGCCGCCGGGAAGGTCTCCTCCTACTGGCCTAACCACCGGAAGACGTAATAAAAACAAAAATAAAACAAAGCTTGTTTCTTAGCATACTTTTCCCATTTTCAAGCTGAACATTATTATAGACATCCAAACATCTGGTTTTAACTTTTGTCATTTTTTTCCAACTCACTTTCTGTTGAAAGCGTAGTAAACTGAATACTTTGAAAGGTGAAAAACTTAAGCCTGACCAGTGGAAATTATCTGAAAACGAATTGGCTATGTAGACTATTTTAACTACTGACACATTGATTTCATTATGGTGTTTTGAATACATGTCCAAAGCAAAGGCAGAGAACATTAAACTCTGTGTTTTCACAAACCGGAACCGGGGTAACCAAGGGTCAGAAGTTTGTGCCTGAGCGGCCAGACTGACTGTCCCCAGAGCCGTGATTCAGGGTAATGGAGGAACAGAGGTGCCCTCAGGCCTTGAACCGCTTCCTTGCGGGACGGTGCCTCAGTGCTGCGCCAGCACAGTGAATCAGCACACACCCAGAGACACACGCACACAAGGCACACACACGCGCAAGATACACCCAGAGACACACACAGGTACACATAGATATACACACGTACAGATACGCACACAGTGAGTCTCTACGCTCCCCAGTGCCAGGCACCAGAGGTATGCAGGTAGGCTGAGCCTTGTTCCAGGGCAGACGCAGACCCCTGCCTGCCCAGGGATGTGTGTGCATCCCCGGGTCTCACGTGGATGCCAGAGGCCACTCCTGGCGGACCTGTCGGCCTCGTTCCAAAACACAGTAACACTACTTGGTAGTTCCTTACGTCAGAAATGGGACTTCAAAAGTGATCAGTTTGTGACTTTCTTAGGGAAATTATAACTTAAAATTATAAAGTTAAAATCCCTTACACTGTGAAGAGTTACAGATCTTATTTGCACAGATTATAACTTTGTGAGAGTTTGAGCCTTGCTTTGACCAGCTCCTTACTTCCAAGACCTGGAATTATGTGAAAAATGACAGGTGCATTCAGTGGGCGTGGGGACCGGAGACAGGGGTCACTGCTCTCGCTGACCAGGGCCTAATAAACAGAGGTGTCTCGGGCTTGGGCTGCAGGAACAGACATCATAATGCAGGACCGTCCCTGCCCCTCCGAACTCAGCCCCGGCTCTCAGGAGGCAGGTGCGGCCCAAGGTCACAGGTCTGGTGGGAAAGCGCTCCATCTTCTAGGCAGTGGTTTCGGGCAAGTTCTTCAAACCATCCGTGCCCCCGGGTCTCTGGAGATAGAGAGGTGGTGATCAAATAGCTCTTAGGACAGAGGGGCTGAGGGGCAGGGGTGGGGTCGAGCAAGTCTTCCTGAGGCTTACATGGAAGGATGCAGGGTGGCAGCACCTAAATTCCCCCAGAATGTCAACTGTTTTGAGTGCATGTCACTGTGTCAGCGCCGAGCATTCCGTGCACGGTTATCTCAACAAGGTGACATCACGAGGGTGGAGAAGGACACGAGGGACTGACGGAGGCAGAGGGGGAGGCTTCCTAGGAAGAGCAGTGCAGACGACAGGCCCCCAGGCAGAGGCCCCCGGAGGGATGGCACAAGTGGGCGGGGGGCAGGGGTGGAGTCGGCGTACAGAGCGCTGGGGACTTGGTCTGGTCCTCAAAACACCAATCGACTTACACAGACGTAGAAGAGCCAGGTGGGGCAGTTCTGTCAGAGGGAACAATGTGGGTGAACATCGTGGGGTAGGAACATGCGGAAGGACAGAAAATTCTCTGCTTTTTAATTGTTTTATGCATAACCTTTGCTCCTATGTGATGCCCAAATAGCAGCAGCGGTACCCTTGAATTCCCTGTATGAGCCTAGTGATAGTCACATTATATTCTGTAATTCTGGTTGACAGCTGGACGCAGGAGATACTGACTTCTCATTCTTCAGGTGAGCTAAGTAGGTGCAGAGAGGGTTAACGAGTTCTCTAACCAAGGGCAGCTCATACCTGGCTGTGTGAATGTCCCCAGGTCCGATGGGCTTTCCATCTCCCCTCTGCTACGGCCTCTCTCCAGCTCTAGTCAGTGCGCCTCCCCTCCTGGGGGCCTCCCGTCCACACTTGGTCACAAGTCACAGCGTATCACTTACTTGATGTGTTAATTGTTCATCTCAGATTAAATGCCGACCCTGTGACATTGGCAAGTTGCCTAACCTTTAGGAGCCTTAGTTTTCTTGATGATGACATTAATCCTTACCACAGGGCTTTGGTAAGGAGTGTGTGGACACACTCAGACATGCACACATGCACGTGCACATGCCAGCACACCTACCCACTCTCGCACACGTGTACCCATCAATAAACATCAGGCCCGTTTCCCTCCTCTTCTCTTGAACATGTTGTAGGTAAAAGTAACGTGATGTTTAGTTAATTAGCAGAAAACGAAGACACAGAGGCATCCGCTAAGGCTCCTCTCCACACAGACGTCATCTGAATCTCTGCTGCTGGTCTTTTCCCAGTCAGTGCCAGAGCACCTGGAACTTGCTGAGGAAACAGACCCGCGCCGGCCACCCTCCCCCATCACAGCAGGTGTTCAGACCTTCACCCCATGGATGTGGTTCCGACAGGGCAGCAGCTCACGGAAGCTGTTCCAAACGACAGGCATTTTGGGGGGGGGGGGCGGCCTGGGAATCTCTCCTCCACGCGGGTGTCAAGAGGGGTGATTCCAGGACACTAGCCCCCAGATGCAGCCTTGGGGGCCCCAGGGTCTCCCTATGGAATTGCTTCATCCCAGAAGCGGCCGCCCTGAGCTTCCATGAAGGAGGAGCTTCGCCGGACACTGCCAACATGTCTGAAGCTTCGTCAGTCGGAGAGCCCCATGGAACTGGGGAATGGCAGACCTCACCCTCCTAGGGGAGCCATCCTGGGTCCTCCCTAGAGACACGGGGCAATCGGTGCCCAAGTGTTTGCCTTTTTTAATATTTTCAAGGTAAACAAAGCAAAACGGAAGAAAGCCTCTTTAAGGAACGTGCAGCCTTGTAAAAGAAAAAGGTGAACGGCTTCTCGGCAAATTCGTCATTAGAAGCATTTCTATAACAGCCATGTGCCCAGAGGATGAAGCTGAAACAGGACCAACCTCATGGAAACCAAGGCCCAAGCATCTAATCCTGCTGCCTATAATTCATGGATAAAGTTGTGGCTTTGAGCTGGACCTTTCCTGCCAAATCTTTGCTTATTTTGTGTCTTCAGCCAAACTACTGACAACTCATTTTTGGAACTGCTTACTTATGAGATACCAACGTAGGTGCAAGGAAAAAATGTTAGATTCTACTGAAAAGCATGATGAATCTCCAAAGAAGGAGGATGAGATACTAAAGAAAAGACATAGTTACTCTACGAAAACATCACATTTTATGAAGCAGAGTTAGTGATTTCAAAAAGTGACAAAGGGGACTTCTCCGGTGGTCCAGTGGTTAAGAATCCGTCTTGCAATGTAGAAGACGCCGGTTCGATCCCTGGTCGGGGAACTAAGATCCCACATGCCGCGGGGCAACTGAGCCTGCGCGCCACAGCTAGAGAGAAGGCTACATGCTCCAGAGCCCGCGCGCCACAAAAGATCCCACGTGCTGCAACGAAGACCCGACGCAGCCAATGAATAAAATACAAAAAAAGTGGCAAAACCCCAATAATACCCATGAAGTAAGTCTCCTTCCATCAAGCATTCATTGAAACAGTCCACATCCGGGACCCCAGAAAACGCTGGGTGTGTTTGTGGTATCACCTCTTATTAAAACAAGACTGCCCCACCCCATAACATGGTGTTTGTCTGCATGCTTCTCTCAATTAAAGATAAAAAGTCAACTCGTGGAATTGTCTAGTAGTTGGCAGATACGGAAGTTTCAGCTTCACCTTTAGATACCCTCTCGTTCTGTACGTCTCCTCTGTCCCCTATCTGGGTCTAACCCGAGGCTGTCTCTCCTCAAGTCCTGCCCTCACTCCTGCAGCAGTGATTTATCTGGCTTTCCCCCTAATTCATTACCTCAAGAAATATCTGTTAGTAAATATTCTGTACCAGGCACTGTTCTAAGAACTAGAAATACCCGAGTGAACAAAGAGAACAATCCCTGCCCTCCTTGAACTGGCGAACTGGTGAAGTCAAACCTGTGAATGTTAAATAGTGACAAGTGATGGCAACGAATATAAATCAGTAAAGGGCATAGAACACATGGGGTGGAAGGCAATTTCAGACAGATTTATTAGGGTGGAAAGACTGCGAGATGACATAGGGTCAGGAATGCGATTTTAGAAATACTGAGTGAACCATGGCTGTCTGGTACCCAGGATCGGGATCGCTGGGTGGGACCTGGGCATGTGGGTTCGGTGAGGCAGGATCTGAGGTCCTCAGCAGGTAGTGGCCAAGCCTCGGGGTCAGTGAGTCACTAAGCGAGTGGACGAAGAGACAGTGGTCTGAAGACCAGCCTGGGAAGAGATGGGGAGACCGGAGGCGTGAGGCTGGGGTGAAGCAGCGGGCTGGGAGGGGCAGGTCTGAGAAGGGGGGCCAGGAGGGCGAAGGACAGAGTCATTTCAAATGGGACAGATTGGGCTTCCCTGGTGGCACAGTGGTTGAGAGTCTGCCTGCCGATGCAGGAGACGCGGGTTCGTGCCCCGGTCCGGGAAGATCCCACATGCCGCGGAGCGGCTGGGCCCGTGAGCCATGGCCGCTGAGCCTGCGCGTCCGGAGCCTGTGCACCGCAATGGGAGAGGCCACAACAGTGAGAGGCCCGCGTACCGGAAAAAACAAAAACAAAAACAAATGGGACAGATTTGTCCACTGGGTCTAATGCAGTCACTATATGTGGTGAAATAAGGACCAAAAAGTACCCATTGGATTTGGTATCACAAGCTCCTCCGTGGAAGTAGTGAGACAGCTAGGGACCAGAGGCTGAGATGCAGTGAACAGACAAAGGTGCTGTGTCAATCCTTGGAGCTGGGGCCACATCAGAAGTGCTTCTTCATTTATTTCTTTATTCTCCCATCTTCCAACTTGGAACAGAACAAAGGTCCCTGCATTTTCCATCACTTCCTTTGAGATCTGCTTCAGACCACTGTCTCATGATCATTTTTTAAACTTTCAGTTGTATCTGTACTGGAAGTTATAATATTTCATTGTCCAGTTTTTTTATGGGTACGTTCTCACCGTCTGCTTTTTCTACATGGAAGCTCTCATGTACTGCGTATTTTACAATTTTAGCATTTGCTACATTTCATTTATCTAAAACATGATCATTGCTCTAGGGTTTCTTGAGGCCCAGGAGTGAAATATCAGCATTTTTAATTCCAATAACCAAGATAAAACTCTCCTGCTCTGAGAAAGAGGGAGAAGGGGGTGGGAGAGGGGAGGGAGGAGAAGGAGATCAGAAGGCAAGAGGGTGGGAAGGGAGAGAAAGAACCCGGAACGTTGGTCCGTCCAGCTGTCACATAAACAGCAAAATGCTTCATTCATCCAGTTAATTGAAAACACAACCACCGTCAGGGATCAATTACCATCACATATTACTTTAAGATATATTTATTTTTACAAAGAAACTTCTTGACTCAAGAAACACAAAATTTTACCAACTTAATGTTCCAGAGAAAATCTTATTACACCAACACTGGGTGATACTCAGGCTCAGGAAAACTCACCTTAAGACAGTCACTGAGAACGTAGCCCTGCACTGCCTGTCAGAACTTCTCCCATTTAAAAAAATAAACCCTGCAAATTAAAGACCTACCACATGCCAAATACTCGCCAGGTAAGGGGATGTGGGCCAGGTGCCGGTCCTGCCCTCAAAGAGTACAATACATTCCTAGAGTAAATATTTTGTTAATTTTCAGTTACTGCATATTTGGTCCAAAGAAAGAATGTGCTTGTCACTCAGGTAAACAGTGGGGTCATCATTGCAAAATTCAAATGGAAGATAGCCCATTTCTGACCGCAGCTCTTTGTGGACTTTCCCTCTGCCCTTCCTTCTCTCTCTCGATGGGGTATGTCCTTGTCTTGGGTTTCATCTGACCCCTCTGGAGCTTCCTTCTCTAGCCCTGCACTGGTTTCTCCTCTTGGGCTACATCGTCGATGCCACTTTGCAGAGAGGATCCAGTTGCTTTCTCTGCGCTTCATCTCTGTAACTGCCTCTGGCTGACTCGCCTTGTGATGAATGATGTTGGACTCCAGCTGAGGCCTCTCTCCCCAGACCCGGTCCTGCCCACCGAGCATCATGGCATAACTTCATGCCATCCTCACCATCACCGTCAACGTCACAGCAACTGTGTCTTTACTAACATTTGTAATGTATTTTTAAGTTTTTGAATCACGTTAGAAACATTACCTCATTTTATCTTCCTAAAACTTCTGTGAGATAGCCATTATTTCCATTTGACTCTCTCCCAGTCAGCAAATGTTTACTTTAAATTATCTATGGTACAAATGGGAAGCATTAAACGCCGCCATCCCTGGGATATGAAGTGATTCAGTCTAGTTGGGAAGAGAAACACATAAGCAGATAGTTATAATAGAATAAAGTAAGTACCAAGAGGTTTATAAGATGTGACGGGCGTACAGGGAGGCTGGGTCGGGCACAGCTTGGTAGCAGGTTACAAAGTGAGTCCTCTGGAGCTAAGCCCCACATCTGAGTAGGAGGTGCCAGGTGTTCAGGAAACAGAGGAAGGACACAAGGGGTTCTGTGCAGACAGCGCGGCACGGTCATGGGCACCGGAGCTGGAAACGTCCGGGGGTAAGACGGCCACTTCCGTGGCCTGACGTCCAGGGAACGTAAAGTTCAGGGCATGGAATAGACAGGGCAGCCCTTGGGAAAGTTCACGTGGCCGAGCTGAAAGCTGAGGCTGGTTTCAGGTGAAGGGGGCCTGTCAGACAGTCTTCAGCAATGGTTTGCTGAGGCCTTATTCATGTTCCGAGCAGAGCATCTGGTGGCCAAGCAGAGGGTGTTTTATAGGCACAAACCCCAAAGTGTGGAGTCCAGGCAGGTGCTGTTGGAATTGGGGGACATTGTGAGAGCTGGGCACCCGGGGCTGACATTGAGGGGGCCAGGGAGGGCGTCACTGGGTGCACTTCGGGGGTCAGAGGGGAGCCGATGGCTGCAACGCAGACCTGCCGAGAGGAGACCAGGTGAAGGACGAGTCCTGCGTTCCCGTCTGAGTGAAGGGACTGAGGAAAGTGCTGTGCGTCCGCTCAGGCGAGAGCTCAGGAGCCCGAGAGCCGCCCGTGTGGTGATGATCGGTGCGGGGGGCAGTCCTCAGTGCTGCTGGGGAAGCGCAGCCTCGGGTGAAACCAAGAATCAGGTGAGGAACGGGCGTGATGAGACCACAGAAGTGGAGACGGGCACACAAGTGTCAGAAGAGTCATCTCAGCGGAGTGAAGGGAAAGAAATCAACAGACTATTTGGGGGCTAATAGGAAGGTTTAGTTGGACCGGAATAACACCTGATTAAAAGGAGTTTTAAGGTAAAGCATAAAGGATACATTAAATGGGACTTGAATAGACTTTACGTTGTAGGAAGAGGAAGTCAGTTTTTAGGAAAATGAGTTACTTGTTCAAATTAGCATCTTAGAAAAAATCCACCCTGTACCTATTGAAAATATATTTCAGAAGTGGAAAGAGGAGAGGCCAGAGCCCTATAACACGGCTAAGAAAGGGTGTGAGAGGTACAGTTATATGGGGTACGCAACTGCAAAGGCAAGGAATTAACTCAGAGCCCAGGTCCCCGCCCCTCTCTTCCTGATATGAGGCGAGCAGGTGTGATTAGTTCTCATACGTCTATATTTGCGGAGCCTTAGCACAATTATAGGCATTCAGCGCACGTTCAATCAACATTCATTCACCAAATACGGCTAAATGTACAACGTTACGCTAGTTCCTTCTGACCAGCTTAGATACCGAGCCACATAGCGCAAATAAATAACAGCACCAGCTCATGCAGCGGTAAGAGCCCCAAGCAACCTATTAGAATATTGCTGGCACATCAAAAAGAATCTAGCAAAGTGAGGACAATCCCCAATGACTGCAAGTAAAATAAGAAAGTTTTTTCAGCGCACTAATATTGGCGGTGAATTTTGGAAGGATTTGTGCAGGTGGATGGCTGTGATGGGTGCAGATGTACAAGGTGCAGAGAGGGCTTGGGACCCAAATGAAGAAACAGCCTACAAACCTGATGACCCACGTCCTGTGTGAGAGGGGGAGGCCTGACGGTGAGGTGAAGCACAGCTTGACGTGTGAATGGGACCAATGACCCCACACCTTCCACCCACGGAGGAGGCCAACACCCCCCCTCCACCTGCTGCTCAACGCCCCCCCCCCCGCCCCCCGCCGGCCTGGACTCCGCCCCCTTGTGCCGCTTTCCTCTCTCCCCACCAGGAACTAAGCCACACAGACACTGATCACTTCCTTTAACAGCTAGGATGGCGTCTGACCACCTTAGATACTCCATCAGCGTTGGGAGAATAAATGAGGAAACAACGGGGAGTTCTTAGAGCAGAAGCAAAGCCTGAGATCACATGCTCTGCATGGTAGGGGCTTGGGGCAGAGGTCACACTTGAGAGGCGGCTGCTCGTTTGGCCTGGACCTTGGTCCGGAACCGTGCCCCTCACTTTGAGTCCGGCCTCGGGCCGGCCAAGGGTGCACTTGCAGAGCTTGCAGGTGTGTTTGTTAAACCATATGATGAGCTTGGAGCTCCCGCGGATAATGAGAGAACGGAGACCGGCAATATTCTGCTTCCCAATAAAAGGCGGTTTCTGGGTCAAGAATGTGGTTCTAGAAGGACTGCTGACAGGCATTCAGCAGGACGGAGCTTGGACCCTCCTGAGTTCACTGGAGCAGTTAGGCCTTGTGGGCTGCGGAGAGCAGAACAGAGGGAGGAGCCTTTCACCTGGGGTCCCCGTCTCTCTCTACATTACCAGTACCCCGAGAAAGCCACCTGGTTGATCGCTAATGTTAGCATCTGCCTGACAGGATGCTTTTAGACGCAAATGCATTACAAAGAGAAACAAATGCTGTATACATTTCCACTGTCACTATTGTCATACAGCAAAATCAGAACAAATGTGTCTCCATTTATATTTACATTAATGGGCCTCCTGGTCTCACGGGGCAAAGGAAAAGATGCAGATGTGGCATCTGTAGGTAGCGAGATAGATAAAGACAGAGATGTTTCCTTGGAGAGCCTAACAGTGTTTTCCTGAGAGAAGTACAGTGTAGCTCCCAAGGGTGCTGGGACCCTGGACCAAGCTCTCTGGGCTCAAGCTCGAGCCCACGCTGGTTGGGGCACTCCGCCACAGCGTTGGCCTCCTTGGGCTTGTTTCCTCCACTACAAAACAGAGGTGAGAAAGGTACCTACCTCATGGTTTCGTTTGGTTTTAGAATTAAACAAATCAACACCTATGAACATGCCTAGAACGCTCCCTGGAACGTGCTAAGTGCCAGAGGAAGCTAAGACCTCCCCCAGGTTGTATTGGTTCAAAAGCGCAGGTCACATAACAGTTCAATGTGGGGATTCAACACACAGACTTCACAAGATGATTCAGAAACTTGTGACCCCACTGGACCCCGAGACTCGGTCTTGTCTTGGACCGTGTGCAGGTGGCTCACGTAAAGGGAAAAAGGCAGGTGGGAGGGACTCACTTCTTTGCGACCATTTTGACCAGGAGCTGACAGTCATTCACTCGGCTAATTCCATGAGTGAGTCCCAGTCTCACAGCCGCACCTAGATGCAAACAGGGGCTGGGAAGTGTCCTGGGGTGGGCAACCACCCCACAGAAAGGATGGCACCTTTATGGACGGCCAGCCAGCATCTCTGCCTCAGGACTTACACACGTTAGCAATGACTGCTACCTTTAGAGCAGCTTGGAAAAGATGAGACGTGTGAGCCATGTTTTAGTGCATTCTAGTGATCTCATCACTAACTGAGCTACAGTATTTAAAGAATGTTGCTTTGAATTAACTGGTGAAATCGTAGACTAAACGCTCCCTAAAGGACAAAAAGTCAGGTGTAGTTTCATCACACACTTCATGTCTTGCACATGGAAAAGTCTCACAACGTTTTCACTGACTAAATAAGCTTAGAAGAGGCCTCCAAAATTTAATGAACAGTCCTTCATCCTGGGGCATCTTCTGTTTATTGATGAGTGACCTGAATGAGGAAATGACATGCTGACCAACTTTGAAATTTACAGAAATTTAGGCAAAATAAAGAACGATCTAAGTGAAAGAATTGGAACCCACGGGGCCTCAACCAGCCGAAGTGACATTTAATCGTCCGATAAAAGACCCACCATTTGGTTTCAGAATCTGCAACTGAACAAGTACAGAAGTATTTACAATGAAGATTTAAGAATTGTATGATTTATACCTTTAGCCTGCATCAGTGGAAGTATAGAGTTCAGAGAAAAAAATGTAATGTCTTCAGTACAACTTCTGCTTTCCCAGCATAGATGTTCTACTCAGAAGGACGCGTGCAAAACTGCTGATGGAGCAGCAGGTTGTGAAGCAAGCTGGGAGGCCCAGCAAGCATCACCTGACGAGCTGCGGCAGCTCCCACGAGGAGGAGATGCAGTGGAACTTCCATCGGCTTTCAGGTTTTGAGGGATGTAATGCAGAACCATGAACAAGACTGACTCTCCATGGACCTGATAAGAAAATCTGAGATGCATGGGTGAAGCTATTAAAGGAATCACAATAGTGAATTTATCAGCAAATCCTGAAGCGAAAGGTTTTAAAGTTACCTGCATTTTTGGAAACTTTCATTTAAACTCAGTCTCTTCTGAGTTTATATAAACACAAACGGTATTTTATTCATGTTGGTTACATCATCATACTTCTAAGAGGCCCTCATTAGAATTAAAGTAATCACGGAGAAAAATAACATATCTAGGCAAGTAACATGTTAAATTTTCAGTTAGTAGCTTCCCATTTTCTCTGTTACCTATCATTAGTTAATGTCCAAATGTTAGGTCTTGTAGCCACAGGTATGTCAAAGAGTTCTGATCAATTCCTCTTGGGGATACAATTATCATTATGGGATTACTATTATTATTGCTATTATTACTAGGACTTTTTACACCTAGGCTTTTGTCTATGACATATTCTCAAACTCATGAAAATTTTATTCCTTAAAACTTCCAAAGAATAGAGATTTGTCTCCATCTGTAGTTCCCTATAACACTGGGCTCAAAACCTTATATTTACTTTATAGAAAATTCGTGTTTTAAACACATAACAAGTACTTGAAAGTGGAAATTGCCTGTTGAATTCTAAACGCGAATCCATGGGGCGCAGCCCCACACAGACTACAGCCACAGGGGCAGATCCGGAGCAACAGGCCCGCAGGCCGTTCCCCAGCCCTACCGCCCTGTTCCCCTGCCCCACCCCCCATTCCCAGCCACTTGGCTGCGTCTCGCAGCTGCCGTCATCCTCCAGCTCCACGAGGCTCTGCCGAACGTGGAAACTTCTCTCCTAAACCCTGAAGAGGGGCTGCTGCAAACCCCTCCTCACTCTGACGCACTAAGCACACAGCAGGGCTGGAGTCTGTGCCTGACTGTTCGGTCTCTTTCCTGAAAAGTCCGTGCCTCTTCAGGACTGCACAAGTGACCCGATGATTTGTGTGAAAAAAGTCAAGTTATGCCAACTTCCAATCGATACGCTTTCCGTACTGTACACACGAAGAATGCTTCTGGGTGTTTGGATTCACGTTCAGTCTCTGGGAGACAGACAAGCATTTCCGTCACTGGCAGAGGGCTGGCAGGGGGTCGACTGCCACGCCAGCCCCATTATCCCATTCAGGAAACAACGTTCCCTCTCTCTAACGTCTTTACAGTTATTCCACTACATCTTGAATGTATGGGTGGAAGTTATGAAACTGCTTGTCTGGCCTCACAAAACCTTGTAAAAATCAGAATAATGGGCACACACCACAGGCTGGTCCTTGAGCTGGGCTCTGGCTCTGCATGTCGACTGCCCCGTACACTTGGTTCTGGGGAGGTTCTAATGCAGATTTCCTTAAGAACCAAACCTAATAATAATCCCATCATAAATAAGATGGTTCCACCAATAAGCTACTCTAATACTGACAAAACCTTCATTTCTCTCACTTGAAGATCGTGGAAACCTTGGGAGTCATGTAATTATGCTACGTGATCCCCTGCATAATTCAGAGAGAATGAGTTTCCCAGGGTGAGAGTTGGTGGTACAGTGGCCATAACTGGCCACAGCCAGATCATTTCCCATTGTACCGTATAATAGTTTTCCTCAAGTTTAAATTATGATTGACTTACAACCCAATGTTGTACTGCATGTATACGTAGGGGAAGATAAATGGGTTATGAAGATGGTCTGAAAATTGGACTTGATCAAATTAGTCTTATATCAAAATTGCCAAATTCACTACCCATTGCCTCATTTAGAATCAGTGTAAAACAAATAATAAATTTTAGATTTTTTAAGATTTTCTAACAGTTCAGTTATGGCACTTTTTCCAGGTTTGTATTGTTTCTTCTTTTGGTAATTTTAACCCTTTCTGTTTTATAATGTTTTTAAGTCAAATGATATATGAAAAATAAACCTGTTCAGTGATATTTATCTATCCAAACCACAGAACCCCCAAATCATAAAGTTAGAAACACCAGGTGCCTTTGAAATCACAGTGTCAAGTCGGTGAGAGGCAGGGGTAACTGAGTCTTCCGGGGGGATGTGGACGCCCCTCCCTCCGTCCCAATAGGATCCAGAAAGCCCCTTGTGGAGGTGGATTCGGACCAGCAAGCACCAGTCCTAGCTGAGAACTGAAGCGTACACAGGACGCAAAACGTGAGATTAGGCGACGTGCTCAATTCTGAACGGTTGGATCACTGGCAGCCTTTCCTAGTCTCTGCGTCCAGGAAGCTGGTAGCTGGTGTGGTAACCACAGGCCCCAACAGCAGAGTAGAGAGTGTCCAGAGGTCAGAAGCTTGCCCAGAAGATACTGACAGTTAGGGACTACTCCCCAGAATCAAGGGGTCCTGCGTGAGCCCCTGAGAGTGTGCCCCCAAGAGTTTAGCCGTCCTCCCATGAGTCACTCCTCAGTATAATCACCAGGCATTGGAGAAACATCTCTAAAGTAAACAAAACAAGCCAGCAAGAAAAAATAACTTAGTAGAAACAGGAAAAGTAAACAGAGCAAGGAAAAAAACCTTCAAAAAGTAGAAAACTGAAAGCATCCTCACCTGTAGAGATAGAAGGAAACACTGCATCTCTGAAGGCTCTCTACTAGGAGAAAGGTTGAGAAACGAGAAAAACTATCTTGAAACTGGGGTCTCTGGACACCAGATTTCTAGTTAAATTTGAGTTTCTGATTAACAAGTACTATTTTAGTATAACTAGGCCCCATGCAATATTTGGCCATAGTTACAATAATACTAAAGGCTGTTTTTTTATCTGAAATTCAAATATAACTGGGCATTGTGTATTTTTATCTGCTAGATCTGATAACCCTACTTAAAACTAAGTATATGGTGGGAGAAATGAAATAAAAATCAACACAAAAGATGATAAAATAAAGTTGAGGATCTCTTCTGGAAATACAAAAAATAAGAAATAAGAAATGGAAAATGTGAGAGGAAAAAATAGGAACATTAGATACTAGAATAAGAAGTGCAACATTTGAAAAATAATAGAGTTCCAGAAAGACAGAACAGAGAAAGCATAAGGAGAAAAATATTTTTACGAAATCAAAAGGTTTCCCAGAAGTAAAGGCCATAAATTTACAAATGTAGAGATGCAATCAATATCCTTGGTAATGAATAAGAAAACTCAGACCAAAACAAATAATCATAGAATTTGGGGACGTAAGATGAAAAGGATAGGTTTTCAAAGTTCCAAAGGGAAACAAGGGAACGGTGTGAGTAAAAGGCAGGCAGAAGGACATTGGAGTCCTGGGCAACAGTGACAGAAGCCAAAGGAGACAGAGGAGAACTCGTTTCCGAGGAAAAGTCCCCAAACCAGTGGGGCACCCTGCGCTCCGTCCACACTCAGCAATCTTGCCTCTCAGCCCCACGTCCACCCCTGAACCCGCAGAGCACGTGGGCACTGCTTCGAACAGCTGAGACTGGTTCTCAGTGAGGGACACTGCGATGCTGGTGTCCACCGCCCTCTCTCCGATGTAGTCAGTGGCTGTCCCCTGGAGCAGCGGGTGGTCCCAGTGACCATCTCCTCCAACACACCCAGCACAGCCCACCTGCTCTGGGAAAGAGGAGGGGCCAGCAACCCTCCCCGGGGTCTGGGCCACTCTG
The DNA here is from genome assembly GCF_008692025.1 of Phocoena sinus. Taxonomy (NCBI): domain Eukaryota; kingdom Metazoa; phylum Chordata; class Mammalia; order Artiodactyla; family Phocoenidae; genus Phocoena; species Phocoena sinus. The sequence goes on along the minus strand of NC_045775.1, from coordinate 310,525 downwards.
CAGCATCGTCCCTGAACTCGGGGACCCTGAGATGCCTCTGTGTCCATTTCCCTGGACTGAATTCCTTCTGTGGAAACATCAGCTTCTGTTTCTCGGCAGGACCCCAACAGACTCTGCAGCAGAGTGGGGTGACGCTCAAAGGCGGGTTCTGAGGTTGGCCTGGCTATGTCCTTGCAACTTGTCATGCCTCATGCTTCATTAACAGTTAAAATAATGTTTAAAAATTGATGTCTGTGGAGCACAGAGGATTTGGAGCAGTGAAAATATGCTGTGTTATACTATAAAGATGGAGACCCGTCACGCTACATTTGTCTAAACCCACAGAATGAACAACACTAACAGTGAACCCTAAGGTTAACCATGGACTCTGGGTGGTTATGTGTCATGTGGATTCATCAATTGTAACAAACGTACCATCTGGGGATTCGATGATGGGGGTGGGTGCTATGCTCGCGTTGGGGTAGAGAAAATATGGGAAGTCTCTGTATCGTCCTCTTAACTTTGTTGTGAATCGAAAGCTGCTCTGAAAAATAAAATCTGTAAAGTAAAAGTTAGTAGTCATCTTATCCCCTGAGAGTTTGATTAAAGCATGTCACTAACTGGGACTTTCTTTATCATTAACTGATTCCATTTTGTTCGTGGATATAAGGATATTCAGTTTTCTGTTTCTTCTTGAATCAATTTTGGTAAGATATATTTCTCTAGAAAATTTTCTATTAGGTCTACATTTTCATATTACCTTATTATAAATGCATAGTTTGCTATTAAAAATTTAATATGAAAATGTAGATCCTCTCTGTTTTTTCTTGATTAATGTTGCTAGAGTATTGTGTAAGTCTTACATCTTTTCAAAGAATAAAATGTATAGTACGCTGAAAAAACTGGTGGTCTGGTTTCAGAGAGTATGTTCTATATGGTCTCAGGGTCCACTGGCTGTGAGCACTTAGCCAGCTCGTAGCGTTCGCCACGTCCTTCATTCTTCACAAGATAGTTTTCTTACATTAAGTTTATGGTTAAAAACTAAGAATCCGCAAAAATTACTAAAAATTATTAATCCAGGAAAGACAGAGACAGTGTTCGTTTTTGTATTAAAACTGAACAGCACATTATTTGTGAGCAGCTTCTGCAATGAGCACAGTTGCCATTTATCTGGGAACTGACCTGGCTGAGCTTGTGTATATTGTAGATGAATTTCAGAATTGGCTTTTCGCGTTCCACCAAAAATCCTATTGGAGATTTGATATTTTCAATGGAAGAAATTTAATATTTTAATTGAGTTGATTTAGTAGATTAATTGGGGAGAATTGTCAGCTTTAAATGGTGAATTCTCCATAAGACTGTCTCTTTGTTAGGTGAGACATTTGCTTTCTTTATAGGTTTCCACAATTGTAAATCTCCCACAATTCCCGTTAAGCTGATTTCCAGATAGTTGAGGGGACGTTATAGAAAAGATTCTTTTTAGCCTTTACAATTTCAAACTGAACATTAATTGCCTGGCTTTCTTTCACTTCATCACCTTGTGTGTCAGTGTGGGGAGAACATATTGCCTGATCAGGTGGAGACTCAAATACGAATTTCTCTAGCTCTTTTCATTTGGGCAAGTTTCCCCACAGTAGCCATGTAAACGTCTGCCTGGGAGCTGTTGAGGAGACTGGAGCTCACTTTTCAGTGGAGGAACTTTCCTTAGTCTCCACTTAGGGTCTGGAATGCTCACTTCAGTTGTAGGAGAGTCCCCTGCCTCAGAGGTCTCTGCAGGGGCAGAAGCAGGCAGTGCTTAGACCACACACACACCAATTCGGGGACCCTCAAGGGTGGGGCTCCCACCGCAGCAGTTTGCAGGGCTCCCCAGGTTATCCGTGCAGCCAAGTCTGGAAGCACCATCTGATCCCTGACACTCAGTGTGGTCCTGCCCCCGGGAGCTTATTAAACATGCATCATCCCCAGCCCCAACCCAGACCTGTTACATCACCATCCGTTTAATAGGAATCTGGATGCACATTCAAGTTTGAGGAGCACGTCTCTAGAAATTGGACCTCCAGGGTCCTGTGTCTGCAGGCTTCTGCCAAGGTGGGGAGGTGATGTCCAGGCTCTCGTGGGCGGGAAGGGGCTCCAGGATTCTAACTTTCTCATACAGCAGCAGGCTCCCACTCCAGTGAGCACAGAAGCACTTGCAAAGCCCTGGGTTGTATGCACAGGAGTCTCTGATTCAGAGGTTTAGGGGTCCGAGAATTTGCACTTCTAACGATTTCCAGGCAATGCCCAGGCAGCTAGTTGGGGACCACACTTGGAGATGCACTATTCCACAGGCTCAAACAGTACTTTGTATTTTCAGCCTTAACTGGACTCTCAGATTCATTGTATCTATAACCACAGTTCCCACATCTTTCTAAAGATTTCTAAATATTTGGGGAGGTGCTTTGATTGCAGGAGCTACAAGGACTCCAGGGGGCCTGCCCAGGCTGTATGGGAACTCTGTGAGGTCCAAGCCCTGCCTTCTACTCCCACCTTACCTGTTTGTTTTGCTGGGTAAGGTGCTTTGGTTGTAAGGGAAGGACCTGGGAGGAATGAGACTCCTCCATCTCAGAGGAAATACAAGTCCTGATGCACCTCTTCTAAGTGTCGGTTTTCACAAAGGCCCGTTCTGTGTTTGCAGTTTCTGGTGGCCACGTGCAGGTGCAGGTTCCAAGCACAAGGGCTCATCTATCTCGAGCGTCGTGGAGAATGAACCTGACTTGGCTCCCATTGAGCTGGGCAAGCTTTCAGCCAGACTCGTGTGGATGTATGATCCCCTGGTCTTACTGGTTAGTGGCTTCATCACTCATTTTCTACTGTAGCCTCTGGGAAAACTCTGCTGGTGTCCCCCCCAACTTCAGCACAATTTGGGGAAAGGGCAAGGGCCTGGCTGAGCACTGTGAATGCCCTCCCCAGTTATGCACTGGAGGGACCGTCTCCATCCTTTCTTTCCATCTGTCTGCTCTCAGGCAAGCCCTCCATCAGCGGCTCTTGTCTCTGGGCTCAATTCTCTGCACTTGGTGCTGAGAATTGGAGTTGCCCTAGAACTTTTCTCTCTAAGGATAAGACCCCATCCTCTTCTTCAATTTGGGGCACTTCTCAAGTTTTTGGTACGCTGATGGCTCTGTTTCCTGCCTCCCAGCATTTTCCTGGAATTAACTTATTTTAGCATTGATTGTTTTCTGATATCTCTTTAGGATCAGAGACAAAAGGAAGATGGATGTGTGTGTTCAGTAGTCGTTTGTTCCATAAATTTTCTTTAAAATTAGTTATAAATTTAATTGGTAAAAGGGCTTGTAATAATCTGATTCTACCCCCTGAAAAATACAGAAAATATTCACTTTTATAAGATAACTGATACGCTAAACAGAAATGTGTCTTATTTGTCCATTATTAGGGGCCTTCCAAGAATTTCCCCAAGCTACCAGAACAAAATGAAGTAAGATTGTCATTCTTAAAACACACACATATCCCCAAACCACTACTGCCGAGTTATCTCAGTAATTGAAATATATTATGCAAAGATACTTATCGTAATTTTATGTATCTTTCCTACCAAAGACATCCTTGGAAGGAAACCATGAGAAGAAAAATTAATCAGTCAAAGTACACTACGGGGTTTGAGAAAGCAAACTGTAAGGTAAAGAGGTGTATTTTTACAATCTGGCCATATGGCCATATGCAAGCGAGCTCAAGCCTTAATTACATCCCTTGTTTTTTAAATTTAGAAAGATATTCTTAAAAAAATCACTATAAAATTGGGCACATTGATAATGATTTGAGTAAGACAGACAAAATATATGATGATCGTGTCTATTCTAGTCAGTTTACTTCAAACATTCAGCCAGCCCAGATGCAGTGTGAGCATGAAACACCAGAGCATCGGCCAGGGCTGTGGCTGCACCAGACGGGCAGAGCGCGGGCACCCCCGGGACCGTCCAGGCAGAGCGCGGGCACCCCCGGGACCGTCCAGGCAGAGCGCGGACACCCCCGGGACCGTCCAGGCAGAGCGCGGGCAGCCCCAGGACCATCCAGGCAGAGCGCGGGCACCCCCAGGACCGTCCAGGCAGAGCGCGGGCAGCCCCAGGATCGTCCGGGCAGAGCGCGGGCACCCCCGGGACCGTCCGGGCAGAGCGCGGGCACCCCCGGGACCGTCCGGGCAGAGCGCGGGCAGCCCGCACTCACTGGGATGAGCTGTAACGCTGGCCTGGGTTCGGTGTCCACCAGACTTTGCCTGTTCACGCAGCCCTGACCTCGACCTCACAGACTTCACTTAACAGCAGGCCTGTCCCGACTGTCTCACGATGGACTTTGGTGAAAATACTGGGAAAAACTCATAGTCATAGGAAAAGTAATACAAAGTCTTACATGAGCTCTGCCTTCAGTACAGAGACCAGCATGTTGAAACCATCCATGTAGAGAGACTCACTTATGTATGAATGGAGCCGAAGAGCTACAATCCCTGGAATTAATGCTACAATCACTAACACAGGGCAAAAGTTATTGTTAGAATGGCCCAGTTACTAAAATAAAAATTTAAACTCCTGATTTTTTTCTTGTAGAAAATAGAAATGTATGAGGGTTCACCACAGCAATATGGTTTAAACTTCTATTTTTAAAAATATCTAACCTATCTTAGGGCTTTCCTGGTGGTGCAGTGGTTGAGAGTTCGCCTGCCAATGCAGGGGACACGGGTTCGTGCCCTGGTCCGGGAAGATCCCACATGCCCCGGAGTGGCTGGGCCCGTGAGCCATGGCCGCTGAGCCTGCGCATCCGGAGCCTGTGCTCCGCAGCGGGAGAGGCCACAGCAGTGAAAGGCCCGCATATCGCGCAAAAAAAAAAAAAAAATATATATATATATATATATATATATATATATATATATATATATATATATAGCCTATCTTAAAAACAGCAACTTCTCTCAGTAAGATAGTTACCTCAGAAGAAATTAGTTAGGTACAAAATGAGAACAGCAGCTGAGTTAAAGCCTCAGGATTCGAGCCGACGCCCAGCACTACCAAAGGTGCATGTGTACCTGGGCCCCCGACCCCGGGATGCACGGGGCAGCCACGTGGCACACGCCCTGCACTTGCTGGAGGAAATCATCTCGGATAAAGCCTGTTCATACTGAGCTGATGCAAGATAATGAAACGTTGCTGTTCCTTCCTTCCGCAGTTTTTATCTGAGGCATCAAGCCCTGCATTAGGTCACTCCCCTCAGAGCCCAAGGACAGTGTCTGGCTTTCTAACTTCCTGCCTAATGGGCCTGCTGCACAAATTGGACTTTTCGGGGTTTATTGTCCCCTAAGGGGAGTACTGCTGGATTGTGTTCATTTATTCTTTTTCATTCTTTATCTATTATTTACACCAGGAAATATTCCTGTTTCCTTTCTGAAAATCTTCAGTTATTCCTGGCATTAGCGGAGGATTTTTGTCAGTTTTATAAATTACCTATTACTGTAGTTTCCTGGCCGGTTCACCACACAGTAAGTCAGGACCTAGGACGCGCGGTAACCGAGGCTGAGGTGGGGACTCAGGACACAGGGGTCGTCCTTTATTTCTCCGATGACGATCCTGAAGCCTCTGGGGCGGAGATTGCACGCGGGGCCTCCCGGCGGGTCGTGCACCTGCCGTGCAGGGACGTGCGTGCGCACGGCGTCTCCACGGCGAGGCCCCCAGGAAACGGACGGACCCTTCCTCCCCCTGCTGTGCATCGTGAGGGCGCGGTGGCGGGCTCAGCCGGGAGGGTCCCTCGTGGTGCCCCTGGGCCCCGCTTCCCGGGTCGGGGGTCTCTATTGCTCCCCCCACCCCTGGCTGCTGCGCTCACACCCACTTCCCTCCGAACCGGGTCGGCCTGTCAGCGTCCAGGAGGCCCCGGAACTCTGAACCCTCGGTCACACCCACCCCCAGCGTTGATCACACGGGCTTGGTTGGACTCAGTAGATGCTCTGACGCGGTTTCCCGCCAGCACTCAGGTAATTAGAAGGCCCCTTACAAGGCCCCGATGAGTGACCTGAAGACACTCGTCCTGTCCCATCATCTGCGGGGTCGGGTCCTCTGAGCGGGTCCCGGGCCAGGTTCACATTTACGTTCACTTTCCTGTAAAGTGTTTGGTTTGTGAACGTATACATGATCAAGCAAAGACGGTCCGGGGAGTGTTTATTCTGGCCATTGCTAATCTGAAGGAATATGATCCGCATTGTTTGGAAATCGTGTAGAGTAATCCAGTCTCTATACAGGCAGACTTTACAAAGCTCTAGACCGGATTCTTTGTATAAATGATACTTTACTCCCAAGCATTTTAAAGCCAATTATTTTCACTCACGTACCAGTCAGTGCTTCTTTGTGGAGACCCCTCCACCCCCGCTGGGTGGACAGGACTGTGGCCAAGTGTCCGGTGGCCACAGAGGACAGCGCCTGGAGAGGTGGCCTGATGTGAGCTGGGGCGAGCAGATCCCGCCCCTGCCCCAGCGAGGGAAGGACATGTGGCAGCAGTGCTAGGTCCCAGGCTGAGAGGCAGGTAGGGTAGGATCACTGTCTCCCACCTGGATAGAAATAGAGGCTGCAGGGGAAACTGAGTTCAAGGGCCAGGCTGTCCCAGGGGGAAAGAAAGGTGAGCTGGCCGTCCCGGAAGCAGCTCTTGCCTGGTGAAGAGCCTTTCAGTCCGTGAAGTAGGAGAGTGAGCTGTCGAGTGAGTCTAACACCAAACACCCGATTTAGATTCAGGCCCGTCCACTGCGAGCAGAGCAAGCCTGGACGAGTCAGTTAAGCCCTCAGCGTTGTGGCCTCAACTTTGGTGAAGTAAGATGACGGCGGGACGCCTGTGTATGACCCCTGTGTGGGGCTGTCATGAGGTTAAGGCATTCACAGCCGAGACATGCTCACAAGAGCCTGGCACTTCGTGATCTTATTGCATCAGCGTCTCTCATTACTGTCTTATCACTGCGTTTCCTTCTAATATCTTGAATAAAATCCTCAGTCTAAAACTTAGACTTGTTATGGTGTGAGTTAGGGATCTAACAACCTGTGAAAAAACTGAAATTCCATTGCCATAAGAATAGAAAAGGAACTGTGAAATGGTCACAGCATGAAGTGATTGTACGACAGTGAAAATGAATGAACAGAAGCACAGGCTGCGCCCTGAATGTCCAGTGAAGTGTTCCAGAGTGAGCACTGATCATGGTCTTGGAAGCTTCCGGGGCCCCTTTAACAGGGGAGGCTCTCAGGAGACCTCAAGGCAAGAGGCACCAGAGGTGACCTAGCCAGGTGAGGCAAAGGGTGCAGCGAAAGAACAGAGCACGTGACCTGCAGCCCCGGGGCCCTGAGGACCACTCCGCACCGGCCTCGCACCAGACTTAGCCAGCCGAGTTTCTACTGGACACGCCCGCAAGGCTAATGCTCCCTTCTGAAGGGAACTGTGTGGATCTCCTGAAATAGTCAGAGCAAGACATCTGCCCACACCCACACAGACGCTAGTTATTTGAGCTATTTTTCAACCTGGACCAGAACACAAGTGTTCTGCCCATCTCCTATCTTTCATGGAATGAATAGAGCCGTTGTTTTTTTAAAACATGGCAAGTTCAGGATTAATTGAGATGTTTCCCTGTATCCTGGGGACAGGGCCTATGTATCCAGCAGGTCTTAGCGGAGCAGTGTGCGCACACGTAAAGTGCGACATCCATTTGAAAGTCAAAAGTTTACTTGTAGAAATACTAAAGGCAGAGCACCTTTCATCACGTATAACACAAGTGCCAGATTCTTTATTTCAAACACATTTTAAAGCTACTCTTCCTCAAATGAGCTTCCTCAAAACCACAAACCTGACACTAGACCGGTGGATAAGTGGACTCTGAACTGGGTCAGGACATACATGCTGGGAAACTCGAATTTCTTAATGATGTGGCTTTTTCTGCTCTACGTGTCAAAATTGTTATGGGAGAGAAACAATTCACTAGTGAACATACAGATGGCTAAGAAAAATAAGCATAGTCCAGATTTTGCGAATGGAAATCGTAGCCAGCACCAGCAAACCCTATTCCTCTGTTTACACACAGAATTAGTTAAATGATTTCGGCTGAGTTTCTAGTCAAGTGTATACTACCTGAAGAGCACCGTCTTAGGCACTACCGGTTGGAAGAGTGCTTGTCATCAGGTAGAAAGGAATTTAACCCTTTTATAAAGCTGGTACCCGATAAGGAGGGCGTAAAATCGCGGCTGCCGCATCTCCCGCCCCCCGTGTCACGCATGTGCGTGGGTGGAGAGGACCCCCGTGGAGCCGCAGCGATCCCACCGTCTCCTTTCTTATTGGGTCCTGCAGAGGCAGAGTGCCCCCGGGCCGACATTCCAGCGGCAGCTCCCAGAGGGCCCTCCCTTCTTCTAGGAGGTGAAACAGGAAGCTGCCCTGGCAGGAGGTTGCCGTGGAAACCACCACCGGCCGGCAGCAGCGGCCCTGCCCCTCCAGCCTCCAGGGATTGTGGAAGCACCCCCAGCGCTGGCCCCGAGCCCTAGCTTTGCTTCCTGACCCCACAGGAGTAGGAAGCGCTGACCGGCAGGCTCGGTAGATCACAGAGCAGCGCGCCCCTTGGGCAGACACTCCCAAAGATGCAGCAGGGAGGTGGTGGGAGTCCCTCGTGTGAACGGCAGACTCGGCCACCAAGGGTGGCTGCACGGCCTGCGGAGGGGCAGACCACCTTATCTCTGACAAGGAATTTCTGTGATGAAAATGTTTTTCATGCAGAGTTAGACAAATCTGTGCAAATAAGAAAAAACCTGCAGACGAGTGGCTCCATGCTCACATTAAGACTCCCGGACCTGGAACTTAGAGATGAGGTAGCCAGGTGGCAACGATTCCCTGACCAAAACTGTCCAAGAAGGGAAGTGGCCTTGGAGATGCGGGCAACCAAGGTCAGGCACTCAGCTCTGGAATCTGAAGGCCCTGATCGCCCCGTTGGGTCCTGTTGTAGCACTGAAGACCCTGCATCCTGTCTTGAAGCTTACTGTTTTGCAGGCTAAGGATATTTTTGGTTTATTTATGATATACCATGGCTTTCCAGTAACTTATATAATGTTCGAGTGATTTTACCTGCCTAAGAGAACTAATTAGTTAACTTGTTAAATAATTGATGTAATTTTATCGGGGGTAAATTGTTAAAACTTGGGAACCGTATTCACCTACATTTGGTGAAGCAGATGCGTGAAGGTTGACGTGCGTTTTCATTTAATTGAATGCTTTCTTACGTTTCCACAAAGACACGTTCACAGGCTAAAAGGGGGATTTTCGACAAGAGGAGCTGCAGGACGGATTGGATGCCCATCATCTGCGCGTCACGGGGACCCTGCTCCCCATTACTGGGACAGCTGTGTGCTAGGAGCGCATGTAACTCACACAAACAAATAATGTCACATACGAAGCTTTCTCATTTTAATTGGATCGTTTGTAAATAAACTGTGTGACCCTTTCTTTGAGACCATAAACTAGTTTTTCATTACTGCCTTTCCAACTTTTAGAAGTAGTCTGAACACATTTGGGGGAATAATTTGGGGCACTGAGATTTTAGTTTGTAAAAAATCATTCATTAAAATGTTAGCATCAAAACACCCTTTTCCCCCATAAAACTAAAAAAAAAAAAAAGTGCATTATATTAAACATTGAGTAAAATTCATGAAGCCATTTGAAAGAAAAGAGTGATTTTTCAATTCCCTGCTGGTCCCAAAGGAACATCTTTCTCTGAGCACCTGGAAAATGCTGGGTGATGATGCGCTGTGTTTGCCAGAACAGCCCCTAGCGCTCTGGCATCAAGGAGCTCACATTCCTCCACCATGCGCGCTGGGCTTATTGATGCTGAACCTAAATTCAAGGGGAGAGCTTCTAACCGAGACAGCAAAGGAAGGGGATTTAAGAAATAACATGAAAATACACAGATCACAGGTATCTGTAAAACTGATGTAATTAATGTGGCATTTCATTCAATTCATTTTAATAAATTACGGTTTGTAAGGGTATGACCCTAAGTTCATAGATACATTATTAATAATTGTTTAACTATTATGAAACATTGTTAAAATTCCTTCTAAAGTCAATCTCATAAGAACATTTCAATAAGCCAGTAGTAAATAAATGAGTAGCTCAAATAGCTGGAATTGTTGCCATCCTCTCTTGGAAAATAACGAAATTAAAAACACCACCTCAGATAATTAGGAATAGATCAGCCAACCAAGCTTGTCAATTATACTTACCTCAGTTCGAAACACCTATGAACATATGTAACCAAAATGCAGCTTTAATATGAAAACCCCAAGTAATTCAGGAAATCACTATCATTAAACTTGGAGAATCTTCAGTTCACTGTGTCTGAGAAGGACTCTGGGCTGAAACCTTTTGGACGCAGGAAGGGTTTGGGGAGGGGGATGCCTTCCACAAAGACTTGAGTGAAAGAGGCCAGATGGAGAAGGATGCAAAGTGTATGATTCAATTTACAGTTTTGTTTAAAAAACATGTAAAACTAAACTATTTGTTTTTAGACATGCAGCTTTTATAGCTGTAATAGGAAATCAAAGGAAGGAACGTTTTAAAATCAACACAAAAATATTCCAATTATAAGCCTTAGAAAAATAATTCTCAGCACATGGTCCCTAGACCGCCATCTCCGGGGGACCTGTGGGTGGTTGCTGGAAACGCGGATCCCTAGGGTCTAAGATCCAGGACTTCCTGGGCCATACATGCACAGGCGGGGCCCAGGAATCTGCATCTTGACAAGTTCCCTGGGTATGTATTAGACTCATTAGAGTTATATGTTCTGAGAGTCCTCTATTATTTGTGCTTTTGCATAATTATGACCATAATTTTTTTATTGATACCTTAAGATAGAAGGCAATATTGGAAATAAAATATATCAAACCTGCTAGAGTTCAGTGTGAAGAATTTGGCAGGGAGGTTCAGGAGCGGGTGGTAGATGGTGACCCCTAAGGAAGCATGGGGGCTAAATGGGTCTGCGCAGCAGTGAGGGCAGAGACGAGGGATGCAAACCCCTCTGAGGCTGCGGGTCATCAGGTGGGAGAAGAGACACTGCAGTAGGAAATTCATCACTTTGAGTGTCACAGAATCTATTTTATGACAGATAAATAGATTTGTGAGTTTTAATGCCAACTATGACTGCTAATAAATTAATTTTTTTCTTTAGTTTGGCACTTACTGATATTCAAGAGACTAAAGTTGATTAATCACAAGCTTTGACATGATGTGAAAAGGAATGACAAATCCTTGATTATGAAAAGGTTTTCTTTTCTTTGTGAAAAAGCACAGGAAAGAAAACCCTCATCCCCAGAGAACTTGCATCAGCGCATTTGGTGCTGTAGGTCCGTACCCCGCCCTCTCCATATTTCGGGCACCTGCGCAGTGTTCCTGAGTTCACCCGTCATTGGCTGTGAGGCCGCCAACCTGACAAGCCCTGTCAGGGGACGTAAGTTGCGATATCATGCTTAAACCTCTAGCCTTTGATTTGTCATTGTAAACAGTGACTTTTAATTTTCAAGTACCTGAGAGGAAACTGACACATGTGATCTCCTCAAAGTTTCTCTTCCCCACTGGTGTCTGACTTTGTATATTAACATCTTTAAATGCTGCCTTGCAAATTTACATAATGTACTTATTCTCTAAAATTTAATTTATGAGATTTTAAATTTATATCCGAAGTTCTGCTTTGACAAATGCCAGACTCGGCACGCCAATATGCTCATCGCATCTTCCCTCCATGTCCCACTGGCCCCTGTTAACTGTCTTCGTTTCCCTGTCTGCAGCCTGTGTCCTCGGTCACTGGCCGTAATCACCAGGGGCGCTGAGAGCTGCACCTGTCAACAGAGCTGCCTTCTATGACTTCTCAATGTCTGACCATTTATTTTCACTTAGCTGTTGGTTTCCTTGATTTTAAGTGATTTTTTTTCAAGAAGCCTTCTTGCTTGCTTTATTTAGGTCTTCAGATTTGAGACTAGTGTCCTCTATTGCTCCACGTTCCAAATGATGAACTGATCGTGGAGGGAGTGGGGTGCAGGCAGGTCTCCTCCGTCGTGGAAGAAAGACGGGGCTGTGGTTCCGTCTGCCTGGTTGCCAAAAGGATGAACATGGATAAACGTGCTGCCGATTCTGTCACTCTCTGCTGAGCTCCTCCAGAACACCGAGTAGGGATTGGATTCCCTTTGTCTCCATACCTACCACTTTCTCCCTAATTAAATTGACTTCTTTGTTATTCCCCTTTTCATCTGTTTAATTTTCCTCAAAACTATCCACACTCCTCATCTTGGCAGAAATTTTCTTTAATGAGCAATTTTAAGGACTACACCAAAAGCAATCACAGTTGGTTTTTCTTCTGATGTAAATTTGTATCTGCCTTTAGTGCTTTGTGCTACTTTCCCTCGGTTTTAATTTTGCTCCTTTCTACTTCCTGCTTCCTGTCTCGGAGATGCCACACCTCCTGGCTCAGCAGTTTGGCAGGATGGGGCAACTTGAGTTCAGATGAGCCTTTCAGAGCATTTTCTCATCAAGCCTCAGCCATCGACTCCACACGCACAAGCCCATGATTTCTGAGCTTGGGGACTGGATCACGTGCAGCGTGTGTGGCCAGCTCTTTGATACTTCCTACCTTCATTTATTTTTCTACACCAATGTGGATAAGCTCCCGTTTGTGCTACCCTGCGTGCTCTGCTTCCCACGAGAGCTCAGTGCCGTGGGCTTCCTCCTTCGGCCCCTGCTCGCCTGAAAGGCAAGTAGTGGGCCCATCGTCAGAGACACTCCGCGGGCATCGCAAGCCTGGGATCCTCCCTGTTCCGAGGACACAGGCCCTTCCCACCCTCTGGAACCAAGCTCAGCTCCTTTCTACTTTGGGCACGTCTTCTGCTGATTTGGCCCAGACTGCCCTGCGGTTGGCAGCTCTGCTCTAGGTTAATGTGTGTGGATTAGTAGGTGTCTCATGAATCCACCTGGTTGCGGTTTTCATTGCATTTTGTTCCTGTGATTTTTCAGGGACAGTGAGGGAGGACCGCAGCCCCCAGCCAGGCTACTTAGCTTCTGGACTCGAATATAATACACCTCCTCTGAGATTTTAAACACATTTATGAAGGGCATCAAAGATCTGTACACAGTGTTCTTTTTGAACCACGTTTTAATGACGATACTTATAAACTCCAAGTTTGGCCCCCGACTGTTTGTCAGTCACACAAAGAGCCTGCAGTTCCTAGGATGGGATCCTGGCCATTATCCCGACTCTGTGGGTTTTCCCTTCCTCCTGTCCATGCCCGACTCCTAATCATACTCCCTTCCTTAGATTCCCTGCTGTCAGGTGGTACGTGTTCCAGCGACAGCACGGGGGATGGGAGGATGGGGGGGCAGTAATAAACGGTGGCTGATTCAAGAGTTCTCGGACTATCGAAACATTTACAAATACGCCCTTTTCCAGGGTACAGTTATCCAGCCGATTTCACGCGCTGAGAAGAGTAAGCTTTCACGAGGCTTAAACGGAGTTGCTCTGTAATGCCACCCAAGATGTTCTCTATTTTGTCCCAAGACAATGATTCAGGCACTACTTGGAAATATGACAATGGCACATTTCAGAGATCCAATGGCTAATTTAAATGCGTTATTTACTATATATATTAAACATCGATTACACTTTGTTCTTTAAACTTTTAATGGTTGTGTTCTCTAAACTCAAAACTTTTAAAATCAAATTAATGATTTTTAAGTGATGTATTGGTGAAAATATACCCCGGAAATAAAATATCAATAATATAATATTGAAAATTATTCAAATAATAATAATGACAAAGAATGCCATTAAGCAGGGCAGAAGACACTGTAGCATCTGGCAAACATTTTCAGTTTATAATCCATTTTTCTGGAAACAACCTCCCAAATAAATTCCTTTAAACACATTATTCAAGGATGTTTGCATAAAACCCTCCACTTCTCTATCAGGTATTTGCTTCTCTCCCCTCCCAACCTCGGGTCCTTCTCCTCAGCTGCAACGGCAGCCGCTACAGGAAAATCTCAGCCTCTTGTAGCTGCGGAATGTGAGCTCAGGAAACACACAGCTTCCAAGGGCAGAATTCAGCATTCGGGGAAGGTCGCTCGCTCTCCTGACCGGCGGCTTGCCCCGCTCAGGGAGAGGATTTCTCATAGGAGAGCGGGTTTCTGAGCAGCGTCCGCACGTGGCATTCGAGGGCCAGCTCCGCGGCGTCACACTGCCCACGCTTGCCGCTGCCCCAGGGCAAAGGGCAAAGGTTACAGAGATGCGCGCAGGACAGGAGATGCTCCCTACCTCGCGCTGTCCACGTGTGTTTTCATCAGTTATCCTTAGCCCAGAACACAGTTCACACACGAATAACCGTGAAATAAAGTCAGGGAGCTGAGAGAGAAGAGCCGGTTACTCTTAAAAGCCTGGCAGCCTGGCAAACAGGGCGGAGCGAGGTGAAGAGGCGGAGGCTCACTGCCTGGCACGGGCATGGAGCCTGGCACGGGGATGGAGCCTGGCATGCATGGCTGAAATCCTTTGCAAATCAAATAAAGATGCAGAATCCTGGAAAAGATGTGCTTTCGGTGATGCTTATCGGTTATATTGGGCTTTCTACTTTTGGAGCTCAGTATCTCTGGGATCTCGGTCATGTTTTAATTCAATGCTACACAGAGCTCTTTTAATTACAAACTACAGTTTTGGTGGAGCGGAGCGCAGAGGAAATGCGCTGACTGCAGCGCTCGGGCCCTGCACCTGCCGGCCCAGGCTCAACGCCCGGGGCACGGCGGCTACGGTGCTCGCTGCTGCTCTGGAGATGTGGTTTTGGCGGGAAGCTACCAGGAGGACCACAGGGTCTCTCGGGTCAGTTAGATTTCTGTCCAGGAAAAGAATCCTTTCAGCCAAACATCTACTGTACTAAAATAATGTTAAAATAATTCTCCTCCACTTAAGTCCATATTGAGCATGGTATTATTTCTGAACTTTTTACTTTTGAATATACTGATTTAAAAAGAGCCTGCAAATGTACACGTGCAATTATGGCTCTTTGTCGTATTTTATGAAACCTGTTTTTCCAAAATCTCTCAGGAATAACTGAATAGTTTTTATCATAATTTAAAACTCCTCTTGCCTCTTAGGTAGAATTAGTTCGAATTACAAGGAAAATTTTGCTGTCGGGTATACCCTACCCTTAGTTATAGTCATAAATTAGGACAAGATGTCAACACTTTCTTAATTTCTTTAAAACCTCTTTAATTTCCTTATTTATGAAAAAGGACAATAGAACACATATCATAGTATTCTTGTGACAACTAATTAAGATGTATACCAAACACTGAGATGCTCCCTGCCATCCATGACTGGTTTTGAACAATTGTCTCCTGCAATAATCAGTGGTCACCTTGAGTCCGTTTATGTCTCCGTCACTTAGGACAGGGGCTGGCGTATAAGCGGTACTCAGTAAAGGAATGAATAAGTGAATGATATTTATATGATTGGCTGAACATGTGAGCCTTGAAACATGTTTACCTAATGATGTCACCCCTGGAGTTAGACAGGGCTGGTGTTATCATCAGTAAGCTAAAACCAGGCCCTATACCTGGCTTTTCTAGGGCCACGGGCTCTCGTCAGCAGCGGTGGGGCTGGAACCTGTCCCTCTGACTCTGAGCCAAGCAGGCTCCCCTTGCCCGCCCCTCAGGCAGCACCGTGGTCTGATTAGGATGTGCTCATTCTTGCCACCACCTGAACCACAGACTCAGCTGAGACATTCAGCATGATATTGGAAACCACTCCAAAATTAAAACCTTTAAAAATAATCAGAGCATGCAATCATAAAGCGTTTACAATAGCCAGGACATGGAAACAACCTAAATGTCTAATGACAGATAAATGGATAAAGAAGATGTGGTACATATATACAATGGAATATTAGCCATAAAAAGGAACGAAATTGGATCATTCGTAGAGATGTGGATGGACCTAGAGTCTGTCACACAGAGTGAAGTA
Source organism: Phocoena sinus (assembly GCF_008692025.1). Taxonomy (NCBI): domain Eukaryota; kingdom Metazoa; phylum Chordata; class Mammalia; order Artiodactyla; family Phocoenidae; genus Phocoena; species Phocoena sinus. The sequence continues at coordinate 294,504 of NC_045775.1, read as the reverse complement.
AGCCAGAAAGAGAAAAACAAATACCATATGCTAACGCATATATGTGGAATCCAGCAAAATGGTACCGATGAACTTATCTGCAGGGCAGGAATAGAGACATAGACATAGACAACAAACATGTGGACACGGGGTGGGGGAAAGGGGAGGGTTGGACGAATTGGGAGATTAGGATTGACGTATATACACTAACACGTGTAAAACAGACAGCTAGTGGGAACCTGCTGTATAGCACAGGGAGCTCAGCTCGGTGCTCTGTGGTGACCTGGAGGGGCGGGATGGGGGGTGGGTGGGAGGGAGGTCCAAGAGGGAGGGGATAGATGTATACATAGAGCTGCTTCACTTCACTGTACAGCAGAAACTAACACAACATTGTAAAGCAATTATACTCCAATTAAAAAAAAAAATAAGCGTTTGGCACCAGTGACCTATTGGATGGAAATTAATAATAAATACCTACCCTAAGGCAGCCTATCTGCCTGATGTTAGGATCAAGTAAATGTACCCACAAACTCACAAGCTGCTACTAAAGGTTAGATACACAAGTGGAGAGTCAGTTTTATACCAAGTGCAGACGCTCTGGTGGTGACTGGATTCTTTCCACCTAATGCCCTGTCGTCTGTGATGGGGCTCTCCTTAGAGCGGAAGGCAAAGCGTTTGATGCACCTTTGTTCTACACTCTTGACCCATTTATCTAATGACATCAATACTTTCAACAATACTTGCATTTTTACATTACTTTATGCTTACATATCTAAGTACATGAAATCATCTTAATGTGTTCAAATACTAATGCGTAGTAAAAAGTAAATTCTATAGAAGTGCAAAAGTCACGTACAAATATGAATATGCAGAAAGAGATATAAAAACATGTACCAGAATAATAAAAAGCAGTTACCTGGGGTTAATGAAAAACCGTTTTCCTTCTTTAGCATCATTTTATTTTCTACAAATTTAAAAATAAAGTATCAATTTATACCGATAACTGTAACAGCAAATATTACTTAAAAAGTCAAGGCCACAGGGCATTGTTCTGAGTGGTCATTAAAAAACAAAAATCATTAGAGAGGCTAGTCTTCAAGTATCTGAAAAAGGTGTTTTAGCAGGGGAACTCAGCACAAATTCTCACTTATTCAGACTGATTTGATAGAGTTGTTTAATTAACAAAAGACCCATCAAATATTAAATTTTAGAAGTCCAAAGCCTTAAACGGGCATGGGGTTTGTTGGTCCCCATTGCAGTCGCCCTCTGTCCCCACAGGAGGAGGCTGAGGCCGAGGGGTTTGCTGGGCCTGCAGCCACAGGGGGTCCCCAGGAACCTGGGCTGGCGTCCAGGCGCTCCAGTTCCTCCTTTAACCACAATCAGGGGTTCTGTGCAGTCCGGTCACTGCGCGCCCTCCCCCTGCTTTCCCCCACACCCAGCTGCACCCTCAGGATGGCACAGACATTACACTTCACAGCCACCTCTGCTCCAGGGGCCTTCCCCAGGTGCTCCTGGAGCAGATGCCAAGGCAATCTGAGCCCGACAGGAGAGCAAAGTGCCAAGAGCGACCAGGAGGAGCAGACAGTTGCCCGCAGGCCTGCTCCCCTCGCCGGCCTGGCTGGAAAGCGCCAGCCACGGCCGTCCGCCCATCCACCTACCTCCGCTGCCTCATCTCGGTCCCACCATCACGCAGCTCGCCGGCGACCTCAGCTCCGCGCTCAGGACCGCACGGGCCACGTCCGCCCTCCGTGCCGAAGGTGCTGTGTGTGTACCATGTGCTTACTCATGCCCTTTGCTGGGGCCCGCCAATCTGTCACGCGCCCTGCTGAGGACATCCCGGAACATACGCTGTGACATGTCACCTGTCACTCGCATGCCTGTAAGTGATGGGACCTTGGTGGATGTCTGACCCGGAAAGGGCCAATCCCACCCTCCCTCCCAGAACGTTTGAATGTGACAGAGAACTCAGGAGCCAGATGGGGCAGTCCAGCAAGAAGGACCTGTAAACCTGTCCTTTCATGAATATTGTTGAATTATTTCCAAATTATTTACTTGTGCTTAGAGAGGATGAGCCATCCTGAAATTTCCTCCTGAAATGATTGAAAATAGAGTCTATTTATACTTAAGTGCACGTAAGTGCTAGAAAGAAATACAACAGATACATTCATCATAAGAGAACTGAAAACACCCACATTACATTTTTTCTATTTCATCCTTAAAGGAACACTAAGGTAACAATAATCTATAATTCCTAGCAACGCATGGTTTTCACACCTTCATCACTCTTTAAACATACAAAACCCATGAATACCAGGGACCAAGAAAAACACTGTATTTTATACTATGGATCCTAACAAAAATAATTCTATGTAGGAACCGCCAGTTGTAAAGGGACCAGGTTTTCTAACTGTTGCTATCCCGTACCTAGATGACTCTGGCATCTGTGGTGTTGAAGGTGACCACCTTGGAGAGGGACAACTCCCCGCCCAGAAATCTGGCCTCAGCAGCAACATCGCCTGTGCTCCCACCTCAGCACCCCCATTACTAGGTTCAGTCACATCGTTTAATTCTGCTCTCACACTCTTTCCTGGGGTCCTTTGTGGACTTTTTGGAGGAGATGAGAAGGAATAGCGGCCTGAAATGTCTTCTCCACTAACAGTGCAGACAAGTCTCCAATACTGATGTCAGAAGCCTTGAAATCACTTAAGAGCAAACTCATTTTAGCTGACGTTTAGTTCCCCAGTGGAACGCTAGCACAGCCCCAAAAGTTTGATATTTAATCTGCAATTGATTATATATTCATTCATTGAACAAATATTTCCTGAATGCCAAATATAAGCCTAGCCTCACAGAGAGGTGAGTGAACCAGCCAGTTTAGTCCCCACCCGGCTGGAGTTATGCTGGGAGGAGATAGCGCCAGGCAGCTCGTGAATAGACAGTAACTCCCCAGGCTGATGGGCAAATTGTAGATTATCTCACAGATAAGTGTCCAGGGGTAAAGTTGAGGCTATACTTCCAGTTCTGTACATCTGATCAAAACAAAAGTGTTGGAGGTAACTGTGGAAGGACTGAAAATAGATGTGTTTCTTCACCATTGAGAACCTAGGATGCAACGATGGGAACACATCTGACAACATGCACCCACCACGAGTGAGGCTGAAATCTTTGCAAGACAGTCTCCTCCCATAAGAAGAATCACAATCGTTGGAAGAGCAAATCTCTTGTTATGTATGTAACAACCATGTGGTCTGTAGGTCATGAGCTAAGACACCCGACTGCAGACTGAGATGCTTGGGGATGAGACCATTTATCTCTGCATCACCTGAACCCATCATGATCACTAAATGGACGAACACTGAAATTAATATTGGTTATATGAATAACTCAACGTATGAATCTAAAATCACATATACAATTACACTGGATCAACATTTAGTGAGCAAAATTTTCCCCAAATGGGATATTTCCCCATGAAGATAAATTTCCTTCCAAAAATAATGGCAGGGCTTCCCTGGTGGCGCAGTGGTTGAGAGTCCGCCTGCCGATGCAGGGGACGTGGGTTCGTGCCCCGGTCCGGGAAGATCCCACGTGCCGTGGAGCGGCTGGGCCCGTGAGCCATGGCCGCTGAGCCTGCGCGTCCGGAGCCTGTGCTCTGCAACGGGAGAGGCCACAGCAGTGAGAGGCCCGCGTACCGCAAAAAAAAAAACAAATAATGATAAATAAAAATAATGGCAAATTTTGACTTTCAATTGAGACCCTGCAGAAAACATGGAGAAGAGGTGAGACTATAAAAAAAGAAAACATGGAGAAGAGGTGAGACTATAAAAAAGAAAACATGGAGAAGAGGTGAGACTATAAAAAAAGAAAACATGGAGAAGAGGTGAGACTATAAAAAAAGAAAACATGGAGAAGAGGTGAGACTATAAAAAAAGAAAACATGGAGAAGAGGTGAGACTATAAAAAAAGAAAACATGGAGAAGAGGTGAGACTATAAACGTTTATACCATCTTGCTGTGCAGCAGCAGCTAACACAACATTGTAAAACAACAGTACTCCAATAAAAAGTAATTAAAAAATAAAATAAAATAGAGTTCATACCAATGTTGAAGCAACTGGGTAATGAGCCATGAAGTGACACACAGAAAATACAATAGAAGTTGGTTATATGATGGTTATATGATAAAAATCTGTATCTCATATCCCAGAGCCTCCTTCTAGGGCTAACACTTGATTTGAAACGTTGAAGAAACATAGGAAAAAATGTCCTCCTATTAACCTAAAGTCATATTATCCTAATACCACTTCCCTTTCACATCTAAGATGTACAGCATCTACTGCATATCAATAATATATCAAGTGCAAATGCAGTCTTCAAAGTTCAGTAGAGCAATAACACATTAAAACTACCGTGTGGGTGATAATTAAAAGAATGAGAATCTAGGATTCATCAGAGGCGAAGACACGAGTCAATTACTAATGCAGTGGGCATAGTACAATTCTGACACAAAGTCCTAACAGTCCCTGTATCTGAGCTCCCGAACACCCATTTACTCCCAAGTTCTTTGCCATCTCTGATCATTCTTCTAGAGAGTTGTGATGGTAATTACACCCTGAAACAATGTGCTATTTCCCAACACACCCCCTTCCTGCGGTTTGTCTTACCACAGGCGGTATCACTGGAGAGCTTTACGGTAACTGGAGCAGGACGTGCTTCCGGGGTCTTACAGGCAGTGATGTCACGTCCGAAGGAGAGAGGGCACCTTCCAACCCAGCCTTCTCTGCGGGGAAGGAAGCTCTCTGCTCCCCCCTCCCCGCCCCTCCTCATTCTTCCCCAACATTATGGGTCAGATACGGGATGCTGATGTCCCAGCTCGGCTGAGGGTTGAGCTACTTTTTGGGTCTCTCCCTTTTCCTCTTCCATCTGTGCTACTGAACCAACGAGGAGCACAGCCCACGGGGGAGAAAATTGGAGCATCTTTCTCTCTCTCTCTCTCTTTTCCTATCTCCACGTCCATCTCTATCTCTATCTTTCAGGTTCTGACAGTCTTTTTGTCTTGGGAACCCATAGGCAGTCCATGATAAGACTTGGGTGTGAGCTAAGATGATACATAAACACCTTACAGTTCCCTGTGCTTGGTTACTATAGGTTCAAACCCCATTTTTAATCTGTTTATTTTCTTTTTGCCATTCTTCCTTTGTATACATCACAATCAGAAATATGAAAAGCAGCAGAAGTCAGGTATTCCTGGATAGCATATTAATATCATCAAAGCCTAACCATGAATTATAGCTGTCAAGAATTGGCTTGGTTCTTGCCCAAAAAAGGAAAAAAAAAAAAAAAAAAGATAAGTATGTGAGGTGAGGTAATGTTCTGTTAATTAACTCAAAATCCTCTTGCAATGTCTGTGTATATCAAATCGTTACTTTGTGTACTTTAAAAATATTATAATTTTACCTGTCAATTATATCTTAATAAAGCTGAAAAAAAGAATGGCTTGTAATTAGATGAAAATGAGGATGTGAGGTGAAGGACCTCGCATATAATGAACAGTTTCAGAGTTAAAATCCATCCAAACTTAGAAGATAAAAGTAAAACAAAGATAAAGAGCAAAAGAATAAAACTGGACTTAAACAGACAAAGCAAACAAGAAAAAGGAAGCAGGCTACACAAATGCTGTCACCTCTTCTGAATATGAACAGAGACCTATTTTCAGGCCATTGTCTGGTCTCCTAAATCCCTGAATGGGAAGAGCCTCTCTTTTCCTAACCAGAGGCATGTGTCTTGGGCATCCCTTGTTTCTGCTCATGTAACAGAACCTTTTTTATCCAGAATTTACAAGTAAATTTCCTTTGCAATAAAGGCGTGATGGGAAGGCTATTAAAAGCAAAGAAATAGAAGTTTAAGTTCTATTTTGCTAAGTTAAATTATATCTTGTAAAGTGCACACATTTTAAAGAAAAGTCTAAAGATGAGTCTGGCACTTATATGCACACAAGCGACCATATCCCAAATAAGATTTCTCACCCCAAAAAGGTCCTGTGTATTTTTTTCCAGGCAGCCCCACCCCAGAGGCAACTACTGCTTTGGTTTCTAACACCTTAGATCACATTTGTCCATATTGGTAAATTACCCATAAATGGAATCATGCAATGTGAGATCTTTTTGGTCTGGCTTCTTTTGTTCAGAAATATGTCTGTGAGAATCACCCTCGAAGTCGGATGTATCAGTAGTTTGCTCCCTTTAACCACTGAGCAGTATTCCATTGTATGAATACATCTGCAGTAGTTTATTTATTCTCTTGTTGATGGGATTCACGTGTATTCAAGTTTCTGGCCATCATGAGTGAATTCACTATGACTGTTCCTTACAAGTCTTCTCTAGACACGTGTCTTCATTTCGCTTCAGTCAAAATCTAGGAGTAGCACGGCTGGCCATAAAACAGGTGCATGCTAACTTTTAAGACATTACCATAGCCTCTCACGTCCCACCAGGAAGGCGATAGTCCGTTTGCTCACCTCCTCGACATTCTTGCTGCCAAGAAGTGGAATAAATCCCGATATTTCTGGAAATTCATCGTGCTCTTAGGGAGAAACTTAGGACATCAAACACTTGTAACAGCATGTGATTTCCAAAATCAGAGGCAAAGTGAGGTTGGCAGACCCAACTGTCCCATCACTCCTGATAATGCCCCGCCCTGCCAGTTAAGCTGGGGGAGGGGAGAGGAGGGGCTGAAACCCTTTAGGTGAAGGAGTGACGCGTGGGCTTGGAGATCTAGGAGCAATAGCATCACGACAGCAGCAAAACCCCCAAGGCTTCCCAACTGGTCCTGTGTCTGCCCCCCGACGTGACTGCAGTAGTCAAGACAAGCAGTGTCCTGCTAACGGCTCCACGGACAGCAGGAGGGAACAAGTCGGGGGGAGGGGGGCACTGCGGAGAGGAAAAGGACACGGGGGCGGCCTGATGTGAGAAGTGAGTGACCTGGCGGGGTGACCTGGGCAGCTTCTTTGGTCTCTCCAGGCACCAACTCCGTGCGAAGAAAGCGCTGGGCTGACAAATAGCATGTTGCAGATTAGTTGTGAGTTTCTCACTTCACAAGTAAAATACCAGTAACTGGGCTTCCCTGGGGGCGCAGTGGTTGAGAGTCCGCCTGCCGATGCAGGGGATGCGGGTTCGTGCCCCGGTCTGGGAAGATCCCACATGCCGCGGAGCGGCTGGGCCCGTGAGCCATGGCCGCTGAGCCTGCGCGTCCGGAGCCTGTGCTCCGCAGCGGGAGAGGCCACAGCAGTGAAAGGCCCGCGTACCTCAAAAAACAAAAACAAAAACCAGTAACTGCTGTGCATTTTATCTTCAGGAAAGCCCCGGGCTCCTGTTAGTTTGGTCACCGTCTTGCCAGTCCTTACAGAAACTTCATAACCTTCGTCCACTGCCCGACAGTCTCGCTGCGCGTGGGGTCACGGCCTTCCGCCTCCCCGAGGGGGCAGGGAAGGCCGGGGGATGGTCAGCCCCGCACCGCAGCAGGCCCCCAGCTTTGTGCTGCTGTTTCTGTCCCCGTGCGCTTGCTCACTCACCAGGGTCTCTTCTAAGCACAGATTCGTTTTTAAATAGTTTTCAACAACTGACCCTAGAATTTTTAAGCTGATAAAAAGTTAATCTGCTTCTTTTTACATTTTTTGTGGTTTTTAATTCCAATGTCATGTTTTCAACGTTGGCCTTATAATTAAAAAAAAAATGAAGAATGTAAAAGCATCACAGATAATGAGACTATAACACATTACACTTAAATCCAAATCAGCGTTTTAGTCCTTTCTCTCTTGATGACTGTGTAATGGTGTCATCAAAATGAGGCAGAAATGGGCACTTTTCCCACTTGCCTTCCGGTTTTGCTCGTTTCACTTCGCTCCTGGGGAAGTGCTCTGCGTTCAGAGGTATCGTGCCAGGTTCTGGAGATTCCTGGAACTTACTACTTGTAAAACTACCCATCGATACATTCACTAGATTTGCGTAGTATTTATTATGCACTGGCGATGGGGGTTGTGCACTTACTGTATTTCTAAGCCCTAAGATGCTGGAATAATTAGATTAGTCGGGATAGGTCCAGCGATTGCCATGCACTGTCTTCCAGCCCCAGGGTGCTGTTCTGTAATCATAAGGTGTGCATCCCAGTCTGCCTGTCCTCAGGAAGCAGCCCATGTGGTAAATTATGTGATGGCTAACGGGGTCCTGTCAGCTGGAGTAGGAAGTGGGGTAACTGGAAACTCTCCTCTGTCTTCCAGGAAGACACAGTCTGCATGTAACTCGCATGTGGAAATGGCATAAAACTTTTATTATCTCAGTTTAACACGAAAGTGGATTGTTACTGGTTTTGCAATACAATGAAGAATTGATATTCTGTGCAATAAGCCTACGGTACAGCTACAGGAAGCCTCACGGAGATGAGACCAGTTTTTAATCTTCAGAGAAAACAGAAAACAGACCTCATCCTCCGCCCGCCCTCCCGCGCTGTGAGGACAGGCTGCTGCCTGAACCCCGGGGCCGAGGCGCCAGCCGCGCTCATCTGGTATCAGGACTGAGTTACTACGCAACCCTATAAATACCACTCATTTAAGGGCATTTTCATCCAAAGGATGTTTTCCCCCTTGGGTCGTCATGCATCTTGTCCAAGGCAAAATTAAATTTAAAAGTTATATCCACCAATAAACCGAACTTCTTTCTTTGGAAATAACACGCATTGGCCAGAGCGAGAACATCTGAAGACGAGAACACGGCACCCGAAGCCCAGAGGGCGGAGGCAGCTCCCTCGCCGAGCATCCCGGCCCCTCCAAAAAAGAAAACTGTCACCACAGGGCTTCCTGAGCCCGAGGCCACGGCTCCCGAGGCCAGGCTCCGTGACTTGCCCCAAGGGCGCCCGCACCGGCCCAAGGCGGGGGAATGGAAACTCGCTCGCCCTGGAGGCCGCAGCAGTCACAAATGCCCGCCCGGGAGGACGCGGCCGCCTCGCTTCCTTGGAGGGACCGCAGCGAAGGCAACGGCCCCCAGGCACCGAGGAGGTCTGGACAGACGTGTGCGGAGTCCGGAAGAGGTCCTGGAGGCACTGGTGTTAACGCGAGGCAGGGGAAGCAAAGCCGGTGCTTGGCCGAGGACGGGCTCCGCCCCTGCCGGTGAAACGAGGGTCACAGAAAGTGAGCAGCGCATCCACAGCCACAGAACAAGCGACGGGAGCAGAGTTGGACTCACCCACGAGCGATCCCGTGGTCTGCGACTCCCACCAGCCAGTCGGCCCAGATGGGCTGCAGCAGGAGGGTGGCCATTGCTTTCAGAGTCAGAAACGTGTGGTTTCCATCTCAATTCTGCAACTTCTTTACCTTCCTGGCGTCTGTTGCCTTCTTTTCCGGGATGCGGTAGGCGCCGCCCTTGGGAGTTGGGGCGCAGATCCGAACCTTCCCGCTGATGCCATGGCGCCTCCTGAGGTGGAGAGCTCTTCTGCTGTAGGTGCTGCCCAGGTGGATGGGCCTCCCTCGCAGCTCCCTGAGGGCCAGGTCCCAGGAGAGGAGCGAAGGTGTGCACGGCACTGAGGGCTTTGCCTCTGACCCTGAAACGGGTCACCTGGGAAGCACCTGGGATGCGAGGTCTCCAGGCCCAGGCCATCTTTATACCTCAGACAGAGCTGATGTTCCCTTGATCTGGATCCAAATCCTGGTTCTGTTACAAATGAAGCGGGTGCCCTAGGCCAAGTTCCTATGACTCTTTAAATCCTAGTTTCTTCCTTAGTAAAACAACAACACCAGAAACTAACACAAGTGTAAATCAACTCTACTTCAATAAAAAATAAATTAGAAAAAAAAGAACACAACGCTTCTTAGGTGCTTAAAATGACCTCAGTCCCCATTGTTCTGAAAGAATGTGGGACGTTTTGCACGGAAGCTGGAACACAGCAAGTGCTAGAGAGATGCTAATTGTCATATCATCCATTTAAAAAGATTGGGTTTGGCCAAAATGTTTGCTACGGAAAAACCCGAACAAACTTTTTGGCCAACACAATATATATCAGGTGCTTAACTCTGAAAAGCAGAACAAAGGGGTCTCTTCTCTGAGCAGAGAGAGACCGGAGGGCGTGGAGGGGCTGCGCGAGGCTCCAGGAAGGGGACCGTGTCTTCCTGGTGCCCTAACTGGACACCGGCTGCATAGGAGCCCGAAATCCATGCTCAGATGCAGAAAAAGAGCATCTTTCTTGGGTTTTTAAAAGCTCGTTTGCAGGTAACGATCTGTTACCGCAGCTCCACTCTCGTTACTTTAGGAGACGTTCTCCCGAATATTTCCTAGAATGATCCCACCAACCCTCAGCTGTCAAAAGGCTAACGGGAAAGGCTTTGCCCTCTCAGAGCAACAGGAAGTGATTCATCCTGGTGGTTTCTCATTGAATCACAGAAGCCAACCTCCATTAAGTTTATTATGAGTGTGAAATCTGTTTTTGAAGGGCTCTACCACTGAAGACAAAGCAATGTACTTGAAAATTTTTAAATAATCTACAGTTTCCTAATTACCCTCAGTGTTGCCTCAGTCAATTTCTATGTTATGTGAGCATTTTGAGGAAAGTTAGCTGCCTCTTTTATGATGTAAAAGACTGAGTTTTTTGAAAATAAGTCACTTGAACCGAGTATGAACTGCTGGCTGTTGAGTACAAGTCATGAAACAGAAGGACTGTGATGGGACTTTGCCCTTCGGGGACCTCGTGTTGACTTGGGCACATGAGACAGTCACGCACACAGGATCAGGCTTCTCCCTTTAATCGGTGCTGAATTTCCAGTGACCTCCTTAGGACGCAGACCGATTCCCTAGATCTGAGGTCCATTCCCTAACTCCACCCAGGGTGGGGCCTGTCTGGGACACAGGAGCACACACTTGGGGACAAGCCGTAGGAGATACTGTGGATGGCGGAGAAGAACGGGGCGACCGAGGTGTTGGCGGAGATTTCCAGAGGAGCTGTGAGGGAGCCTTGAGGGCACCAGAGCCTGGCCCAGGGCCCCGACCTCTCACTCGGCCGAGCCGGGGACCTTTAGGGACCTAAAACCAAAAATCCTGGATATTTATAGTCTCGAAGGAAAACATTTTTGTCATTTCTTTGTTTTTATTTTTTTTCCAGTTTTATTGAGATATAATTGGCCTCCAGCACTGTATAAGTTTAAGGTATACAGAAGAATGATTTGACTTATATATGCCAGGAAGTGATTATCACGGTAAGTTTAACGAACATCCATCATCTCATATGGATACAAAATTAAATAGAAAAAACTTTTTGTGTGATGAGAACTCATCATGTACTCTCTTAGCAACTATCATATACAACACACAGCCGTGCTAATTATCTTTACATGTTGTACATTCCGTCCCTAATAATGATTTATCTTATAACTGGAAGTTTGCACCTTTTGACCATCTTCATCCAATCCCTTCTCCCCCTACCTCCCACTTCTGGTAACACAAATCTGATCTCTTTTTCTATGAGGTTTTTTGTATGTGTGTCTGTTTGTTTTTGAAGTATAGTTGACCTACAACACTATGTTTGTTCCTGTTATACAGTGATATTTCTATACATTTCAAAATGCCACCAAGGTAAGCCTAGTTTAGATCTATCACCATAAAAAGATATTACATGGTTATTGACTGTATTCCCCACACTGTGCATTGCATACCCATGACTCATTTATTTTTCATCTAGGAGTCTATACCTCTTAATATCCCTCACTTATTTCTTTCCTCTCCCCAACCCCCTCCCCTCTGGCAATCACCTGTTTGTTCTCTGTATCTATAACTCCATTTCTGTTTTGTTATGTTTGTTCATTTGCTTTGCTGTGACTTATTTCACTTAGCATAATGCCCTCTAGGTCCATCCATGTTGTCACAAATGGCAGGATTCGTTCTTTTTTATGGCCGAGTAATATTCCATTATAATATACCACATCTTCTTTGTCCACTCATCTATTGATGGGCACTTGGGTTGCTTCCATTTCTTGGCTACTGTAAACGATGCTTCAATGAAAATATGGGTGCATATATCTTTTCCAATTAGTGTTTTTGTTCTCCTTTGTCATAGATTAATAGCCTGTATGAATATGGGTTCATTTCTGGGCTCTGTATTCTGTTCCATTGATCTATGTGTCTGTTTTTGTGCCAATATAATACTGTTTTGATGACTGTAGCTCTGTAGTATAGTTTGAAATCAGGGAGCCTATTATACTCCCAGTTTTGTTCTTTCTCAAGATTGTCTTGGCTATTTGGGGTCTTTTGTGTTTCCATATAAATATTAGAATTATTTGTTCTAGTTCTGTGAAAAATGCCATTGGTATTCTAATAGGGATTTCATTGAATCTATAAATTGCTTTGGGTAGTATGGTCATTTTAACAATATTAATTCTTCCAATCCATGAACACAGAATACCTTTCCATATATTTGTGTCCTCTTCAATTTCCTCCTTTTACCTCCTTAGTTAGATTTATTCCTTGGTATTTTATTATTTTTGATCCAACCTTAAACGGGATTGTTTCTTAATTTCTCTTTCCAATAGTTTATTGTTAGTGTGTAGAAATACAACAGATTTCTGTATATTAATTTCATATCCTGCAACTTTACCAAATTCATTGATGACTCTAGTAGTTTTTTGGTGGCATCTTGAGGATTTTCTATGTATATTATCATGTCATCTGCAAACCATGACAGTTATACTTCTTTATTTCTGATTAGAATTCCTTTTATTTCTTTTTCTTGTCTGATTGCCGTGGCTAGGGCTTCCAATACTATGTTGAATATAAGTGGTGAGTGGGCATTCTTGTCTTGTTCTTGATCTTAGATGAAATGCTTTTAGCATTTCACTGTTGAGTACAATGCTAGCTGTGGGCTTATCATACATGGCTTTTATTGTGTTGAGGTATGTTCCCTCTATACCCACTGTCTGGAGAGCTTTTATCATAAATGGATATTGAATTTTGTCAAAAACTTTTTCTGCATCTATTGAGATGATCATATGTTTTTTATTCTTCAATTTGTTGATGTAGTGTATCACACTGATTCTTTTGCAGATATTGAAGCAAACTTGCATGCCTGGGATAAACCCCAGTTAGTCATGGTGTGTGATATTTTGAATGTATTGTTGGATTTGGTTTGCTAATATATGGTTTAGAATTTTGCATCTATGTTCATCGGTGACCTTGGCTTGTAATTTTTTTGACATCGTTTTCTGATTTTGGTATCAAGGTGATGCTGACCTCATAGAAAAAGTTTGGAAGTGTTCCTTCCTCTGCAATTTTTTAGAATAGTTTGAGAAAGATGGGTGTTAACTCTTCTGTAAGTGTTTGGTAGAATTCACCTGTGAAGCTGCCTGGTCCTAGACTTTTGTTTTTTGGGAGTTTTTTTTTTATTACTGATTCTATTTCATTACTGGGGATCAGTCTGTTCATATTTTCTATTTGAAGAAAAACATTTTGAAAACTCACATCCACATTGCAAATTATTAGCTTTGTTCATATTTACCGGTGCCTCCTGCATGCCTGGACTCGTGCTTGGAATGGGAACACAATGATGGTGAACCTGGCCAAGTTCTCAGATGCAAGGAACAGACCACAGAGATGTCCAGCCAGCAGACAAACAAAGAGAAGAAAACTGCATCATCTGCAAACAAAGAGAAGAAAACGGCAAAAGGATATATCACAGCTATACAAGAGTCCCTGCAATCAAGAAGGAGAGACATTAGCTCCAATAAACAGACACAGTGTGAAGACACAATTCGCAGAAGAAGGAATTAAACTGGCCAATACATGAAGGGACCTTTTCCTTGTTAGATTACATCACAGAGTAAGGAGTTGATGCCATCCCAACAAGGCAGGGATGTGGGAAGGGGGCCCCTCTTGAAGGTGATGGGGACTCAGACGTGTACCCCACTCACAAGGAAGAGGGGGGTGCATGGTGACAAGCCGCCCCACTTCTGGGACACCACCCTCACACATCATGATGTGAACCTATAGAGCCACGTGGGAAACAGTGTGAAAAATGAAGCTGGCCTCTTATCCTCCAACTGGGAGCGTCCAAGTAAACCTACGTGCATCCATATGAGGGAACGTGCACACTGAGCCACCAAGAAGAATGAGTTGAAGGTTGAGGTGTCAGATGAAAATGTCTGTAATATTTGAAGTAGGAAAAAGCAAATGCTTATAGACCTATACATATAGCACGCTCTGATTTTTAGCTAGAAATATACACAGAGAGAGAATTGAGGTCAAACATAGAGTAAATATAGCTGACGGACAGCATGGGAGAGGCTTATACCCGCCTTCAACAGCATCTCCCTCTAGAGTTCAGCTGTAGAATGACAGGGAATGTAGGCATCTCGACCTCCTTCACAGTGTGGGCTGGGCTCTTGCCTGAGGGGTGTCCAGAGCACTGCATTCCTAGCCTCGCCCACTGATGCAGTGGCCCCGTCCCCCAGGTACAACATCCGGAACTGTGACCAGACCTCACCCAGTGTCCCTGCTGGCAAAATTGCCTCCCGGCCGAGAACCACTGAGAGGGGGACACACACATACAGCTGTGGAGCTGTGGTTATTCAAAACCAAAGTGTAAGGCCGGGCGAGGAATTGTATTCGTGTGAGTACAAGGAGAGACATCAAACCCACCAGCTTCCTTGGTTGTCAGGCCTCTGTCCCCTCATCTATAAAACTGGTATCCTGCAAACTAATGCACAGAAGTCACGAGAATAACACTTGGCTTGGCACACTGCAGGCTCTCGAGAAATTTCAGTTCCTCTCTCCCTCTTTAATCGTGGGTGTGGCCCCACCTCTCCCCCTTTGTGCCAGGCACGTAGTAGGTGCTCAGTAAAATATGCCAGAGGGTCAATGGGCAGAATCCCGACTGGAGAAGAAAAGCCAGTCAGTACATCTCAAGGAGCAGAAGAGCCGTGTGACCCCCAGTGTAGAGCAGCCTTGTAACTATAAACAGATGAATATGGGGAACACTTAGAAGAAATTATGGTTACTTTACCGAAAAGGGATCTTACAAAAGTAGATGAAATGTTTAAAATTAGCACTAAATAACAAGAATTTGCTAATTACCGACATGAAACATTAAGTGGTCTGAAAGAACAATGGGAAGGAAATTGCAGAGCAGAAATCACATTCATGTCCAGAGGAGACACATTAATAGAATTGCACTTTGCTGTTAAAATGAATCACTGAGAACAGGCTGTAAGTGGTGCAAACAGGTCTGTGCACTGACAGCTAAGGCAGAGCTTGGGAAATCGAAGCTCATTGAGAAACTAGCCATGTGGCCTGGGTTACTACACAGCTTTCTTATGCCTTCTCTCTAAAAAACGTAATCTGGTCTAAATCTCTCAGGTTCTGGGAAAAGGATCTCAATTTATGTATAGCATGGGATGGGATGAACCAGAATTCTAAAAGTAATAAGGCACAAGAAGTTAATAAAACCAACTTTCACACTCTGTTGGTGAAGGTATGTTGACACACGCTGGTTGCTGTACATAGCGGTACCAAACATCTGAAAAGCAGCTCAGCAGTTCTGTCAACTTACGTAAAGTGTCTGTACCCTTTGACCCACTGTTTCTACTCCTGGGAATAGATTATAAGGAAACAAATGACTTGTAGGTCCAGGTTCCCCTTTCACAGGAAAACCTTACACACCCTGGTAATACCATGTGATCTGTCACCCACTGGCTTTGGGCTGTGAGCAGTGTGAGCAGCCTGCGCTCTCTCCATGGATAATTTGTAATAAATAATAATCAAACCAACAAAAGCCGCGGCTTTGTCTTATCGCTATGCGCTGGAGTGTTACATGATGTCAAGCGTGAAATACTCCTCTCCGACACAGTCTTACGCTAGTCTAAGCTCTAAATAATTGCTTAGGTTCCTGCTGAGTCTTAATAATATATGTAAACTTCAAATTAGCATATTCTACTGCGCATCCTTTCATAACATTGTATTCCATGAGAACGTTGATTCTGAGAACTCATAGCCACATGCAAACACGTTAACACACAGCCCTCCCATTTCAATAGTAGGTTTGTCAAGGCTCCCTCCCTTCTGGGGGTGACACACCCCTGCTTTTAAGCAGCAGACTCAGAGTGAACACAGTAACAGTGATTATAAACACGAAAATGACAGAACTTGAGACCATGAGACGACTCACTCAGAATCTTTTGTGTTTAAAATTTTAAATGGTGAAAAAACAATGATGGAACAATGTGAGCTTTGGGGCATACAGTTTTGGTTTGGGAATTTTAGTCACGCAATGAAACCCTTAATGAATTTGGACAGTATCGTCAAAATTGACTTTTATCCTTTTCAAGCAGTAGTTGCTGCTTTAAGATAAAAGAACAACTCAAGAAGTAACTATTTTCAGTGATTTTTGCCTGATTATTTGCAGCATAGAGGAGGGGGGTGCAGCCAGCCGGCCCCAGTGGAGCGAAACACACGAAGACCAGCCCCGGGGGTGGCCTCACAAGTGCAGCCCACTGGCCACGGGGCCTGGGTGGCGTCGGAGCAGCTGTGCTCGGTCCTGAGGAACGCTGGGGAAGGAGAGGATGTAGAGGAGGATGGAAATGGGAGAAGGACAAGCCTCTGTTACTGAGAAGGAGAAATGAAGATGTAATTCAAGGGGATCGAGTGTGTGGTGTGGAGACACACGCACGTACACACATGCACACATGCAAGTGTACACACACACACACAGACACACAAACCATGGATGGCTCTGGGTGTGCGTGTTACCTTAAAGCTAAAGTAAATTTTAGGCATCTCATTAAGAGAAAACAAGGATGGACGGTTTTGTAACCTATGATGCAAAATACAGAAGCAATAGGGGAGATGTGGCGGGTTTAATGGTATTGAAGTTATTTGCACAGTCAGCATTGATGTGTAGACAGAGCAGGTCTGCTCCGGGGAGGCTTTGTAGTAGCCATGCAAGTCAACAAACAGACAGACGGACACACTGGAAAAACAGCCCAGACGTCCATCAAGAGGGGTCTGGTTGAAGAAAAAGGTATGGTCTTTTTATACAACGAAATAATGTGCAGTGAAAAAAATGAATGAGAAATATCTCTAGTACATATTAAGGGAAAAAGCAAGAAGAAGAAAAGTTCTTATTTGCTTATATTGAAAAAGTGATATAGATTGCATTCCCTAGAACCTATCACTCAGTTATTAATTCATAACTCATCTTCTCTCATCTATAACACCCTCCTTCCCCATATTTTTGAAGAAAAATGTCAGACTTCTTTTAGTTTCCTAGGGCTGCCATAAGAAATCACCACCACCTGGACAGCTTCAAACAGCAGAAATCTATTCTCCCCGGTTCTGGAGGCCAGGAGTCAGAAATCTTATATCCGACTCCTTCTGTTATTCCACTTTTATTCTTTATTTTTGGCTATGATTATTTCTTGAAGATAAATTCCCTAAAAGTGTAATTGCTGAGTTAAATGGCATAAAATTTTCAAGAGTTTTGAAAGTTGTTTCCAAATTGTTTTTCAGCGAGTTCACATCAGTTTTTGTTTTTACCACCAACGTACAAAACGATCCATACATTTACAAAATAATAAAAATCAGACTATGGATTTAATTGATTTAAAGGATCCCAGGAAACCTAGTTGTGTGTTTCTTTGACCATCAGTGTGCTGGTTTCCTGGACTCTGGAACACCCGCTGGGGGCTGAGGGCCCACCTGGTGAGCCTGTCTTCACCTTGATCACATCCGCAAAGGCGCTATTTCCAAATAAGGCCACACTTACAGGTTCAGGGTTCCATTCTCTATTTTCCTCCTTCCTCTCGTGTTTTACTATGAACAGCAAGAGGAAACCAGACTGCAGCCTCCACCGCGTTTGGAAAAATCTCAGCTAAAGTCCAGGTTCATCACTTAGATGTTCTACTCTGGAACAGTGGACACAGTTCAGCCGGGGTCTCTGGCTCCTTGGAATGGGACCGCTCTCCCCCATGTCCAGACCCCCAGCAACACCTCCTGATTGTGGAGGCACATGAGGCTCTAAGACAGCACAAGCTTCCTGCTCTGTGCCGAGACCTCACCCGAAGACACTTGATGTCCATATTTCAATCAACAATCTCTTCAAGCTATTCTGGACTTATTAATCAAAATTCTTCCAGCCAGTACTGCTGCCTCACCCAAAGCCACATCCACGTCTTCCAGTATTTGTTACAGCGGCAGCCACGTCCCAATACCAACAGGGCTGCCGTAACAGAGACCCACAAACTCAGTACCTTAAAACAGCAGAAACGTGTTCTCTCACGGTCCTGGAGGCTGGGAGTCTGGGATCAGGGGTCCTGCTGCAGGTCTAGGAGAGGACGCTTTCTTGCCCCTTCCAGCTTCTGGTGGTTGCTGGCATCCTTGGCATCCTTGGCCAACAGCTGCTCCATCCCATCTGCCTCCACTGTCAAATGGCCTCCTCCCCGTGTCTCTTCTTCCTATAAGGACACCAGTCACACTGGATTGGGACCCACCCTAATGGCCTTGTCTTAACTGATCACATCTGCCAAGACCCTATTTCCTAATTAGGTCAATTCACAGGTACCTGGGGTCAGGACTTCAACTAATCTCCTTGGGCGACACAATTCATCTCAACAATTAGGAAGAAGACTTGTTGTCATTAGTTGTTGCTTCCAGAAATTATCATTATCTGGAATGACCTGGAATTATCTGGTTCCTCTTCTTTACTAACTGTCCTTTGGTGATTTAAGATTGGATGTGTGGACATGGGTTGGTGGGGAGGAAAGGGCGGGTGGGATGAACTGGGAGATTAGGTTTGACATAAATACACTGCCGTGTGTAAAATAGACATCTAGTGGGAACCTGCTGTATAACACAGGGAGCTCAGCTGGGTGCTCTGTGATGACCTAGAGGGGCAGGATGGGGGGTGGGTGGGAGGGAGGTCCAAGAGGGAGGGGATAGATGTATACATGGAGCTGCTTCACTTCACTGTACAGCAGAAACTAACACAACATTGTAAAGCAATTATACTCCAATAAACAATAAAATAAGTTAAAAAGTCTTCAGCAGTTTGTACAAGAAAAGTCTACTGAAAGTGGAATAAGTTTGTTATTTGGCATTAAAACCCCAAGAGTAATGTAGCTGTAGGGTTGGTGCCTACACCACCCAGCAGCTCAAGCACGCCATCAGGGTTTCGGGATCTCCGCATGTTTCTGCCCTCCCATCACGTCCAGGCCACGCGCTCAGATGTAGGTATATCCAGAGGCAGAGAAGTGCCACCTCTGTGTCAGGAAGACAAAGGTGAAACCTCCCAGTGAACCCCTAACATCAGGCAAGCGCTGAGCTGCCAGAAGCCGAGGTTCTCACTCAACTGAGGTAAGGGTCAGTCTTTGTCCTTTGCTGTGATGGGAGAGAGCAGGGCTCTTCCCGCCCACCTCCCCACTCAGAACGGGACCAGGTGAGTTTGGTGTCACGGCACAGGTGTGGGGATCGTCCCACTGCCGAAGGAAGGCGGAGGGGAGGCCAGGAATGGACCAGTACTGAAGGCTGAGTGGGAGTGGGGAGGGGTCTTCCAGCCCCAGCAAGGAGGTCTCTGCAGAGGTGACCAAGAAACGCCTGGACCAAGGACCCCCAGTAAAGAGACTTCAGATAGGAGGTGCCTGGGCAGGTGGCCCACCCTGAGAGCTGACCCCCCGGGGCTGTGACGGCTCAGGCCTGCAGCCGGGCTCTAGCTGTGACTGTGCACAAACGACCACAGGCCACACGTGGCTGCTCGGACTGCACGGGCTGGCCTGACCACGGTGTGGCCGGCAACGGAACCATGGTGTGCAGCGGCGGGCCGCGTGAGGCTCTGAGCCGCGGAACGGGGCTGGATTTGAAGCCATCGGGAGTGCCTGCTGCCATAAACCGGCTTTATTTTGAAGAAATGCATATGCTGTAAAGTGTTCAGTTAGTCAAATTTATTGACTTTTCTTATTAGATTATTTTCAGGTGTTACCATGTTTATAAAAGTTGTTACATATTTTTAGATTTACAAATGGTTTTATACTTTTTATTTAATACTTCCATCCTCTTGTATTACTTAGGAATAATTTCAGCTTCCAGGAATGGAAACCCAACTTAAATATAAATATCTTTAACAGAGAGGGATTTTTTGTTCCCCATTATTTCGGCTCTGTGAGCATGAGGCATGCGGTCTGTCCCCTTCCCTAGTATCTGTCGCTGCTCGTCACAGCCGTCCCGGGCCCCTCCTCCCTCCCCCAGGGAAGAGGTGCGCAGTGGGACACGCACCCTGAGGATCTCGCCACCCACCCCGCAGCCCCAGGTCTGGAGACTCAGAGTGAAAGAGAGACCTGCTGTTTTCATGAGTCAAAGCCTGTGTAATCCACTGGCGACCCCACGCAATACGCTTTCCCGCTTAATGAGGAATGCTGTTCAACACCGACACAGCCCACCTGCCATGCTTTTTCCCACATAGCGAGCATCGTTTCTCCTTCCGTTTCCTCAGGGGTTACTAATGCGTCGGGAGGGGTCAGCCCTCGGCGGCAGGGGCCCCAGGAAGCCCCCCTTGTGCCTGTCTCCCACATAGCGAGCATCGTTTCTCCTTCCGTTTCCTCAGGGGTCAGCCCTCGGCGGCAGGGGCCCCAGGAAGCCCCCCTTGTGTCTCTGTCACTTTGTGCTGAGCTGCGTCACCTGCACATCCATCACCCCTGATGGGGGAGCCTCAAGGTAATGTTTTTAGAAAGAATAATAAATGGAGGGAGTCATCTGTATTTAGAGCGAGTGGACGAAGAAAGGACACCAAACAGATGAGACGTGTCCTGCTCTCCACCGAGGAAAAGAGGCAGAAAGGGCACCACTCCAAACATAAGTGCCTGGCCTGAATACTAAGAGTTTTGCTTTTTCCTGGAACTTATTACTCCTATAGGTCATCAGTATATTATAAGGTAAACCATGGAACAGGCTACACAAAAATGGAATCAACTATGAAACAAAATGTTCCCTTTTCCATAAGCCCGATTTGGTTGTTAGAATGACTGCACCTCAAACGTTAAAACTGGGGGAAGCGATGCCTCTCTGGTGACTGTAGCCTGTGGACCAGAGTCTGTCCTATTTCCAGTTTCCTGTTTACCCCGTACCTTCATCTGACGCTTTTTTGTCTTGGGCTGACGCCACGGCCACTCACAACACAGACCTGTTTACAGTCTGCTATTTAGGGCCCTTCCATCAGAGTTTGATTTGAAATATTTTTCTATTGTGATGTCCTGTTCCTTTACTTCCAAGTTATTTTCTTTTTTTTATATTGGAGTATATTTGATTTACAATACTATGCTAGTTTCAGGTGTACAGCAAAGTGAATCAGTTATACACATACATGTATCCACTCTTTTTTAGATTCTTTTCCCATATAGGTCATTACAGAGTATTGAGTAGAGCTCCCTGTGCCCTACAGTAGGTCCGTATTAGTTATCTATTTGATATATAGTGGTGTGTATATGTCAGTCCCAATCTCCCAATTTATCCCTCCCCGCCTTTCCTCCCTGGTAGCCGTAAGTTTGTTTTCTACCTCTGTGACTCTATTTCTGTTTCGTAAATAAACTCATTTGTACCCTTTTTAGGTTCCGCATATAAGTGATATCATACGATATTTGTCCTTCTCTGTCTGACTTACTTCGCTCAGTGTGACAGTCTCCGGGTCCATCCACGTTGCTGCAGAATGGATGGATTCTGATGGATTGCTTTCCCCGGCTCGATGGTGCCCACTGTAACCTGGCTCACGCAGACCCACGCTTCCTTTCCACCCCACTGGATGTGCCATCCCTGCTGGGCTGGGTTCCTGCCCAAGAGCACCTTTGTGGCTTCATTACTTCCATCCTCAGCGGCTCCGGGCACGTTGCTTTCCATAGTCTTTACTGAACGGAGTTAAAAATCACGTGAAAATTTGGATATCATTTAGGAGACCTTTATTGCCAAGAGGACGGTGTGACACAGCCCGGCTCTCTCTTCCACCCACTGCGATGCTTCCCTGACAGGGTCAGTGTCAGTCACAGGAGAAGCCCCGGAAGTAGAGGTGGATAAGAGCACACGGAAGTCTCCAGGGATCCTGCTGGACGCTGCAAAGTGTACCCTGTAGCCTGAGGGCACAGCCCGGGGTGGGCGGGGCACCGTAGAAGCCAAGGTGAGAGGAGGTGACAAAACATGGAACTAAAGAGGAGGCTACAGGGCAGGGGGCATCCCCAGACCGACTGGCACAGAGACGGAGGTGGCTGGTCATCAGTGGTGGCCGACACTCAGGGAGGTCTGCCCTAACTGTGGCCTGTTCTTATACATAATCTGGAAAACATCCCTTTCACATTGTCTTTCTGGCCTCAGGCTTGATGGTTTAGCTCAAAAAATACCTGTTACTTTCTATCACTGAGTCCCCTCACTAAGAGCGTGTGTTGGTGAATTCACGCAGACGAGGCTGCCGGCTGGGGGTCCCAAAGGCCCACGCCACCCTCCCTCCACCTGCCACGTGTGTCCTAAATCTCTTCCTTGTGAAACGGAGTTTTCCTCTCAGAGTTTTTAAGCATCATTGAAGGCAGTCAGCCAGGACTAGGGTCGGGGTTGCCATCATCTTTCCCCAAACTTCCTAGCAAGCCCACCAGAAATCGCAGACTAAAGGGTATTGTGCAAACAAAATTGTCACTGACAGTTTCTTTAGCACTCATGTGCTACAACACTTCAATTTACACATGAAGGCGCCAGTCTAGAAAGTGTAGGCACCGGTTCAAGAGGGAAAGTCTCTCACGTGTGGTAGATCCTCTTTAGGTAAAACTCAGAGGCAGAAATGGTAGACACAGTCACAGATGAGATAGACGTGGGTGTAGGTGTAGACGCAGAACAGGTCTAGATACACAGACGCAAAGGTAGGTGTAGACACAGAACAGGTCTAGATACACAGATGCAGGGGTAGGCACAGGTGTAGGTGTAGATGCGGATATAGGCATAAATAGATGCAGGTTAGATATGGATATATGGATAAAATTTCCCTGAGTTCCCTCACTAACTGTACAAGGTTTTGTTACCAGATAAGATGTCTCACTGCGGTGAGTGGCGTCTGGAACATGTGTGACTGATTTCTCATCTCAAGTGTCCACTTTATGCACTGCAGTGCAGTCCCTTCAGACGCAGGTGCCATCAGGGAATCAGCTGGACCACACCCTCAGGTCGGTGTCACCCCCTGTGCCTTTCATGTTCATCCAGGGTCCTGCTGCCATGGAAACACGTGACTGGAAGAGTGCGTCCTGCTCAACGCCCCATCAACAGGCAGGACGAAGAGGCGGCCCCTGAGGCCTGTGAAAGCCTTCCTTGTGCAACAGGAGGTTGTACTTGTTCTCTTTGAAATTGAGTGTTTAAATGGAATGGAGGAATGGAAATGCCAGGACCATATGCCACGTGGCAATCTGAGCTGTTTCTAGCAGAACTATCACACCTGCAACGTGATGTCCTTGACGTGCTCAAACAGAAGGCAGATGACTGCTGTCAGGATGCCTCGAAGGAGAGCTTCAAACGTCACCAGGGGGCTTGGTCACTCTAACCTGCTCAATCTGTCCAGTGATTTGAACTATCCTTCCTTACCTGCTAAGTGCTGCTTCTGAGAGACTTTCTGAGGAACTCTTGATGCCATATATTAAGGTTTAGTTTGCAAACAACAGTGCCTACTCCAAACCTAAGTTCAGTTTCTTAGCAACAAGCTGTCACTGAGGGGCAAGGGGGTAGAAACGGAAACAAAGCAAAGGGCTTGGTGAGGTCCGAGTCCTGACTTGATAAGAGAACACCGTTACGGACATCAGAAGCCAGGTGAGGAAAGCAGCACTTCTTCACGGAAAGGAAACAGGCTGGAAGCATGACACTTTTCTCCTTGAGGGGCGTTACAAGGTGGCAGACGGCAAATGAACTCGCTTGCTAGACAGACTTCAGTCCGCACCACTTTCACGCCACCCCCCATCGTGGGGGATGCAGGGCCGGGCTTTTCCCTGTGGAGATGGGCTGCGCAGCCATAGGCGGTGTGCACTGTCCCCTGCTTTGTCTCTCCTGGATGGTGGGGTCTGTGGACTCAAGAGCAGGAGACAAATCACTGCCCTCTGCTGAGGGCAGCACCCGTGTGAGAGCCGAGCCATGTACACGGCCCTCCTCCGGGGCACCCAGGGGACCCCGACTCCCTGCTCGCTGCACTCTGGCTGGCGGACGGAGGGGAAGGGACGTGCACACCTCCAGGCCGGACCCCTGTCCCCGCCCCTGGTTCCTGCACTGCCCTCAGAGGCCCCGGGGGGACTTGAGCCCCGGGGGATGGTGGGGAGGGACCCAGGTGCCTGAATGGCGGCAGGCACAGTTGTGCAAATGAAGAATTCATCCTCAGTTGTTAGGCCACTGAAATATGGGGGTGTCCCAGTGATTGGCCTACTCTGACTAGTATGTCATGTTCTTTATTTCCTAGAATTTTACACTCTTGGAGTCAGAAAGGTGGAAGTGATTCACTCCCCTCCTTTGTGAAGAGCAGCTCAGCTCAGCGGAAGAGATGTAAACACATCTGACCCTGCAGAGCCGTCTGAGGTCCTCAGACTAGAGAAGGGGGAGGGTGTGCACGTCTTTCTTGGTCTTAGTGATGATGAGATGTATGTTTTGTAGTTCCAGGGATGGCATTAAGACCAATATATAAATATTGCAAGAAAGTAGACACTTAACTCCCACTGAGGTCAGCATAGAACTTAGTCAAGAGCAGGAAAGATTAGAGCAAGTTGAGCTCCTGGCATGAAAAGTGCTCAAGGAAACCCGAGTCCCAGCTAGGTCGGGGCTGTTGAGGGGTAAACTCCACGTGCGGACCCTCAGCACAGGGGACGAGTGGGAAATGATCTTCAAAAGGAGGCCTGCTTTTAGCTGTGACTATGCTAATAGTTGTAGGTAAGCCAGGGAGCAGTACCTGTTGGGCGTCGGCCGAATCCACGTAGCATTCAAGGTGTCAGTTCACCCTCAGGCGGTGTGAGGCTGAGGTGGGGACACAGACTGACAGAATTTAAATAACACTCAGCACTTCGAGAGAGAAGAGAAGCAGTTCTAGCTGCTGCCCAGCCCGGCGTCAGGAAGTAAACAAACGCGGTCCTCGCAGTTCCTAAAGGAAGCTGACACCACACACGTGAATGTGTGAGGTTGGGTAATTATTCCCCTTGTGACACTGAATTCCTGATGTTAACGTCCGGATCCTTCACCTCTGACCTCACAGAGACTGGGGGAATTACGGCCCAAAGCAATCACTCACTATTAAGTATTTTGCAGTTTATTAAATATACTACGAACAAACAAACCATTACAATTTCTAATTAGATGAAATTTTGGTGAGATTAAAGCAGCACATGCCTTGTTCGGTGAAAAGAATCAGTCCTTCCTGATCCCCCCGCTTCTGGACAGACCCCGTGCCACTCACAGTCACTTGAACCACATCTGACTTCATGCCATGTGTAAGGACGCTGCCAGGCAAAAGTTTTTAATTTTCTTTGGTTTCGTGATTTTTGTTTCACATCAAACTGACTACTTCTGTTTCAAGAGGCTAATTCCCCAGCATGTTACAGTTCATGGAAGGGACACAACTGGAGTATAATTTTACCGTGTATCTGGGTACTTCTGGCCTGCAAGTTGTGTGTGAAGCTACACTTTGGGTCTTTTACCTTTAAGTTACGCAGCATTTCCAGATTCAAAAGCAAGGGCTCAACCTCCAAAGGAGACGCTCAAGATTCCCAGGAGCCCTGGGAGATTATGGTAACAGTTATCTGTTTGAATACGAGCAGTTGTATTTCAACAGGAAATTAATGTGCGAATGGACACGTAAGGCTGGAAGTTACAGACGTGTTCTGGTTCCCAAGCCCATGAGGAGTCACTGAAGTTGCCCCAAACCCTTACATCTCACAGTGTGATTTTTACAAGAAGGACTTAGGAATAGTCATAGGAACTGGGAGTCTAAAATTCAGAGCTTTAGTTAATTCTCTAGAGACCCGTCCTCGTTTCTGTGGATCAGCCCTGATTTCCCGGCAGTGCCGTGTCCTCCCCAGGCCCCTGGACGGTCTGTGCAGACGGTCTCTTCCTCCTTAATCCAGCACCCAAAGCCCTTGTTACTCGAGTCACCTTTTGCAAATATTCCGATAACTTGTTTTCCACTCTTGCCCCAACAAGCTGTGCAGTGTCCCAGGTTCTCGTACAAATCAGTCTCACAGATGCAGTTTCTGTGGGATCTGACACCTCCTGTGTCAGGATTCTCAAGGTCCCCAAAATGTGTGTATCTTCATTTCTTTCTTTCTTTCTTTCTTCCTTTTCAAATTTTTAAAATTTATTTTCGTTGTGCTGGGCCTCAGTTGCAGCAGGCGGGCTCCTAAATTGTGGCTCACTGGCTCCTTAGTTGTGGCACATATGCTCCTTAGTTGCAGCATGATCTATTTCTGACTAAATATGCTGTTTATTACAGGCACCTAGAAGAGCAACGTGTGGAGATGTGCATGTTTCGCCCTCATTTCCCTTCCTTGTAAGAAATCAGGCAGAAGAAAGCATCCAGAGGAAAGGGGTCCCAGGAGGGATGCGCGAGGGGCCTCGGCAGCCGCAGGACCTGGAAGATGAGCTGCCCTGAGGCTCCGGCCAATTCCTGAAGACTCCCGAGGGTCTCGGCAGCGACCGGTGCACTGAGGCCATGCTGCCCTTCCCCCCAAGTCTGGAAGTGTCAGGTCTCTGCGTCCCTCCGTGATTGAACCCCCGGGATGCAGTTTGCAATCCTGAGATCCTCCATGGTGGAATCTCCCTACAGTACAGGAACTATTTTGATTTGAAAACATACATTATGTGCATTTCTGGCCCTGCGAGTTCATGGTATAAAATTCTAAAAACAGCTAAGACTCTTGATGGTGAGGCTGAAGATGTGGGTGTGATCAAAGGCCTGTTCTGCCCGAATTGTTCAGCGTCTCTGTTCTTTTCCTGTAAGATTTGCTAAGGGACTTGTGTTAGTTCCCTGGCCTCTTGGACGTGTCCTGAATCAATCTGTCTGCTTCTGCCCCACTTGCTGACCAGGCCCTGCTGCCCCAGGCTCCCCCATCTCTCTACTGGCCTCCCCCATCCCCCCTTGTGTGTTACCTTCGGGCGTGTTCCCTCCCTCCCTTTGGACACACTTGTCTTATTACCAGAAGCACCGTTCATTCATTTAACGACACAAACTCTATAAAGAAGAGAGGAATAATATGTGAAACTTTGTCTCGGCTGCCTCCTAAGAATCTCACGGCTGAGGACAGAGAAGGAAGTGAAGATAATCATGGCAACGGCAAAAATGAGCATCTGGGCTGCCCTACGTGGGAAGAGACATGCCCAGGCACCAACCAAGACTCTGGCCGAGGAACAGTTGGCAAAGAGTGAAGCCTGAGCCCCACCCTAAAGGAAGGAGAGAACGCGGCCTGTCACAGGTGACTGATGGCATCCTCGGCAAATGGATAGCGTTTCTGAAGACAGATTTAAATGAAAATGCATGCCATGTTTGGAGAATATAAAGAAGTTGTGTGAAGAGAACATATGGAACAAGAAAAATACAAGCCAGATAGTGTAACTTTACCCTGTAGACCGTGGGGAGCTATGAGGACACTCAGGGTCCAGTCTACCACTTATGAAAGTCACTTAAGTGGCAGGTGCTAAGAAGGGGAGGCCCTGGGTGGAGAGCGACATAGAACACGATTGCTTTTGTGGAGACAGAACACCCAGGAAGCCTGTTAACCCATCACAGCGGGGCTGCGGAGGCATGGAGGGAGGAGGGGGCACCTCAGGAGGAGCCCGGGAAGCGCACCTGCTGGTCAGGGAAGTGACACACCTCAGGGACACACTCAGGACTGGCCCCACTGATCCCAAGCGTGCCTGCCGGCTGCGTGGGCTTCTAAAGGTGGGCACCTTATTACTGTGGTCCCCAACTTTTTGGCACCAGGAACCAGTTTCATGGAAGACAGTTCTTCCATGGACCAGGGGTGGAGGGGGAATGGTTTCGGGACGATTCAAGCACATTACATTTATTGCGTACTTTATTTCTATTATTATTACATGGTAACATATAATGAAATTATTATACAACTCTCCATAATGCAGAATCAGCGGGAGCCCTGAGCTTGTCTTCCTGCAACTAGATGGTCCCATCTGGGGGTGATGGGAGATAGTGACACCCGACGTGTGTTGCTTGTGTCCACTCTACTCGGTGATCTCGCTTTGGTCGCCGTCACTGCAGAAAACCCTGCTTCACAAAGATAGGGTGTTGGAAGTGGAAGCAGGCTTTTCAGTGCTTTTGTGGCAATCTCAGGGTATTCTTCCTTGACTGTAATCCAGAAAGTATGGAGATTTGAAGTTGCCTCAAACATACTTCTAAGGCCACTGTCTTTTGCGATCTCAAGCAGTTGATTCCCTTCTAGCACGAACAAAGTCGATTCACCCGCTTATTCACAAATGGGTCATGGATCCATTCCTTCCCAGTTCGGGGGTCTTTTGTGGTTGGGAAGTGGTGCTCAAACTCTTCTGAAAGCTGAGATAGGTGATGATGCACCAGCTGGGAGACAGAAGGCCCTGGCTCATTCTCTTTCAAAAATCTCTGCTAATGTTTGAAACATCTCAAAAAGCCCAAAGTTCACTCGGCACCCCCATAATTCCAGTTTGGCTTTGAAGGCAGCCACTTTATCTGCCGACTTGAACACAGCTGTCGTTCTCCCCTGAAGTGACAGATTGAGTTCATTGAGCAGGTTGAATATGTCACACAAGTAAGCAAGTTTTTTGGGACCCATCTGTGTCACTGAAATGTGCTGTCAGTGGTGACTGTTCTTCTAGAAGAAATCTCTGGAGCAGCTCTTGTAACGCAAAGCTCTGTTCAGTGATCTACCTTTAGAAGCCATCCCAC
Organism: Phocoena sinus; assembly: GCF_008692025.1. Taxonomy (NCBI): domain Eukaryota; kingdom Metazoa; phylum Chordata; class Mammalia; order Artiodactyla; family Phocoenidae; genus Phocoena; species Phocoena sinus. The sequence continues at coordinate 265,592 of NC_045775.1, read as the reverse complement.
TTCTGTGTATAAGAGAAAGACGTGTGTGCTCTGCGTCCGTCTCCTCACAGAGCTGCGTGAACAGACGCGAGTTAAGGGCATGGACTTTAACGTGGTTGATAATTTGAATCACATCCTGCAAAACGTTGTTAAGTTCAGGTGACGTGTTTCGGCTAGCCAGCATTCTCTATGGATGACACAGTGCGTAGACTCCCATTCAGAAGCGACCCCTTTGACCTGAGTAGTGAAGCCAGAAAGCCGTCCAGTCATGGCAGTGGCTCTGTCCATGCGTATACCGACACAAAATGACCAATTCAGTTTTCCTGATATGTAATCATTCAAAGACTTAAACAGTTCTGCAGTTGTGGTGTTGGTTGGCAACAAAAGTGCACATAACGTATCCCCATGCACACCCTCCTGAAAAATACATCACACAAGAACAAGCATCGTTGCCTTGCTGTCAACATCAGTACCCTCATCAACCTGGATTACGGAGCACAGGGACTCATTCATCCTCTCTAGCAATTGTGCCGCAATAGCCTCTGCTGCTTCATCAGTTCGTCTAGTTGTGGTGCCGGCCGAAAGAGGAACATGCGCCACCTTCTGAACTGCAGCCTCTCCTAAAAGTTCAGGGCAGATGTCCTTAGCAGCACGCAGCATCAACTCTTCACCAATAGTAAAGGGCTTCTTAGCTTCAGCAATGCGGTTAGTGGGAAAGAGGCATGGACGGCAGTGGCAGATAAAATAATGGCTGGGCCACGCACGGACTAAAATAAGTGTCAGATTCTGACTTAAAGGCTGCCACCAGATGCAGTTTAACTGTCACTGGCCGCTCACCGATCGGGTTCTGATATGAGTCTGCAAGCGATTGACTTATGATGGTCTCCGTGCAGTCGAACCTCTCTGCTGATGAGAATCTGTATTTGCAGCCGCTCCCCAGTGCCAGCATCACCGCCTCAGCTCCCCTCAGATCATCAGGCATTAGATTCTCGTAAGGAGCGTGCAGCCGAGATCCCTCGCCGGCGCAGCTCACAGTAGGGTTCGCGCTCCTATGAGAATCCAATGCCGCTGCTGATCTGACAGGAGGCGCAGCTCAGGCGGTGATGCGAGCGATGGGGAGCGGCTGTGAATACAGACGGAGCTTCCCTCACTCGCCCGCCGCTCACCTCCTGCTGTGTGGCCCGGTTCCTAACGGGACACGGACAGGTACCAGTCTGTGGCCCAGGGATTGGGGACCCTGCCTTATTAGATGTGGAGTAGGAGTTCGTTAAGAAAATGAACAAATACATGTGCCTTGTCCCTGTTCACAGACTCCAGTCCCCCAGGTGACTGACGTGAGCCTGACCAGAGCAGCAGCCCATTTCGGGAAGACGGCTGGACGGATGCCACCTGGAGCTAAATCTCTGATGCTGAGAAATTGCTTCATCTCAGACTCAGACACACTCCCTCCCCGTTCACATCTGCGTCCATCTTCTCCTCCTTCAGACCAGCCTCTTCTGCTCTCATTTCTCCCATGAGATGCCAGACCCATCAGCTCCAGGGTCACGCAGGGACCAGACGGCCCCTCAGCCCCACAGGGGTAAGCGCTTGGCCTGCAGCCCTGGGGGGACGCCCGGGGGCAGTGTGGGTCCCGGAGGCAGTTCTCCGAGGATCAAGGTTGTTCTGAGTGGCGGAGCTGCCCAGCCCTGGGAGCACACCCCAGACCTGCCTCTTTTCTGTTATAGCCTTAACGTTTTCAAAATAGGAAGAGTTTCATTAAGCAAGCAATCTCTTTTCGTCTGAATTTCTCAGTTAAGAAATTCCATTTACAAAGCAAAGCAGAGGGAAGAACTGTCCAGTGAGCATCGTACTTTATTTTAGACGGTCGTTTCTTTTTATTAACAGGCATTCTTTTTCCTCACTGGAAAAACTCTGAGAGGTACACATTTTAATCCTATTTTACAAATGTAGGTCCTGAAATCGGCGAGGTAAGCAACTCGCTCAAAATCAAAGAGACAGAAAACAATCGTGAGGGATTCGTACCCGAGCCTCGCATTCACAAATAAGACTTCGCCACTGAGCTGTGTGAGAGGCGGGCTGTCTTTTCGCAGCCCCTCTGCAGATGCCGATGTTTATCAAGGGATAAAACAGTTCTGTGCAACGCTTGAGTGTAGGCATTGTAAAGCCAAGCCCTCGGAGCCCGCGGCTGCGCCTTTTAAAGCGAGATGCTCCAGAGCGTTTGCAGCTGGTCGTGAATCACACCATCATCTGCTTCCCCCTCTCCAAAAAGAAAAAACATGAAATACTTACACAAGCTGAGGTGTGGTTAAAACAGACACTCTTCTTCCTGTGTGTATAAAACACTTCAGGTGACAGGGAGCCCCATTAGAGTCAGCACCTCTGAGGAAAGGTCCACGGAGGAGCTCATTCGGGTGTCAGGCAGCTGAGAAAGATTGCTTCTTTTCAGAAAAATTGCTATTTAGGATATATAAATATTAGCATTCCATTAACATCTCCAGGGTCCCCAGGGAGAGAGGAGAAGCGTGTGAAGCCTGGGGCTGACCCAGGTGTTCGGGCGGCCTCTAGGGCTAGAGCCAGTCACAGCCCGGAGGCCATGGGGTTTGGGAAATGGGGCGGGTCTCCATGAGGTGGGCTGCAAAGTCATTGCAGAGGAAAAGGCTTGGCAACATTGCAGACCGCTCACCACAGACATCGTGAGTTCACTAAAAATAACAACAGTAGCCGCCAGCACAGCGAGAGCTCCACAATCGGAGTGGACCCAGCGGCTTCAGAGCGGTGTGGACATGCGTGGACCTGCGTGGACCTGCATGCGGGCCCCAGGTGAACGCTGCTGGGCACTCATCACCTGCCCAGGTCCCCTCTTTACAAGCAGGAAATCCGGGCACCGGAAGTTAAGTCCTTTGTCTGTTATCACTGTCTCAGTGCAAATAATTGTGTTCTTTTTAAAATACCACCACAAACAGGAAAAAAAGTAATAAAGCATTTCACGTGCGACTTTGACTTGGTTTTAAGATGCTCAAGGGTGCTCATCTATCCCATAAATTGTGCATAATGAGTTCAAAATATATGTCAGATAAACTAAAAATGATAAATGAAGGAAACATGAAAAAATTGTTGTCCCGAGGCCTGTCGCACAGTGGGCTTATTATTGCGGTACGCTGGCCTCTCACTGCTGCGGCCTCTCCCGTTGCGGAGCACAGGCTCCGGACGCGCAGGCTCAGCGGCCATGGCTCACAGGCCCAGCCGCTCTGCAGCATGTGGGATCTTCCCAGACCCGGGCACGAACCTGCGTCCCCTGCCTCGGCAGGCGGACTCTCAACCACTGCGCCACCAGCGAAGCCCCATGAGCTTAATTTTTATTCCCACAAAATTTCATCAGTAATGGAGGGGCCTCACACCTGAAGGGATGGGTGACACTGTGAAAAGACTGAGGGCTTGAAGCCAGGCTGTGAGCTCTGGGCTGATGTTTCCATTGAGAAAGGGGGGGCGACATGTACATGCCAAAGCTCAGAGAAAAGTGTGTAAACACAAATACTTCTATCCTAACTGCACCCGTAAAAGCAGAGTGTAGACATCCTGGTTGGTTTGAAACTAGCCTGTCCCTGAGTGGCCTCTGCACCCCCTCGAAGAGGGTGTTTTGTAAATAAATGACCAGCCTAAGCGTGCACGTGGCTTCGTGGCTTCACGGACCAGGGAGCTGGAGATTTGCCTCTTAGAACTCGCATGTCCTTGAGACTGAAGTGAATTTGTTGCTCACCCTTGATCCCAAACAGATTACATGACATGCTTTTCCTCTCTCAAACCAGCTGCACGATTAAGTAGAAGCAAGACCCCAATAAAAAACAGATGCTGCCTGCTGCAGAAACAAGCTTTCCCGGGGACATAATTTCAAGGTCTGAGCGTGGATTATTTCCCCAAAGCAACACCATTGTCGATCAAGCTTAGAGTCCCAAGAACAGGGTTTGGAAATTCTGCTGACAACATTGATTAGCGTTTTCAGTCCTGGTAGGTGCCGGTCACACCTCCTCGGGGAACTTGGGGTCCGAAACACACACATCGCTCAGACCCTGAGCTTGCCTCCAGGTTCCCTCAATCAAGTCCATTTCTGTTAAACTTATATGTATTGGTCTGTTAATTAAGGTCAACATGTAGATACATATGAAGCCCACTGATTTTTGTTTTCAGTTTCAAGCCAAGATGCATATTGGTTTTATTGACAACCTAGTCTTAGAGCAACCCGGCCTTGTTACAAGACAGCAGCTTTATCACACTTTAACAGACGGCAAGCACTGTATGTATTTTCCGTAAGACTTGTACCTACTTTGTGCACTCCTGGCCCCAAGATAGTAACTTTAACCGTAAGTTCAGAAATCTACGTTTAACCAAGATGTGAAATGATTACTTGGCTGGAACCTTGCACAGACCGTACAAGTGTTTGACGCTAAATGTGGAAGCCGTGTTCCATTTACTCTCAACTGTTTGTTCCCATAGACGGTGACCCAGGAGCCACAGGGAGTAGCTCCCGGACCAGCCTACCGCTGCTGCTCTCTACGACATCCGTGAAGACTTTCCAGATTGGCCATGATGTGCTTTTACAAACGGTGTGCTGGTAAAACCCATTTAGATCACCATCTCATACCACATAGAGGAATAAAAGCCAGATTATCAAAGAGTAAGGATTTAAAAATGATGAAAATAAAACCTAGAAAGAAATATAACCAATCATATTTCTGAACTGGAAAAATCCTCTAAACATAAAAAAATGCCAAAAAAAGCATAAAATAAAACATCCAAAGATTTAACTACATGCGGGAGCAGTTAGACGTTGGTGTCACCAGGATGAAAGCGGAAGCTCACAGAGCAGGACCCGTGGGTGCAGACTCTCACGGGGCAGGGGGGCACCGGCCACCAGGTCAGGCTGGGCGGAGGGTCAGGGCACCACGTGGCTCCTCCCAGGATCCCTGAAGTGGGAAACGACAGCATTTGTGTGGAGGAGCTGAGGTGGGTCCTTTAAGATCAGCTGGACTCCTCTGTGGACACGGATGAAGAGACAGACAGTCAGGAGGCGTGTGGTTCACAGGCGGGGCCCGCAGGGCACGGCGATGGTGCAGAGCGGATGTAAGGACACTGTGTGGAAGTTACAGGCATTTGGGGGATGGATCTGCAGCTCTCACTGACAGGTGGGTTATGAGTGCAGGAAGGGACAGGACAACGTGGCTTGCAGGGTCCTCCATGGGCCTTGGCCGGCCACTCCCTCTGTGCCTTCAGAAGAGAGAGTCTCCCACACGTCTGCACAGGGAGGCGGTGCTCCTTCGTTCGAAGGTCCCCTGCCCTTTTCTGTGGAATCCCGGGTCTTTCTTCAATGCTGCTCAGAGCAGATCCCAGAGACGACTGCCGTGGGGACCGTCCAGAAGAGTAGTCTCACTCCTCCTCTGGCTTGCTTGGCCTTTATCCGTAAGACCAGAGTTCCACTTCCTCACTGTGTGAAGTTTCGCTGTTAATTCTTCAGTCTGCCATAGACAGACAGTCTCAGAAAAGGGGAATATGTCCTTTCATCTCTGTATCCAAAGATCTCAGTGTAAAAGTACTATATATTTAATAAATGCTGAATGAACATATGCTCGTATATGTCCAACTTTATCATGAATTTGCACACACAGATGTGCTGGGTCACCATCCCTTATGTATTCGGCACATTATCTGTGTGAGAACTTTCAGAAAAGGTTCATTCTGGCCTCCGTTCGTGTTTAGTTTACCTGTGATTCTCCTAAGACGTCCATTTCTCCGATCATCTTTGATCTCCTTCTTTGTTGCCTTCTCCCTAGGTATTTAGTTAAAAAAAAATCACATTTGCTTGCTGTTACGGACTGAAAGTTTTGGGGCCTTTGGAAGGCGATGAGGTCATGAGGTTGGAGCCCTCAGGATGGGATTCCTGCCCTTGTATAAGACCCCACAGAGCTCCCCGCCCCTTCCTCCAGGCGAGGACACAGTGAGAAGTCGCCTTCTGTGAACAAGGAAGCAGGTCCTCACCAGACACCAGGTCTGCTGGCGCCTTGATCTCGAACGTCCAGCTTCCAGAATGTGAGAAGCCAGTGTCTGGCATGTCGGCCACCCTGTCTCGGTCTGTCATGTCGGCCACCCCGTCTCGGTCTGTCATGTCGGCCACCCCGTCTCGGAGCATCTGTACAGCAGCCTGGGCTGACTTGAACACCTGGCTCACCCTGCACAAACCCCCTCACCTAGACCAGAATCTTTTTCCACTCAACTAGGTGAGTGCTCCCCTCCACATTTCACATTGGAAATGGGAGATTTTAAAAGAAATGTAAAAAAAAAAAAAAGTCAGTGGAAAAGAGCGAGATTCCATCAACTCAGCAAGAATTCTATTTTTAAAAAAACTCTCATTTATAAGAAATTGAAAAAATTTAATTTCCAGTATCATCAAAAGATGGCTTCAATAATTAGAAAACTATTTCCTTTGGAAGCAATTGAGTTCAACATATAATTTAATTGCTGTCCATTACACGAGTGACAATGTAGACAGCAAAAGTTTTCAAAATGCAGCTGCATTTCATCCAAAGCTTTATGATCATAAAAACATGCACTTCATAAGCTAGTGGATTTTGTTTTTTGCAAAATCTGCATTTAACATTTTCAAAGCTTAATTTTGTCCTTCAAATTCATCACTGACATAGTTTTTTTTCCCTCAGCCTCACAGTCTTACACTGAAGTTGGATAAAACTTGGGGGGAAGCAGGTGACCATCCAGGAAATCTTATCTATGAGGAACCCTTCCGAACCCCAACGGCAACACTCCCTGTCGCACTGCAGAACCTACAGAAGATCCATGATGGGGGAAGGTCCGGTCTAATGACCCATTTTGGAGGAGTAGCCTGGCTTCTGAAAATCCAGTCCCAAGGCCAACACCGTCCTTGTGAGACGCTGGGAGGCCCTCGCATCCGTGGCCAATGTGGCTGTGGAGGATGGACGTGGGTGCCCGGTCACAAGGCTTGGCCCCTGGAGCTTCCAAGCACAGTGAGGGAGCAGAAGCCCGTGTGCTGGAGGTGCGCCACATTGTCTCGCCATTCATAGCTGAAGCGAGTTGTGTTGTCGTCCACGACCGGCGCTTGTACGACCGCCCAGAACCAGATGCAGCCCCTGACGGCTCAGCCTGGAGACACCAACTTACCCTCATTCCCAGGACGGCCCTGCCTGGTGGGGCCCAGAGATGCGGGGCACCAGTGCTCCTGAGGTCTGAACAGAAGAGCAACGTTGACGCACTGCGTCAGTGATGTGTCCAAACGTGCGATCGGCCCTGTCAATGACCAAAACATGCATCTGGCAACATTTCTGAACACTATTAATATTTAATGTTTTTGCTTTTCGTATTTTGCCAACTGGCACCATCGCGACTTAGTCAAGCTTGACTCTTCAGGTAGAAGCCGAAGATGCCAGGAAGCTTCTCTACCTGTGCTCAGTGGCAAAGCAAGAAAAATGTCAAAGCTTCTTGTTTCATCAATAAGAAGCTTCCCCAAACTGTGGAATTTATCCTTTTAATTCAAAGTTTATCGATGAACAGCAACATAAACTCAGGTCCTCTTCTGCAGCATACCTGTCTAACTCGCAGAATCAAGGATAATTTCGGTGTTTTCACACTGTTGATGCCTTCCAGCCAAATGCCCCCAGGACCACCTGAGTGTGCAGAAGCCGGGTTTATGACGGCGGCATCGAGCAGGACACACACCGTGGGGGATAGAAGGGACCCTATCGGATCTGGCTGGGGTTCGGTGATTTGGGGGAGAGTCTGAGGAAACAAGACTCTGCTCTGGGCTGGAGGCTCGGGGGAATCGGGCAGTTTTATGACTGGGGTCTCAACAGGTCTTACTAGGAGCGGGGAGGCTGGGCCGAGGTAGCCGTGCAGCCGCCACTCACATCAGCCGGGAGAGGGCATTTGGTGTTCTGTGCTTTGGACAAGGTTCACGTTCTGTCTGTTCAGAAGTGAGCACCGAGGGTTCTTGCTTCCACCTTGATTCTTCACTGGTGTTAGCAGGAGGGCCGTTGACTATGCCAGGCCAGCTCCTGGACGTCAGGGGCTGCTTTTCCCTTTCTCCAAACTCACGAGTATAAACTCCAACCCGCACACTTTGCCTATCACAGAATCAAGGTGTCGAGTGAGATGACGTGACAAGGGAGGTGGGCCCTTCCTACGGAGCCTGGAATCGGGGTCCTGATGACAGTCCACGCCACCCTCCTAGGGATGCCCGCAGGAAACCTGAGCTCTCACCCCTGACACAGGCCGTGAAGGTGAGGCCCCCGTGGCCTCCAGCTTCTCCAGGCTCATCACACGTTAATGTCTCTTGTTTCGAAATTACCTTCAGAGCCCAAGACCTCAAACCTACAAATCTTTTAAGTCCTTCATGGCTACATCCTCGCAGTAACTGGCCCAGGGAAGATTCTGAATCGGGTTCTGTGGGTTAGGCCCCAGCACTGGCTCCTCTGACTAAAGCTCCTCTGACACCCTAGAGGCAGCCAAGGTTGAGAAGCGGCGGCTTAGGGTCTGACGTGGAAGATTCCAGTCTGAGGAGTGGCTCTGTTACTAATCAGATCCTTCTCCAGTTATCACTGCGAGACTTGCATTAACCACACACTTGCAATGCCTTCTAGCCCTTCTGTCCCACGAGTGTGACCTTCGGACCCCTTAGTGATGTCGGGAGGTGGGCTTGAGGGTAGGTGGGTGTGGCGTCCACCTGTCCCTGCTCGGCTGTGAACTCGGGCTCACACGTCACCCTCCGGGCTTCTTGCACCACCTGAAACCTCAGCCCTTGGCAGAAGAGCCGGAGGTGATGACGAAGACGGCCTGCGTCCCAGGCCTCCCGGGGCTGCTTGGAGAGGACGACAGCCTACCGTCCAGCCTCTCCCGACTCCTGTGCCGAGTGTGGGGTTGGGGGAGATCTCACCCCAGGGCTCCTCCCTCAGTCGTGCTCCCCTGGGCGTGTGAGGAACCTCGGGGGCCTCACCCCGGCCGTACAGTGCGAGGCCAGCCTGGCTGCTGCCCCCAGATCCTGGCAGGAGGCTGAGGAGCTGTGGCCGCCCGGCCCCAGCCTGGGTGACATCCTTGGGGCGCCCTGGGTGGTGTGGGCCAGCCAACTGCCTCTGTTCGAGGCCCTGAGCACAGACCTGGCCGGTTCTGCATGACTTACTGTTTGCCCCTCCATGTTTAAAGCTGATCGGGTAACACACACAGTTTTCCCTGAAACTTGAATTTAACTCAGACTGGTAGCTTATATTTTTGATCGGAGGTATATTTGCTTTCTGCTTTCTGAAGACTTTTGGGGAAATCACTTCATCGTTATTCCCAGAATCAGAAGGCTGTTTGGATAACTAAGCACAGTTGGATATTATTTTAGGCGGCACCAGGGCTCGTTCAACGAACGTTTATGAGGTTATAAAGGTCATAAGTCCTGCAGCTCCCATGACCTCGTTGGCGGGAAAGAGCCATCTGCTGCTCCCGTGAGGTCTTTCAAGCGTGGACGCAGAGGGGCAGGTGGAGGCTGGAGGGTTCTGACCCCTGCGATGCCGGGTCCTGCCTTCACGTCCAGGTCCCTGGCTCGTCCCTCCTGGTAAAACATTGAACGTATCTGCTCGTATTCCTGTATTTGAATCTCCACTTGTCTTTATCAACTTGTTCCTACAAGTGGGGGAAGAACCTAGTGTCTGTCATCAAATGATTACTTTGAGTCAGGACCTGCGTTACTGTAATCGCATTTGGTCCGAAGTCGGTCTTTCAGGTGAGTATCGGCCTCGCCGGTTCACAAACAGAAAGACAGGATCGGAGAAGGGGAGACGTTGCCCGGAGCTGCATGCGGCAGGTGTCAGGGCCATGGTGCTCCTTCCGGCACAACCCTGGGCTCCTGGTGGGGAAAGAGAACATGACAAAGACGGCCACCGTCAGCCACCGGGAAGGGGTTCAGGCCGGTGAAGATCATTGGCAATAATGGAAATGTTATTATGATACCATTTGCTTGGCCCCTACTTGAGTGGATTTTCAAATGTGAGCATTTCAGTTCTCGCAGCAACCGTGCAGGCTGAGTACGATTATCCCCTTTTTATTGAGAGAGAAACTGACATCTGAACTGTCATTGCCGGCCCAGGTTTCAAGCTGGGAGGTGGTGGAGCTCGGTGACACTGGGGTCCTGTCCCAGCGTTGGTCCCAGGATGCCCTTCCACCTGCCACGGGACACGGTTTAGCATCAGGGCTTAGAACCCAAGCCGCATTCCTACAAATGGCTGTGCGTGTTCATGCAGTACCTCACCCCACTCACCAGCTGACAGTAACGGGCACGGGAACCAGATGTAGTCCTGGCTCTGGAGGGTTCGTAAGACCGAGGACGTCCCACTGCTCCGGGGCCAGAGAGTCGGGCCTGCGCCCCGGACCTGTCCAAGCAGGCAGTGGACGTGAGGCAGGCGAGTGGTGGCCACGGTCACTAGACAGCTGGACGCGGGCGTGGGGTCCCTGCAGGAAGGGCGGGGGGGGGCCGGGTCCCTGCTCTGCCCGCCAGCTCATCACGTGGGGATCGCCCCCCGCCGGCTCCTGCCTGGCTCCTTCCAAGACTGGGCTCGCGCCTCCCCCAGGTCCAAGGTCACAGCCCCGCTTCAGGGAAAGCCTCCGAGGCCACACTTCGCCCTCCTGCCGGTTGGGGCCTGGTCACAGTGGCGCTCAGGTCGAGGTGCTGAACAAATAATAGATGAAGAGCCCCTTTGCCGCTGCCTCTTCACGGCCTGAGCTGTGCTGAATTCTGCCTGAGTCGTGTTGCAGATCCCAGAGGCTGTGAAACGTAGGTCACAGGAACCAGCTCTGCTACAGACCGTTTGCTCCGCCGCAGAAATGCTAACAGACACGGTGGAGACACGGAGGCCAAGGGCTACAGTGTCCGGTTCACAGGCCAGAAAGAGGCTTCTGCTCACCCTGAACCACCTGTTAATTCCGAACAGAACAATATCTAAGGAGAGCCACTACATTTTTCAACCCTTGGGCCAAGAGGTTTGTTTCTTTACTTGTACAACTTCCCCCAGAATTTTTTTTTTTTTTTAAAAGAGACTTCATGGCGAAGTCTGAAATTACAGAAATGAAGAAAACGTCTTTGCCCTCTGGCTTTCTTCCGTGCCCTGAAATAACTCCGACTCGCCATGGCGACTGATTTCCCGAGCCTTCCACCACGCGTGGGAGCAGCAGAAGCCCTGTGTTTCGGGGAGGCCGCGAATGTGTCTACAGTCTGGGAGGAAGCCTGGAGTCACCAGCGTCTGCCGGCAGCCGGCTTCATGCCAGCAGGGCGACACCACAACTTCGGAAACACCCCTAACCCCAGAGTTGGCTTCTCCATACAAACACGGTGACATACAGCACTTGTAGAGAGCCCTCAAGTGCCACTGGAGAAGCCTCTTCTGGAATCAATGAGAAGTCTGTGGTCTTTCACGCTAACTAAGGTCCAAGCAAAGTATTTTGAAATGCCCCATTATAAAATATTTATACCAGTCCCACTGAAAACCTTTTTCTCATATGTGACTCGAAACACACTGATTTAGTCACTACTGCATACGTTTTAGGGGTGAGGACTTAACGCATGCCGAGTCAGCACTCACTGAAATTCAAGTCCAATACAACTCTTTCTTTTTTCTTTGTTTTTAATACTGAGCTGAAGATAACGGAATGTCGTGGGTGCTGATTTATGTAGGATAAATTTATGAGTAAAATTATATTCATTCAAAGGACATTGTATTAAAGAAGGTCTTGCCATCTCTAGCTCAATGATGATTTCTATCTCCATAGAACAGAATGAGCTCCTTTGAAATTCTACAGGTTTTTATAAATTCACAAGTGAAATACAACCGTAGCAGAGAATGAAAGTGTAGAAATCACGCGAAATGAGACTGGAAAGAAGAGGAAAAAGCAAGTAAGATGTAAGACCTTCACAATTTCTGTATGTATTCCAAAGGCAATGAGAAAATATTAAATGAGACGATTCTAATATTTTTTGCTCAGGAAAAAAAAGAAAGGAAGGGTGGTAGGAAGGAAGGAAGGAAGAGAAACTAGACCAAAACTATATACATATATATATATATATATATTTTATATATATATATATATATATATATATATATCCATCTGATTAGAGAGATCAGAAATCCTCCAAGACCACGAGTAACTGTGGGACAAAAATAGGGCCAGACATGTGACCCCAGGTGACCCGGCTGTGTCACTGTCTCCAAAGGGCAGAGGCTGCGAGACAAGACGCTGAGCAAACGTTGACAGGCTCGTTGGCATAAGTCTGTCAGATGTTCTGTTTTGACAAATATTTTGACCAACTTTTTGGTACTATTTTTACACTGTTTGGCACAAAATTGGGAGTCTGAGACCTGCCATGGAGGAGAGTCCCTGCTAGATCCCAGGTGGTAGAGAAAGTGCATATGATCTTCCCCAAAATGCAGGAGAATATTTAATAAAAGTCAGCATTCATTCTAACAAAGGAAAAAACCTTTTAGTCAAAAACAAATAGAAAAAAATGCGTAATCTGTTAACGAATGTCTATCAGAAGAAACCTCTCACAGACACTGTACCTCTCAGTGAGGCACTGAAGGCTCTCCCGTGAGCCCGTGACAAAGCAGCGCTGCCGCCGTCCTTGCTCAGGGTCAACAGTGTGCCCGAGCCCCAAAAAGGCAATAAAAAGAAATTAAGATATAATGATTGGATTGGGAAAACACATTGTCTTATCTACAGAAGATACACTGAATGTGGAAATCTGAAAACTCTAGGATTTGGTAAGGTTGCTGAATACAAGGTCAAATTTTTAAAAACTAATTGTATTTTGATAAGCCAGAAACAAACAGTATTTAGAAAAGCATCACAAAACAACACAAAACTTTAAAGATCTAGAACAAATTTATAAAATATGTGCATGGCCACTAATCAGGAAGCCAATAAAAATCACTTACTGAGCGAAAGAAAATAGAGGTGGACTCAATGTTGTAAAGATGTCGATTATTCCCAAACAGATCTGTAGAGTCAATGAATTGTCAATATGCCATCAGGATTTGTGCTTGCAGATGTTGTAAAATTCTTTTTAAATTCTGAAATGTATATGGCTATGCAGAAAGCAAGGCTAGATAAGAGAACTCTGAGAAAGAAGCATATTTAATAAAAAATTTCCCAGTGTGCCTGCCTTGGCCAGCTTGGGCTGCCATAACAAAACGCCATGGCTGGGCGGCTCAGAAAACCAGACGCTCACTTCTCACGGTTCTGAGGCTGGATGTCCAAGACCCAGGGAGGCCTCACGGTCTGCTGCTCACACAGCCTATTCTTCCTGCAGAGTCACTGCCAGTTCTCTGGTGTCTCTTACAGACACTCATCCCATGACGGGGCCTCAACCTCACGGCTCACCTCACCCCAACCCTCTCCCAAGGGCCCCGCCTCCACAAACCATCACATGTGGGTAAAGGCACCAGCATACGAATGGGGAAGACACATTCAGTCCAGACAAACCTGCCCAGGGAGGAACATACTTTCCTTCTATTTCTGCACTGGAAAGAGAAAACTTTTTAAATGGTAAGAGGATAAAAATCTGTCATCCCAGTTGACCCAAGGTCTTCAAAAGAACGATTCTATTAAAGCAAAAACTTAAGAGCTCAGTTTTATTTCTCCATAGCTCTTTACTCACACAAATCCAGCTTTAAGCCCTGTGACTCCATGAAACTGTTCATTTCCTTTTTAATTAGTTTTGTCTTCCTTAGAGCAACTCAGATATTGGCATTAACACTTTTTTTTTTTTTTTGGTACGCGGGCCTCTCACTGTTGTGGCCTCTCCCATTGGGGAGCACAGGCTCCAGACACACAGGCTCAGCGGCCATGGCTCACAGGCCCAGCCGCCCCGCGGCATGTGGGATCTTCCCGGACCGGGGCACGAACCCATGTCCCCTGCATCGGCAGGCGGACTCTCAACCACTGCGCCACCAGGGAAGCCCCTGGCATTAACACTTTTTAAACGTGCTTATTATCATTCCGAAAGGACACTCTTTGCAGAGCTGCCCTATGACAGGCCAGAATAACACATCATTAAAGGCTTAAGAGAAAAACATATCAATTAAAGCATACTTCATTTATAAAAAGACGATAATTAACCAAACGCCCATGCGTTGGCAGCTACTGTTATTTCACGGCAGATTTAAGGTGGTGGCAACACAACTGATTCTGGCAGTGAAAATAATGGATCCTTCAGACAGACGCGGTACTGAAAATAGGATTTCTTCCGTTAGAGAGTTGAGACGCCCTGTTGCCTAAAAACGTCCATTTCGATAACCAGCAGCCCTGGAGGTATTCTGAGCAGAGAGGAGGGGAGAACTTGGTCACCATGGCAGCCCAGCCTGAGCATCTGCGTTGGGCTCTACTGTGGTTCTTGGACATCAGCCACCGCTCAGCTGAGAGCCGCTGGGACCAGCTCCCACACCGTGACGTTGAGACATTGACGTGAGGCACCAGCTGTGGGTGGGCATTGAAGATGCAGCCACATGGATTAGCTCAGGACAGGCCACTGTTCTCCCAAAGCAGTAACCATGGTCAACATGAAGCACGGACAATGGCAGAATAGAAAGTGCGTGTAGCCTGGGGGCTGGGGGGGTGAGGGCTTCATGAGGGAATGAACGGCCTGGCCTGTGATGAGTAGATAGAACATTCCAGAACGGGGAGATGTGGGCGAGGTGTGCAGACTGTGAACAGCTCAGTTGAAGTCAAGGGCACAGTAGTTAAGGGAAGTTAAGAGAGGCAAGTTCTAAAGGTGGTTCAAGGCCCTATTCACGTTCAGAAGGGTTGTGACGTTCCTGAGAAGGGAGTGACGTGACCATCACTACCTGCGAGAGACAGACCAATGGACACCCTCAGATGAACAGAGGGGAGACGGACTAGAGGCGGGAAGACATTGAGACGTGTTTTAAAATCCAGGTGCGGGATGATGAGGACCCGAATCCTGCGTGTTCACACCCCAGAGGGAAGCCCGTAATTGACCTTACAGGACACAGAGCTCATCCCACGAGGGTGAGAGGACTGGGGTCCTGCAGTCGCTTCCATCATCAGCAGGATAGGGGAAGGCTGGAGGTGAGGTGAGGAGACACGTAAGGGCGCTGACACAGCCTCTCAGCCTCCCAGTGACCAAAGGGGGCTCTGGGGTCAGGCCACATCCCCCAGGGGCTGAGCCTCGGAGCCCCTCCCCCAGAGGAGGTCTGATAACACCTGTTCTGTTCTTCAGAGTTGGGGGGTGCAGCGGAAAGAGGAAGTGTATGAAAAGGCATTCAGCATGTGTTTCAGGAAAAGAGGATCAAAGATCGTAACGCAGAGGCCGGGCTGAACCGGGCACTTTCGGGACAGGAGATGCCCTCTAGTGGGCATCCCCGGCCTGCTCCAGACCGGGGCGGGGGGCACCCAGCACTGGCCGTCCCCAGGGGACAGAAGGAAGCCTCTCCCTGGCAGACTCGCCGTGTCCAGCGGAAGAACTGGGTTAAACTGAGACCTGCTTCTAGAAGCATTTAGAGGAAGCTGGTGTGCAGGGCTGACGCTGCGGCAGACACCCTGCAGGTGAGCACATGTCCCTTTCTCTCTGCAGTAAGGACAGTCCTCAGGCACCCGGCCAGAGCTCCTGACACAGAGTGTAAGAGGCTCAAACATCTCCGCTGATTAATTCCCTTAGAACAGAGCTGACGGTCCTGGGGCCCAGGACCACGACCTTCCCCTAGTTCACAGCAGAGTGGGTGGCCTGGGTGGGGTCCAGACCCACACAGAGCCTCTGAGAGCAGCCAGCAGCCCCAGTGCCCCTGCCAGCAGGTGCGCCCCCACCCAGAGGCCCGGGACGCGGCCACAGAGGTCGGAGGTGGGCATATCATACCCTCTCGCCTGCAGTGGAAACTAAAGCTGAGGACAGTGAAAGGTTAATTCAAGGTCACAGCTTGGAGCGTTTGAGTGTCCTGACTTCCACTGCTCTTTGCCGCTTCTGGAGAAGGGCATTGGTTTCTCTTTCTTCAACATATGTCAGAAAAACCAAGCCTGAAAATCCATCCCCACATCACAGAGCAGGGTGGGTAAGGAAGAAAGAAGGAAACCGGGGTGTTCCCTTAAGCTTCCCAAACTGCGTCTAGCAAATGGAAATAACTTTTCTATTTTAGCTTACACAATGTCAGGACTTCTTGGGCTCAACAGAGAAAAGGAGTTTGCGTTACATAAAAAAGGAACTGTGCACGAGGAACTATATTCAATACCCTGTGATAAACCATAATGGGCAAAAATATGAAAAATAACGTCTATATATGTATAACTGAGTCACTTTTCTGTACAGCAGAGATTAGCACAACATTGTAAATCAACTATACTTGAATAAAACAAATTTTTACAAAATCAGAAAGAGGAAGAAAAATAAAAGAACTGTGCAGAAAAGAATCCAAGAGGCTTCAGATTAAAGGACTGACATTTAGGTCTGTCCTTAACATTAGCTCTGGGCCGACACCAGGGCGCTCTGTGAAGGGGGCCCGATATTAAACGTGCCCAGGGCTCCCGTCCCCAGAGCTGGTGCCCAGACCCCCACGGTCACCCTCCTCGGGCAGACGCAGTAAGAGCTCAGCCCACGCTATTGCCGACCTGGCCTCGCTCAGGGAACCTCTGCCCACAGATGGCAAACCCAGGCTTGCGGGGCAGCTGCTGGCATCCAGGTCTGCGGAGCAGCCTGGAAGGCCGCTGGTCACCTGTGTCTTCTGCCCACACGGAGCGCGCATTGGAATGTTAGCTCTTTTCCTCATGCTCTAATTTATTCCATTCCCAACAAACTTCTCATGAACATGCACAAGTAAGGCAAATATTGGGGCAAAAGGGATCATTTAAAAGTATAATTACATTAATGTGCTTTCCTCCTTCTCTTTTTTGTATATGGGATCTCTCCCCGCATCAGACAGAAAGAGCCATTTGCCTCGGAAGATGAGAACTGTTAGAGCAGAAATGCAAAATAAAGGGAGAGACATTATCAGATTTTGACTAACAGTGAGGTATTTGTAAATCTGCTGACAATATTTTTAAAAGTTGAGGTGTGAGAGGATAAATCCGTGCTTGTATATAAACACACATACACGTACATATACACACAAATCTATACATGCATGTATTTTTCTAATCCCTTAAGCTCTCCTAACATACGAAGTGATGGACAGAGAGAGCTGGGGAAGTGATGCAGGGACCCACCTACCCAGGGAAGGCCATGGGCACCAGGAAAAAGGCAGATCTGAGGGAAGGAAAGGGAGAAACTCAGAAGCCGCTGCCCGATACTGAGGGCGGCCTCTGCAGGCAGGGCCTGGGGCTCCCGCCTGGCCGAGCAGACGCCACGCAGGTCCCCCAGAAGTCAGCTGTTTGAAGAGACAGTTGTAAGCAGAACAAATGACATGAATTTTATTAGCAAAAGGGTCAAACTGTCTTTCATAAGAATGGATGAGTGTGTGTTCAAGTATTTTCATCACAGTCTCACATATTAGACTTGCAGTCAGTGTTTATCAAATGCCAAGAGCGTCTTAAGCTCCATTAAATTACAGGGGAAGACACTGTCAGGGAGGAGAAAAAGCTGAGGAGGAAAACTGGATGAAAGCAAAGCCAAGACAGGCGGTGCTCTCTTCTCACAGCGAAGGGCACCAAGGAAAGAGCTGCTACACGGTCTCAGCTCCGAGCAAGGCTCCGGGACTCTGTGCCCGGCAGGGGCGAGGGCTGCCCACCACGCACCCCAGGAGGGTCAGGAGAGGGGAGCGGCCTCGGCTCATCTCCTGAGGGTCAGGAAGCCTCGGCCATCACGTCCCTATCGGGACTTCATAGAGCAAAATACCTGTGATTTAGTCCCACCTTCCGGCCGTGCTCACCACTGCCCTGAGAGGTTCTTCCTCCTTCATTTTACTGCACATCTGACTGTCAGTTTTCGTAATTATTTTTTCCTACATTGTTTTTCTGTTGCAGGGTCATGCCTGGGGGTCTCTCACCCACCCCCGAATCCTACAGGTGGGTATTTCCCATCTCTGGTTGGTTTCCGGTCACTTCTCAGGGCCTTAACAGTCATCGTTCTGTGTTTTAATTAACGCCTTGCTCTGGAAAGCAGCGGTGGCTGGCAGAAAGCATGCGGGCTTCAGCGCTGAACAGAGCTTTGGTTCAAATCCTTACTGACCCATGACCTGCGTAGGTTGTGTAGGAGTCCCGGGGCTTGGTTTGTAAATGCAAATGTAAAATGGACGATAGGACGAAACACCTCATCTCCCATCACATTTAGGCTCTGTTTGAAGGAACCCCTGAGAAAGTCTCCTGGTTTCAGAATCTCTGAGGCCCAGGCTGTTCCCTGCACCAGACGGAGGTGCTTCCAGAAGCTTCTAACTGTGCAGCTGTCCTGGGAGTTCACGTGCCACGAGCGTGGCTGAGCCCAGGGCCACAGAGACTTTGGAAACGCTGAGTTCCACTAACGATCTTGGATGAATTTGTCTTACATCCACCTTTATACTTTATAATTTACAGGAAACTGCTAAAAATCGATATCAGAACGATGTAGTGGCTGAGACGCCCACGCATGCAGCTGCGTGTCTGTGTGACAGTCCCCGGAGGGTGCCTGCTGGCTCGGGTGCATGTCTCACGGCCGCTCGGACGCCGAAGGCTGCGTCCCCGTCGGGCCAGAAGCCTGAGCCTCTCGCTTCTGAAAGGTCGTGAGCAGAGCTGGGGGGCACTCGCCAGGAGCACCTCGGTCCACTTGGTGTTCCCACTCTGCCGGATTCTAGGGTCCAGCAGTTGTGAAGGGGCCTTTCCCCGAGGGTCCCAGCCCATCCGGCGGCGTGCCGTCCTTCCGTCAGCGTGTGTTGTGCTGCGATGGCTCCGCGAGCCTGCACTTTAGCCGTTGTGTCGGAAGCCTCAGAACGTGAGCACGTCCGCGGGTGGGCCAAGGGCGGGCGCCAAGCCTCGCGCTGTCGCCGTAAGAAAGATGCGACAGGAAGACCTGCGTTGCCCCGTTCTGGGTGTGGCCCGAATCCCCCAACGCGCGTGGAGCGCGCGGAACCGTTCGCGGGTCGAGGCACGTTGGCCTGTGAGCTGAAGCGGTGATTCGGTCGGATTTCCGCCGCCGAAGATCCCCCGGCTCCGGGGTAAACGCAACTCTCAGGACCCGACGGACGCCGAGCCTGGCCTGGGACCCTTCCACGCTGGGGCGCTGCCGGCACCAGGGCTGCCGGTCCTGCCACCCTCGGCCCTGACCCCCGGGCTCCGGCCGCCAGAGGGACGAGGACCCGCGGCCAAGCTTCCACGTGTGGGCCCAGCGAGCGCCTCTGCGGGGAAGGGCGTGCTCACCTCTGTCTCCGCGGAGCCGGACAAGCCCTGCACTCCTGGAATTCGCTGAAATGTATAAAACCCACTTTATAAAATGACCAAATTATCTGTCATAAGGTTCTGCTAAGAATCTTCCTGCTTAGAGAGATTCGAGAACAGTTGTGTTCTGCCTACCGTGGAGATACCTCAGTCGTCCAGCTGCCGTGAAAGTTTGATATTTATTCCATGAAAGTAGAAAAGAAGGGTGGGACCAGAGTTGCCATTCTTCAGGATCATTTTTCATTCTTTGTGTTTTTAGTGTATGTTAAAAAGTATAACATTTCAAAGAAAGCCAAATGCCAATAAGTAAATCTATACATATCTACATCAGAGATACACCATTCATCAAAGTATATATGTCGGATGATGCATGGACGTACCATAAAAGATCAAGGATTTTAAGGGAAAATGTGATTTCTACGAAGTAAATGACAAGCAGGTTGAAGATGATGAACAAAGTTCATGGTTATAATCTTTATTTCTCCAAAAGATCGTGCGCGTTCGGTCTTTGTTTTGCCTTTTTTTTTTTGTATTGTGGTAAAATGCACATAACATAGAACGTGCATCTTGGCCGTTTTAAGTACATTCACATGGTTGTGCACCCGCCCCTACCATCCCCAGGAAGCTTGTCGTCTCGTAAAACTGAAACTCTGTGCCCGGAACGCTGACTCTTGCTTCCCTCTCCCAGCCCCGGCACCTGCCATGACACCTCTGTCTCTATGGTTTTGATGACTTTAAATGCCTCATGTAAGTGGAATCAGACAGTATTTGCACATTTGGTTTTTAAGAGGAGAAAAAGAAGTATTCATTACAGAAGCTCTTCATTTTATGTGAGCCCAAAACAGACTTATTTTCATGATAACAACGAAATGTTATTAATCTGATTTTGTACCACTGTATAAGTACATTTCAAAAATGGCTTTTAAAATAATAATAATAATTTTTAAAACCAAGTTTTCACTTTATTTTTAGTTGTCTAAACTTAGCCTGGGCCCTCTGGCTGGTTTTTATAAGCTTGAAAGCAAGCCAGTCTCTTTAGAAAAGATTTTTTTTTCTTGGGGAGTTTATAGCTCAGGGGATTGAAAACAGGATATGGAGATTTTTCACATGCTGCCCTTAAGCCCCGAGAAGACCCTAGTTTGGAACTTAGAGAAATGCATCGTGAAGCCAGCACTGGAAGCTGGTGCGTGTGGCTGGAGCCTTGACACTCGGCTCTGTGGCCGTCCCTTCACCTGCACCAGATGAAGCCTTGTCCGTGAGAGAAGGAAGGAACCACTGAACACATGAACACTGGACATTTGACTGTCGTTTGCTCGCTGAGAAGATGTCCGGTAGCTGCTAAGTGTGTAGGTAGCTCATCGGTGAGCCCAACAATCGATCACAGAAGCACGGCGCCCAGGAGACAGCATCGCATGAGGGGAGAGCTCGGGGGTCGTGAGGAACTTCTCTGTGTAACCTGTACTTAACTTTCTGAGCACATCCTGACTGTCCTCTGTCCTCAGACACATGTGAAACAAAGACGCAATTTTACCTTGAATAACATCAGAGAAAGAGACAGAGAGGGAGAGAGAAGGAGAGAATTTTTAAAAAGGAAAACAAAACAAAACTTCAGAGCTCCAAGATTTTAGGACATGTAACAAATTGGAAAGATTCCATAGATTTACCTAAAAATAATTTGGCCTAATAAAATTTGCCAGGTCTAAGAAAACTATGAGAGCCATCTCGCTTAATGAAATCTCAGCCAAAACAACACTAATATATCTAACCTCATCTTTCGAAAGTGTATTCTTGGACAACAGAACTCCATAATATTGGCTGGAATCCACAGTAAACTGCTTCTTCTTAAGCTTTAGTGAGTGTGTGGTCCTTTAGCATGTGAAAAACGCACAATTTGGTTTGTTAGGATTTCATAATTAAACCTCAGAATGCATTGAGAAGAATAGATATCTGTGTGAAAAAATATTAATTAATGCTCGGAGAGAATAAATAGGCTGCTATTTTCAAAAATCTCAGGATCAGCTTATATGAGTAATCCAGTATAAACATGGTGTCCTTCTTCTTCCTATAGCAACTCTTTGTTTTCCAAATGTGGCCACTCGTGTAAATAGCTTTCCATGTCCATCTGCATGGAATCCACGTAGGGAAACAGAGCTGAAGAGAACCAGCTGAGACTGTTGACCAACCAAAGCAAGAACACCAACCTTGAAGAAGAAAAACATTCTATTTTCTTTGCTCCAAAGCTTATAATTAAAGTAAACATCTCAATCAGAATCCATATCCCTGAGGAGAAAATTCTCCATTTAGTTAAGCAAATATACGATGGAAAGCAGTAGTTTTCCAAGGAGTGACTAGTCTTTAGTGACACTTAGGAAAGATGGTTATGTGGAGCTCAGAATCCCAGGCTGCTCAGGCATGGGGTTCAGAGTGGTATCCAGGACAGCTGGACTTTTGAGGGAGGACGCAAGACCCTGGCTATTTCTTGGAGGAAGGGAAACCTTGTTTCAGGTTGGCCAGATTGGGGACCACATCACAAAAGTTGGAGAGAATGTGGACAACCAGATAAGGAATGAGACAGGCTGTAGAAGCCCTTAGAACAGTAGTCCCCAACCTTTTTGACACCAGGGACCGATTTTGTAGAAGACAGTTTTTCCACGTACCCAGGAAGTGGGGACGGTTTGGGGACGATTCAAGCGCATTGCATCTATTGTGCACTTTATTTCTATCATTATTACACTGTGATATATAAAGAAATACTATACGAGTCATCATAATGCAGAATCAGCGGGAGCCCTGAGCTGCTTTTCACTTGCCACTCACTGATCGGGTTTTGATGTGAGTCCGCAAGCAATTAACTTATGATGGTCCCTGTGCAGTCGAACCTCTCTGCTGATGAAAATCTGTATTTGCAGCCGCCCCCCAGCGCCAGCATCACCGCCTCAGCTCCCCTCAGATCATCAGGCATTAGATTCTCGTAAGGAGCGTGCAGCCGAGATCCCTTGCCGGCGCAGTTCACAGTAGGGTTCGCGCTCCTATGAGAATCCAAAGCCGCTGCTGATCTGACAGGAGGCGCAGCTCAGGTGGTGATGCGAGCGATGGGGAGCGGCTGTAAATACAGACGGAGCTCCACTCACTCGCCCGCCGCTCACCATCTGCTGTGCGGCCTGGTTCCTAACAGGCCATGGACCAGTACCAGTCCGTGGCCTAGGGGTTGGGGACCACTGCCTTAGAATGTAGCATAAGTTAAGGCCAGCATGAGCGCTGGGTGGATAGACAGGAATGTGCTTGTGCTGATACAACGCAGAAGCGTAACTAGGACATAATGTGATATTTCAGCTCATTAGTTTCATGAGCAAATAGTGTTCAATTCACTTATTTCTTCATATTCCTTTAAGGTGATTTATTTCTGTCCTGTTTTTTATTTGTTTAGTCTCTAAGGTGTGTCCTTCATCCAAGGGAGATTTTCTAACATCGTGTTCGTCTACTGTCACCACTTCAGAGATTACAGAAAAAATCAGGCCAGAAGTTTTAGGTTATGTATCTTGTTTTTGATTAATGATTTTGGGCTGGTCTATGTCTGGACCACTGTCTCTGCTTTGTTAACAAGATCCTACTGCTGTGGCTCTAGGAGCAGTTGAGAAGACACCCCCCCCCCCAGCACAGGACACAACACACCATGGCTATCCTCCGCCATATTGAATTTGCCGCAACCTGGTACAGTGAAAACACTGGCGCCTAATGGACCAGCAACGTGCTGGATGAGTAACTGCCCACTCTAACGCTGCTGTCAACTTCTTTGTGATTTTGGAGCAGCCGTTTAAACCCCTGGTCTGCCTTGTGGTTGTAAGAAGAAGACTATTCTCCACTTGTTTGTCAGAAGTGAACCTCAGATGAGCCACTTGCTTATTGCCTAGGTTTACGAAACAAAACAAAACAGTAGGCTTACTCGTTGACATTCAATACCAGAATTATTATAAACGCCAAATAAGTGCTGAGAGGACACTTGAGCACAAGCTGGCCAAGAACCTCAGCAGACATCTGGTACCATTGTGAGCGGGGTTTCCTGTCCTGTGCAGAAACGCATTCAAGAAGGCAGAGCCAGACCCCCAAGTAACCCACTTGGACATTGCAAGTCCACCCCACACTTAGGCTACTCACGATAGAGCTCTTGACCTTCACCTCTTTTCAGTGACCCCCAACTTCTCCTTCTAAGATTCCCCCATGTCTGTGAATGCATCATCACCTCTCCAGGTAAGGGCACCACCTCCCTGTGTCTTAATCCCATCTCTGGTTTTCCACCTAAATGTCTCTTGACATCATTCTGTTCTCTACACCTACACCTCCAAGCCACCATCGTCTCTTGCCTATATTTTCAGGAACCTCCTAAAATAGATCCCCGCACCAATTTTGTCCTCTATTCCAACCCCATCTCCACTCTCCAGCCAGAATGATCTCCTTAAACAGAAAACATAAACTTGATTTTGTCATACCTCAGCTTAACCTCCATCAATGGCTTCCTTACTGTTCTTTTGATAAAGGCCAAAGCCCAAAGTGTGGCTTACTCTGATTACCCAGGAAAATCAGATGTGACACCTGGCGCTCGTCTGTAGGCACACTGCCAGTCAGCTTAGTTTTGTGTTGCACTGCAGCAAGCATGACGTCGGCGACTCAGAACAATGCACACATACCTCTAGTTTGTGTCTTAGGCCAGCTGAAGCTCTGCTCCATGCCCTCTTTTCTCTGAAGGATGATGTGTTGCCAGCTTCATGAAATGGGAACAGGGAAGGTGGTGGACCATGAACTGACTCTTGAAGATTCTGTTCAGAAGTGATACGAAGCCAACACTGGTCAGGAACTACAACCTTCCCACAGTGGGGAGCCCTGCACGGAGAGGGGGTGGCAAGACTGGGGGCACAGTGGTACAATTCTCCACACTTTCTAAAGGCTAAACCGTCCAAGCTGCCCCGGGAAAGAGGAAGCACACAGGCTAAATGCAGACTGACTCTCAGCCAGGGTGGTCTTGGCTTGATGATGAAATGGGGCCCCACGTACATGCTGCTCTGGCAACAGAGTTTACTAGTCGAGAGCTACAGTTCCATTGCCAGCACCATGTCACGGTCTGTAGGGAGAGAGAGACCCCCAAGAGTGACAGCAGAAAGTACCCGGAACATGTGGAGTCTAGCAGATAGGCCCTGGCAGGGTTGGGGGAAGATGTCTGACACACCTGTCTGCCCCTGTCTGCACTGGTCTAAATCTGTCTCCCCTGGTCTGTACCTGTCTGTACCTATCTGCCCCTGTCTTCATCTGTCTGCCCCTGTCTTCATCTGTCTGCCCCTGTCTGCACCTGTCTACATCTGTCTGCACCTGTCTTCATCTGTCTGCACCTGTCTACCCCTGTCTGCACCTGTCTACATCTGTCTGCACCTGTCTTCATCTGTCTGCACCTGTCTACCCCTGTCTGCACCTGTCTACATCTGTCTGCCCTGGTCTGTACCTGTCTGCACCTATCTGCCCCTGTCTTCATCTGCCTGCACCTGTCTGCATCTGTCTGCTCTTGTCTGCACCTGTCTTCATCTGTCTGCCCCTGTCTGCACCTGTATGCACATGTCTAGGGTTAGCTCTCACATGGGTGGATGACAGAGTGATACCAAATCACCTGAGTCCAACTTGAAGGTTGTAAATTCTCATCCGCACATACAGAGAGCGGTTGAGACAGCAGAGATTATGTGAGCAAATGTCAAATACTCTCTTACAACTCAATGTCTGTTTATTTTTATCTTAATAATCTATAAGCATGGTCAACAGAAAAAGCCAAAAGCAGAGCTCATACAGAAAAAGTTTCCCTCTGAATCATTTCTGCCTGTCCCAGTGAACTACTTTCCAGAAGTATCCACTTTCAACATTTTAGCAGTTTCTTCTAGTATTTACCTCAATATTGTAATAGGGTGTTTTGATGTCATTTCTTATAATATTTCTGGAACTTTGCAGTGATGAGTCTTGGTGTCATGATTTGTTCCACCTTTTGACCTGAACAGTCAGTGGATGCCTTCAATCTGGAATTTCCTGTCCTTAAGTTTTAGAAATTTTTCTTATATTAGTCCTTTGATAATTTATTTATGTTTTCTATTTTTTAACTCCTGTTAGTTAAATGTTGTAGCTTCTAACAAGAGCCTTTTGTTAATCAGTGCAGGCTGCTGTAACAAATTGACACAGACTGGGCCACTTAAACAACAGAAGTTTATTTCTCACAATTCTGGTTGCTGAAAGTCTAAGATGAAGGTGCTGGCAGATCCGTCCCGAGTCTGGTGGGGACCCTCTTTCTGGTCTGCAGATGGAAGTTTCTTGCTGAGCCTGAACGCGACAGAGAGCAGAGGGGGAGATCCCGGGTCTACACCTCTCTTATCATGGCATCAATCCCATCACAAGGGCTCCACCCTCATGACCTAAACAACTTGAAAGGCCCCATCTCCAAATACAAGCCACACTGGGGCTCGGATTTCAACACATGAATTTTGAGGGGACACAAACATCTAGTCAATATAGGCATCTAAATGTCAAACGTTTTTTTCGCTAAATTTCTAAGTTCTTGTTCTTTTTTCTACTTTCTGGAAATTTTCTTCAATTTTTGTTTCCAACTCTCTATTATTATTACTATTTTTAACATCTTTATTGGAGTATAATTGCTTTACAGTGCTGTGTTAGTTTCTGCTTTATAACAAAGTGAATCAGCTGTACATATACATATATCCCCATATCTCCTCCCTCTTGCGTCTCCCTCCCACCCTCCCTATCCCACCCCTCTAGGTCACAAAGCACCGAGCTGATCTCCCTGTGCTATGTGGCTGCTTCCCACTAGCTGTCTATGTTACATTTGGTGTCTATTAGCATTTTTTATTTCTGCTATCTTCTTTGTTTTGTCTTGAAGCTCTTCTCTAAGCATTTTTCTTCTTATAGCATGAGTTTCCTTTTTGAATGCGGTGCATTCTCTTGTCTGAGGATAGTAACTACAGTCTGACTAAGGGCCCGGGAAAGATGGTGGCAGTATTGGAACAGATTTTGCATCTTTCCAAATCCCAGCATACAAGCAAACAGGCTCCCCGATAGCAAAAGCAAACCCATGGATCATATTTACAGAAACCAAGTGACAAGGTAACCCAGAGCCTCAGGACCCCTGTCTTCTGCCCTTTACACCCCTCCTGTGTCTTCCAGCTTTATTGTCTTTCTTTATCTGTTTGTGGATTATTGTCAATCTTTCATTTTATCTTTTTCTTTCAGGTTTTCCATTTCCTTTGGGAAACTGCTCTTATTTAAAAATAAAGCTGATTGAAAACTGTATGAGCAGCTTGTGAAGTGGTGAGATTCCCTAGTGGTGCGGGGCCTGAGCTATTCCCAACCATCTGGGCTTCTGCTGTTTTCATCCTGCACGGCTTATTTTTTTCTAACGGTGATCCTCCGATCCCCTGCCCACGTGGTGAAGCTGCTGACAGGGACTCTTGGGAGCCATGAGGAAAGGCCCCCACGTGCACCAGCCTCACCTACCCTGGTGTCCCCAGGACCAGCGTTGCACCCAGGCTCCCACTAGGAGGGAGGAAGGTGGTCTCCGGTCCTGGGGGCTGCGGGAGAAGAAGCCCCGAGGGTCCACCTCCCACTTACACAGCCTCAGGGAGTCTCTTTCTCGACCTGGTTTCCCTGCCTCCGGGGTTCCCTGCATCCCCAGATCGCAGGGAACTGACCGCTTTGTGGTCACTTAGCTCTGAATCTTCTCAGACCAGAGTTACACCTTTACTGGGGCACAACTCGGGTGCGTTTCACACTCCAGGGAGAGCTCCCGTCTGTCTGCGTCTTCCTTCTTCCCCTGGTGTTTCTGTTTGACCCCCATCACCATCTCAGCATTGCTGTGGAATAAACATTCCCGCTCCAGTTGTTGGTGTGGCCTTTGGGGTTAATTCTTTGAGTGAAGCTGCTTCATTTACTTGATAGTGTCCCTAAAGCATGAGGAAGATAAGAATAAAGTGCAAAGGAAAGAAGCTGTGGGGGAGGGGGGAGGGGGATTTTCAGACATTCGAACAACATTCCTCCAAGAAATGAGTTAAAAGGCAAATAAGCTATTTGTCAAAAATAATCAAAATTAATGCCACACACACACACACACACACACACACACACACACACACACACACACACCTCCTACCCAAGTAGCTCAGTCTAAACACCATCTACGTCCTGGTACCTGGTAAGTCAGACAATTCTGATGAGACGGTAAATTCCACGCCTACCTGGAAGAGTGATCTCCGGATCACTCCAGATCTCCTCCAGACTCGTCTTCAAGGACAGCGAAAACCTCACCAAGTGTTCCTCCAGCTAGAAACACCCAGGGCCCTGGACCCCCATTCTCGGACCATCTCAGCTCCTGCAGCTGCTTTCTCCTGGTCACCCCCTCCTCCTTACTCAACTGCAGTGACGAGGACAGGGGTGAGAATCAGGTGACTCGTCCAATGTCACACGTCTAGGAAGTGGCAAAGCCAGGTCTATACAACCTGTGTTCTTTTCACTGTGCCTCACTCGCAAAAGAAAATAATTTGTGTTAACTATTAAAGAGTCAAACCTGAACCCACATAGTCAACCAGCTGGTGGCTTTTTCAAAGGTAATCATTTTACTACAAACAGTGACGTAAGCCCGAAGTCTCGGGAAATGGCACCTCCGAGCTGGGACCAGGACCCTCCAACACAGACACCGTGAGGCCCCTGCACCTGCGTTGAGGAGCACGGCTAATGCAGCACCTCCACAGGCGTTCACTCGTTCCTATTTAGAACAGAGCACAAAAGGACATTTTTTAGGATTCTCCAAAGCTGAGGTTCTTAGGAACAACATTTTAACATGCAGTTTTTAATTGCCGTTGTTAAATCTGCATTCTATATCTGTAAAACAACATTCGTCCAATTATTAATTTAATATGTGAAAAATAACCACTTTTGTCCCTAAGTTTCATCTTGATTTTAAACGTCTGCAGTTGATTATCTAAATTATCCATTTTGGTGATGCACATATTAAAATCTGCACTGAGTGGCTAGCTGTTCACCAATCAAAACCGTCTAGAAACCAACATGGTACCCGGATAATAATGAGCTCAAGAGCAGGATGAATGAGTGGACACCCTGGAAATCTATAATCTGAGCCCGAAGGGATTCAGGGAGGAGAAGGAGAAGGCACTTAGGTGCAGAAAAGTAGGTAGGACTTGGCAGAACAAATGTAGAGGAATTCCTGGCAAGGAAAACAATCCCTGTGGCAGTGAATGCCATTGGCCATCCCACAGCTGGTCTCCCTTTTTCCTTCTTAAGGAGCTGCCTGTGTTGTTGGGAATAGTAATCTGCTCAGCTAACAGTGAGATCTCAAATGGAAGTTATCAGGAGGTAATACCAGGAAGGCTTAGGTAACAGAGAGCTAAATAAAGCCCATTTGCTGCCCCTCCTTCCTCTTTCCTCCTCACTGGAAGCTGATGCAATGGCTAAAGCTCTAGCAGCCATTTTGTGACTTTGAGGATGGAATCCACACAGAAGAATGGTGGAACCGGAAAGCTAAAAACTACCTGGGTCCCTGGCCGCTTCATGGAGCCATCCCAGCAGCACTTGACTGCCCCCTTCTGGCTCTTTTCCGTGAGGGCATAATTCTTGAGGGTTTGGGTCTTCTGTTACTGCAGCTGAACTTTGGCCAAATTGATAGCTCCTAATAGAAAGTGGGTATTTTAGCAACAACACATCCAATTTATGCTCTGAGAATCAATCAGCACTGGAAGGAGGGAAGTATGAGTCTACAGATACCATACTTGGAGATTCTCAAAGAGCCACATCTAGGTCATCTGGAGCCAGGAGCCTGGCGCAGGCAACCCCGCGAGGGGCCAGGGAGTGGGCACAGGGTGCTCAGGGGTGGGTGGAGGGAAGCCTCTCTCTGCATGAGGTGGGTGAAGGGGACTTTCCATCACCTCTCAGACTCCAAGACACTCGTGAGCATCTGCTAGGAAGATCAAGGTCTTTCTGGAAAGAGATCAAACGTGGATGTTTTCCGAGCTATTGAGGAGCACCGTCAGAGTAATATTAACGTATTGGGTTGAGATTGGCCATTTTGATGCAAAAATAGAAATTTTATAATATTCAACTTTGTATTTTCGACATTATTTTAGCATTTTTATTGTTAAATAAAACCTACTATTTTTATTTCTTTCTGTTTTCATATTTTACATCTTTTATCAAGTAGTAAATATCTTTCAAATTACTGTCAATTTCTTTTTTTATTTTTGAGGTTTATGCTAATATATATTATTTTTAATTATTTATTTCCTTGTATATTTAATATTTTTATGAACTTTATACTTTTAAAACACTTGATTCTCTAGCTTTAACTCAGCTTTGGTCAGTTCACTTTATTTTGCTTCTGGTAAGCCTGAAGAGAGCAAAAGGTAGCAACTGCAGAGGGGTTTCTGACAACAGGCGGTGGACAGAGCCCCTCCCCTGTCTGCTTGCTCAGCCCACTCTGTTCACCTCCCACCAATGATCGGTGACGAATCTGAAAGAAAAGTAAAATCTTAACCTGGGGTATCATATATGTATGATCCGTAAATGTATCTATTCTCTCCATGGGTAAGAGCACCTTGGACTCCTGTGTCAGGACTGTATAATGTGTACCATCTGGACTTTGGTTTGCAGACTCAAATTCCCACGGGGCCAGGCCTCCCTGTGATGCTGGCTGGAGGGATGGACAGTCGGAAGAGGGCCAGCTCTCAACTCGCTCTCAGTCACCAGTGGAGCCAGGAGGGCCCGGCACGTTTTCTAGAACCTAAGTTTCATCCTCATCTAACGGAAAAGTCTAGGGGAAAGCTTCATCTTCGAGCCTTATTCTCGATAACCCATCAACATCCCAGTCATAGTTAGGGGTCCAGGAGGCGAGCTCCAGGGACTCTGCTTTGCCCACGAGGTTGGGCTCCTGAAAGTTCAGCCTCTACCTAAGATCCTGCCTGGCATCTCCTGTTTCAGAAGTAAACCAGCAACAATATAATGAGCTCCGTGTAGGACTGAAGTGGCCCCAGGTCAGCCCGGGTCCAGGTGAGTCATCTCTCTGCCTGGATGTCCTCATCTGTAAAAAGTGAGGCTGGGCCAGCCTTGGATGGGCTCTAAGCCCTGTTCTGGAGCAGCCCCATGTGACTCATAAGGCTCTAAATCTTCTCCAAGCGCCTCAGCATTTGCAATGCCAGGCAGAGAGTATGGTTATGCTCTCTTTCCCCCTCTGTCAGCCGAGGAGCCTCGCTTTCTATTTGTGGCCTGACTCATGATTAATTAAGACTGTAATTGCATTGATCTGGGCTCAGAATTATGTTTGTTACAATGTCTAATGTATTGATGGAGCTAATAAATGTCAACTAACCCTTTGAGAACCAGCCGTGTCCGGAGGGGCTGACACGCCGTGTTCAGGCCCCAGCTGCCAGTTCGCCATGGGACCCTGCAGACAACTTAACTTCTTCTTCCGGCCGGTTCATGTCATCCAGTATCATTTCAGGCATAGTTGTCCCTGGAGCCATGCACACTTCCAGGTTAAAAAATGGCTCCGAAATATGAAAGGAAACAACAGAATCAAAATGAACAAATCTGAAACTATGACATCTTTCCTGTTAACCACACAGCTGCACCCCGACTCCCGTGTATCTTATTCAGGTGTGTCCATCCCGTGGTGCTGATGTGAACATCACATGTTCATCAGTGTCTGATCTGATGTGAGCTGGATGCCTGGGGTCCAGGCAGCCGCCTCTGGCCCTGGCTTTCCTCCCCACCTCTAATATCGACTGGGAACCCAGCCTTTCAACCACAGGCCCTTTCTGCATCCCTGTGATGTCTTCTTTGTGTTTCCCATTGGTTTGGAAGGTAGTGAGTCTCTGACTTAAGGTTCTAAGATGTCATTGCTAATATTCTCACCGTTCAAAGTTGAAAATCTGCCCTGAAAACTTAGATAGGTTCTAAATTTGAGAAAACACCAACTCAGCTACTTTTTCTAACCCCAAATGCTCTATCCATTCACGCTTGAGAAACAGCATTTTTAAACCCTGCATGGGAGATGGTGGCAGTATGATATGGTAGAAAGAAAACATTTAACAGCTCAATCATGATAAACGTTTATTTCTTCATTCCCTTAAGAAGAAAAAATGAAATCTTAAAACAGAATTACCACCTTAAGCAAATTAGGAATTGATTTGCTAAATCACCCTCTAGGTGAATACATTTCAAGATTATGCATTGTTGGAATCTGTCGGTACCTTGTGCCTTTAAAAACATCCGTTGTCACCTTCACTAATGTTCAAAGACATCATTGTTTTCTGGCTTTTGTCCAGTGAAAGTCATTGCTTTAGAAGGGCTGAAATAGCAGGTGTCCCAGCAGGTACGAACATCACATTTTGCTAAGCAGGAATCAATGGTTCAGTCCCTAACTTGGCAAACTCTTGTCCCTAATAGCTCCACACAGGACGAAATGGGGACAGTTTGTCCCGTATCTCCCAGTGCCTGGCACACTACAGGCGGTCAGTAAACTTAATTTAAATAACGAAGTCAGTAAAAAAGAATGGATCCTGAATGAACAGGCTTCGATGTCTGTATTTGGAGGTTATAAAATATAACACCCTAAAAGTTAAAAAAAAAAAGCAAAAAAATCTTCAGCCTATCCAGGTGTCTCTACCTTGGCTTGTGTTTTCATCTTTCTTGGTCTCTGGTTCTCTAACATTTGGCCAAATAGAATCGGCCACATAGGGTGGTCATGAAAATTCAACACACAACCTGAACGTGGCATCTGCCTCTACTACCCGACTCCTCTTATCATATTCAATTTTCTCTTTAATGTAGAAAATAGTCTGTGTTGGGATGTCCAAAGTTGATTCCTCCAAAATGGCAAATTTCCTAAAACTTTAGACTTTTCTATATATATAATAGGAAAAAATACAGGAGGCAAATACAGGGGGAAAAATGTCAGAGAGCCTGATATCACACTATATTACAACTTTTAAAATATGGTTTTTATATATGGTGCAATGTTGAAAATATTTCTTAAATGATTGACAATATTTATCAAAAGTCTGGATTTTATTGTGGTAAATAAATAAAACACAAAACTTACCACTTTAGTCATTTTTAGGCGCACATTCATGTTGTGCAACCACCACCATCATCTCCAGAACTTTCTCATCTTCTCAAACTGAGACTCTGTCCCCATGAACAGTGACCCTGCAGCCCCTCGTCCTGCAGCCCCTCTTCTGTTTTCCAGCCACCATTCTCTTTTCTGCCTCTGTGGATTTGACCACTCTCGGTACCTCAGATAAGCGGAATAGTGCAATTTTTGTCCTTCTGTGTCTGGCTTATTACACTTAGCAAAATGTCCTTGTGGCTCTTCCATGTTGTTGCATGCGTCAGGATTTCCTTCCTTTTTAAAGCTGATGGTATCTCCACGTACCTATGTATCACACTGTGTTTATCCATTTATCCCCTGACGGGCATTTTGACAATTGTGGATGATGCTGCTATGAATATGTGTGCGAATATCTGTCCCAGTCTCTGCTTCCAATTCTTTTCGATATATACCCAGAAGTAGAATTACTGGATCATATGGTAATTCTATGTTTAAGTTTCTGAGGAACCTCTGTGCTGTTTTCCACGGCAGCCGCACTATTCTTCATTCCCACCAACAGCATAAGGATTCTAATTCTCTACTCCCTGTCAACAGTTATTTTCTGTTTGTTTGGCAGGAGCCATCCTAATGGCTTTGATTGTGGCTTTCATTTGAATTTCCCTAACAGTTAGTGATGTTGGGCATTTTTTCACATGATATTGGCCATCTACATATCTTCTTTGGATAAAGATCAACCCAAGTGTTTTGCCTATTTTTTGTTTGTTTGTTTGTTTTGTGGTACACGGGCCTCTCACCATTGTGGCCTCTCCCATTGCGGAGCACAGGCTCCGGATACGCAGGCTCAGCGGCCATGGCTCACGGGCCCAGCCGCTCCTCGGCATGTGGGATCTTCCCGGACCGGGGCACGAACCGTGTCCCCTGCATCGGCAGGCGGACTCTCAACCACTGTGTCACCAGGGAAGCCCTTTGCCCATTTTTAAATCAGCTTGTTTGGTTTCATTGATGCTGTTGACTTGTAGAAATCGTTTATACATTCTGGATACTAGTTTCTCGTCAGATAGATAATCTACAAATGTTTTCTCCCATTGTGTGGGTTGGGGTGTTTGTTTGTTTTTTGCTCTGTTGTTAGTGTCCTTTGATGCACGAAAGTTTTCAGTTTTAATGAAGCTTAACTTATCTATTTTTCTTTTCCTGCCTCTGTTTTTGGTGTCATAGTGAAGAAATGATTGACAAATCCAATTATCATGAAGCTTTCCCCTTATATTTTCTTCTAAGAGTTTTATAGTTTAGCCTCTTACATTAAGGTCTTTGGTACGTTTTGAGTTAATTTTTAAATATGATATAATGTAAGGATCCAAGTTCATTTTTTTGCATGTGGATATCCAGTTTTCCCAAAATAATTTGTTGAAAAGACTGTCCAGAACTCCTCATTTAAAAAAAATAATTGATTTTCAAAAGAAGCATTATTAACGTTTTTTTAAATTTAAACACTAATTTTTATATTAAAATAAAAAAAAATTGGTCCACTATTCTATGCCTTTTTTGCATTATTCTAAGGCTCCAAAGAGCCCTGTGAAATTTATTCTTTTAACAAATATCTATTCATTGTGTATTATATCAGCTATCTTTCTGAGCACTGGATTTATCAGTGAAAAACAGCAAATAAAAATCCCAGTTTCATGAAGATTAATTCCAGTGAAGGAGAAAAATAATAAAGAAAATGTGTAGAATTTATAGGTAATTGGTGTGCTGGAAAAAGCAAACTTAGAAAAGGGGTAGAGTTTACTGCGGTAACAGGGGGTTGCACCTCAAAAAACAACGACCAAGGCTGATGGAGAAGACGACTCGAGTGAGACCACAGCTGGTGAAGTAGAGCCCGGTGACGCAGGAGGGAAGCCCATCGCGCCTCGGAGAGGCCATCAGCACCCAGCGGTCCCTCCAGTCAGCCATAGAGAGGCTTAGACCGCGTCTCCACACCGGATCAGCCCAGCCCCGTGCTACGCGCACACTGCGAGCTCTTGGGTGTGGCTAAGTCAGTGCGGCGGCAGGGAAGGGGTGGCCCGAGCGCAGCGCACCCCGGCCTCTTGCCTGCGCCGGCTTCCCCCCAGTCCCGCTCAGCGGCTGTCCTCACCCGCGCCTGCTGCTTCCTCCGGAGCCCGGCATCGGACCCCCACTCACCTGCACCCCACAGTGCCTCTCAGGGCGCCCCATCCCCGTCCTCTAGCCTTGTCAGCTATTTGAAACTCTGCGTGAACCCCTGCTGTGTCCGCTTCCGGCCTCCTCGGTCACAAGGTGGTAAACGCGGCAGGAACAGAGGCCAGACTCATCTGTTCCCGCTGTGCATCCAGCACCACGCAGCCCAGGCGAAGGCAGACAGTCCCAGGATTCAGTGACATGCCCAGGAAAACACAGCACGGTGAAGGAAGTGAATGTCATCCGGCCCTGTGGAAACACGGACACCTGGGTTCCTGCCCTGTGAGATAAGGACTGTTCATCTCTCAGGCCCTTGTCACACAGCAAAGGTGTGAGCTGCACCCAACCCAGAATATGCTTCCTTCTCACCTTGTAACCCTGGGCTCCTGGTGAATGTGGCACTGCCAAGTGCTTGGTGACAGCAGGTCAGGGGTGGGTAACGGACACAAATCCTCACAGCGGCAAGCTGTGTCGCCAGCTGTGCTGCATCGGGCATGAAATTCTGTCTTCTCAACAATCAGGTCTTTGATGTCTATACTTTAGATACGATGTGAAAAGGTAATGTGGATTCTTTTCAAAAGAGGTAGAAATGAGGCTGCTTCATTCAACATTTTTCTCGCAGCAGAATAAGTGAAGTAGCTCCGTGTAGATGAAGGTGACCCGCTGGCCCCCAGAGCCTGTGAGCCTGGGGGCCCGGCTCTGCTCTGAGGATGGTCACGGCTTACCTCTTTGGACCCTGACATCACATCCAAAACACTGGAGACAGTCTGGCTGAGCATCTCACATTCTGGATGATCCCAGAAACTCACTCCAACTCAAAATTCCTATGAATCTAATTATGTTATTCTTTTAAATTCTTGCGAATATTGTCATTTGAAATACGACATTGGTAATGTCCCGAGCTAACAAATATGCATGAAAGAACCTTTTCCCCCTTTCTATGTGGACCATATGGATTTCGAGTCTCTTTCAAGTGCAGTATTTGGAGTTTGGAACAAATACAACATTACTTTCTTGGAACAACAAAAGTGCCTTTATTTTATGTTCTTTGAGTATTTGTAGACCAAAAATATATGTACTTTAAAAAAACTGAAATGGTCTCCAGGCCTGCGGAAGCTTTGTAGCTACATCAAGGATAAATTCAAAGACATGAGTTGTTCAGGAAAATAGCAGACACGAGAATCATGAAAGGCAGGAAGAACCACATCACAGTTCATCAGCATCCATCACATTTTCTCGACCTTGGCACTGTTGACATTTTGGACTGAATGATTCTTTACCGTGGGGCTGTTCTGTACACTATGAGATTTAGCGTCGTCCGTGGC
The DNA here is from genome assembly GCF_008692025.1 of Phocoena sinus. Taxonomy (NCBI): domain Eukaryota; kingdom Metazoa; phylum Chordata; class Mammalia; order Artiodactyla; family Phocoenidae; genus Phocoena; species Phocoena sinus. The sequence continues at coordinate 229,538 of NC_045775.1, read as the reverse complement.
CTCTCCCCATTAGATGAGAGCATCCTCCCGCAGAGGTGACGATCAAAGTGTCCCTAGTCAATGCCACATAATCCCGGGGGGGATCGCCCATGGGTGGAGATCCCTAGTTTACCTGGAATAACCACAGAATAACCGTGGCATCAGAAAGAAGCCCCTAGCTCACCCTCCCACAGACCCACAAAAGCAAGCATAATATATTCCCACAGGAACGGTATAAAGACCATTCACCCTTGCAGATTGTTAGTTGAAATGGCCCCAGGGAAATGAGTAAGTCAATTGCAGCAGCCTGTATCTGAGATCTAGTTAGATGTCCAGAGAGGTTAATATATTTACCAAATGTCACACAGCTAGTTGAAATTATTCCCATAATCTGGAAATTCAAGTGATCTTTCTAGATTGTAAAATAAACCCCAAATTTTACACTTCTAAAATTTCAGTGAAATTTAGTGGAAGTCTTTCCTATATCCTTTAGAAATTAAAAAAGTCACTGTTCCTACGTACTAAAATCTCTGTTCACTAAAATATCTAAAGGGTTTAAGTTCAGTCATATAAATTGACATTTGGGAACTAATCACACACCAATGTGTAGTCCTAAATATAAATAAAAATTTGACAGAATCCGATCATCTTTTCTTCCTCTAAGTTCACAAGCAAGTTCAAAAGGAGGTAGACAGGCACAGTGAGGAGAGGCAGGATTGGAAGTTTGAGGGGTAACCTAAATGCAGCTGTGGTACCTCTCCAGCATCCCCTGTTGCATCTCCCTTCTTCCCACAAAGCCAGAAATGAAGAAAGAAGAAAGTGCTGAGACTGACTTACAATGTCACTTTTCATCCGGTAGAGGGACCAGAGTGAAGACAGTACACCCGGGCTTGGGGGTCATACGACTGAGGGCTCCCTCTCCAAGGGAGAGGAGAGAACCTTTGATGCTCTCACAGAATCTACCCTAAATTAGGAATGCAGATGAAGTGTCACCCGTCGCTCGGCAGTGTTTATGGTGCCGCCTGCTTCCCGGCCCTCAGTCTTTCTTGGTCTCTTCAGAGGCGAAAAACTGCAGGTGGGGAATTGGTTCTTAAGGCTGGAGAGTGCGGGTGACACAGGGTTGTCACAGTGAAGCTCCGTAAAGAGGCAGAGAAGAGTCTCGGTCATGAGGCACGCAGGGATCTGCGAGCAGTAGTTCACTAATCATCAACAGAAACACACACGCTGAGACGTGAAAGGGAAACTGAGAGCAGCTCGAGAACATAAAGTAAACGGGAGAAAGTCGCAGGAATGAAACGGGTATTTGTGGAGAACAGAAAACTGAGGATCTTTATAAGGGTCACTAATGATACAAAGAAAGCTGCCAGGAACATGGAAAAACAATAGAACAATGATAGAAGACAACTTTCCTGAGCTGAAAAGCAGTGTATGCAGCCATTCCAGATCTAAAAAAAAACAATAAATAGTGACAACAGTAAAGTTGTGTGGACAAGAATAAAGAAAAAACCCTAAACCCTGCATTAACAACAGGGCAAGTGGCAACTTGCTTCCTCAGCAACCAAAATACCATTTCTTCTTAAGCACGAAACATCAAAACATCGTGGAATAAGTCTCCCAGAGTCTGCGGGCGAGCATAGGACTACATAGCGTTTTAACCTCCAAGGTACGTTTTGTCTACAGCAGAAATAGCAGAGCTCAGAACGATTCCCCTCACGGACCCCTCCTCAGGGAATGACTCCAATCCAGCTTGACATGAATCCAGGTGCCGAGCCCAAGAACAGAAAATTGTGTCATAAAAAGATCACCAGTAAGTACTGAAACCACGTGAACATAAATATGTCGAAGAAATCTGCTTACAGAAACAGACTCAGACATCAAGATTATTTTTCAGTCACAGATCTAGAATGTGAAACACAGTTATGTATGTTATGGGTGGAATTGTGTCCCCCAAATCCATAGGTTGAAGCCCTAACCCCCAACATGACTGCATTTGGAGATGGAGCCTTTCAGGGGGTAATTAAGGTTAAATAAAACCATAGAGTGTGGCCCTAATCCCATAGGACTGGCTTCCCTATAAGAAGAGGAAGAGACCCCAGGGATGCACATAGAGGGAAGGCCAGTGTAGACACAATGAGAAGGTGGCCGCCTGCAAGCCTGGGAGAGAGGCCCCGCCAGAAACCAACCTGCCAGCACCTTGACCTGGGACTTCTAGCCCCAGAACCGAGAGAAAACACATTTCTGATGTTTAAGCACCAAGTCTGTAGTATTTTGTTATGGTAGCCTGAGCCGACTAACATATGTACTATAAAATGTTTCCTATTTTAGAGTGTTGGGAAATCCACAAATTTTATTTGACAGTTAGAGGAACATAGGCTAAAGTGATTTTAATGAAAATAACCAGTCAATAAATTACACAGTCAATAAACAGCATCCAAAATACTGGTCAATATTGTTTCATTATTAATTTTAAGAAATAGAAATAAAGTAAGCATGCAATTAATAAAATAAGGATAATGGTCAGAAGAATCATAAAAACAAAAAATGAGGAATCAGAATATAGAAAAATAATATAAATAACACAATTCAAGTGCTAATTATTTAAAAATAAGCAATAAAATAATTATTTTATGAGTCAAGAAAATAAAACACAAAATCACATTAAAATAGAGTTATGGAGAAGAATATTTTCTAGTTTAGAGATATAAACCCTATATATAATGTATTTACTAATCTAATAATAAGCATTTTAACATAATTATACATTTTGACCAATTAGTATTTATATCAAAACTGCAAGGATGGTTTAATATTTATATATGCATTATCATAATTCATCACACCACTTGGTCAAAGAAAAACTATCCTTTTTATAGATCATAAAAATATCTTATAATAAAATCTAACATCTATTTATGGGAAAAATTTCTATACAAAAATTGGATTTAAAACAAACCAAATGCAAACCATCATCAAAAATCTTAATGTCAGACTAATACAAGAAATTCATATTTAAAAAATGAATAAGCAGGGCTTCCCTGGTGGCGCAGGGGTTGAGAGTCCACCTGCCGATGCAGGGGACACGGGTTCATGACCCGGTCTGGGAAGATCCCACATGCCGCGGAACGGCTGGGCCCGTGAGCCATGGTCGCTGAGCCTGCACGTCCGGAGCCTATGCTCCACAACGGAAGAGGCCACAACAGTGAGAGGCACGCGTACTGCAAAAAAAAATAAATAAATAAGCAAGGATGATTATTCTTAAAATCAGAATAAGCAAGGATGACCAATATCATCACAATCTTTTTTTTTTTTTTTTTTTTTTTTTTTTTTTTGCTGTACACGGGCCTCTCACTGTTGTGGCCTCTCCCGTTGCGGAGCACAGGCTCCGGACGCACAGGCCCAGCGGCCATGGCTCACGGGCCCAGCCGCTCCGCGGCATGTGGGATCTTCCCGGACCGGGGCACGAACCCGTGTCCCCTGCATCGGCAGGTGGACTCTCAACCACTGCGCCACCAGGGAAGCCCACAATCTTTTAATACAAACAATAAGTACAATAACACGTATACTTACAACGTCTGGCATCTTAGTCAAGAAAATGACAAATATTTTCTCTAATCTTTACATCAACCAATGAGGCAACATTATTTTCCCAATTTAAGGAAGACACAATGGAAGCTTTGGGGAAAGCCTCCTGGAAGTGAATAGTAGGATTGAGATGGGACCCAGGTGTGTCTAAATCCAAAGACATTCCTTGTGATCACTTGCCACTTACTTCTTTGTTCTGGACATTCTACATAATGAAATGAGACAAAAAGAAGAAATATAACACAAATATGAGGAAGAGGGGGCCAAATCAGTGTTGTTTGTAGATCATGTAACTATTTACATGCAAAATTCAAAGGAGTCTTGAAAATCAGTAATGATAAAAGGTGGTCAGGCACAAATAATGTGAAAAATCTCTGTGCTAGTATTAGAAAATATAATGAAAAGGATGTACTTTTTAATAGCAACAAAAAAATATAAAATACCTAGGAATGCATACCCACAGATGTGGAGGACCTATATACCAAAATCTGTCATCTGCTAAAGAGAAAATCTCTAAGAACAAAATATAATAAAGATATTATTTCTCCCCATATAATCTGATAGGACAAATCTAAATTTATTTAAAGAAATGGAGAAAAACTAATTTTAAAACATTATTTAAAGTACAGTAAGGTGATACCTGTACAAATGATATTAAAATGTATTTTAAAGTTTTAATAATTGTAAAAGTATCACAGGGAGTCTGGGATTGACATGTACACACTGCTATATTTAAAACAGACAACCAAGAAGGACCTACTGTAAAAAAAAAAAATGAAAAAAGTATACTCTCAGTAACTTTCAAATATACAATACAGTATTAGCAACCGTAGTCTTCATGCTGCACGTTACATCCCCAGGACTGACTTATTTATAACCGGAAGTTGGTACCTTTCACCACTGAAGGGTGGACTTTGAGTAAAGAAGCTGATATTGGGATTTTAGATGCAACAGTATCTTCTGGGCTATGCTATGCACTCAGTGGTGATAAACCAGGTTTCTCTCGAGTGCAAAACTATGCAATGTCATCTGATATTCATAATGCTAATCCTAAAGCAAGATTCATAGTTTAGCCGAATATGACTAAATCATGTGCACTATATTCGGCGCTCTCTGTATCTTACTACATTTGGATTCTTTAGAAAATGACTAGAGGAAGGCTAGCTAGTGGCTTCAGCCACTGGTCTCCCATCTGTACTTCTTCCATCCTCCACTGCCCTGCCAGAATTCAAATGAAATTCCATTCTTCTTTTAAAAAAATATTATATTCTTGATTAATCAGATAACTTCTCTTCCTCAGTCAGGCTTAGAAAAAGAATCTTTCCTGCTTAGATATGAGAGACAGAATCTGGACACTTCTTTCCAAAAATATAGATCCCATTTTGCAGAGTGTATTTTCATGATGGGATTCAAGCCTGTTTGAAAAGGTATGTGGGTGGTATGTGCTTTTTTATGGCTTTGGAAACTGCACCTGACAAAATAGGGGGTGTTAAGCCTGCGTCTTTAGAGAAAGCAAGTGGTGCTGAGGCAGGAGGGGGACAGTCTAACATGCCATCACCTCTAACCTTCAGGCTGACCTCCGACCCTGAGGGCTGCACTCACTTACGCTGGCGTCTTTCTGAGAAGAGCGGCTGTCGGTTCTCCCAGGCTCTGAAGAGCTCCTGAAGGGCAGACAAAGTCTTAGGGGCCAGAGGAACCGTCCTACATAAAGCACCATCGCTGGGCTTGACTCATGTCTGGAAAAGCTCCGCCATCATTGGAAGTGAGCTCTGTAGAGAGGGTCTGCTCTGTCCCAAGAACCCTCTTGCTTTTCTGTCTTCTAACACCGAGCCAAGGTCCCTCAGGGGTCCAGACAGGTAAGATTTAACCTGAGAATGATGTAACCAGAAAGGAAAGCAGCTGTCAAGTCTTCTGATGGTAATAAATCAGGATTGTCAAAGTGCATTTATTATATTCTCAATTACGTTCTTTTTCTCTTTGCAAAATACCTTATGAGGCGTATACAGAGACCGTGAAGAAGAAAGTATTTCATACAGGGTCTGGAACTGCCTTCAGGGTCCCGCAGAGTTCCTTACCCAGCTCGACCCAGCAGGCTAACGCTACGGAGTTTCCGGATATGGTCAAAGGCAGATTCTGCCTTAGGTTATTTAGATGGAGGAGATATAAAATCACTACTTAAAGCTGAGGTAGGAGATAGATGGGCCCCTGGGCCGGACAGCTGGTGTTTGTCAAGTGGAGTAACACTGAAGCTCTGTTCTCACCCAGACTCTCCAAGGACAAAGCTAGTGTCAGAAGCTGAGCTCTGCTGAAGCAAAGAGATAAGATAACCCTTCCTAAGATCAAGTAAAACTTCCCTGCCTGCACACGCGCAGGAAGGCTCCTTGGGCGTTGAAAAGGGAGAGGCCGCCACCTCACAATATGTATGGACGTGCAACCACAGGCCTCTGCGCTGGGATCCATCTCAGCAAGAAGTCGTGCACACATGTTGGGGAGGATCCTGGGACCAGTCAGGTGTGAAAAGGGAAACGAGCTAGCTGGCCGAAGGTAAACGAAGACCCGGAAGGCCTGTCCTACAGAAGGGATTAGAATCGCCTCTGTACGGCACTCCTTCTCCGGATGCCCACACTGAGAGGGGACGCCCATCCCCTTTCTCTCTGGGCGTGCATTTCTGCCCTGCTTCTGACTTAAATAGACAAACTGCTTCCCTGTGTGCTCTCCCATACCTTGTGCTGTGCCTCTAATAATAAACTTTGTACCTGCTTTTACGGTTTTTCCCTCCTTGAAACATTCTTGCTTTCAAGTGGGGTAAGAGCTAGGGCCACTTTGCTTCTAGCCTCAAGGTCTAGCGGCTAGGATTCCTGGTTTTCATCCAGGCTACCCAGGTTCAATCCCTGGGCAGGGAACTAAGATCTCTCTGCAGGACTGCTCACTGCTATCTCTCGGAGATCAAGGCTACAGGGCTTTTCATTCAACAAACGTGGAAGAAAGAAAGAGCGATGGGAAAAGAACAAGAGAAAGGAAGAAAAACAAGAAAGCAATAAGGAGCAAGAAAAGAAAGAAAACAAGAAGAAGGAAGGAACGGAAGGAGGAAGGAAGTCAACCATACAAATCCTGCCTTCTCGGGAGCTGCAGGCTCGGATGAATGACGCTTGGCCCCTGAATCCATGGAGCGCACACTAACAGGAGTGACAATGTGATGATGCAAAACAGGGCTAAAAACAGACTTTATATACATAAATTTAATTTCAATAATTAAAATTATTTTAATAGCAAAAGTTGCATACTATGATAAATCAACTTTTATAAGTAATTATCTAAAATGAAAGGGAATTTTAAACTGTCTTAGATTTTCTTTTTTTGGAATTTAACTTTTTAAAATGCAAAATAAGAATTTTATCCTCTAATATCTTCAAATTATAAGAGGAGAGAAGAAAGATGAATTTAAGAAAATGGATATAAATTTATTTACATGTACCACAATTTTTAAAGAACCTCTTGGAAAAACATAATTATTTCAAGAATAATGTCATTTTTTATTTAAAAAACCCTATATATTATTAACGAAGCCGTAAGTATAAGAAATCATTACTTTTGGAAGCCAAATGAAAAATAGAACTTAACACTATAAGGAAAATTCACTCAATAGCTGGAGGCAATACTATAGAAAAAAACAAGGGTCAGTGAATGTTACACCTTCAATACATATCAGATAGAAACATAATAATGCTTAGGAAATAGTTAACTAGAGGAAAAAATTTCAAAGCTAAATTTGATTACAAATCACTATTGGTAAAAAGAAAAAAGCTTACACTGAACTTGTATTAAATCAGGTTTCATACGTTCTATGTGTGAGGCTAGATAACAGTGACGAATGTTTTACTATTCTTATTTTTTAAACCTAAATAAATTTAGTATAAATTCATGGCAGCATTACAGACTTACTGACTAGGTATATTAAATAATTTAGTATGGAACTGAAACTCCCAGAAACAGAAAGACTTTTTGTATGTTTATCTTAATATGCTCAATTCCCACTTCTGTGAAGGGTCTAACTAGCAAAGGTGTAACCGACATTATTCAGGTAACTTCAGCTTTGGGTCTTGACCTGGGCTCATCAAATAAAGCTCAATATAAGTGATATAACACCAATGTGAACACTTTTACAGATTAACATCACCTTCTGGCATGTTGAAGCTAATGGCACATAAAAAGGATTCTACACAGTAGAATTCATCCTGGGAATGTAAAGGTAGTTCAATATAAGAAAACCAATCAATGCAAAGCACCATATTAACAGAATGAAGAACAAACACACACAGTCATCTAAATAGATGCAGAGAAAGCGTTTGAAAAAATTCAACACACTTTGCTGATTAAAAGAAAAAACTCAGCAAACTAGGAGTACAAGAGAACTTTTTTAACATGACACAGGACAATTGAAGAAAAGCTACAGCTAACATCATACTTAATAGTGAAAGACTAAAATCTCCCCCCTCCCCAAGATCAAGAACGATACAAGGAGGCCCACTTCCACATAGTACTGGAGGTCCTAGCCAGAGCAATTGGGAAAGAAAAAGAAATAAAAGTCATTCAAATAGGAAACGAAGAAGTAAAGCTGTCTCTATTTGCAGATGTTGTGATTCTATACAAAACCTATAGAATTCATGCCCAAAATAAACTAACTATTAGCAATAATAAAGAAACCCAGTAAACTTGCAGGGTATGAGATCAACACAAAAAAGTCAGTTGTATTTCTACACAGCAGTAAATAATCTGAAAGGAAATTTTAAAAATTAGATTTACAATAGCATTCAAAAGAGTAAAATATCTAGAAAGAAATTTACCCAAGGAAGTAAAAGCTTTATTCACTATAACTACAAAACATCGTTGAAAGAAGTCAAAGACCCAAATAAATGGAAAGACATCCCATGATTATAGACCCGGAAAACTTAAAATTGTTAATACTGCAACACTCCCCAAAGTGGGCTTCATACTGAACATACTTTCTGCCCATATTTAACGGCCTTTTTTGAAGAAATAGAAAAGTTGATTCTCAAATTCATATGGAACTATGAGGAATCCCAAAACAGTCAAGACAATCTTAAAAAAAAAAATAGCAGAACTCACACTTCCCAGTTTCAAAATTTACTATAAAGCATTTGCGAATTCACCTACTTGCTAGAATTTGTTACCCCAAAGTCAGTACTTGCAGCACTTGCTTTCGGGGTTACTTGCAGGCATAACCAGAGTGGTAAAATGTTGAGTCGCCCGAGGCTCATGTTCCTAACTGCGGTCACACAAGGCTGCCCGCTGCCTTCCTGTTTCAGGTTCACCCATAAACAGGTGAACAGGTGTGCCATTGCAGCATATTTAGCGCCCCATTTTTTGCATTTTTGTGCATGTTTGGGATGATTTTGTGGTTTAAAAAGGCCCCCAGGCATATTGCTGAAGCGCTGGCTCGTGTTGCTAAGCACAAGAATGCAAATAATCCTTGTTTACAAGTTCTAACAACTTTGTCGCGAGCATCTGTAGTTTGTCCTCACGGATTTTTAGTTTCACTCTTTATTTGTATCAAAGCTATCCATGCACAGAGGCAACTAACTGTCCTCTGTCAGCTAACACGTGTGTACGATACCCTTATTTCTATGGCACACGTTTGAATGGACACTGCTGAATTTTCAGATCAGACCTGTTGTGCTGTGTTCCCACTTCTGCGCCCCAGAACTGGCCCCACTTCCTCCCCTCCAGGCTCTACATGAGCTCCGTGTCTTCCTCAAACAGGTATCTTGTAACCTGGTTTAGATCAATGTCAGCATTCGGTTTGTCACTGCAAATTTAATTGGTGAGGACATGTAATAAACTATGGCTCTGTGTTTTAAAGTAGATTCCCTTTTCTCTGGAGTTAGTAATTGCCTTGCTTTTTATTTGGTTGTTACTCAAGTAATGCAACACCAACTCACCTCTCCAGGCTTTCAGACCCACCAACAAGTTTTCTCCTAATTTCTTCTGGAAGACAGAACCCTCTATGCCGGAAGCACAAGTGCTGCCCCGGGGCCGCCCCACCCGCTGTCGTGGGCAGGCTCTTCTTTCCTGGTTCCTCTCTTGTTCTTGGTGAAGGACACCTTCCAGCAGCTTCCTTAGGAGGGCAATTAGGAGGCACATATCTTTGTCTGAAAGTGTCTAATCATATCTGAAAACCTCTATATTCCACCCTCAGATTTGATTGTTAAGTCTGCCTGGATTTGGTGCATAAGGTGGAAGTCGTTTCTCATGGGAACGTGGGATCTTCTGATCTCGGTGCTGCTTTGTGAACGGCTGGTCCTTGTGTTTTGTCTCAGGGTTGCTGCTTCCCTGCTGTCCTGAAGTTTCCCGGCCTCATGCTTTGGTTTGGTTGGATTTTCATCCCTTGTGCTGGGCCCTTGGTGTTGCCTTTCAGTTTGGAAAGCCATGTCTTCTAGTTCTGGAGACGTGTTCTTTAATTATTTCAGTGGTCTCTTTCCCTCAGATGCCTCTGCCCTCTGATCCTGGAACCCTGATTTAGTGACAAAGGCCTGGAGGACTGGCTGCCCAAGCTTCGTTTTTACTCCACCACCTTTCCTGTCTCTGCCTTTTAGCGCTAGCTTCCAAAAGATGTCCTCAACAATAGTCTCCAACACTTACTGAGTTTTAACTTTTGTCACATATTTTTTTTTTTTTAACATCTTTATTGGGGTATAATTGCTTTACAATGGTGTGTTAGTTTCTGCTTTATAACAAAGTGAATCAGCTATACGTATACATATGCTCCCATGTGTCTTCCCTCTTTCGTCCCCCTCCCTCCCACTCTCCCCCTCCCACCCCTCCAGGTTGTCCCAAAGCCCCGAGCTAATATCCCTGTGCCTTGCGGCTGCTTCCCCCTAGCTATCTACCTTACTACGTTTGTTAGTGTGTATATGTCCATGACTCTCCCTCGCCCTGTCAAAACTCACCCTTCCCCCTCCCCATACCCTCAAGTCCGTTCTCCAGTAGGTCTGCGTCTTTATTCCTGTCTTACCCCTAGGTTCTTCATGACATTTTTTCCCCTTAAATTCCATATATATGTGTTAGCATACGGTATTTGTCTTTTTCTTTCTGACTTACTTCACTCTGTATGACAGACTCTAGGTCTATCCATCTCATTACAAATAGCTCAATTTCATTTCTTTTTAAGGCTGAGTAATATTCCATTGTGTATATGTGCCACATCTTCTTTATCCATTCGTCCGATGATGGGCGCTTAGGTTCTTTCCATCTCCAGGCTATTGTAAATAGAGCTGCAATGAACATTTTGGTACATGACTCTTTTTGAATTTTGGTTTTCTCAGGGTATATGCCCAGTAGTGGGATTGCTGGGTCATATGGTAATTCTATTTGTAGTTTTTTAAGGAACCTCCATACTGTTCTCCATAGTGGCTGAACCAATTCACATTCCCACCAGCAGTGCAAGAGTGTCCCCTTTTCTCCACACCCTCTCCAGCATTTATTGTTTGTAGATTTTTTGATGATGGCCATTCTGACTGGTGTGAGATGATATCTCATTGTAGTTTTGATTTGCATTTCTCTAATGATTAATGATGTTGAGCATTCTTTCATGTGTTTGTTGGCATTCTTTGTCACATATTTTAATGTCGAAGGGTCCATTGTTGTTCTCTGAAGGTTTCTGTCTGATAACATCTGTTCTCACCTGATACCATCTCTAACCTCCCTCAAGATGTTATTCTTCTTCTTCTTTCTTGTGCAAATTGTGCATTTGCTTGCTGTCTATTTGTTCTCTGTCTTTCCTGCAACAAAGTTTCCTGATATGGCTGGTAATCTCTGGGGTCCATCGTCCATTCTGTGTTACTCGCCACCCCTGCAGTGGCGCGACCCCATGCAGCCGTCTCCAGGCGAAGCACAGGTCTTCCTGGCTCTGGGAATGTTGCTCTTCCCTGCGCATCCCCAGGACTGGCTTGGCCGACTCTCACCTGCCCTCTGTCCTCCTTGGGAGGGAGACACTTCCCTTCCCCTGAGGCCACCCTTCCAGTGAAAGCCGCCACCAGTGAGGCCAAGATTCTGCTATCCCAGCGCAATGTGAGGTAGCTCGCAGCTCCCCTTCTAAAGAAGAAAAAAATGCAAGTTTGGAGGCGGCGTGAGGGTGCTGAACGTCTCCAGTATGGGTGGGCACCCCCAGGGAGGGGAGAATGGACTCATCCTGCTTTCCCACACCCTTCACAACCTGCCAGGCAGTCTCCCCAGTGCACCCACACCAGCACCTGCAGGGAGCTGCTGCTGACAGGGAAGATTCAGACGCCCAGTCTGCTTCCGAGGGAAAAAGTAGGAAAATGCCTAATTTTACATAAAACTCAATAAAGACATGAGGGGTTTTGGAATCACGGCCCGGGAGAACAGCCTGCAGGACTCATCCCGTAAGCACGGATCAGGCAACAACAATTGTGTGCTACCTGATGGCTATTCTGCCGGGGGCTGGAGGTGAGTGTGCTCGCCTTTGTGGAGGATCTGGGCGAGCAGAGTAATGTCAGCCTCAAGTGCACAAGTGCCAGCACTTAGCAGAGCTATCTGAGAGCTGCGGACTGTGTATCCAAAGCAATTATATTTTCGAACATATTCAGAGTTAGTTTTAACCTTTTATAGTCCTTTCTGAACAGTTTTCACTGTTCAGAGACTCTTTTAAAGCTTTTCTTTATTACATTTGGAAATGCAGACAAGCACATTACTGTAAATTGTGAGTGAAAGAAAAAGGGGTCCTGGCACGAGGCGTACAGTCTGTTGGCTGACACGGAGGGAGGGGGGCGCACCTGGGTCAGGCAGAGTCGTCCCCAGCCTGCCCAGGCCGGGACCTCCGCCTGAGTCCCGGCCCAGGATGTGTGGGCCCCTCTGCACCCCATCGGCGGCCTGGTGCCGCGTGGCCTCAGGCGCACCCACACCTTCATTTCCACGTGCAGAGAGTATATCAGCACGCAAGGCAGAGCTTCCCGGGCTGCTGCTCGCCCTGCACTGCCGCCGGAAACCTGCGGGCTCACCAGCTGGTGCCCGTGCGCCCCTGCGGGTCACTGCCGCGCTGTCTGGGAGCTGCCGGCCACGTCCTCTCACTGTCCGCTCTCGGACTTGTCCCCTAAGAGAGCTCCGACCCGGCGCAGCCTCTTGCGTCCTGTCCTGCGTCTCTGGGTCCATCCTCGCCTCGCCCCGCGGCCCTTCCCCTGAAGGAAACGCTCCCCTGGGTCTCCGGTGCTCTGCTTCCCGGCGCCGCGCACGTGGTGTGGTGGCGGGAGTTTCGGGACGAGGGAGGACCGGGCGGAGGGCGCGCCCAGGGATGGGAAGCGGGATGGAGACCCCAGGAGCAGGAGCGAGGAGGCGTCTGGAAACTCCTTCAGTGTGAAGCCGACAATGGCCTGGTTGTGCTGCTGTGGTTTAGAGGGGCCGAGATTTGACGGATTGAGAACCATTGCGAGTCACAACCCCGCAAAAAATACCACGTATGAGTTCCCTCAGGAAGAGCACAGCAGAGGTCACGGATTCCCGTTTTGTGTATGTATATATTTTTGTGCCTAAGCGTAGACTGTATGTTTTTATTTTTCCTTTTTTGTTGTTTCTGAGGGTTTTTTTTTTTTTTTTAATTGAGGCAAAATTTTCATGCAGTCAGATATACAGATCTTAAGGGTACATTTTTTAAGACTTTACTTTTTTAGGTTAACAACAAAATTGGAAGGGCAGTATAGAGATTTCTCATATACCCCTCCGGCACCATGTGTGCACAGCGCCCATTACCACCACCACCCCGTCCAGGGGGCGTTTGTTCCCAAGGATAAACCTGCACTGACACATCATCACCACGCAGAGGCCATCGTTTACATCAGGGTTCAGACTTGGGGTTGTATGTTCTGTGGGTTTGGACAGCTGTATAATGACGTGTGTCCCCTGCTATAGTGACATACGGAGTGTTTCACTGCCCTAGACTCCTCTGTGCTCAGTCTACTCGCCCCTCCCTGCCCCCACCCCCTGGCAACCACTGACCTTTTTATTGTCACCATAGTTTTGTTAAGGGTACATTTTGATAAATATGTATTTTGTTAATATGTCTCAAAACCAGCATGCCAGCTGTATTAGTTTCCTGGGGCTGCAGAACAAACGACCACAAACGGGGGGTTAAACCAACACACACTTATTCCCTTACAGTCTGGTGGCCGAAGTCCATGGCGGGCTTCACTGCGCTGCGGTCAGGGTGTCGGCAGGGCCGCTCCCCCTGAAGCTCTAGGGCAGAACCTGGCTCCCTGCCTTGTTTGGGTCCTGGAGGTTGCCCTCCGTCCACCGCCTTTTCTCCCCCTGCTTCCCTGGTCACGTCCCTTCTCGGCTGTCTTCACACCCCCTGTGCCTCCCTCTTCTCGGCAAATCCGGGACCATCTCCCCATCTAAAAATCCTTATCTTAGTCGTATCTGCAGAGTCCCGAGTCCCTCTTCCATATGAAATCACATCCACAGGTCCCTGGATTAGGGCCTGGGTATCTCTGGAGGCCACCACACCAGTCAAGATGCAGGAAGGGCTCCGTCATCCCTGTGGACACCAGTGCCCACAGGCGACCATAGTTGTGGCTTCTGTCGACAGGATTGCTTGTTCTTAAACAGCATGAGGGCGCCAGGCGCCCGCCCTCTCCTCCGCCTACATCGGGAGCCGGACGTCTCCACCCTTGCCTGTGCTGTGTGCACCAGCGGTCCCTGACTCACCGTTGCTTGGTAGCATCCGTTGTACGGTTGTATCATAATTTTAAAATCTATTTTCCTGTTGATGGGGATTTGGACTGTCCACAGCAAAGCCAGTGCAGACATCCCTGAACAAGTCTTCCATGGACAGATTTTTTTCCTGCGATTTGGGTGGACACCAGAGTGGTATCACGGAGCGAAATGGCAGGTGCATCTTTACCTTGTCAGGAGCTGCCAAACTTCTGCAAAGTGGTGAGCTTTCCCCCTCAGCTCAGGTGAGAGTTTCAGCTGCTCCCCAATCCCCTACACATTGGGTTGGGTTTTTAATTTTATCAAAATGTTATCACACCGTGACATTAGTTTACACTCCCTGAAATCTTATTTTTGAGCATCTTTTTGTGTTTTTATTAGCCATTTGTACATCATCTTTGGTGGAACGTCTTTATGTCATTTAATCATTTTTATTTGGTTATCTACTTTTTATTGATTGGCTGGAGTTACTTATATACTCTGTTTACAAGTTCTTTCTCAGATATATGTACTCTGAATATTTTCTGCCAGTCTATGATTGCCTTTGTGTTTTCTTAATGATATGTTTCAAGGGTATTTTAAAATTTTGATGCTGTTTGATTTTCCAATTTGTTCTTTATAGATTAGCGCCTCTTTTGTTCTCTTTAAGAAATCTTTGTCTAAGGTTGCCAGGATACCCTCCAGCATTTCTTCTGGAAGCTTTATAGTTTTAGCTTGTATTTGATGTGTGAACCGTAACGTATTTATATGCGTATGAGAGGCAGGGATAGAAGTTGTTTTTTCCACATGTTTATTCTGTTGTCCCAGCACCATGTTAAAAAACACCTTTCTCCATTTAATTTCTTTAGAATTTTTTAGTCTACATAGGGTTTATTTCTGAGCTGCTTGTTGCGCTGGTAAAATTGCCAATGTGTATGTGCCAGCCCCAGCCTGTCTTCAGAGTGAGTCTTGGAATTAGGAAGGATGGGTCCCTTCTTCATTCTTTCTTATCAGAAGTATTTGAGCTATCCCAGGTCCTTAACGTTTCCATATAAATGTTAGAATTAACTTATACATTTTTAGAAAAACAGTCTGTTGGTATTTTGGTTGAAGTTGTGTTGGATTAATTTGTGGGTATTTGAATTCTTAACAAGAGCCTCTACATTAATGAAAGTAGTGTTTCGCTCCATTTACTTGAACCTTTAATTTCACTGCACAATTCTTGCCCTTTTTATGAAATTCACTCTTGAATATTTTATATTCTTTTTTTGATTCTATTATGAATAAAGTTTTATTTTATTTTTCACTTGATCTATTGCTAGTATATAGCAATGCAATTAATTTTTATATTTATTTTGTGTCTTATGGCTTTGCTAAGTTCACTTATTATTTCTAGCAGTTATTTGTAAATTCCTTAGAATCTTCTGCATAAACAATTGTGCCACATGTAAATTTAAAAGTTTTATTTTTTCTGTTCCAATTTGTATGAGAGCTTCCTGACAAAGAAACTGGTACTGGAATTGCCACTTGCCGTAAACAACCAGAAACTAGGGGAAATATATGGAGCATCTGTTTTCATGTTGGACAACAGGCGAATGGGTCTAGGATCCCAGAGGAGAGGGGAAATTGAGGTGAAGTCCACAATTGTCCGTTTTTCTGCCTGGACCACTTTCCAAGCTGCAGCACAGGGAGGGAAGCCCACCGTGGCATGGGATCTTTCTGAATGGGAGAGACAAATTGAGTTTGGAGAGGCTGAGCAACTGGAGTTTACAGAGAAGATTCCCAGAGGGGAGTGAATCAGAGATGGAAAGAGCTCAAGAAATCTGCAGAGTCCTTGGCTGAGCAGGAAGCATTGTGTGAAGGGGACACTTTCAGGGCAGGGCAAAGAACGACTCTCAGGAAGCTGTGAGGCAAACAGTCCTCAGAGCTTATGCAGCGTTGGGAGCAGTAGTTCCAACCAGCCGAGTGGAGGGAGTGTGTCACATCCGAGGACGTTCAGGAGAGAGCCCAGAGTCACTGGTAACTGCAGGCCTGGCACAGAAGACTACACACTCCAAGCAAAACTTAAAAGAAAGCCTTTTTATCCCTTTTTCTTGCTTGAATGCATCGGCCAGGTACTCCTGTGCAGAGTTGAATTGAAGTGGTCAGAAAGGTCATCCTCGTCTTGTTCCTGATCTGGGTGGAAAAGCCTTCAACATTTCACCATTCAGTGATATGCAGGTTTTTCATAGATGCCCTTTATCAGTTTGAGGAAATTCCTTTTTATTCTTTGTTTGCATTTGCTATCTTGAATGAGTGTTTAATTTTGTCAAATATTTTTCTGCACTTCTTGAAATGATATGGTTTTTCCCCTTTATTTTGTTAGTATGTTGGTAAATTGATGTTTTTCAAGTGTTAAATCAATCTTGCACTCCTGGGATATATCCCACTTGGTAATGTTATATTTCCTTTTTATTTCCAATATTTTTATGATTATGTTCGCGAGGAATACTTGCGTGTGTGCATATGTGTATCTATACACACATGTACGTACATAGATTTATGCCCTTGTCATATTCTGGTGTCAGGGTGGTATGGACTTATAAAACCACACACACAAGTATTGGGTGTATTCCTCCTTCACTCACATTCTGTAAGAGTTACTGTAAATTTCCATTATTTCTTCCATCATTCCAGAATTCACCATCTGGGCTCAATGTTATCTTTGTGTTAAGGTTTTTTGATAAACTTGAAGACAAACATGCAAACTTCTTACTCATGCATGGCTATTCAGATTTTCAATTGATTTTTGTGTCTATTTTGGTAAGCTATCTCTGTCAAAGACTTTGTTCATTTCATCTAAGTTATCAAATTTATTGGAATAACTTTGTTTATAATATTCTCTTATGATCTTTCTAAATTATGTAGAAATTGCAGTGATTTTCCCTCTTTTATTTCTGATAATTTGTGTTTTCATTCATCTCACTAGAGAGTTATCAATTCACTATTCTTTTCAAAGAACCAACTTATAATATTTTTGTCTTTATTGTTTGCTTTTCTCTGTTTTACTTATTTCAGTTCATCCATTTATTTGGTTTCAATTTACCAAGTTAATTTAATTACTTTTTCTAGTTTCTTATGTGTATACATAGAACAAATTTAAATGATTGGTCTTTTCTAATATCAGCATTAAAACTGGAAATTTCCCTCTAAATGCTGCTATTACCGTATTTATTTTCATAAAGTTAAAAAATTTTCTAATTTTTCTAGTGTTTTCATCCCTTATCAATGAGTTATTTATAAGTGTACTGTTTAAATTCCAAGTACTTGGGGGCTTTTGTAGATCTTTTTTTTTTTTTTTTTTTTTTGTAATTGATCTTTCACTTGATTCTGTTTTGATCAGAGAACAGAAACTGTAAGGTTTCAGGCTTTCAAAAGTTACTGAGACTTATTTTATGGCCCAACATGTGGTCTACCTGGGAGTGTTCCAGCTGCACTTGGAAAGTATGTGCATGCTCTAGTTTTTGTGTGGAGTGTTCTATAAAAGTAAAATAGGTCAGGGTAGTTGATAATTGTTTAAAGTTTTCATATTCTCATACTGTGTCTAGTTATTCTATGAATTACCGAGAAATGGGTGTTAAAAATCTTCAACTGTGGGCTTCCCTGGTGGCGCAGTGGTTGAGAGTCCGCCTGCCGATGCAGGGGACACGGGTTCGTGCCCTGGTCCGGGAAGAACTCATGTGGCGCGGAGCGGCTAGGCTCATGAGCCATGGCCACTGAGCCTGAGCGTCCGGAGCCTGTGCTCTGCAACGGGAGAGGCCCACGTACCGCAAAAAAAAAAAAAAAAATCTTCAACTGTGATTTTGGATTTGTCTGTCTTCCTTTCATTCTCAGTTTCCTTATAAAAAGAAAGTACTTTGAGGTTTATATTTAGAAAATTGACCATTTGATATTTGTAAAATGTTCCTCTGTACCTCTGGTAATAGTTTCTGTCTTTAAGTCTACATTGTCTGGTACTAAGGTAGCCATACCAGGCTTCTTATACTGATTGCAGATACATCTTTTTCAAGCCTTTTACTTTCAACCTATTTTTTATATTTATAGTCTCTTGTAGGCAGGATATGTCTTATTTTCTATTTAGTCTATTTAGATAATCTCTGTATTTTAATTGGAATATTTGACCCATTTACATTTAACAAAATTGCAAAACAGTCATGCTTAGTGAGGCTAAGCTATCCTGAAAAATGTAAAAACAGATGGAGAAGAACCTAAGAATCTCTGCTGAAAATGTGCTAGCCCCTGCCAACTGTTCACAGATGAATGAGAGAGCCCGTTAGAGACCAATTGAACTACCTCAAGCCTGAAGAACATCAGCTAACCCACAGAATTGTGAACTAAAAACAGCTATTGTTTTAACTGCTAAGTTTTGATTACACAGCCAAAAACTAGCTGATACACTACCTCACTGACTACTGTTTAATTAATTGACTGTCCTAACTACACTTTCCCATAACTGTCTCATCTCTAAGTTAGTCCAAATGTTCTTTGCCTGACACTTTTCCCATGTTATATATCTGTAGAAAATCTGTTAAGTCCACTTCTGGCTGAAAACAAACAAAAACACTTGTGCTAAATTTCATTCTGCAGATGATTTCATTCTAAGATCTTCTAAGATCTCTGATCATCTTCAAGTAACGATATGTTTTCTTAGATGATCCCAAATTATCCACCTAAACTTCTATTTTAATCTTTAGGAGGCTGACTTTTTTCTTTAATATATTTGCCTATTCTTGACTTTTTCACCTTCTTTCAAAAATAGAGAGATCTTCAATATTCCATCAGTTAGAGTACTTTCTTTGGGCAGCCAAAAAATCTCACCCATGTCTATTTTTGAATGCTGTTATCAAGTCAGTATGTAGGTGGGGACTATAACGTCTCTGTGAAAAATTAATGGTGCTAAAAATCCAAATACATGGAAAATCTATACAGTTGACCCTTGAACAGCAAGGGGGTTAATCTGAGTATAATTTATATTTGGCCACTGTATCCATGGTTCCTCCACATCTGAGGGTTCAACCAATGATGGACTGTGTAGTCCTGTAGTGTTACTGCTGAGATATATCCAAGTGTAAGTGGACCCACGCAGTTCAAGGGTCAGCTGTGTACTTATATATGTTTATCCTAAGGTTGCTCTAGCAGAGAATGAAATGTCTCAGGGAAAGGATGAGACCCAATAAAAACATCATTGGTCATTAACTCACAAATATTCTAAATAGAGCGAGCTTGTATATGCATCTCACAGGCACACTGTCTTCAATATGCGTCATTGATGAAAAACATTAACTTTCAAGCTCACGTTCATCAAACAGTTGAATCAAACAAAACCAGAACACAAAGTGCCAGGACCTGTGAGAGGGCACTAAGCTGAGCTCGTGTGTTGTCAGTACTTGTAGGCGCGCCCGTGCTCTTATTGGTGATGGTCTGGAGCAAGATTTTGTGCACAAGTACTTTTAACACTTCATGTACAAATCAAAAGGAAATGAAAATTTCAGTTTAGTAACATTTTGCAGCCTGAGAATCATTTTCTAATATAAAATTCAGGATTCCTAAGAAACGACACAGGAGACTAAAATATTAGGTACTGCTGTTGGCTAAACTAACATTTGTTTTCATGCCCTCACATTCTCAAAGCACAATGTTTTATTTATGGGAACTTTAATAAAACTTGGAAAATTGAACAAAAACAAACAGATATGGTTTGCTTTTTTAGTCATGAGAGTTCAAAACTTACCAGTTCAACAATGTGTTCACAGGACCGCCTAAAACAACATCAGGGTAGACGTGGCAAAGATGCGTAACTCAAGCCACCATCATGCCTCTTTTGAGTCACAGAATTATTGTCTTGGAACTGCCATAGTCAGAGAGAGTTCCAGGTCCAGCAGGAGGCAGCCCACGTGTGTGGGAAATAAGATTTCTGGCTTCTAGGTCTTGGATCTACAAACCATGAAACGTGGAACATCTGGAGACTTGAGTTGTGTGTTGCAAGGATGAAAAAAGAAGGAGCTGATAGAGGCCTGGGAGGAATCTTTCCCCCCGGCCTGGCTCTACAGGAGCCCTCCCTCCATCCATCTACTCATCATGGCCGTCAGGCATAAGGAAGGAACTCTAGGTCTTCAGCCAGAGCTGGCAACCAGAGGTTGGTTTCCATATTTACCTTCGTGGATTCTAATTATTAACGTAGCCCTGGGAGGTCGGGTGACAGCGTACAAGAGCCACAGGTGGTCACCACATCCCTTAGATGCAGAGTCAGTTTACACCATTTCCAGTCTTGTACCAGGCGCAAGGGGCCGAGCTACCAAACTCCTGGAGAACAGAAGACCCCACAGTCCGCCAGCAAACCCCAGGGACAAAGAAAGCAAAACAGCTTCCGCAGGATGTACACCCCTCTAGGCTAAGCCATCACTTTACCGCTGTTTTCTGGTCTCTCTTTTTTTTTAAAAAGAATTATTTATTTATTGATTGACTGATTGATTGATTTATGGCTGTGTTGGGTCTTCGTTTCTGTGCGAGGGCTTTCTCTAGTTACAGCGAGTGGGGGCCACTCTTCATCGCGGTGCGCAGGTCTCTCACTGTCGCGGCCTCTCTTGCTGCGGAGCACAGCCTCCAGACGCGCAGGCTCAGTAGTTGTGGCGCACGGGTTTAGTTGCTCCGCGGCAATGTGGGATCTTCCCAGACCAGGGCTCGAACCCGTGTCCCCTGCATTGGCAGGCAGATTTTCAACCACTGCGCCACCAGGGAAGCCCGTTTTCTGGTGTCTTGTGCTCACTTCTCTGAACACCCTACTTTTTCTCCGGTTCCTTTTAAGGTTTAGGGGAAAGCAGTTGATATAATAGACAGATGGGTGCCATAGAAATGCAGAGGATAGAAACAGAAACACTTTATCCTTCACATAAAGTTCCACATATTTCTGAAATAAACTAGCTTTTCAAAGCGGCACTACCTTCCTGCTCCGAGGCTGCACAAACAGGCAGCCTACCGTCCCAGTGAAGAGCCGGACCGCGGGGCAAGGGCTCTGGATTCAGGCCACAGTCTGCACCCCCAAACTCCCGCCACCAAAAACTCCACTTACCCCTATGACTCAA
The DNA here is from genome assembly GCF_008692025.1 of Phocoena sinus. Classification (NCBI taxonomy): domain Eukaryota; kingdom Metazoa; phylum Chordata; class Mammalia; order Artiodactyla; family Phocoenidae; genus Phocoena; species Phocoena sinus. The sequence continues at coordinate 208,134 of NC_045775.1, read as the reverse complement.
AAAACCCTGGTTCAAAAGGAACAGACTGGAAGATTTTCAGGTTTCCCTGTAGCTCTAAGGGCTTCTATTCACGGGGGCTGTTGCTTACGGCCCAGGGCAGCCTGAGGGACCAGAGCTCTCGGCACCCTTCAGACAAGGTCTGGTTGCCCTTCAACCCAGACAACTCAGCGCAGCTTCAGAGCTGAGAAAAGCACATGCAGACTCCGGGGAGGGAGCGGAACGCAGGGGTGATGGCAGGTGGAGTCACGGCAGGTGGGTGACAGGTGCCCCCTGACCCCGCTCGGATCAGGGGAAAGAAGAGTTCTCTCCAGAAAATGCATCAAGCTAGCGCCCCTGGTCCCACAGTCTTCCTGGGGCTGATGACCCTACACAGGGCTCGGAGGCAGCCCCTCCACCTGCAGCGCCCACCCCTGCCGGCCTCCCCAAAACTGCAGCATGTTTTCTCTCTCTTTGCTTCGTGGGGCCTGGAAATCACACCTCATATTCGAAGCTCCTCTCCCCTCACAGGCCATGTCAGGACCCAGCCCACGTGGATCTGGTCAGCCTCTGAGACGGTGTCCACAGCGGCCAAGCTTCCAACAGCCTCTAAAAGGGGCAGCTTTCATGCTAATCTTATCATTTCAGATCCAAAATAAATCTATTTAAATAACTAAAAACAAATGGTATTTTAGATGCTCAATATACCTTGAAATTTCTTTTATGATAGTTCTTGGCCTGATGGAGAGGATCACCCTGCAAGATATGTTAGAAAAGAGGAAAAATCACCACGAATTGTCCTCCACACACCAGACCTGTGTCCACACCGCAGCCCACGTGATGGGACATCATCCCTGCCTCGTAGATGAGGAAGCCGGGGATTTAAAACCCACCCAAGGTCACACAGCCTGACTTCCGCACCCCTCCCGCTCCCTGGGGACACCCACTCCACACCTGTGACCTGGACCAGCAGCCCCTCGATGTCTGGCCAGACACCTCAGGGATGGGTGAGAAATGACCCAGCAGGTCGCAGCTGCCCTTTCCTCGGGTCAGGACACACATGCACATTTCCAGTTCAGGCGTGTGGAGGACAGAGACCTACCTGCCTGCGGTGTTTGGTAATGGCTGAGCTAGGACTCTTCCACCTGCACCTCTGTGAGCACCCACTAAAGAGTGTCAGGGTCCACACTTAAATGAAAGCTATGAGGATTTGCATGGATTACTTGAATGAAAACTTTACAAAACTTCTTTTACCTTATCTGTTTAAATATTGTACATAAATATAAGAAAATGTTCTATCAAATGTGTGCGTTCTACAACCCATGATATTTCCCACCTACAGCTTCGGCCACAGTCATCCCAGGTGTGCCCAGGGATTTGGGCTCTAGAAGCTGTCCCCTGGAGTGCACCTGCCCAGAGCAAAGGCGAGCAGGTCAGGCTGCGTCACAGAGGCTCAGAGCTCATGCCCACACGTTTCCTCAATAGAGTGAAGAAAACGCCACTGAAGCGATTGCTCTTCAAACTCCCTCTGCCTCTGGCTTAGTGCTGCTCTGACCCTTCTCAGGGGCGTGTGACGTGTCCTAATTGACCAGTTTAGCAGAAGGACGTCATCGCTCGAGACAGTCACAGGTGTGGTGTCTGTGGTGACTGGATCTCTGCTCAGATGCTTCTTCCTAAACGTTTAACTACATTCATTGTCGAGTGCTGATCGAACCACATGGGAAGGAAAGTGGGAAAGCTGGTAGATTCTGACATTTCAAACATGGCAGTTTTCACACCAGATTCACTTCTGAGGAAGGTGTGTCCAAAAATAGTCCCAAGTGATCAGCTGGAGCCTATAAACAGGCAGATGGGATCCGCACGTTACCCTGCAGGTGGTCAGGTAGGCAAGCTTGGGTCCTGAGGCCGAGGCACAACCCCCCGTGAAACCTCACCTCGAAAAGTGTCCAGGGTGAGCAGAAGGGGGGTCATTTCAGTCAGTGAAGTCGGAGGACATGCTAATCCGGAACACATGTGCAGACCCTCTAAGCCACCAAATAAGCAGATGTGCGCAGGGAAACAGGACATGGAAAGACCATTTTCTGCTTGATTTTACATAATGGCAAGTGGGAAAGGAGAAAGAGCCACCCAAGTCTGTGCATCCTCCGTACCTGCCCCCCTCCCAACCACACGAGTCAGGATTCCCCACCTGGCTCCTACTTCCCAAAGTGCAAAGGCGCTGTTCTCTGTGGTGAGAACTTCTGAAGACGGAGCCTGTGCCTGCCTCTGATTAGAAGTCGGCCCTGCTCTTCGGTGCCCTTGGTGAACAACCCGAGTCCAGTCTAAAACGAAATCCCAAGTTTAATCGCTCTTTCATAATTAGCACGTGCTGTATTGATTGCACGTGTCCAAAAGCAGAGCGAGCCTGAAGAACCTGAATTATGGGAGGTCAAGTCAAGCAATGCTGGGTCAGGCGGGGGGGCGGGGCTGGCCCCGCTCCAGCCTCCCTGCAAACACACTGCAGGCTGTTTATATCTCCCTGACTTTTCTGTCACTTGCTAAGCCACCGTGGGGGAGATGAAAAATTTGAGTACCGGTGGTGCATAAGTAATTTGGCCAGATGCCGAGTGGCCAGTGGCCTACCACGCAAAGCTGGTGGTGGAATTTTGCCTTTATTTGGTGCCAGAGGAAGAAAGAAAATGAGCAAGTGAGAGGAATGGAAGCCAAGAATATCTTCTTGATGAAAAACTCAAATTTCTTTTTGAATTTTGAATTTGGGTGGCCAAGGACTTTATCGTTACATTTTGGTGCCAATGAAAGAAACCTCCCATTAGCCCTCGGTGCCCTGCTGCACGTGCCTGACACAGCCGGAAGATGCCTCATATCAGGAACAGAATGCTTGCCTGGTATTAAACAAGGACATATAAGGTGCCAGACATGACCGCCCTTCCCGCCGGGCCACGTGCACTCAGGATGGTTTACACTCGGGCATGTAAAGTGAGTAATCCTGTCTTGGGGTTATACTGTAAGGGGTTAGTTTTTAGAAGGTGGGTGAGGTGGAGGTCAGTATTTTATTGTTTCTGCTCGTTGACATGGGCTCCTTTTTTTGGCTGACACCATGTTCTACGGGCGTCTGGTTGTTGTTCTGTTGTGAAAACGATACAAAATTAGGTTTCTTAATCTACTTTTCCTCATATTATCACTACTATGGCCATGACTTAGCTTTCAAATTTATATGTTACTAAACTTGAAGGTTTATCTCCTATAAAACAAAGCTGACGAGTCGCAAGGCAGTAGGAAATCTGAACTTAGAGGATCAGAAGCCAAAAAATAATTTTTTTTGCAAACATAGGATTAACTTTTTGCCAAAGTGACAGAGACAAGTTCTCCTGAAACGAGCATAGGCTTAGGTGCCAATCTGGTGCAATTTGCCATCATCTCTGACTCATGAAACGATCAAGCCTTTCATTAAAAGCAAGCGTGCTGGGGACTCGCAGAGGAGGTGCTGAGAAGCTGGGGCGGGGAGCCTGACGGGGGTGACCTCTTGAGTCAAAGACTTTGCTGAGCGGTTGACACGCTGGAGACCCCGGGGCCACCAGCTGCTGCCTGCCTGACCGCTCCCCCCGTCCACCCTGTACGCCGGCCCCAGGGCCCCAAGCTAGGCAGGAAGGAGACTCGAGGACCTCCCAGCAGACCCTCTGGGCTCCCACTGATCACAGATCACGGTACAAAATCCCTGCCACTCACGGGGCTGGTAGCGACAGGCTCTGATTTTTATTCCATCACAGTAAACGTGTTAATTAAACTAAAGCCTCCAGCTTAACTCCTGTGTGGGTTGACAGCTCTGACTATACAACAGAAAGTAATTTAGTTGAAAAGTGAAAAATACCATTTACTTGGATGAATGGTGAATCATGAAACTAGACCACTGAATTTGCACAGAATGTGAATGGTTCTAAGAGATCTTCTAAGTTCGTCTTCATTTTTCTCATTTGAGGGCACAGAGGCCAAAGTCCAGGGTCTTAAGCTAATTAGTTGCAGCTGGGCCCAGAGCCCTGTCCTAAGCGTGGACCTGGCAGCCAGCCCCCGGGACACTGCTCTGGGTCCCTCCCTCCACTGCCTGGAGCTGCACCCCTGACGACACTCCTACCCAACTCAGCGCAGACCAACAAGCTCTTTGCTCACTGTTCAGGGACTGAAAGAAAATTTTCTCAATCATTTCCGCCAGGCTGACGGTGACAGGTGATTTGGGAATACCCAGGCCCCCTCAGCCAATGTAGATTTAAGTTTCCTATGATACTTTCGGACCAGGGTAGATGGTAGAAGGAATCACCCCAGAGTGCCTGCCTTTCCCACTCTATAAATATCTGCTCAGCTGTGAGTCAAAAATCCATGTGAACCCCACGTGACGACGTTACAGCTTGTGCTATGATTTAGACATTAGGCATTTATTCAGTATTGATGCAGGAAACATTGTGTGGTATATACGATATATAGAACATATGATATGAAAATATATAATATAAAAACTGGGGACATGTAGTATCATTTTGGTAAACACTTGCTGGTAGTCCCAATCAAAGAGATGCTTCCTCTTGGATTATTAACTGCTATTTTGATTAATTAGGCCTTTTTGAATATTTTTTCTGTGATAACCATTATAAACCAATTTAAATAGCTATGTATTTTAGGAGAGTGTTTTCAATATCACCTACGCAAGTGGCTTTGATTTGGGAAGAATTAAAAGTCTAAAAATGTCCATTCTTGGTCATTAAACTGAATAAAGGCATTGATTCAATCATTCAGAAACATTTTTTTCTTTTTTTTTTTTTTAAATTTTTATTTATTTTTTATTTATTTATTTATTTATTTTTTTTTTTGCGGTACGCGGGCCTCTCACTGTTGTGGCCTCTCCCGTTGCAAAGCACAGGCTCCGGACAAGCAGGCTCAGCGGCCATGGCTCACGGGCCCAGCCACTCCGCGGCATGTGGGATCTTCCCGGACTGGGGCATGAACCTGTGTCCCCTGCATCGGCAGGCGGACTCTCAACCACTGCGCCACCAGGGAAGCCCCATTTTTTTCTTTTTTATAAATTTATCTTTTTGAAGTATAGTTGATTTACAATGTTGTGTTAATTTCTGCTGTACAGCAAAGTGATTTAGTTATACATATATGTACACATTCTTTTTCATATTCTTTTCCATTATGTTTAATCACAGGATATTAAATATAGTTCCCTGTGCTATACAGTAAGACCTTGTTGTTTATCTGTTCTATATATAATAGTTTGCATCTGCGAATCCCAAACTCCCAGTCCATCCCTCCCCCACCTTCCCTCCCCCTTGGCCACCACAAGTCTCTTCTCTGTCTGCGAGTCTGCTTCTGTTTTATAGATAAGTTCATTTGTGTCGTATTTTAGAGTCCCCATGTAAGTGATATCGTACAAAAATTGTCTCTCTGACTTCACTTAGCATGAGCATGTCTAGGTCCATCCATGTTGCTGCAAATGGCATTATTCCATTCTTTTTTGTGGCTGACTAATATTCCATTGTGTATATGTACCACATCTTTATCCATTCATCTGTTGATGGACATTTAGGTTGTTTCCATGTCTTGGTTATTGTAAATAGTGCTGCTATGAACAATGGGGGCATGTATCTTTTTGAAGTATAGCTTCGTCCAGATATATGCTCAGGAGTGGGATTACTGGATCACGTGACACCTCTGTTCTTAGTTTTTTGAGGAAACTCCATAGTGGCTGCACCAACTTACATTCCCACCAACAATGTAGGAGGGCTCCCTTTTCTCCACACCCTTCCAGCATTTGTTATTTGTAGGTTTTTTAATTATGGCCATTCTGACCAGTATGAGGTGACATCTCACTATAGTTTTGATTTGCATTTCTCTAATATTTAGTGATACTGAGCATCTTTCCATGTGCCTGTTGACCATCTGTATGTCTTCTTTGGAGAAATGTCTATTTAGGTCTTCTGCCCATTTTTCGATTGGGTTGTTCACTTTTTTGTTATTGAGTTGTATGAGCTATCTGTTAATTTGGAAATTAAGCCCTTGTCAGTCGCATCATTTGCAGATATTTTCTCCCAGCCTGTAGGTTGTCTTTTCGTTTTATGGTTTCTCTTGTTGTTCAAAAGCTTGTAAGTTTGGAGGTACCTTCAACATGGCAGAGGAGTAAGATGTGGAGATCACCTTCCTCCCCACAAATACATCAAAAATACATCTACATGTGGAATAACTCTTACAGAACACCTACTGAACGCTGGCAGAAGACCTCAGACTTCCCAAAAGGCAAGAAACTCCCCACGTACCTGGGTAGGGCAAAAGAAAAAAGAAAAAACAGAGACAAAAGAATAGGGATGGGACCTGCACCTCTGGGAGGGAGCTGTGAAGGAGGAAATGTTTCCACACACTAGGAAGCCCCTTCACTGGCAGAGATGGTGGGTGGGCGGGGGTAAGCTTTGGAGCCATGGAGGAGAGTGCAGCAACAGGGGTGCAGAGGGCAAAGCGGAGAGATTCCGTCACAGAGGATCGCTGCCGACCAGCACCCACCAGCCTGAGCAGCTTGTCTGCTCACCTGCTGGGGCAGGTGGGAGCTGGGAGCTGAGACTCAGGCTTCAGAGGTCAGTTCCCAGGGAGAGGACTGGGGTTGGCTGCGTGAACACAGCCTGAAGGGGGCTAGTGCACCACAGCTAGCCGGGAGGGAGTTCAGGAAAAAGTCTGGACCTGCTGGAGAGGCAAGAGACCATTGTTTTGGGGTGTGCAAGGAGAGGGGATTCCTTCCCTGTCTGCCCACAGAAGGCAGAGCATTGCCTAAACGAGCTCCAGAGACAGGCGTGAGCCACAGCTGTCATCGCAGACCCCAGAGATGGGCATGAAACACTAAGGCTGCTGCTGCAGCCACCATGAATCCTGTGTGCAAGCACAGGTCACTATCCACACCTCCTTTCCAGGAAACTGTGCAGCCAACCACTGCCAGGGTCCCGTGATCCAGCAATAACTTCCCCGGGAGAACACATTGCACACCTCAGGCTGTTGCAACGTGATGTCAGCCTCTGCCACCGCAGGCTTGACTTGCATTCTGTACCCCTCCCTCCCCTCAGCCTGAGTGAGCCAGAGCCCCTTAATCAGCCTCTGCTTTAATCCCATCCTGTCTGGGTGGGAACAGAAGCCTGAGGGCAACCTACATGCAGAGGCGGGGCCAAATCCAAAGCTGAACCCCAGGAGCTGTGCGAACAAAGAAGAGAAAGGGAAATCTCTCCCAGCAGCCTCAGGAGCAGTGGATTAAATCCCCACAAACAACTTGATGTACCTGCATCTGTGGGATACCTGAATACAACGAATCATCCCAAAATTGAGGCAGTGGACTTTGGGAGCAACTGTAGACTTGGGGTTCACTATCTATGGCTGATTTGTTTCTGATTTTTATGTTTATCTTAGCATAGTTTTTAACACTTGTTATCATTGGTGGATTTGTTTATTGGTTTGGTTGCTCTCTTCTTTTGTTAAAATTACTTTTTTATTTTAATATTTTTTATTGTTTTATTTTAATTATTTTATTTTTATTTGTTTTATTTTTTCTCTTTCTTTTTTTCTCCCTTTTTTTCTGAGCCATGTGGCTGACAGGGTCTTGGTGCTCTGGCCTGGTGTCAAGCCTCAGCCTCTGAGGTGGGAGAGCTGAGTTCAGGACATTGGACCACCAGAGACCTCCAGGCCCCAGTAATATCAGTCAGCGAGAGCTGTCCCAGAGATCTCCATCTCAATGCTAAGACCCAGCTCCACACAATGGCCAGCAACCTCCAGTGCTGGATGCCCCATGCCAAACATCTAGCAAGACAGGAACACAACCCTACCCATTAGCAGAGAGGCTGCCTAAAATCATACTAAGTTCACAGACACCCCAAAACACACCACTGGACACAACCCTGCCCACCAGAAAGATAAGATCCAGCCTCACCCACCAGAACACAGGTTCCAGTCCTCTCCACCAGGAAGCCTACACAAGCCACTGAACCAACCTTACCCACTGGGGGCAGACACCAAAAACAATGGGAACCACGAACCTGCAGCCTGAGAAAAGGAGACACCAAGCACAGTAAGTTAAGCAAAATGGGAAGACAGAGAAATATACAGCAGGTGAAGGAGCAAGGTAAAAACCCACCAGAACAAACAAATTAAGAGGAAATAGGCAGTCTACCTGAATAAGAATTCACCATAATGATAGGAAAGATGATCCAAAATCTTGGAAATAGAATGGAGAAAATACAAGAAATGTTTAACAAGGACCAAGAAGAACTAAAGAGTAAACAAACAATGATGAACAACACAATAAATGAAATTAAAAATTCTCTAGAAGGAATCAATAGCAGAATAACTGAAGCAGAAGAACTGATAAGTGACCTGGAAGATAAAACAGTGGAAATGACTACTGAAGAGCAGAATAAAGAAAAAAGAATGAAAAGAATTGAGGACAGTCTCAGAGGCACCTGGGACAACATTAAACGCATCAACACTCGAATTATAGGGGTACCAGAAAAAGAAGAGGAAAAGAAAAAGAAGGGTTCTGAGAAAATATTTGAAGAGATTATAGCCGAAAATTTCCCTGACATGGAAAAGGAAATAGTCAATCAAGTCCAGGAAGTGCAGAGAGTCCCATACAGGATAAATCCAAGGAGAAACACACCAAGACACATATTAATCAAGCTATCAAAAATTAAATACAAAGAAAAAATATTAAAAGCAGCAAGGGAAAAGCAACAAATAACATACAAGGGAATCCCCATAAGGTTAACAGCTGATTTTTTTAGCAGAAACTCTGCAAGCCAGAAGGGAGTAGCAGTAAATATTTAAAGTGATGAAAGGGAAAAAACCTACAACCAAGATTACTCTAACCAACAAGGATCTCATTCAGATTTGATGGAGAAATTAAAACCTTTACAGACAAGCAAAAGTTAAGAGAATTCAGCACCACTAAACCAGCTTTACAACAAATGCTAAAGGAACTTCTCCAGGCAGGAAACACAAAAGAAGGAAAAGAACTACAAAAACAAACCCAAAACAATTAAGAAAATGGCAATAGGAATATACATATCGATAATTACCTTAAATGTAAATGGATTGAATGCTCCAACCAAAAGACATACACTAGTTGAATGGATACAAAAACAAGACCCATATTATGCTGTCTACAAGAGACCCATTTCAGACCTGGGGACACATACAGACTGAAAGTGAGGGCATGGAAAAAGATACTCCATGCAAATGGAAATCAAAAGAAAGCTGGAGTAGCAATTATATCAGACAAAATAGACTTTAAAATAAAGACTATTACAGGAGACAAAGAAGGACACTGCATAATGAACAAGGGATCAATCCAAGAAGAAGATATAACAATTGTAAATATTTATGCACCCAACATAGGAGCACCTCAATACATAAGGCAAATGCTAACAGCCATAAAAGGGGAAATCGACAGTAACATAATAACAGTAGGGGACGTTAACAGCCCACTTTCACCAATGGACAGATCATCCAAAATGAAAATAAATAAGGAAACATGAACTTAAAAATGACACATTAAACAAGATGGACTTAACTGATATTTATAGGACATTCCAACCAAAAACAACAGAATACGTTTTCTTCTCAAATGCTCATGGAACATTCTCCAGGATAGATCATATTTGGGTTACAAATCAAGCCTTGGTAAATTTAAGAAAATTGAAATCATATCAAGTATCTTTTCTGACTACAACACTATGAGAGTAGATATCACTTACAGGAAAAAAAACTGTAAAAAATACAAGCACATGGAGGCTAAACAATATGCTACTAAATAACCAAGAGATCACTGAAGAAATCAAAGAGGAAATCAAAAAGTACCTAGAAACAAATGACAATGAAAACACGAAAACACAAAACCTATGGGATGCAGCAAAAACAGTTCTAAGAGGAGAGTTTATAGCAATACAATCCTACCTTAAGAAACAAGAAAAATCTCAAATAAACAACCTAACCTTACATCTAAAGCAATTAGAGAAAGAAGAACGAAAAAAACCCAAAGTTAGCAGAAGGAAAGAAATCATAAAGATCAGATCAGAAATAATTGGAAAAGAAATGAAGGAAACAATAGCAAAGATCAATAAAACTAAAAGTTGGTTCTTTGAGAAAATAAACAAAATTGATAAACCACTAGCCAGACTCATCAAGGAAAAAAGGGAGAAGACCCAAATCAACAGAATTAGAAGTGAAAAAGGAGAAGTAACAACTGACACTGAAGAAATACAAAGAATCATGAGGGATTACTACAAGGACTACATGCCAATAAAATGGACAACCTGGAAGAAATGGACAAATTCTTAGAAAAGCACAACCTTCTGAGACTGAACCAGGAAGAAATAGAAAATATAAACAGACCAATCACAAGTAATGAAATTGAAACTGTGATTAAAAATCTTCCAACAAACAAAAGCCCAGGACCAGATGGCCTCACAGGTGAATTCTATCAAACATTTAGAGAAGAGCTAACACCTATCCTTCTCAAGCTCTTCCAAAATATAGCAGAGGGAGAAACACTCCCAAACTCATTCTATGAGTCCACCATCACCCTGATACCAAAATCAGACAAAGGTGTCACAAAAAAAGAAAACTACAGGTCAATATCACTGATGAACTTAGATGCAAAAATCCTCAACAAAATACTAGCAAACAGAATCCAACAGCATATTAAAAGGATCATACACCATGATCAAGTGGGGTTTATCCCAGGAATGCAAGGATTCTTCAATATATGCAAATCAATCAATGTGATACACCATATTAACAAATTGAAGAATAAAAACCATATGATTATCTCAATAGATGCAGAAAAAGTTTTTGACAAAATCCAAAACCCATTTATGATAAAAAACTCTTCAGATAGTAGGCATAGAGGGAACCTAACTCAACATAATAAAGGCCATATATGACAAGCCCACAGCCAACATCATTCTCAATGGTGACAAACTGAAACCATTTCCTCTAAGATCAGGAACAAGACAATGTTGTCCACTCTCACCAAGATTACTCAACATAGTTTTGGAAGTTTTAGCCACAGCAATCAGAGAAGAAAAAGAAATAAAAGGAATCCAAATCAGAAAAGAAGTAAAGCCGTCACTGTTTGCAGATGGCATGATACTATACATAGAGAATCCCAAGGATGCTAACAGAAAACTACTAGAGCTAATCAATGAATTTGGTAAAGTAGAAGGATACAAAAGCAATTCACAGAAATCTCTTGCATTCCTATACACTAATGATGAAAAATCTGAAAGAGAAATTAAGGAAAAACTCCCATTTACCATTGCAACAAAAAGAATAAAATACCTAGGAATAAACCTATTTAAGGAGACAAAAGACCTGTATACAGAAAACTATACGACACTGATGAAATAAATTAAAGATGATACAAACAGATGGAGAGATATACCATGTTCTTGGACTGGAAGAATCAACATTGTGAAAATGACTATACTACCCAAAGCAATCTACAGATTCAATGCAATCCCTATCAAAATACCAATGGCATTTTTCACAGAACTAGAACAAAAAATTTCACAATTTGTATGGAAACACAAAAGACCCCGAATAGCAAAAGCAATCTTGAGAAAGATAAACCGAGCAGGAGGAATCAGGCTCCCTGACTTCAAACTATACTACAAAGCTACAGTAATCAAGACAGTATGGTACTGGCACAAAAACAGAAATATAGATCAATGGAACAGGATAGAAAGCCCAGAGATTAAACCCATGCACATACGGTCACCTTATCTTTGATAAATGAGGCAAGAATATACGATGGAGAAAAGGCAGTCCTTCAATAAGTGGTGCTGGGAAAACTGGACAGCTACATGTAAAAGAATGAAATTAGAGCACTTCCTAACACCATACACAAAAAAAACTCAAAATGGGTTAAAGACCTAAATGTAAGGCCAGACACTAAAACTCTTAGAGGAAAACACAGGAAGAATACTCTTTGACATAAATCACAGCAAGAGCCTTTTTGACCCACCTCCTAGAGAAATGGAAATAAAAACAAAAATAAACAAATGGGACCTAATGAAACTTCAAAGCTTTTGCACAGCAAAGGAAACCATAAACGAAACGAAAAGACAATCCTCAGAATGGGAGAAAATATTTGCAAATGAAGCAACTGACAAAGGATTCATCTCCAAAATATACAAGCAGCTCATGCAGCTCAGTATCAAAAAAAACACAAACAACCCAATCCAAAACTGGGCAGCAGATCTAAATAGACATTTCTCCAAAGAAGATATACAGGTTGCCAACAAACACATGAAAGTATGCTCAACATCACTAATCATTAGAGAAATGCAAATCAAAACTACAGTGAGGTGTCACCTCACACCGGTCAGAATGGCCATCAACAAAAAGTCTACAAACAATAAATCCTGGAGAGGGTGTGGAGAAAAGGGAACCCTCTTTCACTGTTGGTGAGAATGTACATTGATACAGCCACTATGGAGAACAGTATGGAGGGTCCTTAAAAAACTACAAATAGAACTATCATATGACCCAGCAATCCCACTACTGGGCATATACCCTGAGAAAACCATAATTCAAAAAGAGTCATGTACCACAATGTTCATTGCAGCTCTATTTACAATAGCCAGGACATGGAAGCAACCTAAGTGTCCATTGACAGATGGATGGATAAAGAAGATGTGGCACATATATACAATGGAATATTACTCAGCCATGAAAAGAGACAAAATTGAGTTATCTGTAGTGAGGTGAATGGACATAGAGTCTGTTATACAGAGTGAAGTAAGTCAGAAAGAGAAAAACAAATACGATATGCTAACACACATACATGGAATCTAAAAAAGAAAATGGTTCTGATAAACCTAGGTGCAGGACAGGAATAAAGACTCAGACATAGAGAATGGACTTGAGGACATGGTAGGGGGGAGGGTAAGCTGGGACAAAGTGAGAGAGTGGCATGGACATATATACACTACCAAATGTAAAATAAATAGCTAGTGGGAAGCAGCTATATGGCATGGGGAGATCAGCTTGGTGCTTTGTGTCCCCCTAGAGGGGTGGGAGGGAGGCTTAAGAGGGAGGGGATATGGGGATATACGTATACATATAGCTGATTCACATTGTTATACAGCTGAAACTAACACAACATTGTAAAGCAATTATACTCCAATAAAGATGTTTAAAAAAAAAGCTTGTGGGCTTCCCTGGTGGCGCAGTGGTTGAGAGTCCACCTGCCGATGCAGGGGACGCGGGTTCGTGCTCCGGTCCGTGAAGATCCCACATGCCACGGAGCGGCTGGGCCCGTGAGCCATGGCCGCTGAGCCTGCACGTCCGGAGCCTGTGCTCCGCAACAGGAGAGGCCACAGCAGTGAGAGGCCCGTGTACCGCAAAAAAAAAAAAAAAAAAAAAAAAAAAAAGCTCGTAAGTTTGATTAGGTCCCAGTTGTTTATTTTTGCTTTTATTTCTATTGCCTTGGAGAATGATCTAAGGAAACTTTGGTACGATTTATGTCCGAGAATGTTTTGCCTATGTTCTCTCTAGGAGTTTCATGGTGTTATGACTTATGCTTAAGTCTTTAAGCCATTTTGAGTTTATTTTTGTGTATGGTATGAGGGTGTGCTCTAAATTCATTTGATCTACATGTGGCTGGCCAACTTTCCCAGCACCTCTTGCTGAAGAGACTGTCTTTTTTCCCATTGTATATTCTTGCCTCCTTTGTTGAAGATTAGCTGGCTGTAGGCATGTGGGTTTCATTCTGGGCTCTCTATTCCGTTCCATTGATCCATAATCATTCAGAAACATTTATGGAGTGTCTACTAGGTTTCAAATATTCAGCTAAATGCAGAGTAGTCTATAGGAAGCAAAACAGATATATTGTTGCTCTTAACACAGTTATGATCTAGGAGAACTGGAGGCTTTTCTGATGCATACTTTCACCTGCAGCCCCAGCTCATGGACACTTAGAGATCCACGTGCACTGCTGAACTAAAGGACGGATAAACAAAAGATGCTCTGAGGGTTCTAACCCACACCGCACATCCCAGAGGGATGATACTGACATAAGGAAGCCAGGTCTTTACCTTCTTAGGAAGTAGAACTTCAGTGGCACCAGCCAGTGCATTCTGCCACGTATGGACCATACTTTCAGTAGCTACTTAGTGCAGAAACTTATAAGGTTCACTTTAGAAGGCATTGGGTGACCTCAGTTTTATATGCAAAATAATTATTTTCCTTCTTTCTCCTGTTTTCAATTCAAAGACATTCTTTTCATAAAGCCCAAGGGGAAAAATCAAGTAAATGTTAAACAAATGCACTTAGGAATAAAAGCTAAAAACCGAAAGCAAAGCAACACCTTGGGCACGACTCAGGTAAGCAGTCCTGGCGGGTAGCAGCCTCAGGTGGCCGGGGCTGGGAGGGGTGGCCAGGCGAGTGGGAGAGCAAGGGTGGCCCAGGGCCAGGCCCTCAGCAGTGGGTGGTCTGCTCCGGGCAGGGCTGGGCAGTGGGCTGCAGGTGAGCCCCCAGTGTGTTTCCATTTGGGGAAGAGAAACATGCCATAAAAGCTGTAAATATATACAGCTTGCCCTTCCCATATGCCAAGCATGTCTCTGGACACCCTTCCCGGAAGACAGCAGTTGTTTCAAGAGAATTCCAGAGGGAAACAGGTTCGACCCGGTGCAATAGCAGCCAGAGGCTCGGTGTCCTGAGCCGGGTGACAGGAAGTGAGGGGAGAGCAGAAGAACAGAACACGTCTGTCGTCCTCCTGGTCGGGGCTCTGGCTATAGTTTGTAATCTTTCTGTTTCCTCTGGACTAGCTTAAGTGGAGGATTGTCATGCATTTTTGAACTGCACTGAACGCTACTTTCAAACTCTCCTAAGATGAACAAATGCTAAAAAGCCAACTGGGGGCCAAGGGCTTAGATTGAACACAACCTAAATGTTTGCTGCAGCCCACCCAGCCCCAGGGTCCCTTTTCTCCATCTGAACTGAATTCCAGATGTTTCACAAGCACAAAAGATCTGTATTGTCCTCTGGGCACAAGAGTGATGCAGCCCCTCCCTTGAGTCCAAATAGCACCTGTGAAGCATTTACGCCCAACAGCGGAACGTGAGCTCCCAGGGAAATCTGCTTTGTATAAAAACTGGGCTTTGTATAAAAACAGTCATCAACATTTATGATGTCACCTTCATTCTCTTCCTTGGCAAATTCATCTTATATCTTTTTTATTCAATATTTTTAAATTCTCACTTTCTTGTTAGACTTACAGTATGACATTCCAGTTCTGCCACTTACCCCTTAATGAGACATGGGGGGCATCATTAAGGCTCTAGGACTGGGTTTCTGGGTCTGTAAGCAGGGACGATCGATCGTAACACTGACCTCATGAAGCCAGAAGGGAGCCCCCGACCCTGCTTCACACTGCACGCACCCCGCACTTCCCCTTCTGCTGTGTCGGCTTCGTTTCATCATCTGACACACCGTATGCTTTGTTCTACTTGTCTGCTTATCATCATCCCCTCACCAGAATTAAGTTCCAGGAGAACAGAATTTTCTCTATTTACTCACTGCTGCATTTCCAGCATCCACAACAGTGCTTGACGCATGAAGGGCACAGATGTTTGTTGAATGAATGAATGTGTGTTTCCAGCTCATGCAGTTACTGGCACATAGGACGCACCCATCAAGTGTCAGCAGCTATGGTGCTGGCCCTGGAAGGTCATCTGCAGAGGGTCTGCTCTCTTGTTTACAACCCAGAACAAAGAAAAGTACTTTATTTGCATGAAACAGTCAACATGTACTTGCAGAGTAGCTTCTACACAGAACATTAGAGCATATTTTGCCAAACGTACTCCGTAAACCACCAATATCAGATAAGTTGGGGGATCTTTAAAACAGACTATGTCTATATGTGTGTATATTTAGGGGGTGGGGAGAGACGCATATAAATAGATGTGATGTGATATGGGTGTGGAGGCAGGTACGGATGGGTCCTCCTTTTACTGAATCTGAATTCACTGTTGATGGGAACAATATCTTACTCTCTTTCGTGGCATTCTTAGCTTACATAGGAATCACCTGGCATCTTGTTCAAGGAATACAGGGCTCTGGGCTTCACCCAGACACTTGGTCAGCAGTGCCAGGGCACCCCCAAAAACCTGCTCTTTAAAGCTCTCCTATTTCATCTGATGCTGTTGGCTACAGACCACATTCTGCAAAATATGTTCCAGTGTTCTGTGCGGAAGCTACTCTATAAACGCTTGTTAACTGTTTAACCTAAAAAAAAAAAAAAAAATTCTTTGTTCCTATTTACAAACAAGAGAGCCAGATATAGATAGTTTAAGCAGCAAAGTAAATCTTAAAACGGTGAAAGGTGGTGGAAATATCTCCAAGAGCCAGAGCCAGGCTTCCAGCTTCACATGGAGCCATCGCAGGGGCTCCTCTGAAAGGTGCCCCTGCCACTGGCCACGTTGGGGGCCGGCCAGGTGCCAGGGGTTTCTCCCCCACCCCTCCCAGGTAGGCCACTGGGTCTGACTGAGAGCGGAGGTCACACACCTGCAGGCTGCACCTGGGACACCTGAGACAGAGCAAACATGTGGAGCACTTGAATTTGCCACTTAATAAGGTATTCAAGATGCCTCACAACCTCAGGTGGCAAATGTCCCCAAGAGCTGAAACACCCACTGAAATTCTCCTCACTTCCCAGAGGCCATGGAGCACTGCCTGCAACTGAAATGCATTCAGGGCGGCCGCGGCAATCACTGCTTCCTTAAAAGAGGTGTGGTCGCCCACATTCACGGTCTGACATGCATCAGCCCAAACACAGCCACCAGCCACGGCCTTACATGTGCATTGGGCCGGTCTAAGAAAACAATCAGCCCAATAAATCCCAGTAACCACCTGTTGCTAAATTATGGCAAAAGGTGTCTGTTTACCAACATCACAGGTTATTCCCTTTGTGGTACTGACGGAAACAGAGCTGAACACTTTGGAGTGGCTAGAACATAGATAAAAATGTAAAGAAAGTTAAAAAATAAGTTTTAGGAGGTATCTTTTCTTTCATAGTTGTAATAACATTAGGTCATTAATAACTGTGAGAATGGTGCTAAAGTATGCAAAGTTGCATAGCCCAGAGACTAAACAAAGTGCTTTGAATGCTGGAAGGCAAGTCACTTCAGAATATGGGAGTCATCATTTAAAATATGTAGCCCTTACATAGTCATTCAACTCATTGTCTAGGTTGAGATTTTAAATTACAGGCTCAAAATTTTCACACTGGACTAGGGCTGCCTCTAATGCACTTTAAGGAAATCTTTCCATTCTCTCATTATTTGGGGGAGGAAGGTAGCATTTCTGCCAAAAATAAAATGATTTCTGTAACAATTGGCTACCTGAAATAAAATTGGGGAATAAAACAATGCCTCATTCTTGGATCACCCAACATTGTCATGTTTCAATGCAATGTTGATTCCAAGGCAATCAATTTACTGTGTTGAACCCACAGAATTGTATCATCAATTATTAGTGAAAGCAATTGATGTGTTTCCACTTTATTATTTTGAAATTTTTATGGAGTCATTTAAGGAGATGTTTTAGCCTCTGGTGGAGGAAATCTTGTGCATTGAAGATGTGCTCTTCAATTAAATGGTCAATGTCCTTCAACAGGGATTTTCAATCAGATTCCAGTCACTACCTGCCAAGGAAAAATACTGAGCACTGGATAAGCAAGAAATGTTCACAAGAAACCCTTGGGCAAAATAAACGATTTGTGTTTTAGTTTTAAATGTACAAAAGATTCAGAGACAGAGAGAGGGCAGGAGAGAGAGAGAAAGAAAGTAGGTGCTGATTTGTCTCTCCATTTATATGAAATGTGTAGAAACAGACTCTCAGGGACTCTCCAAACTACTTAGGAGGTGAGTGGAGTGAGGGGGAGAGTCCTGATTTATTCTACATTAATATAAATTGTTTATTTCTTTTACAGTGAAAATGTATTTTCATGTTACTGGTGTTATTTAACAAAATTCAAAAAGAAATACATACTGTACTTTTAGATATATATTAGTGAAGGTTAACAATTGACACAGCACCATAACTGTTTATACTGTTAAAAAAAAGATTCAGGAGAGAAAAAATGCTAGTAAGCAAAGGAATAGCTGGCTATGAAACCCCCAGGTTGAAGTCCCTTGGTCAGCAGAAAAACTGAAATGGAATGCTGATTAAAGCTCCATTTAGCATTAAGGATAAATTAACACAGTGGTTACCATAGCAACAAAGGGAGTCTAAGGGTATTGGGGCACCCGCGTTAAGACAGGTAACATCATAGTTGATACACTTGTGGAATAAATTGATCTTGATAATTCACTGCACTCATTCTCACCTGATGCATATCACCCTGTCTCAGAAAAACTGGGCCATACAGGACCAATGTATTTACATAAATTACATCAAGAAATAAACTAACAGAAAATACTAAATACATGTAAGACAGATGAATTTTGTTGACCATGAATTGCCACTGAGATTTCCCAGACAACCTCGGCTTGAAAACTCTTTCACTTCCCCTAATGTCAGTGTCCAGGGGTCCAAGCAAGCCCTGGAGGCCATGGGGGATTTGTTCCCCGTCAGCCTCCTAACCTCAGAGATGCTCAGACAACAAAACCCCAGCTCACAGACAGCAGCTTCATCTCCTCCTGCCTGCTTCTGTGAGAGGCACAGCCCCGCCCCTCATCTGCCTTTTACCCAGCTGGTCCCCACGAACACGGATATCCACTCAGGTACCCGACTCCTGTTCTTTCTAGAAAATAAGCCTGTATTTTCATCTTGCTTACATAGTTACCTTAAAAAGGTTAGCGTAAGAAACTAGGAGGCCTAGTGGGAGCAAACATCCAAAGCCTTGATTCTGGCCTTGGAGCTGCCACGTAATAAGCTGTGTGATCTTAAGACACTTAACTTTTCTGAATACTTTCCTACAAAGGTGAGAGCATGGGAATAGATTAGTAATTTTCAATTTTTATTGAGCAGTGAAATTCTTTAAGTTTTTCAAAAGTATAATATTAAGCAGAAGGTCAATTTAGAAATGAAGAAGGGTTGTTCTAGATGAAGGGCCCTACTACCAGAAGCCCAGGCTTCCTGGCCTCTCGTGGGGCTCCCTGGAGCTCTTGAAATACTTGTGCTAGTTCCAATGCAATATGACATGAGAATATCAAGTAACTCAACAACAAGGAAAACAAATGGAGATTTTCACACAAAGACATGGTAAGCACAAAACGGTACTGTCTCTAAAACGGGGACATCTCAGTTCTTGATGAAAGAGGAGATATGGGAAAATTGTAATTTGTAAAGTGAATGACCCAAGTTAGCAGCCTTGAATCACATCAATTGATTGGGGGATAGCTTGTTTCACTGACAAAGTAGCATGCATCAGGTCGAGTCTGGTCACGTGGACCATCACACCCAGTCTGCAGTGGCTTGACCACGCAGAGAATTATTTTTTGCAGAAAACAAGCAGACGTAGGTAGGCAACTAGCTCTCAAACAGCAAACCCACAATATCACCAGCGTCCCACCGGCTTTCTGCCTCACGCATCCTGGGCTTGGCTCTTGTCTTAATGGCTTCCACTTGGCCCTGGATTGGGGGATAAGAAACAACATGTGTAGCCAACCAAGGAGCCACCACCCCCTCACACGGGGCTTCAATTAGCAAGGGGGTCAAGGAGAACGCCCATCGGGCAGCTGTGTCTCCGTCTGACCTTCCCATGGACTCTCTGTGTTTTCCTCCGTGTCTGCTCCAATGTGGCTGACCTAAACCACCCTTGTGGTCCCTTCCTTCCAGCTCCCAGCAAGGCTTGGCCAGCAGGAAGCCCATCTGAGGGAGGGAGAGAAGGTGCTTGGGCTGTCTTCCCCTTGCTCCCACCCTGTAAAGTCGCCCCAAGGTCATTTGTCTCTCTCCTGCAACCAGATCCTCTGCATTGTTTTGACCCTCATCCTTCTGGGTCTGGGAGGTGGGAAGCCCCTAAGTACTGCAGGAGCTTTTGTGGTTTCCCCATGGCCTGTACCTAACCTTGTAAATCATCATATCATTAAATTTCCCCTACTAATTCTAATGACAGATGAGTGCATCTGTGACCCATGCCCTAGCAGAGTACCCCCTTTGGCCAGCCAGCCCCTGGACACAGTCTTCTGCAGGACCCTACACATTTCTCACCTGCATGTTGCCTTCAGTTCAAAATCCAGGATCGCAGATGACATGAGGACAAGATATGGCTCCTCCAGTCCACCAACCCATTACCTTAAAAGATAAAACTAGCTGCCCTGCCGACATATTCCACGTGCTCTGGTGCTGAGGAAACAGGAACAAAACTTAATCACACAGTAAACCCTCAGTCGTCAACACGCTGCGGACACTGGCTCGGTAAGACTCTCCACCCGAGGGTGGGGAAACGAAACCCTCAGTCTGAGGCAGCTAACGTGAGACCACAATGAAACGTCCAAACAAATGACAGAGGTGCTGGACCTGACGTCCTAGAGCCACCGACCAACCCCCGAAGCTCCTACCCTGACTTTGTGTACGTGTGTAATGTACATACATACGCGTGTATATGTGTATATGCATTGTACATGTATATTTTAAGCCACCTTTGAGTTTCCCATTATTGTTACAAAAATCATTGCTAAATCATTCATCTCAACTTTTAGGTCAGCTGTAGCAGAGCATATGATAAACTTAATGGTGGCTTGAACAGAGCGTGTGACTTGTCAACCTTGAAAGTAAAAATCAGAGGCCCAGATGCTGAGATGATTGAAAGAAAGAACATGCTTGTAGAGTAGAAGGTCAGGTGTGTTATCGATAATAAGCGTAAGGTTAAAGCGTATGTATTTGGAAATTTCCAGTGGAACAAGTGGAAAAGCAAAACACAGAGAAGTAATTCCGTTTGTCTTGGACACCAGGGAGAGAGCTGTGAGGGTGCAGACCACACCCAGACGTCAAAGGACATAATTTTAAATCGTCTAACATGTCTAAAACAATGTAAATTAATGCTTCTAACTTTGAAGGTGTGTGGAACCCCCTGGGGTCTTACTGAAATGCAGACTCAGACTCTCCGGTGGCGAGGGGAGGGGTCTGCATCGAGAGGATGCCAGGCTGGCCGGGGACCGGCACCACCTGGGGGCCAACACCAGCTGCAGGAACGGCTTCAGGAGCTGAACATCTCCTGTGGAGACGAAAGGACTCAGGGCCTCAAGGCGTGGTTTGTTTTATTCTGTTCGAGGTCGTTTACTTGATCTGACCGTTATAAGTCAACAATTTTTGGAAAGGACAGTGTATACGCACAGAACGTGGCATAATGTGCAAGTGGTCTCTCCTTGACCTCCGAAGAAGATTTTCTAGGACGTGAGGATGATGAATATGACAAGAATGACAATAATAAAGATGAATATTCCTTGATTAACAGAAAGGAGCTGCACTGTACTTCTGCGTATTCTTCCAAAGCCCCTCACCCTCACTCCCCAAACCCAAGTTTAGCCAGAGTCCGCTTGGAGTTAATGAGGCTTGGAAATGCAGAATTCCACAGCAGTAAACACTACGTCTTTGTATATCTGCAGATATCACAGTGTTCTTCCGTAGCTTATCATTATTTAAATATTAGGATTAAAATAACTATTGTAAAAATATGAAGAAATAATCAAAATAATCCTAAAGCATCCAAGATTGTTTTAAAAATCTATTTCTACGTAGTGACATAAATTTAAATTTACAAAAAATAATAATGAATAGCAATTTTCCTTATGAAGTACATATTTCTTTAAAAATAAATTAACCAGATTCTTTAAATAACAAACACCCTTAGCACATTTAAGATTCAATTCAACTTAAATTTCACCCATGTTCTCAGGGATATACATAAGCAAGCATATTCTCAGGCTCAGCCCTGCAAAAATACTTTCTAAAAAAATTAGCTAGTTACTCAGATGGAATTTCTACACATGCCAAACATTTGAAAGCATCTGAATGATTGATTCCATTTTTCATTTTTCATCTGAATGTTCTTGCTTTTTGTAGAGTGGATATTGCCATACTATATAGCAGTTTCTCAAAACTGAGTGCATTTTAAAAGATGGAGGAAATTATAATTACCAAACCCCTGCATACGGGACTGTTCTTTCACAAACCTGCTAATCATAAGGGTTCAAATAAAAGTCAAAAATGTAAAGCGCTCTTTTACTTCTTTTTTTTTTTTTTGCGGTACGCGGACCTCTCACTGCTGTGGCCTCTTACGTTGCGGAGCACAGGCTCCGGACACGCAGGCTCAGCGGCCATGGCTCACGGGCCCAGCCGCTCCGCGGCATGTGGGATCCTCCCGGACCCGGGTACGAACCCGTGTCCCCTGCATCGGCAGGCGGACTCTCAACTACTGTGCCACCAGGGAAGCCCTCTTTTACTCCTTGTACATACAACTTATATCAGAAACAAAGCTGGGCCCAATGAAAGCTACAAATTTGGAATTGATATAAATTTGTTTCTACTATTTTCCATCACTCTAATTTCAACGGGCTGACAACAAAAATGGAATTTCTTCATACTGTGGTATGTACATGAACTTCATCATTAGAAATTTCATCAAGATTTGAGTAAGAGCACAGTCAGGAAGCAAGAAGCGCTGGCAACCACTTTAAATAGGACCTCAATTAATTTTAGCAAAACGAGCCCCTTGAAAACTGTTTATTGCTATCACTTCAACTAGGAATGCTTTTAAAATTACACCGATCAATTCCAGGTGTTCCAACACAGCTCTCCATGAGACTGGTTACATCCTCATTAATGCCACGGTTATTGATGACATTTAGTCAGGGCCTGCCTGAAGAAAGTCTGGTAACCAAGATTCTGAATAATGCAAACTGGATTTACTTTCTGCTATTTATGTCCAGCTACTACTTTATAAAATAAATGCAATACGATATTAAAACGAAGTGCCACGTTTAAAGGTGCTGTCTTTTCTCAGACTTAAATGCTCCCACTGTGTGGGGAGAGAACAATCCCCCATTGCCATTGACTTAAACCCCGTTGTACAAGATACTGTTCACATTTCTGCTGTAACACTGTTAGAATAGGCCCATCGTTCCTACTTGGATCATTTTTTTTCTTTAACTTTTTTTTTTTTTTTCCTGCGGTTCGCGGGCCTCTCACTGTCGTGGCCTCTCCCGTTGCGGAGCACAGGCTCCGGACGCGCGGGCTCAGCGGCCATGGCTCACGGGCCCAGCCGCTCTGCAGCATGTGGGATCCTCCCGGACCAGGGCACGAACCCGCGTCTCCTGCATCGGCAGACGGACTCTCAACCACTGCGCCACCAGGGAAGTCCTTGGATCATTCTTAATGTGTGTTTTTGTAAATATGCAGAACGGTTACCTATGAAATAAAACCATATGGTGCATTAGCAGGACTCATACCTGCAACAGGCAGCTTTTCAGTAATGCCCAGGAGTAAAGAAGAGGCAGGACAACGGGGAAGGGGTATCACGCCAGGTAAGGACTCGGCGTCGAGGAGGTGAGAATGAAACCAGGAGACCGCAGCCTCTCAGGTCTTTAAAGCCTCTGAAAAGGATCCATAATAGGGCATCATAATTATACGACTGTGGTCATTCGTTTATAGATAGAGGAAGAAAGATAGGAATAAAATGGATCTTTTCTGGATATGCGAGTGTAGGCTAAGTGGGACCAGCACACGGGTTACGAAAATTCTGAATCCACGTGCAGCCAGCAATGGAAGAGTAAACGTGAAGTCTGCCAGTGACATGAGCACGTCAGATTGTAAAATGCCAAGCCGTTCAAGAAATATCCACCAGTACCACTCAAAACTGTGAAGAAAAAATAGTGAATTTCAATTTGAACATATACAGAGGGAAAATAAGCCGAAGTGTCCCTGAGGCACATCATGAATCTTTAGCTACTCAGCAGCACAGCCTGGGTCCTGAGAGAGGGGTACCCGCGCACTTAAGGGGCAGAGGCGACAGCGAAACTCGGTCCAACACCATAGTCAACAGGAGGGTGGCAGGTGCAGTGGAGATGCTTTGACAAAGTTGTCGTGGCCACTCCACTATGACAGGTTCTAAGACAGACAACAGAAAACGTTGCCATATAAGGACAAAAGTAGGATTCAGAAAGGACAGAGGCCAGGTGAGTATTTGGTCAAAGGCAACCGAATCAGGAATCGTGTGAAAACCCAATACTGCCTGCTGCTTAGTTACAGAAACGTCCGCATCCTTTGTGTAAAACGATTTGCAGATGAAGGATTAAGAGCCGAGGATTCAAGGGACTAGCCTTGGCCTCAGCGACTGGTGCCAGAGTGAGAGCAGATCCGCTGCCTGCCTGATTTCCTGTGACTCCAGAGGCGACCCAGGGTGCCTCGTGCTAGATTCCAGCAGAAGACAAACACAGGCACGTCTGGCCGTCTCTGAATCATGCTTGTTTCGAACTAAAGAAAGTATTTTAATGAAAAGCAAACTTATGAAACTCACTGCCACAAAATGAGGCATAAACTACGACATAAACGTGTCCAAAGGCATCTGTGAGGAATCACTCCGACATTTATAAACAACCTCAGGGATGACACAGCAAAATCAGGATGTCAGAGGACAACCTGAGTTCGGCATAACCGAGCCTTCCCAACGGTTCCCCAGAACGCAGAGCTGGAAGGATCTGGAGTCCTTGTCGGGGTTTCTAGTTTTGTGCTCTCGTTGCAAAGCTCTGCACCTGGCACACAGGTGGATCGGGCCGCACCCAGTGCCGTCCACCTGCGCACAGGTCCTCAGCCACAGGCTCGCCTCGGAGATGAGCTGCGTCCACAGGTCCAGCAGCAAAAAGCAGTCAGGTGTGCGACTGTGTCCTCTGTTCCACACAGAGTGGGATAAAGGTAGGATAAGGCTTTTATTTAAACTTTTGTTTTGTATTTGTTTCTAAGTAATCTAAGTAATCTAACATTACCTCTTAAGCCAAGTAATGAGAACTTACTTTGCACGCTGCGGTCGGTATTCCTAAATCTGCCGAGAACTACGTCGGCACGTGGTGGGCACCAGACCAGTATTTGCTGAATGGACGGATGAATTACCTTATGGAAGTTAAAGTTTACGTTTGTTCTTTTCGCTGTATTTTTAAACGCACACATGGAACCTTGCCTCACTGGGAATGCTGATCTCAGGGTGAAACGTTCAAGAAAAAGAGACAGTTCTCTCAGGCAGCGGCGACTTTCTCTCCTCTCCAACCTCATCTCCGTGTCCTCTCTCTGGGCTTCTTCCTTTTTTCACTATTACTGCAAAATGGCTGCTTCTGTTGTTTAGATTTTAGTTCAAATGACACCTCTTCGGAGAAGACTTCTCCAGCCACCTAGTGAAATGTAGGTTCCCCTCTACCCCTCGTCATCCCATCTCTCTCTCAGCATTTCTTTCTTCCCTTCTTCTGCACTCTTTGTAACTTGCTCGTTTTTATTCAGTCCTCTATTAGCTGGCGTGAGAACGGCACTGGGCAGGGACCTGGTGCAGAGCTTGACGCGCACAGAAGGTCCACGGCTCCGTGGAAGGACGGCAGCTGCCTGGAGGGAGCGGGGAGGGAGGGAGTGAATTTTAGGCCCCGTCACTGGTCCATCTGCCACTGGCAAATCCTCTGGGCCCCTTCTCCACATCCACCTCCTGAGCTATCTACGTAAAATACAAATCTGAGCACCCATGGGCACGTTACAGATCACAGGAGAGAGTCCGCAGAACTCAGAATGGCCTCTTCTCTTTTCATTTCTCCCTTACACTCCGGTCCAGAGAGGAACTCCTCAGATGTTCCAAATACGCAACGATCTTTTACACTGAGATACCCTCTCCGTCCTTATCCCCCTCCCTCCATAAACCACCTGGCTCCGGCCCAACACATGCACTCCCTCTGCCCTGATCTCACTAACTGACATGTTCGTCACCCCAACAAACACTGAGTCTCAGAGGCAGAAATCCTCACCTGTGCGTCCTGCGCATCTAACGGCTCACGGCAGCCGCAGCTGAATGTGTGAGTTCAAGTTTCTCTGCATGAATTCACCCTTCCTTGGTAGAAGTATAGAACTGTTTCTGTTTGATGTCACTGCAACTGAGTTCTATCAGGAATCAGCCTGTATGTGACGGGTACTGAGCATACCAACTCCTCTTTGTCTAATGGATTGCATTATAAAAGTGGCAAAAATATTAGAGAAAGCAGTACTGCCATGTTCAAGTGTCCCCATGATTATAAGTAGGAGTCAGGTGAGCAAAAAATAGACCATTCTTAACAATTCATATCCCTAGCCAACCGTACATATCTATCACCGTCACTTAGGAGCAGATTCAGCAGTAGCCCTCACCCAGTGGTCTGAGTGCTGGCTGGTCACATGGACAGTTAATACTTCAGGATATTTCAGTCCACTTTCTAACTATAGATTTTTCCATGCAGCTGTGAACAAGTCACAAAATGCTGCTGCCCCAGACACTCTGTAGGATTTCGATGATGCTCTCTTTCACGGCATATCGTAAGAAATGATGAAGTATAGAAAAAAAGACTTTTAGGACAGTACACACTAGGAAAGACTTAGACATTTTTTTATGTTTTTTAAAAAAAAATTTAGACACTGTACTAAAAGGTTAACATACATTATCTTGTTTTAATACTCACAAAACCCCTGCAGTAACAGATTCATGTCCCTTTTAGACATGAAGAAACGGGGTTCAAAGGGCAATCTCACCCAGGTTCACACACTGGGGAGTGGGAAATCGGACCTGAGCCCATGTTCTCCTCCACCCTCCTGGGCTCTTTGGTCAGCAGAGCTGCTCTCACCTACTTTCTTACGGTCCAGACTCCCATGGCTCTGTGCTCCCACCTTGGACTTGTATATGCACATCTCTCATCCCAACAAGACAACCCCCCATCATTCAGGTGCATTTCAGATATCACTTTGCCTACAAAGTCTTATGAGATAGCTTCAATTGGCTATCATCTTTTCTTATTAACAGTATATTGGTCATGACTTTACCACATGATCAGATACTTTCTAAAGAGATAGTCCATGTTCAAGTCGTCTTTGTAATTCTACAACACTGGCTTTCATATAATAGGTGCCTGATAAGTATTTAGGTGATGTTTTATGAGCATCTGTCAGAAAAAATACATAAAATAATATCTTTATTTGTCTTTTCAAAAATTTTGCCTTGCGTGCACAATGTTCCCTGCGTGATACTAGGCACTGGCGATATAAAATAGCTGCCAAAATATGATCGTCCGGTGGAAGATACGGAAAAGTAATGCAGGACATCTCGGAAACTAAATGGAGTGAGTGAGGTTGGTGCCGCGATAGGAAGAAGCAAGGATGCAAGCCTCAGGGAGGTGGGGGCAGGGTGTTCCCAGAGGATCTGGTGTCTGAGCTGGGAGTAAGGATGCGTTATTCAGTGAAAGCAAGGAGTAGAAGGATGTGATTCTAGACAAAAAGAGCAGTGTGGGTGAAGGTCCAGGGGGCAAGAATTTATGAACAGCTCCGCATGGCAGAAGCACAGATCTTGAGACTGGGGTTCCCTTCAGGGAGGACAGCGAGCCTTGCAGCCCTGCCTGTCTGCCCCGAGCCTGGCACTTGGCTGCACAGGGCTGGTTGCTGGCACACACTCCGCCCTGTCCCACCGTCCACAAGGGGGGCTGGGGCCCCAGACCGTTGGCCAGGGGTTAAGAGTTGTTTCTTCCTGAATTGCTTAAGGGAAAGAAAACGTAACATGTATTAGTTTTCTGAAGAGAGCCTGACCCTCCTACTCACATTGATCTGGACCCACCCCTTGCAAGAGGACGAGCTGAGGGCTTGGTGGGGTGCTGACCACGGGAACTGGACAGGAGTGCCGTGTTCCAGCTCCTGGCCTGCTCCACCATGTCTCCCAGGCCAGATGCAGAGAGCCCAGTGGGGACTTCAGATCCCAAGAAAGACAGAGCCTGAGTGACAGCAGGAAGAGACCACTCTCCTCCACACATTAGACCAGGACTTGAGAGAAATACACTTGTATTGCATTAAGCCACTAAAATGTATGGACTGTTCATAAGAGGGGTTATCTTACCCTTACCCTATCTTTGGAATATGGCACCTTTTTGGCACATTGGAAGTGCCTACATGACCCCAGTCAGTACATGTGTCTCCTTTGATCGGGATATTTATCTCCTGCAGGAAAAAAAAAAAATCCAGAAAATATACTGATGTGGGTGTGTCGTGTTGTTCCTCAGCATGACTGACTTTGTATGATATTCCCATGGGCAAATCGGACTGTTCATGAATTTGAGATGGGCTTTTTACCAAATAAATAGGAGGGTCTTTTTTTTATGTGTTGATGCGGGGTGTGTACATTTCAATGTACTCTCACCGTTGCCATCAAAGTTGCCAGACTGGAGCCTCCAAGGACAGATGAGTGTCACCAAGCCTCAAGACATCTTCCCCAGGTGGATTTTGTAACTGAACCAGTTCCAAGGAACAAGGTAAGGTCCACGCTCCCTTTAAGCCTTTCGCCTCTGAGGAGTCCTCTTCAGCTTGGCCCTGGGACAAGAATCCGAGCTCGAGTCAGTCAGTCATGCTCAGCGTGTCCCCAGCCTGTGCACAGCCTTTGGCCTCTATCGTTTCTGGACCAGCGTGCAATGGTTCTGCAAATTCAAAAGCGCGTATCGAGGAGTGAAAGGGGGGTGGGTGAGCTACATATCCTTAGAGCAGTGTGCTCCCTTTCATACCTGAGGGAAAGAACTAGGTGAAAGCTGTATTTCCTTAATCCAGAATACACTACTAGGTAGTGTTGCTACTTATAAAGGGTTACATGTATTGTTGATACATTTATACTGAGAAGGTCAGTCCTGTTAGAAAGCTTGTCTTCCTAAATGCTTTATACAGTTTCTAGGACATTCCTAGCATACTAACATCATATTAATAGTGAAAATAACAGAGCTGATAAAAGTTAAACATTAAGCAATATTTCTTTATAGCACATAATGTTTTCCTTTATGAAAGTAATTGTTTTCTCTCTAATAAGAGTTTAGTTACATTATTAAATGATCAACATAATGGTTGAACAAATGTAACAACTCATTTTATTTTAAAACATCTTTATTGGAGTATAATTGCTTTACCATCTTAAAACGTATAGTTCATTAATATATACCTACCTTAGAAGTCTTTGAAATCAGTTAATAGTCATCTCAAATAAAATATATTCCTTTCGTGGGGGAAAGAGAAAATTGATTGTAGTTGAAACACTGGAGTTTTACAGTGTTTATGAATTAAAGAAAAACTTTTTCATCTGACAACATAGATCTACAGTAAAAGTAAGTTAAACACAGCTCTTCCCTCGTTGGTTAGTTTCCTTCCTATGATCCAATATAGTTTTCTCAAAATACTAAATCAAATCTAGAAAACTAAGCCATTAGTTATTTTTTACCAATAATGCTAGAATATAGTGTGTCGTGTAATTTTCTCATTTATCTTTTTTGGGCACTTCATAGTAGAAAGTTGTTCGCTTTCTAAAGGACGGAATTAAATTACTTAATATGAATATATCACCTCTTCTTGCCTGAAAACAGATGTGAAACTCATAGTGATTATTTCAGTGAATTACCTTCAGCTTTTTGTAGGAAACTTGCATTATGCTGTTTTTAAACTTTGTTGGTAACAATCATAGAATTATATAGTTTTAGATTTCAGAAACCATCCAGTCCAACCACCATTTTGCACAAAAGATAGTGGAGAGTCTAAGCGATTTGCAGCTACAACTTCACATTCCCACGTGAACCGGTTTACAGTCCGCTCCGCCTTCACCAGCACAAATTAATTCAGCCAATCAGGTGTGCCAGCAATCTGCACGATGCACATATCTCTGGTGATCGGAGAGCTCCAAAAAGTTCATTCTGACAATACCACAAATGGAAAAGCTCAGTAGAGATTCTAAATCAGTGCACTCTTTTATTAAGTTGAAAAAGTCTGTAAAAAAGTCTCAAACTGAGGGCACCTACCGTCATTTCAGCACAGAGCTTTGCAAAAACGGATGAACAAATACATGAACTGTCTGACCCTCACATGCCAGATCTCCTGAATCTAAAGACTGACCAAGTACCAGTTTTGTCGCTGTTGTTTATACATCTAAGTATCTAATAAGCTGGGCTGAAGTGTTGGCATATATATATAACTGGGTGGTAGAAGGAGTCATTCAAAGAATCCATTTGTCTGTCCCGTTAAAAACTGCAAAATAGAGAAAAGATAATAGTGATTACTAACAAGACTTCTTTGCTTGGTGGGGCAGTGGAAGATAGTTCTTACTGGTATTTTTTAGAAAAAAATATCTAGCTTTTGATATGGTAAGATACTATTTAGAAAGAAAGATTATTTGTAAATTTAAAATAATATGTGATTGGGCTAATTTCTTTTCTTTTTTCACTGCAGCAAGATGTTTTTCCAAAAACAGATTCACACCAAAATATTTGACGATAGCAGCGTCACATGCTTCCATTATGCCGGAAAGGAGTCCGGCGCAGACAGTACCCGGGCTGCCTGAGGGATGCTGGTGAGTGCTGGCGGAGAAAGACTTGTCACTAGGCGGTGCTCTCCCAAGAGGAGCTTAAACTTCCATTTACACACAGAAAGGGGAAAGGGAAAAAGGAAACATATCTCAGTTTATCTGCTTAAGAGCAGTTTGATATGAATGTTTACTGTTTCTCGAGTATATCTTGACAGAAACATTCACATTTTAGTCATATTGCTTGGGGGGGAGAAAAACCTCACTGAGAAATCAAACCACCTCCTTTAAGCACATACCCTTAAAAGGTGCGTGTGTGGAAGGGGCTGGACTTGGATACTCACAATTTAGTATCTTTCGTCTCTGTTCTATTTACCCCACCTGACTCTGCCAAGCACTCTTGTCTTCTTGAGGAAACAGACCGAGGGAAGGGAGGGAGAG
The DNA here is from genome assembly GCF_008692025.1 of Phocoena sinus. NCBI lineage: Eukaryota > Metazoa > Chordata > Mammalia > Artiodactyla > Phocoenidae > Phocoena > Phocoena sinus. Next base: position 177,164 of record NC_045775.1, on the reverse strand, counting down.
GGAGAGACGGAGAGACAGAGGCTCGGCGCGGGCCCTGCCTGGGGCGTCGAGGCCGCCAGTGCCGCGCCCGCAGCATCCTCTCCATCCGTCCCCATCCACCCACTGCGCTGCCTGGCTAATGGCTAAGGCTTTTAATTCTGGTCCCCACGCTCCCTTTCGGGTATTGAACTGAGAACACCTTTCACAGTCAGATCGCCGACTTGGAGGATGTCCAGCTCCTGCCCAGAAAGCGCCAATAAAATGGGAAAGTGCGCAATTGATTGATAATACATTTTACAAGAAAAAAAAATTAAAGGAGATAAATCGTTGAACTCTCACAAATGTGCCTGCCTAAATCCAAAGAACCAAAACTTTCTGAAAGAGTCGGGCCTGGAGGGAGGTGACCCGGGAGCGCTCCCGCGGGCGTTTCCGGGGAAAGGGAGCGAGAGAACCCGGGAGCGGGTGGGCGCTGACGGTCCAGAGCGCTGTCCTCGTGCGTGGGTCTGGGGGCTGGGGGGTGGTGGTGGCGGGGGAGGGGTGCTGCCGGTGTCCTGCCCGGCAGCTGTGCCCCGAGGTGCCCAGCCCTAACCCAGCCGCTGCCCTCCGGGCTGCCCGCCTAGGACCGACCTCGGGTAAAGCGGACCTCGGCCCCAGAGTGGTCCCCAGCCTCGCCGGCAGATTCCCCCCAAAACGCACAGACTCCAGTTGACTTATTAAATGCCGAGGCAGTCAGGCAGCTCCTTTTTTAATAGCCCAAGATCTACATTTAGACAAAAACAGATCCGAGTTCCTGGTAAAGGCGTTTCTTCTCATCCTGTCACAAGTGACAGGAACGGAGGGAAATAGACTGAAGGAGAGAAGCGGGCGGTGAAGGGGAGGGACAAAGGAGAGGAGGAGAGAGATGGGATGAAGGGGGAAGAGGCAGGAGAGGGGAAATGGGGGAGGGGGGAGGGGGAGGGGAGGGGAGAGGGGAGGGAGACCGACAGGGCGGGTAGAGATGGAGCGGAGAGGAAATGGGGGAGGTGGGGGGGATGCGGGAGGGGGGAAGTGGGGGAGCTGGGGGAGGAGACGGGGGAGACGCGGAGGGGGAGCTGGAGGGGGTGGGGAGAGGGGAGACAGACGGGATACGGAGACATGGGAGGAGTTGTTGGCGGGGGGGGGGGGGGGGGGAGGGGGGGTGTCTGACGAAGATCCGCGCGGGGATACGAACACTTCAGCGGCTTCTAATTAAAGCCCCGCGCCGGGCCCTCGGGGACCCTCCTGACGTCGGCGGCCGCGGGGATAAGAGGCGCCCCGAGGTCCGAGGCCGGACTCTGCCGGCGCGCACCCCAGGCAAGCGCGGGTTCCCAGCTCGGAGCTGCCGAGGCACCGCGTCCCCTTCTCCGCGCGTCCAGTGCGCTCCGCCGGCCCGGGCGCCGCCGGGCATGGAGTAGCGAGCGGGGCGCGCGGCTCTGGGGCGCGCGGACAGACGCCGGGACAGACGCCAGAGGACGCCCGCGGCTCCGGGGCGCGGGGACAGGTAACCCGGCCGGGCTCCTGCGCGCAGCCGGGCAGGTGTGGGCCGGGCCCTGTCACAGGGGGCCAAGGGTTTTCCAGAACCTGGCCCAGCGGGCGGCCGGGGCGAGGGTCCCGGCGCGGGAGCTCCTCGGGGGGGGGGGGGGGGGGAATCGGGGACAGCGGGAGGAGGGGGCGACCGCCACACAAAGGCGCTGCTGGAAACTTGAGCGCGGCCGCTCCCCGAGGGAGATGGGTGTGGGCCCGACCCTCCGAGCGGCCGCTGCCGCCCCGCTCGGCGTCTAAAGGGGCCGGAAAGTTGTGGCGACGCGTTGAGCCGCGGGGCGCCGGCGATGCGCCATTTCCAGGAAAGTTCGGAGGCCGGCGGCGGGGGCGGGACGCGGGCGCAAGGCGGCCAGGGCCCGTGTCGCCCGCGCGCGGAGGGCGGGCGCACCCAAGGCTTGCTCTCAGCATCAGCGCGTGGGACCTCGGGGAGGGCGAGTCCTCGTGGAGACCGCGGCCCAGCCTTCCGCCGCCGGGCCCCCGCCCGCCCTCCAGGCCCGGGACGGCGCGGGGCGTCCGTCCACTGGGTTGGCGGGCGTCCTCTGGGTCCGCAGGGCCGGGGCGCGTGGACCGAGGGGAGTGGCCTCTCCCGCCCTTCCCGCTCCCCCCGCCGACTGGCTGTCCGGGTCTCCCCGCACCCCTGTCCCTGCAGCGAGCCGAGCTCCGGGAGCGCGTCGGATCCGCCCAGCCTGGCCGAGCGCAGGATGCGCGGACCCGGGCGTCCCCTCCTCCTGGGGCTGCTGCTCGTGCTGGGGGCGGCGGGGCCCGGCCGGGGGGTCGCGGAGACCCGGGAGGCCGCGGACAGGCAGACGCTGCTGCAGCTCATCGTGGAGATCGTCCAGGAGCTCAGGAAGTACCACTCGGGGGAGTCCAAGAGGCTGCAGCTCTCGGGCCGGCAGGACTACACCCTGGGCCGCAGGGAGGTCTCGGACTACGGGGCTTACCCGGAGGAGCAGAGAGTGGGTGAGTGTCCCCGCCCGCGTGGCTGTGTAGACGGAGTGGACCGCTTCCCAAGGCGTCTCGGGTGTGTGCGGTGCTGACGGCGGGTCCGCCTGTCCTGTCTCAGGAGACGCTAGAACTAGTACTTGCTTGGAAATAGAATTGTCTTTGAGGCCACGTACGTATTTTTAAAACATAAATACATTTTGACCGTCAAAAAAACTGGGAAATATGTTTTTTAGAGAAGGAAATAGGAATTCCATGAATGATGCCTGGCAGATAACATAACTACCCCTCATCCACTTCTAAGACATGTGAGTTGTTGCCTAGGTCAGTAATTTCAGCATAGAACTGTCATCTGTTATTTTGGAAATGGAAATATTTTCAGCAAAGCGGTTTCAACTGAGACAGAAATTCCCATTCCCCGCCCCCCCTCCCCATGGCAGAGCCTTCCCAGAGTGGCTGCCCCTTGGGATATTACCAAGGAAAGCATGAAAGCTTTTAATGCTTTCATGACACAATTAGGTCAAATATGATAAGGTCAATTTTATATAGACTGACTAAAGTTAGTTGTAAATGAAGACTGACATTTAGGAGATGCCTAAACCTTGCAAGTAAGATTCTTATGGAAACGTTCCCTCTAAAGATGAGGAGAATTGGTGGTAGTGTGAACACGTGCCATCGCATTACTAGTGCAGAACAGGTGAGTGAAAATGAATCCAGATGGCTATAAAAAAAAAGCAGAAACAAGGCTGAAGTCAGAAGGAACGTCAGTCAGGTTAGTTACCAACACTAACTAGGCGCTGTGCCGGTACAGTCAGTCTTTCCCTGGGAACTGTACCTTTATCTCATCCAACCTGGTTGATGTCTGTTTCCACGCATTCACACCAGCCTTCATAACAAGTGGTTTTGACAGCAACTAACCCTTTTTCTAAATATATACCTCGAAGAATATATACCTATAGCAAATTTTTTGTTTGAAGTATGAGATCAGGTTTTCTTCCTAGAACTTTGAGAGGTTGTTGAATTTGATTCCCAAGCTCTTCAAGATGAAACTGTCTACGAGTGATTTATTCACTGGAAGATAACTGTCACACACACACCACACACACACCCCTTTCTTTTCCTATAACTTTACAGTCCCTGCCTCTATCCTAGTGGTGGAGACTGGGCGTTAATACCGGAGCTTGGAGAGCAGTTAATATGATTTGAGGAAAATGTGCCCTATCACCCGTCTTCACATTGTCACGTACTGCAATCACGGGGCTGCTGTGTTCAGGGCAGAATTTCCAGTAACTTTAAACATTCACTTCGGATCACATGAAAACATGCTCCTTTCAGGCAATTTAATAATTAACTTACTTTCCCTCAAACAGAAATTGTTCCTCGAGATCTAAGGATGAAAGACAAGTTTCTGAAACATCTTACAGGTAGGCTTTCCACGCATTACTTCGCTGCTCCCCAGCTCCTGGCATCCCGCAGCCCTCACAGTCTGTTTCTTCTTCCACGTTCCAGGTCCTCTTTATTTCAGCCCAAAGTGCAGCAAACACTTCCACAGACTTTACCACAACACCCGAGACTGCACCATCCCCACCTGTAAGTGACCGCATCCAACTCGCTTTAGAAATGCCGGTACAGTGTAGACGAGGCTTCAGGCCCCTCCACCTAGGTGAACAGGCCCCTCCCTTCTGTAACCCAGGTTTGCTAATACTACTCCCTGTTGACTATACAGTCCGGGGCTGGGGTGAGGAGCCCGCTTAAGATAACCGCAGGCAGCAGCAGCTAGTGCCAAACGGAACGTGGTTCACAGTCATTGGAATGAAGCGGCTCTTGGAAGGGGCTGGACTCCTCCATGCACGCTCTCGAATTCTGGTCTGATGCCTGTCCTTGTATCCACTCAACTCTGACAGTGGAACAAATGTTTCAAAGGAGTTGCTAAAATGACTACTGCAGGGTGTAAGGTAACTATGGTTGGCCCTGGGCCATCCCCACTGCCCTGGCCAGAGACTTTCCGTCTCCACCAGTAACTGTAACCCCATCACCCAGGAATTTTACTGCTATTTCAAACTCCTGCTCTTCTACTTGGCTTCCTCACTAACTCAGAAACGCAGGTGCCCTTTTCCGTCTGGCTCTCAGCTGTAACTTCCTGGTTCATCCACAGCAAGTGCGCTCATTCCCCCAAAAGTGCCTTCTTGTGCCCTTCACAAAACATACAATGATGACAAGTAACTGATTAGCTAGAGGGACATCTGCTAGAGCCCTACACCAACTTTTCTTTGTGTGTAGGGACCACAACTTCCATTTAAGGCTCACAGGAGGGCAGTTGTACAAATACGGCAGGTCTCCTAGGAGCTGCTTTCAGGACTGTCCGAAGGGGCAGCAGACCAGACCTGCCCGTCCTGCTCAAAACAATAAGCCCCTTTCCATGAAGGGGAAGCTGCTCTGCGCAGGCAGCAGCATCCCTTACGGAGCTCCTTGTCTCGCACGTCCCCAAACGTGGCAGGCAGACAGGGAGCGCCTTCAGGAGGGAGCTGACGTGGTCCCGCTCAAGGCTACCACGGGGACAGTGGCACGAGTCAACGGGTGGCACCCGTGTCCCAGAAGCTCCGTGCTCCAGGCTCACCCTCTCATCCAGGCCACGTGGACCTGGGACACCTCACTTCCCTCTTTCCTTCCTCTGAAATGGAATCACCTTCTGTTTGAGAATTACTAACCTGCTTCTAGGGGTCAGAGAACCTTCTCATTTTGTTTCAGCATGTATATATTTTTATATTAAATCTTGTTTTACAATAATAGGATCATAGATTCTAAATTTGAAAGTGACCCTTAGGGTCATTGCTTGAATCCTTTCATTCACGGACAAGGAGACAGACAAGGCACTTAGGCTGCGTGTGCCCCATCGCAGGCGCCACCCATATTGCTGCCTCCTTTGCTGAGTGGGCCGCCACCAAGCTCCTAGTAACCCATAAGGTGAGGCAGTGGGACCAGGACCGGTCAGAAATGCCCCTGGGCCTGGAAGCAGATCTGTGCCCTGGACAAGTGGCTGCTTGTGTGGGTCCCACCTCTCTCAGCCCATAAAGACCTGCAGAGCCAACCTGACCACGTCTGTGCTGCTCAAGCCTGCATACGACAGTTCCCAGAATCCTGGCCGGTTAGACAGAAGGAACCACAGACCTTCTCACTCAAGGTGTGGTCCTGGGGTAAGCTCTCGGGAAGAGCAGGACTTGTGAGTCCACCACACCTGCTGAGAAAAGTCTGCACCTTAAGGGACCCCAGGTGGACATCAGGGTGGAGAACATGTGGCCCAGCGGGGTCGTGGTCGCCCTCAGGATCTCGGGGTGTGTGGCAAGTGCCAGTTATCTCCTTTGAGCTCCTACAGTCCGCCGCTTCCACATGTGGTCTCTTCAGGAAAAGCACATCCTAAAAAACATGGCACATCTGAAGAAGAGCAGAAAAGCCAGGAATCCTGACGACCCTGCCTCCAGCTGTCACATAATTGTTTCCTTTGAGCCCAAACTGTTACGTCCTCTAGATATTTAGCGGGTGTGTTTTTAGAAGGCTTAGGTGCTTGCCTAACAGACATGCTGTGCGTATTTATTGCTGTCAATTTACGCATTCACTCAGAATTTCAGCTAAGAGCATGAATTCTTCCATCTTTAAGTAGGATTCTGTGACTCTTGAGAAGTGAACTTCATATTGAGGAAGGCCTTTATGGGCGTGATTGCTGTGTCCTCTGAGGCAGCACCTGTGAGACTGACGAAACAGGAAACCATACGAGATACCTAGGAAAACCAGTCTGCGCTCAGAAATCAGCTCTTGCTTCCCTCCATTGTCCAGCCAGGTTTTTTGCTCTGGCACTTGGCTGTTAATCCACGGTCTTTAGAACTTCTGTGCGGAAGGCTCTGTGTTATGATTAACTCAAGAGGGGACTCGGCCCGCACGTGACCTAAAAGTTAAGTAACACCGGGCACGGGAAGACCAACCGTACTCTAGGAAGCAAAACGAAAGCTGTTTTAATGAGCCCAGCAGCTACTGCGAGAAGAAAACAGGCAGAGAGCAGCCGCGTGGGAGACTCTGCATCCCCACTTCCCACAGCCTCCCAGTTACATCATTTAACTTCTGTCACGTGATGCTAAAGGCCCCGAGGCACCATAAATTATTAAATCAACAACTTCGAGCCGTGATTGCAGATGACAGTCTATGTATTGTTTCCAAGGAATTCAGAATATTTAAAGGAATGAATGGCTTTAGCAGTTGCTATGCTTGTTTAAAGTGAATGCAGTTCATTTAAGTTGTTGAGGTAGCTGACGAGGGTCTGTGATTTATTTCCCTTGTAGACTATAAGAGATGCGCCCGGCTTCTTACTCGGCTGGCTGTCAGTCCGATGTGCATGGAGGGATAAGGTAAGCTGACAGCCCAGTCGCTGTGGCCCACACACCAAAGACTGGATGCATTTGGGACATGAAAAATTCATGGGAGTTTAGAGACAGTCATTCTTTGGGTAAAGTAGCCTTACTCTGAGTAAGGTTGACAGAACACTCAAAGTAGCTCTAGGTACTGGTCAGTAGTAAACACACAGCACCCCAGGCAGCCACTGAGACCTGGTCGCAGGAGGGCACGCTGGCCGAGCTCACGTTAACCCGCACACAGCCCACTGGCTACTGACTTCAGTGCGGGATACGGTGTGTATCCGCCCACCCACTTCTAGGCTTTCATTCAAACACTCATAGGTGAGTACATGACTAACCATATCCATGCGAATTTTAGCGACATATCTGGCGAGTGTTTGCACTGAATTCTGTCATTATACCAATACACTTGAAAAGAACAGCTAAGAATAGGCATCCTCTTCAAATGTTTCTATCAAAGCTATTTTTAAAAAGCCTCTGATGGTAAAAATATAAATACACATTGAGTTTATGAGCTAAACTTTTTACCTTGGCCTCTTGAGGGCTGACATGTAACACACAACACTAACTTCAGCAAGAGTCAAGGGATGGGCTGAAAGGTCTTATTTTCCTGACACAAATGCCATCGATTTCAGCCACAAACTGTAACTTCACAACTGGACACTAGCTGTGTGTCTTGTGTGCTAGGCACAGCCAGATGCGGGGTCTACCTTGCAGTCAGATGGCTGTCCCTTCGCCTCCTGTGAGTGGAGGAGGGGTGCTCACTGTGGCGAAGGCTGCGCCGAACAACGTCTGCACAGATGCTCGGGGTCAGCCGGGCAGTGGGTGCTGCCCTGAGCTGCGTCCTTAGCGCTGCTTCTTCCCATCAGGAGTCCCACTAGCAAATGGGGGTTCAGTGAAACAAGTGGTTAGTGGAGGGTATCATCCCACATTTTCCCCAAGCTCACTGAAACTTGTATAACACTTTCTATGTGGGGGAAGTGAAAGCACAGTTTTTAATGCCAAAGCTGAGAAATTCTTCCACCTTCACTTCTCATCTGAATGCTGTCCAGTTTCTCTTCCACTGCCCACATGGCAAACAGAAAACTTTTTATTTTTAAAGCAATGAATGGATTCTTGTAAGTCTCCCACAGTACCTGCCCGGGGAGATGAGAATGTTGTTTTCATTAAGCATTTCTTTATAGTTAAAGCATCACTATTTCCAAAGATGAACCAGGCACATCCCTGGAAAACAACCGCCATCTACTCACAAGTGGGGAGACCAGATGCCCAGCGTCCACATCCACCGAAGAACCGCTCAGGCCACAGGCTTCCTGCCTCTGTGCCTGCGAGCTAACCCCCTGCTTCCCCACAGCGGTTCCCCAAAGACTGCTCTCCTGCAGAGACAGCTCCCCGGAGCGAAAAGACGAGAGTAATGGTACCCAGGAGCCTACGCTTCCGTGGAACTGCTCCCGAGCGTGGACCTACCTCTGCACCGTCTCAGGACGGGCACACCAGGGCTTTCCCAACACAACACGGAGACCCACATCGCACTGGTCACCGCCGTCGGTAACCGTGTTCACTTTGGTCAAGGAGTGGGTAGTTTAAAATACAGATACTTCTGCTAAAATAATTTTATAACATTTAAGAAGATTAACTTCTTCCAACTCCAGAAGTTCTAAACCACAGTAGCAAAGTCTTAACTGGCTGGTGACGACGCAGACAGTCAAGGGTTTCTGTGTACCCTGATGTCCCGGAGGGCAGAGCACACATCCTGCGTAAGCAGCAGGTTTTCCTTAAGTGGCATAAGCTGCGTCCACATACGTTTCTTCCGCCGTCCTAACACATGAAGATGTCACAACAAAGCTGCAGGGTAAGACTCCTCTTCCTACTCCAGACCAGAGCCTCAACTTCTTAAAGGCTAAGTCTGAAAGAAGTGGGTCTTTAGAGGGGTCCGAGCACAGGGACCCTCCACACTTGTGGTCTCAGTGCAGAGCCCGAGCCCGAGCCCTTTGCTCCTTCTTGCTGAAACTCGTGACCTGATCTCCTCGAGCCAAAGAGAAGCTGTAGCTTCGCAGCCATCCTCCCACACAGCAGGAGAGCCTCCCAGACACACCCCTTCACTACCTGGACTTGCCGCTCCAGTAAGTTACAAGCCTGAGCCCTGGAATATTTTCAGAGAAACGGAGTTTTGAGTAACAAGTATCCAGCTCGCTCTACAAAATGCAGCCTATTCTGAGCAACCCAGGATCGCCCCACATCAGCGTGGACTGAACTACCGAGGACTTGGCGGCGGACGCATCAACACTGAGCACCGTTCTTCAAACCCTAACAAGCATTCTCTCTTCGTTTGTGATGATTTCCATCCCTTTAGCGCAGCAGGCCCGTGAGCACCGAGTTACTTTCCAGAATAAAATATACACACATTTTGGCACACAGGGAAACACGCAGACTGCAATTCCTCACATCTATGCACACATTATGTTACACGTAATTGAATGTATAGGTCTTCCAGAATCAGTAAGCAACTGTGAATCATTCTCTGAACCCAAACGTGTTTGTTTCGCAGCGAGCAGAGCGCCGCGGACGAGCAGCGGCCCGGGACCGTGAGAAGTGCCTTGGAGACCAGCAGGGCAGAGCCCACTGCCTTCTGGACACGCCCCATGAACAGAGATTTATTTTTGCAGACAGCCTCTCCCATAATTCCTTTACCTTGAGTTTTGTATGCTGACACCGTCTGTGGGCACAGAGTCAGTAAATGGGTGTGCCCGACAGTAATGCTCGCCGCCGGTCATTCTAGACGGCCGGAGGATGCTCCACGCTTGATGTGTCATGCTGTGAAATGGCGGAGAGATTTCTCCTTTTCCTGATTAGGTGACGTCACAAATACTTCTTGAGAAGCATAAGCAGAATCTAGAACTATATTTTCATATAGCATATGGTATTATTTAATATTTTATTACTTTTACAATTAAATGCCCAGAGTATCATTTGGAATTGCATGAAAAATTTAAAAAATATAAATAAATAAAAAGAGACAGAAAAGAACTTCAGTTGTGGAGACATTGGAGTGTAAATCTGTGTACACGCCCAGGCTACTTTCATTTGTCCTTTGTATAATAAATGTAAGATAGTATCTAGATGCTGTGTAATATGTACATACTGTAAATAAAACGCAAGTAATAAATGAAGTGTTTGTTATAATGAAGTCTTCAGAGTGACTCTTTACTCCTGAACAAGTTCATCAGTGGGCATTCATGATTTACAAATCTTCTGAAAAGACTGAAATACTGGCAGGATATCACAGAATATAAAAGGCATAAATAAATAAAACGAGAAAGCTATGAATTCTTGTAAGGGACATTAGCATTTTTTAAAAAGAGTGGCACTATATATTGGCGACATATTTCTTAACGTACGTGTTTGGTAGCGAGTATTTCAAATAAGGTTGCATCCGTATTTCCTGTATGACTTTGTAACGGAAACACTAAACTCCGTATTTCCTGTGTGACCTTGTAATGGAAACGCTAAACTAAGAGGGACCTTAAGACTTCCAAAAAGCTCCAGATTTTTACAGGTAGATATATTTTGAACAAATCTGACTGGATCTAATTTTTCAGACAAGTGAATTCAGCAACGAGGTTTTCTGTTCCATGAGCCCTAGTCTGGATACAGCCTAAGGACAAAGTCAATTAGGAACCCTAGGATTTGTCTGAGGGTCTGTGTTTAAGACATGTGTGTAAATGTTAAAGAAAACGAACTAGAGAGATTTATTCATCAACATAAAGGAACAGAAAAGAGTAAGAAATTTCCTTACTTTGAGAGTATTAAGCAATTACTGAACGATTAGGGCACTAGGGTGTAATTTTTGAAGTGCTTTACTTTCCTGTTTCCTAGTTGCAGGTAGACTTTTTCCCTCAATTCTTTACTTTTTAAAGCTACCATTATCAAATTCTCAATCCTCCCACGTTTCCGGATAAGCCCTCATGGAGCGACCCCGCAGGCCACCACACACACGCCTGGCCAGCCTTCTTGCCGCCACCTCCCCGGTGTCCCTGAGTCTGCCGCCCCCGGTGGCCTGGTGGGAAAGACACCTTGCTCATCCCTCAGGCCCGAGTAAGCTCAGGACCGAAGGTCCCCCGTCTGGGGCTCCTGTGATACTGAGGACCAGAAGCCGTTCCTCTGAACTCTCCCTGCTTCTGAGCGACCGTCACTCAGACCGGTCCATGACCCCGAGTCCTCCCGGGACTTCGGGTCATCAACGATGAACTGGGCTGAAGACCGAGAGGAGAAAAGCTGTCCCTCATCTAGCCATCCACAGGGGTCTGCCTTGGGGTGCTGGCCCCAAGGAGAACCCACACTCCACTGAGGATGGGGCGCAGGCAAGGCCGCTGTGGCGGCAGGGCTGCCAGCTTCTCCCATGAACATATTACTTGAGTGGAAGCAACGTGCTTACTTAGGCGCTTACGCCGCTTAGGGTGCTGCCCGGCACGGGGCAGACAGGCACACATCACACATCATCCAAAAGGGACAGTGGAGGCAATGCTTTCTGATTCTTCTCCACCTGTCAGTAGAAAAACAGGCAGACACCAGACTTGTACTTAGCTGTAGTTTTGTAATTTCCCCAGTTTATTTGAAAACAATCTTTTCTGACATATATTCATATGAATTTTAGATCAGTTATCTCCAAGTGCACAGAAATTACCTATATTTGCCTATAAACTAAGCACTGATAAAAGGATACTTAACATATCAATATTTAAGCATTCCAACATAAAAGGACTTTTTCCCCACTTATTATTTTTTTCCCACCTAAGCTGATCTATATTTGACATTCAGGTTAATCACACGCATGTAAAAGCAGACGTGGTCCCCACACTGACCCTAAGGTAAACCAGCACACAAGTGTCCTTCTTCCCGGACATAATTACGTTTCCAGAGGCAAAGTGGTTCAAACGGGAACACAAGGTGACTTCCTTATGAAATCAGCTAGACAGACACAAACTAAGGAGTGAAGGTGCTGAAGATGAGTCACGCAATTCTTCCTCCTTCCTGTCCTGTCGGTGCACAAGTGTGCACTGTGCATGTGTGTGAACACTTCTCACCAACAGCACTGGACACCAGGCCCTGGCATCAAGAGGGAGTGCAGGGCAGGGGCCCCGTCCACACAGAGGGAAGAGGTAGTGCAGCTTCCTGGAAGTGCCGATGGGCGCAGATGCTGCCGAGCCTTACAGAGATGCTTTACTTCATTATGCTCTATCTTGCTGCTCTACGATTTTCTTTGTTCCACTATTTTTGTAACTGGGGCAAAGTGGGAGGTTCAACTAGTCTAAGAACACTTACCCCATAAACTGGCTGAATCAAACATTTTTATTCGTCCACCAAACGCAACAACTGATTTCCATCTACAATTATTTTTTAAGGTAAGAAACAGTGAGTCAACTGAAAAAAGGGCTGCGGCCTTGGCTAGGGAGTGGCGACACTGTGACACCTGGCTGAGAATGCGGGCCTGTGGGAACGAGCCTGGGCCGCAGCAGGGCTGGACCCGGGTCAGCGAACCTTCTCCAGGAAGGCTCTGCAGCAGCGCACACACTGCTGGTAGACGGTCTCAAAGTCGGCGTCATTACCCTGAAAAGACAGGGAAAAGGAAGAGTAACAAAGCCTGCGTAAGGAAAAGGCCCTTCAGGACTCTGCCTCCGACTCCCGACGTGAGGGCGCACAGACAGGCTGGTGTTTACGTTATCCCTACCCGTGAACCGCAGCATGGAAGTGAGAACCATACTTACATAATAAGGGTCTTCAATGATGAGCTTTTTCTGTGGATCGTAGCTCCCAAGTAGTTCAATTCTCGCTCTGCAGTTTTTAACTTGACTACTTTTCCTATTCAGATCTCTGTAAAATTGAAACATGAACTCAGTTTTCTGATCTATGGTTTCAAGTTAAACTGGGACGTCTGCTAGGGTTTTATGAAGCACCCATATCAAAATCCAGCAAAAGTGACCTGACTTAAAGAGGAAATCAAGCACTCGGCAGCTCTGCACGGCCCTCCGTGGGGCTGCAGTCATGGGGCTCTGTCTTTCAGGCAAGGGAGCTCGCAACAGCAGGGGATTTACACGAAATGTACAGCTTTGAGTCAGACAGTAATCTGCATTCTCCTGACAAGGTGACAGAGTGGAACGCAAAAAGCCATGAGGACCAAGTCCCAGAGGGCGGGAGGTTCCACGCTAAGGTGTCCTGACGGTGGTCCTTGCACCCACTCCACTGCCTGGGGGGGCTCCGCGCCCATCTCCCACCTCAGCTTTCTCACTGAGCTTCGTGTGGACTGTTCCTGCATTTGGTTACCAAATCTCTATGGGGGACAACAGAGTCTAACGGGAAACCCGCGAGGCCTCAGAGCACAGACCCTCCCCAGGAAGCCACCGAGGCTGAAACGTGAAGGGCAGGTGGGAGCAGGGGTGGCTCGGGCTGCACCACCACGTGCCAACCACGTCTGGACATTTCATTAATAGGGTGCCACACAGCGTTCTCTAACAAGACACTGTTGATGATACTGATGAGCTATTCCATAAGTGAGAAAAATGTGGACAAAACAAAACCAACAAGTGAAAAACAAAAATAGAAAATCTACGTATTTTAACGCAGTTCGTGATTAATGAAAACCTAGGTAAGCCTGCTGCATCCGTACCTGTCCACCCTACAACAGTGACTAAAGGAAAGAGTTTCTGTTAATCAAACACACGCAACATTTACGGGTTAGCAGTGAAGCAAGGCAGTGTGGTCCTGCGCTCACACCGCGGGCTCGTCTGTCCTCTCGGTGAGGGCAGACACCGAGGGCCCTGCGGGCGGAGTGCTCAGGCATCTCACTCAGCAAGACCTATTGTGTGACAGGCAGCACGGTGCCCGTCCTGCAACTGGTGCATGGTCTGCTCATACACTCCCTTTGGTCACTTAGCCCGAGTCTGCCTCTATATTTGTAAAATACATCGTATTCATTTATCTTTGCATGGTCACATTGTATCATATTGTTTGTTAGGTTTAATTTGAATACATGAAGCCCATAATACATGTAAGCCCACCTCAGACTTCAGGAGGAGAGGCCCAGGAAAACGCTCTCATCATTGGTTACCAGTGCCTGGCTGAAGAAATGCCACACCAAGTTCCTTGTTGCCCAGATCCATGTCCCCTGAGGTCAAACGCACAAGTGAGGCGATAGGGCACGGTGGTGAGTGTGACTCATGCCTCACACAGCCTAGGCTAAAATTCCAACACACCCACCACTGAATCTGTGACCTTGGGCAAGTAACGTAACCTCTCTGTGCCTCGAATTCCTCTTTGACAAGATGGAGCAACAGTGCAAACCTTCAGAGGAAGCGCTTTGGCGTGCACAGCACATGGTATGCACCATGCTTAGCCATTTTTATCTAATACCTTAATCTGACAGTTTTTGTTTTTTAAATTGATTAAGGCAATCAACAATTTAAATGAACTAAAACGTCTTCTTTTTTGTTAGTCTTTTTTTGGGGGTTGCTGTGAGGCAGCTGTAAGGGGGAATAAGATGAGAAACACAATAAAACACCATGCTGGCCGTGAATCATTATAGCAATAACAAACTCGTTCTCCTGCAAAACAAAGCATCACCTTATATGTCAGACTTTTCCTTATCCAAGGGTGTGTCTAAGTGTAAACAGATCTATGAGACTTCAGCTCCAAATTATTCCCTGGATTTCTCACTCTTCTAAATAAGTACTTCCACATGTTGTGACCAGCATTATATATTACAAGCTTAAGGTACTAGAAAAGTCATTTTGGACAACAAACTGCCTAGCCTATTACTGAACTGAGCTGAAGAGAAATACCCTTTAAAAATACGATTACCTCAGGTTGCTTTCATCCATACATAGTATATAATCAAAAGTGGCAAAGTCTTCTTTGGTAACCTAAAAGTAAATGAGAAGTGAAAACATAATGTTTACGTTTAGACCAATCAAGCCTAGAGGATCCAAAACAGAACCTTAAAAAAAAGAAAAAAAAACAAAAGGCTATACTTGAATCTGCTACTCACTTATTAAGTTATAAATCAATTAAGGTACTTTAAACAGTTAACCTGATTTCCTAAAATTGTATTGCAAATAAATTTTATTTTATACAGTTCCCTAGAATAATCATAAATAGTATAATATGTGGATGCAAAGTTTATACTTCATCTTCGACTTCTTAGAAACAAAGTATAATTCAGTTAACGTATTAAAATGTTCCGTGTCCGAGCCCTATTTTTCATTCTACAAGTACTCATCCTCAGCCCCAGTGACATGGGTCAACTGCAGCACTGGCGGCTGTCCTTGTGGGGCTTCCCTCCTACGCAGGGTGGGCAGCTCTCAGGACTGACAATGCCTCACAGAAAAATAAAGCAGAGAAGAGGGCAGAGAGGAAGATAACATTTGAAGTAGAGGGTGGTCAGGCTCACGAGAAAGAAACACATGAGTAACTGAATCTCTGGATCTTCTCTATTCCGACTAAATATCCATAACTTGGACATGACACAGAAGAAAGTACCACTCAGTATTTTTACTAATTCTAACCCAAACTTGGCACTGTTTTCAGACATAATTCATAAACATAAGCTCACTAAAATATAAACAAAAAACTCTCTTATGATTTTTTATTAGTATAAGTAATAACAGAATAAGAAAAGAGCGACTATATTCAATTTTAATAACCTATAAGGGGAAAGATACACCTGAAACTAACAGCATTGTAAATTAACTACACTTCAATTAAAAAAATGGTAGGCAGGTGGGAAGGAAGGAAGGGAAACATGCCGTAATCAAGGATGGAAATAATTTCTAAGAATGCTTTCAATACTCATCTTCATCACTAAAAAAATCCTCTAGGATATAGTGGCACAATGAAACTACAAAGATTTTGAATGCCTGGTTAAGCAGAGTAGTGGCACTCTACGATAATCAGCGCTGCAAAGGAACCATGAATATACTCACTCTTCTGTGAAAAATAATAAATTTTGGCCCTTAGTGCGCGCTTGCATTAATTTGTAGCGCAGCACATTAATAAAGTACCGGGACCAAATTTTGCTAACATTCCCAAGGTACTAGCTTATTTTAAAATCTGTTAGAACAAATATTACAAGTTATTTCCCCAAATTAGTTGTCTGAGAAATGTCCTGAGATTAAATATTAAACACTGTTTGTAATTTTGGAATGACTGCGATTGCAGATCCTAAGAAAGACTTAGTAACTGACAGCTACATGTAGCTACATGATGTTTGGATGTTAAAAAGACTGTGGAAGAGGAACAGCTATAATTAACATCTTATAAAGAATGCATGGTAAAGGATTTCCGCTTGCAGCTATAAATGAAATAGCTTGTGGCAAAACAACCCTATTGCCAGAAAAAAAGTAGAAAACGCCCATCAAAACTAAACACTTCTGCACAATCATTAACGTGCTCCCATGACAGCCAGGCTCAGAAAGGCCAAAATCCCAACCGCGCGCACAGGACCAGGTATGCAAATTGGCGGGCCCTCTGCTGCTACAGATAAGCCTGGCTACCTGCGAGGGCTGACCGGCCACAAAGGGCAGCTGGCATCTTGCCCCCGCCCTCAAGAGGACTTGCTGATCCTGGGCCCTGGCTAGAGCTCGGAAGAGAGATCTCAAACTTCCTGGATGCAGAAATTTTTAACTCTTAAAATTATTTAGGCCTTCCCTCTAAACAACTTGTTACTTAGGGTTTTATCTATTGTACCAATATTCACCAAAGCTATTAAAAGTGAAATTTTTATAACACTTATTATTCACTTAAAAATAATAAAAATTCATTACCTGTTACTATAACATTTTTATAAATGAAAAACAGCTCTATTTTCCACACTGAAACTTAGGGAGGAGAGTGGCACTGTTTGACATTTTTGCAAATCTCTTTAATGTCTGCTTACTCAAGGCAGACGGTTCTCCTCTGTGCTTCTGCATTTGATCTGCTGAAATATGCAAAACCAGCCTCACACAAGTATGTAGCTTAAAAGCAGTATTTTAACAGCCATTGTGTAACTGTGGATCTTCTCTGATGCAACACCAAAGCTCATTAGCAGTGGTTTCTTACAGGTTATTTGCAATGCAGAACCTGAAAACATACGAGCAAACTTTTCCTACTCTGTCCTAGCTCACTGGTTATGGTTAGTCTGAGCCTTTGAATGGATCCCTGACTCACACATTTTGACCTCACTGGCCTAGGGGTCCCTGGAACCCACTTTGGGGACTGTGCTTTAGACTCTCACAGGAGGGGCTGTTAGCAACGTCTGAGGACATTGTGATTGTCACGATGGGGGATGAAAGGGGTGCTTAGCATCGCGTGGGTCAAACCACCGGCCTCCCAGGTCATGAGAAGCCTGGGCAGAAGGCCGCTGATGGAAGGCAGGAGCACCAAAGGGCCAGTGGCCCTCACCGGATGGAGATGCCGGAGGTGAAGCTGGCACCACACGTCTTCTCCTCAGAGCATCTGCCAAGTTCCTAAACTATTCAGAGAAAGAAGCCAAGAGAACAAGTGGAAGGCCGCATGCAGCAGACTCAGTGGGGAGGGAAGAAGAACTACTTCAGAAGCTGCTAAACAGGAACAGCCCTGTGTGCTGAACGCCTCCCCGGCAGGGGGACTCCTGGAAGTTCACCCGAGAGGGGCCCGTCCAGCACAGCCCGAGCCCCGCGAGGCAGGTCCAGAAACCAGTCAGCTCCAAACCAATTCCTGCCCTACCAAAGCGGAGCCACCTGGGGGCGAAGGTCCTTCACCCAAAGCTTCTACATTGTCTATACATCATGCTCCGCATTTAATCCAAACTATCAAGCATGCCGAGCAATACAACAAAGAGGAAAAGAAAGAAAAGCAGACTCACAGATGACCCAGGTATTAGCTACTAGGCTTTGTGTAAAATAACTGTGATTGGAGTTGTTCACGAAAATATAGGGCAAGATGTAGAATTTCACCAGAAAGCTGGAGTCAATTTAAAAGATCAAATAAAACTTAAAGAATTAAACAAAGTAACAGACACTAAATATTCAATAAGTAGAGGCTTATGAACTGTTTGAAAACAGAAAGATTTGTACATCACAAAACAGGTCAGGAGAAAAGTCTCAGACTGAAAAACAGTGAAAAAAAGGATGGAGAAAGTAGCAAAAGCACAAGAAATTTATGTTCAAAATACATTTAGGTTGAATCTCAGAAGAATGAGGGGAAGAAAAGTAGACAAAGATAACAGCCCAGAATCTTCCAGCACTGATGAAAACCATCAAGACACAAATTCAGGAAGTGAATCTGACCACATAAAACTGCTGGTAACTACACACCAAAGAAAGCTAAAGATAGCAGAAGAAAATGACAGCAACATCAGGGAGCAACAAAGGACAATGGATTAGATGAATCCTTCCAAACAGTTAAGGTAGAAACACCATCATTGTTTGACAAAAGTTTTTTAACCGAAGAGAAAAGAAACATTAGCCAACTTGTTTTATGAGGCTGCTCGACCCCGACACAGTGTGTGATGCCAGGTGTGTATCCACCCAACAGAACTGCACACACACAAAGATATTCAGTGGACTCAGCCCCAAACTAGAAACAACCGAGTGTTCCTCAAGAGTGGAACTGATAATAAACTGTAGCCTAACTGTAAAATGATACTGAGTCCACAAATGAAGATGACTAAGCTTTGCTATGAGCAACAATACGGAGAATCTCACAAAGGAAAAAGCTGACAGAAGTATACACACTCTAGGATTCCACTGCCATAAAGCTGAAAAGGTAGACGGCATTCTGAGCGGTGACCTCTGGAGTAGAGGGAGTAGAGCTGGTCGTGCCATAAGATGCACTGAGCACCCTGACATCTGTGCATATGTCAAATAAAGTTTACTGAAAAGGGAAAGAATGTATGATAAAGTAAACATCCCCACAGAACTAACCGGATGTGAGAGTTCACATACTCCAGAGAAATGATTACATGCGCTAAAAAGAAAAAAGTACCCTGAATGTATCCTGTCTATAAAACCCAGGTTTAATAGAAATATTAGAATAGTTCTCATACAAATTGTGATACTCACTAAAGAGGAAATCTGTAAACATTAGAAAATGCTAAAAAATAACAAAGATCTGACGTGATACTGACATATCCTACTAGGACTTTCACATTTTTAAAAAAATCATTGTTGAGAAAATCTTCTTAAAAGCAACAAGAAAAAGAAAATAGATCATGTGGAAGTACTACTTCTAAAACTGGTAATAATTTCATAAGCAGTAACTTTCTAGCTTTGTTTTTTTAAGGCATGTGTATTTAAAATATTTCATTTGTACCCACTTTTATTATAAACTTAGTGTATGAAAAATAATCTGATCTTAAAAGCAGAAAACATGGAAGTGTCATTGCTCATAATTCTGAAGGTCTACTCAAAATAAATCTACATTATTTAGAAAACAAAATAGAAACTGGCAAGGTATGTACAACCCTGAAGAGATTAGAATGGACAAATGATATAAAAAATGTTTAATCTCCAATGAAAATTCCACTTAAGAAAGGGTCCTTAAAATAGTTAATTTAAATAGTAAATTGTTAACATGCAGAGTCAACTGATGTAGCCAGAAACTAGTTCACAGATCTCAGTTATCTAAGTCAAAAATAATGTGTGTATTACTAATTTCTGAGACATTATTAACATATTAAAAGTGTTTCTATAGTAATTCTGTTTTGTGAATTTTCTGGCTCACACCTCAACAAATAAACCTGTAATTAAATCCAAGTTCTACCACTTTGCAGCTGCATAACCTTCAATAAGTCATTTATTTTCTCCCCAGAACTGTTTCTTGACCTGCAAAATGTGTTTACCAACCACTCCTTTCCGTAATTGATAAAATTTGAGAACGACCAAAATTTAAAATACGATGCTATATGGCAAAGCAATCTGCCAAGTTTTAAATAGAGACAAAATTTAGTATAACAACGACTAAGGAATCTTTATCCGGTCTTACGAGAAGTTCTGATCCAAGCACTAATACTAAATTATAGTTCTCACACTGCCATCCATACTTACAAACATGCAATATATTTGACAACTGATTTGCAAAATATTTGGCTTCTCACTTTGAAGGCCTCAAAAGCTCATGTGACACCAAGCCATAACCCTTCTTGGCCTATAGAGCCTACATTTTGTTAGGATGGATACAAAAGGAAGTTAGCAGATTTTAGCGAGGTTTTTAAAAAATCCAATTGAATCTCCACAAAATAATCATGTTGATAAAAATAGCAGTCCCTTTAGAACGACACGCTAGTCAGAAACGAAGCGTGTTTCTGTAGCAGCTGGTCCCCGTGGTTATAGAAGGTGCCAGCGCGAGCACCCACAGCAGCTCCTAGACTGGGAGGGACTGGACGGGCCGCCTACGGACCCCGACGTCTCACCACGAATGCTGCCATGAAAACCTCAGCACCCCACCTCCCGCGGTTCCACGGGAGTCTAGAACCCTGCAGCCCAATAACGTGCCCACCAGACCAAGTGGCTATTTAAATGAGTTACAGTTTAAAATGCAGCCTCCATTACACTGGCCATATCTCAAAAGTGCAAGAGCACATGCAGCTGGTGGCTTCCACCCTGCAGAGCAGATAAGGCACGCCAACCTCCTCGCGGGACGTGCTGCTGGGCCGCGTTCCAGAACCAAAACCCAGAAGTACTACTGCTGGTGTGCAGGATATGCATCCATAGTAATATCAGCGTTACCCGGTATTTCTAAGGCACTTCACAGCTGGCAATGTTTCTGTATTTACAACCGAAATTTATTCTAGCAACAACCTAGTAATGGAAGCAGACTAAGTCACCAGGGCTTAAATGTTTAAAGACCTCACGCACAGAAAAAAAGGCGATGCCAGCTCAGGTCGGCCAGCTCTTAGCCAGGGCTCTCTCGACCATGCATTTTAACAAGTCGATTCCAAGACCATGCAAACCTTTCAGAACTGTGGAACCAGAATGGGTGTATTGTGGCTGGTTAGGCTGACCCTAAATAAACAGACTCAAATAAACGCACTCATTATACATAAGTCTGGTTAAGCCTCTCACAACCGCTCAGGTTACGGGATCAACGTATTAGAAATTAAACGAGGTCTCTTCTACCTGTCTTGCTTTATGGACTGTGTTAATGCCATGATTTCTCAGGCAGCTCACAGCTCTCGGATCTGGCGACCGGCCCACGTTCCAGTCAGAAACAGCGCCACTGTCAATGACCCACTGCAACACAAAACACACAAGTGCACCTTCAAGGTCAAGTACGGTACCTGCCGGGCAACGTGACTCATGGGGACACCATGCTTCTTCATGCAAGCCTGCCCTCGATAATCAGGAGGGTTTCCTAGTTCATACGTGGACGTTGCTGCACTGTCTATCCTCCACTGCAGGAGAAAAAAATAATTTTTTTCACAATTTTCTGCCCCAAAGCCATTCAGGTTGTCCTCTTTAAGGCTGTGAACAGTACTTACAGTATCTGAAATGTTTTGATCAGTTACAAGTTTCCTGAAAACTGCTTCTGCGATGGGTGATCGACAGATGTTACCTTAAAAAAAAGGAGGGGGCAGAGTGAGCATCTGATGTGAGGGAAGCAAGGTACTCTTCTCTGAGGTGACCGTCCTGCCAGCACGTGGCCGAACCTGGGGGAACAGCTGACCCAACCCTGCTCAATGATTTCACACCAACTGTCCAAGTACTCAAAGTACAAATGACAAAGACATCCGAAATCAGAACAGTCATGACCAAAATCATCGTTTTTCAGGTTTGCTATCACTGACCCAGAAGCGAGTCGTGAAATCAACGAAGTGGGTCGCAACCAGCCTATTTTAAAATGAAATACAACAGAATAGAGTTTAAAATATGCATTTTCAAGTATACTGCACATAATAAAGATGACTATTGTTTCATAAAATACACAAGCAAATGTATTCAGACCTAAGAGTAGCTCCACACAGACTTCTACTGCAGGACCTGTGCAGAGGGAGCCCTTGCTTGAGTGCTGTGGACCCAAAAGTCAGCCAGCTGGGGTAGGGATGGTCCTCCAGGCTGTCCAGTCTGCCCAGAACTTACAGCAGCTGCAAGTTCACAGATCCCCAGAGCCACCCTCACTTCAAACCAGCTGAACCTTACAGGTTCAATATTTCTCCAGAAGGACTGCAGAATTCAGGAAAATGCTATACTTATGATTATAGTTTTATTATCACAAAAAGATACAAAGCAGAACCAGCCAAAGTCAGAGAGCACAGCAAAGATTCTGGAAAGTTCCAAATCGGAAACTTTCTCGCCCTTGGGGATGTGTCACATTCCCGTCACCCAGGTGTGACAGTACTCAGAGTACTCCCAATCCAGGACGCCTCCCAGAGCTCCAGTGCCAAGGATTTATTGGGGTTTCATAAATAAGCCCAACTGATTGAGTTACTGGCCTGTGGTTGAACCCAATGTCCAGCCCCTTCCCCTGCCATGTGTGGCTCGCAGCCTCCACCCGAGTTACCTCCTCTGCATAAGCTGTGTAGGGCCATCCCTGAATCACAAAACACTCCTATCACTCCAAGGGAATTCCAAGGGGTTTGAAGGTTACCTCCCAGCAGCCAGGACAGAGGCAAGGCCTCTCATTAAATGGGGTCAAATTCCTTACTACACAGGGGAAGAAAGATAAAAGACAGAAAATCCTCCCTCAAAATATCTGTCCGCGTGCTAAGCATTGTATTTGTGGGGGACGCGGAATCAGCTGAATACAGACAAGAGGGCAAAGGCTGCCGGACCGGCGATATACTACAGGAGCGCCGGAAAAGGCTCCAGAAAGCACAAGGAATACGACAGCTTCCTATGAGAAAAACAGAACAGTCAGGGCTGGTCTTTAAAGGATGAAGAGTATTTAAATACGGCTTAATTGTAGGAAAAAGGTAACCTGACACCACCATGCTCTCTCTCATCTCCCAGTGTGCTGGCTGGGACACAATTAACAGCACACATTCTTTAGACCTTTAAAACATTAAACACTTAATAATCTTGCCAAAACAAGGAGTCCCGTTCTTTTCTGCTATTACCCTTACCAATGGTATACCTCTGACACTTCCCTGCACTTCAGTCTGAAACAGGTCCAAATAAACGCTTTGAAGGAATACAACTTTTATGTTTCAGAAACGTACTGTTGTTACTGTCCTGCACACAGGCTACCAAGTGAAATGGCAAACAGCAACCTCAAATACCCCAGAACTCCATGTCTCACCCCCTCCACCGGCAAAGCTCTGGCTCAACACACAAACTCTCTCTGAATTGTGGGTCTCCCTCCTGTGGCCCTCACCCCTTCTCAGTCCAATCTCAACACAACAGCTGACGGCTTCTTTTTAAACTTCCCACCTCTGCTCAAAACCCTCCAATGGCTTAACTCGCTCAGTGAGCCCAAGTCCTCACACGGCCTCACCAGATCTGTCCACCGCAGAACCTAAATGTGGGTCTGAAAACTAGGGCTCAGGACCCACCAGCTTTGTATATAGTTCTCAAAGCTAAAAATAATTTTTTTACATTTTTAAACAGTTGAAAAATACTCAGAATATCTTGAGAATATTCCACAGAATTCAAATCCCAGTGTCCATACACAATTACAGCCCAGCATGATCACTTATGTATTGGCTAGGGCTGCTTTTGCACTACACCTTTGGTATGGCCTACAGAGCACAAAATATTTGTTCTCTGGCTCTTTACATAAAGAGTTTGCAGACTCCTGCCCCGGAACACTCACTGTATGTCAGGAAGTAACTTCTCCCCTACGCACCAAGAACAGCACTGCTCATGTATCCACTGGGAACTGAGCAAACAGCCACATTATCTGAGTCCTCAGGTACAGAGGGGTGTCTGACTGAGAAGGTACTAGGTCGCCAGGCCAAGAACTTCAGCTTCCCAGCCGTTTCTTGAACATGGCCAGCACCCTCACTTCAAAATCTTTCACCTGCCTTCCTCTGGGTCCAGAGTGCTTTTCCAAAATACCCTACACTTGCTTCCTCACCTCCGTCAAGTCTTTGCTCAAATGTCACCTTCTCGGTAAGCCCTCCCCTGAACAGCCTACTTACAGTCGCACTCTCCTTCTCTGCCCCTTTCCCGCCTCACTGTCCTAACCAAATACCTGATTGTTGGTGACGGAATGTGAGCTCTAGAGACGCAGGGAGTTTTGTCTGTTTTCCTCACCACTATGTCCCTAGCACTCAGAACAGTGCCTGGTCCCATGGCAGTTGCTTTAAAAAAAAAAAAAGTACTGAAAATAAATACTTACAAGCAGACATCTCCCATTAAGAGCCACCATAGTGCATTACGTCAGCCTAATCAACGATACTAAGTGAAATAAACAAGGCAATGGAATCCTATTAGATGCCCAACCTGGGCTGAACTGCCCTTTAAAAACTGTGTTGAAGCCATCAGCCAGCCTTCAGTGGAGAGCTTAAAAATCAAATGATGCCGACTGTCAAAGTGAAACAAGGAGGCCTTTTACTTTTCCCCTCATAGAAATTCAATTCTGCAAATACCTAGTATGCATCATATTTTGTCCTAAAGCTGGAAATACAAAGAAAAATAAGCCACAGTTATTGCCTTCAAGAGGGCTAAATCTAGCTATAATCTCAGGAGGCTATCAAGTTAATTATAATAAAATCTGTGTGAGGAAAGGTGTCTATAAAGGGTCATGGGAACAACTACCTCTACCTAGATGATCTGGAAAAAGTAAAGAAGGGGATACTTGGGTCTGACATTTTAGAAAGGCTTTCCAGGCAAAATGCAAAATGGGTTCCCAGAAAGAAGCACACACGGAAGGCACACTGAGCATCTGAAGTCCTGGGGAACAGGGAGTCCACAGGGTGTGTGAGTAGGAAACGGTAAACGGGGTAAAGTGGGAAACGCTGAGCACACTTCTGTGGCCTTCTTTAAGGGAGCACCTAAAGAGGAGTGGAAGGAAATGCAGACTCATCAGGTTTTAAGTCACTGGACTATTGACCATATAGGCCGTCCTCTCTGGGGAATTAAGGCGATGGGGTGGAAGCACTGAGGTGCCCTATCAGAGGAAAAATCCTGAAAGCTAAAGGGAAAGTGAGCTCTATTTTAAGTAAGGGAGGCTAACTGTTGAAGTCCTAAAAATGAAAATAATTCTGAGCTGGGAGTTACCTGAAGAATTAAAAATAAAAAATACCTTCATTTTCATGTAGAGGAATATTGGCACATGGGGCTGTTACATAGCGACCTAGGGAATCAGATCTCCCTGGTTTGGCTTTTACAATCAAGAAATCCTAAACCTTTGCACTTCCCCTGCCTTTAGGTCAGATCCATTTGTGAGCATGGGCCGAGGCAACATGCCAGCAAACCAGTGTTGTCATGGGTTTCGGCGCATCAGGAGGCCCTTAAAGGACAGATCAGCCCAGTGGCCTCGAGTCTGTCTGATGAAGGGGAAAAAGGGATTCTAGGCAAGTGCAATGTCAGGAACCCTGGCTTGGAGTACAGGTGCTGCAGGTGAGAAGGGAACCGGGCTTGGAGAAAGGACTGTACAGAAGCTAGAGGTCCAGGCTTGCATAGAGGGCTTCGGCAGGTGACAGGGGATCCGACTCGGAGACAGGACTCAACAGGAGACCCCGCTTGGAGAGAGAACCGGGCACGTCAAGGACACCCCGCCTGCAGAGCTGCCCAGGCAACGGCGCCGCCCCATGCCACCCTCGGGTCTCCCCTCTCCGGCCTCTTCCGCATCACCGTTCCTGGCCCAGCGGCGCAGCCCAGAGCGCACGAAGCCCTCCCCAGCCCTCCAGGAAAGTCAAAGTGGGGCTAGATGAGCGCTGTCTCACCCAGACACACGAACAGCACTGACTTGGTCACCTGTTCGGCCATCTTCCCGCGCTCATAGAGGCGCCCACTAATCACGTAGGAACTTTTCTGGCGCGGCGCATGCGCACCGCGAGGGGCCCGCTCCGCGCGCCCGCGTAGTCCTGCCCCGGCCCCACCCGGAGCGATAGTGCAGTCTCGCGCTTGCGCAGTCTGGCCCCAGAGCCTCCCGCGGGAGGCGGCGCCGAGAGCCACCCCGAGGGCGGGGGGTGGGGCGCGGGGAGGGGAGGGATAGGGCGGGACCAAGAGCCACCTGGAAGGGGAGGGGCCCAATGGGGGAGAGCTGGAGTCACGCGCCTCTGCGGAGTGACCACCCGAGGGCAGGAGAGGGCGTAGCCCCGAGTCCCGGGGTTTTGGGGGCCACAGACTGAAGCCAGAGAGACGGGGCCTGATGGGTCCCCGAGTGTCCTCGGAGAGTAGGGGGTCAGTCCTGGAATTCAGGTGAGCGCCCGTCACCTGGGCCGCGCGGCCGAAGGTGAGGCCCGCGATCAGGGGCTGTGCGGGGTCCGCAAGGGCACCTCCTGGTACCCCGAGACCCCCGCCCCCAGTGCCCGGGTCGGAACCAATGCGCAAGGTCCGCTCTGCGGCAGGACGGCCGCTGGGCTGCCCAGTTGTAGAAGCTGGGTTGCTTCAGCAGCCGCCCTGGGACCGGTGAGGGCGAGCGCACACCTCCCTTAGCTGCAGTTTTTGTCCTGCGAATATGTGTGAAGTAGGTGCTTTGCCCCGGAAAAGCGGGTGTTTACCTGCTCCCTCACCTGTCGCAGGTGTGCACCTCGCTAGACCGGTCCCTGCCCTGGGAGGCGGAGCCGAGCGGGGAGGGCCTCTCCTCTTCCTGGGTAGGTGTCGGCAGCTCCAGGGGCGCCGGAACGGACCAGGCTCGGGGTCGCAAGTGAGTACGGGTGTCGGTGACGCCGCTGAACCTCACCTGGAATCGGGACCACCCTTTACGCTATACAAAAGTTTTGCTGAGGAGTGTAAATCTTTGGTGAAAGAGGTAGAAACGATGTCTTTGGGATTTTTTTTGCTGTTGCGCATCTATTAACACTCAGTTATCCCACAACTGTTAAAAGTTAAGAGGAACCAGCTCCCTGGACTCTCCACAAATGCGGTTGTGATTCAGGTTTGGCCCCAGTTGATTCAGTTCACAGAATGGCTTTTCTCGTTTTTAATTTTAGCGATTGTCATTCACTTCATTTGTAAATATCTAATATTTGAAAAGACAAGGCACTATCTTTCATCGCTCCCGTCTGTTTTAGTGGGGGGCACTCTGGACCTTTGTTGGACGGTTTGCGTTCAGCCTGGGCCTGGCTCGCGCAGCCGGAGGCAGAAAGCTGCCATTGTTTCCGGGCTCCCCAGGTGTAAGTGCCGGGCCCTCCACACCTCACCTGGCCCTGCCTGTGATCAGCCACAGTTCCGGGGAACCTCTTGGGGCAGAGTGGCCGCCTCCCTGGTGCTGTGAGCGCTGGACCTTGGATCTCTTTCCTTTACTGTGGTGGTTTTTCCTTGTGTAATGAAATAGGAAACTGCTCTGAACAGGTAGATGACCATAAGATAATGAGATTTACCCTGCTAGCTGGAAATGTGTCATTTTCACTTCATCTCAACAAATAGTTCTGTGTCACCACTGCTGCTGCTGAGGCTGAGTTGGAGAGAATGACACAGAGAGGAGACCCCTGCCCATAGAGAGTAGGAATCTGATGGCCCCAGAATGTTCTACCAAAGGGGAGGAGGTTTTCAGGTTTTCTTTTGTATACAGAACATGCGTGTCCTGCATTTTTGTCCTCGTGAGAGTTTTTATTGAGGTGTGGGAGATGCCTGAATTAATAATGGGTTAGTCAGAAACTCTGCACACACGCACCTCAGAGAAATAACAAGTCTCCATGGTGCTGTTTAGTTCTTTGTGTGGCCTGCTATTGGCATACCTGCGCAGTGACCAGCTGGAGGTTAAAATCGGTTGTTACTTCCATCCTGTTTATCATGCGTAAACTAAGGAGAATTGGTTATCTGGTTTACAAATATTCTATTTAAACAGAGTTTCTTTAAAATGAGTTAATACTATCCCTCATCTTTTGTAAGATTAAAAAAATATTTAAAAGAAATCTGTGCTCATCAAGAGTGATTTGATGCTTTTATTCCATTTAGGAAATTTTCTCAGGGGCTTTCTCACTGTTTAGAAAGAAAGATATGGTGTTTGGAAAGAGAACGCTGACAAGCGAAGGGGATGTTGCTGCCGTGACGCCGAGTGACCGGTGGTCACAGACGTCTTTCTACAAGTTGCCTTATGTGCAAGTGTGTCCCGATAAGACATCATCCTGTGAAGTTTGAGACCTAAACACACGGAATTTTTATTTTCTTTGGGAGGAGTCCATTTTTCACAGTCACTGACCAGGTTAATGTGGCCTGTGTAGTTCTTCTCTGAGCCAGGATCACTCTTCAGTTTGAGAAAAGGTAACGTGGTATAAGTCAAGGGGCTCCTTATGCTGGAAGTTATGGTTCTTGTCACTCTATAGTCTCTGTCCCCTGTCTGAATCCTGTGGTCAGGGGAACAAGAAAAGAGGCACAGGCCACAGTAATGTTTGGGGCTCAAATCATCAGTTTAGTTTGAAGTTTGGATTAGAAGGTTAATGACCTGACCAGAGAGACCAGTTTTGATTTCTAGAACTGACAGACTTTGTCTCCTTAAGACAAAGGAAGCAGTTAAACCCAGGCCACAGAGAGATGAGAATTAGTTTAAGAAACAGTGGCATCCACCTAAAGGGGTGGGATAGGGAGGATGGGAGGGAGACAGAGGGAGGGGATATGGGGATGTATCTATATGTATAGCTGATTCACTTTGTTATACAGCAGAAACTAACACACCATTGTAAAGCAATTATACTCCAATAAAGATGTTAAAAAAAAGAGAAAGAAACAGTGGCCATAGTTATCAGGTGGTAGTGTCCGAGATGATAACGTCCTAATAAAGCTAAACTCAATATTTCAAAGGCTTTCAAAAGGTTACATAGATATATAAAGTTTCTTTTATTTTAGCTAAGGTTTATAGCCAAGATAAAAATTAATAAAAAATTTCCTATAGGTAGCCCTCTCATAATTGAGACTCCATTAAGGAAAATAATATATTAGATGCTTGTTGACCAGAGGGAAAGTTTGGGAAGCCCTTGAAGTCTTAAAGCGATGAGGTGTTGGGACGGGGCCTTTCCTCTCCCTACTTTCGTTCTAGACAGGAGGGCTAGGCTGGAGACTAGTCAGTTTTATCACCCCGGGTGGCAGCTTACTCCAAATAGTATTCTAATGTCACTGTGGCCCCCAGTCACCCCAGCCCTGAGTTTACTGCCCCATGACCAATATGGGAATTATTTCTACATCTTAAGCTCATTTCAAGCTTTTGAGGTTTCCAAAGTAAAAATTTTCTCCTCAGTATTAAAAAAAATCCTCTTAATTAAAAAAAAAAAGTCTTAGTATGGAAATTTTCAAATATTTCAGTTACTTTTTAAAGAAAACTTTACATCTGTTTTCTTGGCTTGAGGTTTGGCATCCATCCTTCTCTTTGGAGGAAACTCAAATATTTATAGATGATTTGCTTTGCCTTGGAATTCAAGAGACTTATGAATGTTGAGATGCAAACCATGACTTAATAATGACCTTGTCTTCACAACTTCAGCAATATAATGATAGCAACATTCTGAACAGACCATGCCCCTTTGCCGAATTGTACAGCAGAGGAAAAGTGGATGTGATATCAACATTCTGAATAGACCATGCCCCTCTGCCAAATGGTACAGCAGAGGAAAAGTGGATGAGCCATGATTTGATGCTGAGGACAGGAATTGAGGCTTGTCTCTAAGTCGTTGTTATTACTTGTTGGCTCTGACAGAAAAATTCACCATTATACAGCTATGACCTGGCAATATGCTCATATTAGAAATGTAATAGGATCTGTACTATTCAAACAGATTAGCCAGGTTCTTCTGGAATTCAGCTGAACGTGAAGGTGTCCTCACCATGACCAGCCTTGTGACACCCAGCTCGCAGTGACACAGGGCTGTGTCTAGCACTCAGGCTCAGTGATTGAGCTGTGTGGTCTGCAGGCATCCCGGGCTGCATGTGAATTCCCCAGTCCAGTAGCTTTCCTTCCCATGTTTATAAAAGAGGCTCTGACCTTCCCTACACAGGATGTTTGCAACAGCAACTCTCAACTGTGGAATTTGCTTATTTAACTGGTTTAATTCTGCCTGGTTGATGGAGTTCAAAGTAGAAAGTCTTTTGGGGGTAAGGTTTATGTATCATTTACTGAGCTTTAGTTGCACGTGCCAGAATATCTGATCCAAATTGGCTTTAGCAGGAAAGGATTTCACTGGTCCATGTGACTGAAGAGTCCAGAGCTGCTTGTGGCACCAGCTGTGGCCCAGCCCTGGGCTCAAGCAGTGCCGGCAGAGCCCAGGTTCTCTCTCCAACTCTAGTCAAGCGCTCCTCTGCATGGCTTTGCTCTCAGGCTCTCCCCAGTGGTGACAAAACCTTGCAGCAAGTCCAAACAGAAGTGCCTGTGAAAGAGGCAGTTCCGGCAGCTCCCACACAAGCCCTTGGTCAGACGCTGACGTGGATCAGCCTTGGTTACAAAGCTCTGCTGTAGCACAAGGAGGACACTTGGTCTAATTCTGCAAATGGGTCCCCTTCAGGTGCGGCATCCGTGGAAACAGACACACTGTGCTGGTTCCAAAAACCAGAGGCATAGATGCTCAGTAGGAAAAGGAACCAATTTCCACTGAAGTTTATTAATTCAAGTCAGTGTGATGTACTGAGCACCTGGATGTATGAAGAGGGCTCTACAGGGGCACAAAGCTTTGTAAAAAGCACTGCTTCTGACCTGTAAGGATTGCAGCTGAGTGGTGGACAGCTGTGTGGGTAAGAGTCTCAAATCACAAGCTCCAGTGCTGGAAATGTAAACATTCTATTGAGTCCTCGTTTTCAGTCACGTCTCAGAGTGGGTGTTGAGAAGAAGCGTCAGGTGTATGCCGCCTCTGCCCACTCAGATTTGCTTCTGGGTCTTCAGTTATCATTAGTTCTGAAGCTGGCCCCTGCTGCACTCCCAGGGTCCTGACATCCCAGCTCTGGTGGAACAACAGTAGAGTTTCCTGCAAGCAGAGAGCTGGCTCTCCCGTGCCTTCTGGGCTGAAGGGGTCTTAGGGGGGTGGGCACCACTTGGCAGTGGGGCTGCTTGAGGCTCTTTAGACCGGTGTGCTTGTTGGTCTCCTGACACTCAGGTCTCCTTAGTTTGGGGTTTGGTTTGGTTTGGTTTTGTCCTACCTTTCCTGTGACAGCCTAGAAAGGACTATTTTAAGGTACTGTGCCATCAACTTGTACCACGCTTCCCTCTCACCCTCCTCTCTCTCAAGATCTAGGAAATGTTACAGAGTCTGAGAGTCAGGGAACCTTTGCGCTTACTCAGCACACGTTCTTCTAAACCCACTGGGTTTTCTATGTAAATGAGCCTTTCCTAGTCCTCACAGGGTTTTGATCTTTAATTCCTAAAAGCAACAAATCCTTCATTCATTTAACAAATATTTATTGGGCACTTACTATATGTTATTATGGTGTGTGTTGGAGATGTTACAGTTAATAAAGTAGTGTGATTAACCTCATGGCACTTACATTCTAGAGAGGGAGATTAGCTTAGAACGATTAGATTAGATAGACAGATAGACAGACAGGGTAGATAAAAGCCATGGTGTAGACTAAATATGGTGGAAAAACTTTGAGGCATGTTATCAGTGATATTACTTAGAGCATTTCTTTGGAGAAATGACCATAGGTGTTCAAGACTGGAAACAGAGAAACCACAGGAAGGCTGCTGAACAGACACCACAGGAACAGATATTCCTTGGGCCAGACTGGTGGCAGGGGAGCGGGTGAGATGAAATCAGATTCTGAGCGTGTTGAAGGTCTGTATTCCAGTAGGGTGTGCTGGTGGACTGGCACTGGGAATGA
This sequence comes from Phocoena sinus, assembly GCF_008692025.1. Classification (NCBI taxonomy): domain Eukaryota; kingdom Metazoa; phylum Chordata; class Mammalia; order Artiodactyla; family Phocoenidae; genus Phocoena; species Phocoena sinus. The sequence continues at coordinate 145,420 of NC_045775.1, read as the reverse complement.
GAGCGATATGGAAGTTACAGCTGGCTCAGGTTTTGAGTGTGAGCTCCGTGATGGATGGAGCCTACCTGGAGAGGAAACCTGGGGAGCAGGCTGGAGAGGAGGTTAGGGCATCACTGTTAAGTCTAAATGTGATTAATTTGAGATGCTTACTTGGATACTTGATTTCAAGGTCCAATACGTAACTGATACGGTGAGTCTGGCATTTAGAGAAAGGTTAAAGAATAGATCAAGCTTGGAGAATTATCAGATATAAATGGTGCTTAAAGTCACAGGACCTGAGGTGTGATGTGAATAGGAAAGGTGGAGCCTTGGGGAAGCTGAGAGGACCCCGAAAGGGCTGGCCTCCAATGCTCCGCTCCCTCTTGGAAGCTGTCGACGGGAAAACAATGCACAATGTGAGAGCTGTGAGTCAAGTTTTATTTGGGGCAAAATGAGGACTGTAGCCCGGGAGACAGCCTCTCAGATAGTGCCAAGGAACTGCTCTGAAGAGACGGGTGGGGAGGCCAGTGTACATGTGATTTCGGTGAAGGGGGTACATGTAATCAAGCACACATTTTGGCAGAAGTTCGCTGCCGGTCACAAGCAGATGTCTGTATCAGTGATTTTAGTGCTTTTCTGGATATGAGAAAATGTGAGAAACTGTGCTCTTAAAATCTTCTCCTGAAAGGATCTAAGTATCTGAAGGCCTGTTCTGCCAGTTCTTTCCAGGGCACAGAGGGCCTCCTTCCTGAGCTCCGCCCTGAGCTCCTTTCAGGGTGTGTTAAAGGTCAGCGACTGCAGTGACCTAATCTTTGTGGAGTCAGATGGCAAGTGACAATTTTCAGTTGGCAAGACAGACGAAGGCAGTGTTAGCAACCTTGGCACTGCTGGGTCCTCTGGGGCCTCTCCCACAAGACATGGGGCAGGTGTCTTCCTTGCTCCTTGGGTCATCTGTTGTTTTGTGCGGCGCAGGTGGTAAAGCTCTGCTCAGCTGCCCCAGGAAGGGATGGCCCCGGGGTGGGGGGATCTTGCCAAATCTCAGGTCTGGTCTAAGATTTAAGTACTCGTGGTTTCAAGTAGAAGCGGTGTTTAAGGTTGATTTGGAAGAATGAGTGGAATTTTAAGAGGTCAGAGGTTGGCATTTTTTTTTCCTCTAGGGCCAGGCAGCCCGTATATCAGGCTTTGGGGGCCAAGAGGAAAACTGAGGCTATGTATTGACACTTACGCAACAAGAGAGAAAACAATCTTCCACAAATTGTTACTGACAAAACCTGAATTATAATAATAATTGAGAACTTTTTTTGTAATCCAAGTCTTCCGGTGGGTAGAATGGGACTCTCTTCATGGGAGAACGTTTTCGCCTTGAGTTCACTATTTAGTGCCCCTCATCATGACAGATCATAAATGTTCAGCTATCAATGCTGATCTAGGATGGGATTTTACCTGTTTCATCTTTGAAAGTGTGTTCTCACATAAAATATTCTTCTTTTGATTCATTTTTTTCAACCAGCCGTTCCCATGGGAGAACAGTGCGTGGCTGGGTGTGCCCGAGTCCTCGGGGCCTCTGAGCTCCCGACGCCCCTTCCGTATGTGCTCTGGGAGGGGCTGTGGGGCTCCTGTAAGGGGCTGATGCCGAGCTCCCTCGGGGAGCGGTGAGAGGCCATCTGGCGAGCCCGTTTGGCCAGAGGCCCGGGAAAGCCCTCTCGGAGTCCTCTCCACAGCTCCCCGCACTCAGAAACCAGAGGCCCCACTGCTCTGAGGACTCCTGCCCCTGCCACCCCCAGAGGGAGCCCAGCCTGGTGGAGTGCAGCTGTCCGCCGTCCTAGGGCTGAGCGACAGCTTCTCCAAGGAGGGCTACATCTCCTCACATTTCCCCCCGAGAGGGAGGACTGGCCCTCAGCCGAGGGCACCACACAGCGTGAATAACTCCCACAGTGAACATCCCCTCTTTGACCCGCAGTGTGCATCCCACCTGCCGTTGGACTCTGCCTGCTACATCTATTCCAGGTGGACGGGGGGTTACGGCCAGAGGCATGACTCGGGCGCAATGAGGAAGGTGCAGGAAGGGGCCTATGACATCAAGTTTTCAGGCACGTGCTAATAGGAGCACTTGGTACAGCAAAGATCTATCTTTTTATCCATTTTAACATTTAATAAAAAGGCAAAACTACTGCTTTGCTCTTTTAGAAGGACCTGCAAGTAGTCTATTAGGAATGCTATGTAATCAAAGAGAAAGATATTAACATATGGTGTGTTATATTTTATGTGTTTTTACCCAGTTATCTACCTCCCCAAACTAACTGATTAGAATGTATATAAAACAAGTCTAGTCCTAAGTTAGAAAATAAAAATTACAGATACTTCTCCATCTTTCTTCTGCAGCAAATACCATGGAGAGATGAGAAGTCATTTTTAAGCATAATAAGTAGGGTTATGTCAGCTGCAGCAACAAGCCCCCAGATCTCGATTTCCTAGCACAAGAAGAGTTGTGGTGGGCAGCTTCCCCCGTGTTCTGATCCAGGGTTCTCCATCCCTCCCACTGTGGCTGTACCCTGGAGACCCCTTCAGGCAGCCAGTGATAGGAAAGGGAGGGTGCAGAAAACGCTCCTTCCCACTATTGGGGCGTAGAAGCTACATCCATTACTGTCTCTTGGCAGCAGCTCCCGGGACCAGCGCTGTGCTGACGCGGGAAGCACACGAGTGTGTGGGAACTAGCTAACACAGGAGACCCCCTGCATGCGACTTGTTCATTCCATAAAGAGTAAGGTTACATCATCTTAGATCCCAACAGAAATTAAGAAAACAAAGGCCTCATCTAGTCCTATGCCCGGTATCAAAGCACACGCGTTACAAATGGACAGTGCACGTTAGTCGGTTTTCTAGTCGCACTCCGGTTGCCTTGCTGATCGCCAGCTCGGTACCTCCTTTGTAGTGATCCAGCGGAGAAGAGGCGGGCTCCCATCGAGGCTGTTCACACCGGTTGTGGTTTTCGGAAGCCGTCAATTGTGTCAATACCATATCGGAAACTTGGAAATGCCGCCTACCGTGCACACTTTTTCTTGATCACTGTGGAATACCAAAACCAGTTGTATGTCATAGCTTGCTACTGACATTAGTCAAGTCATGACTAACAGCTACTTCCATAAAATGTACTTTAAAGGCCGAAGTATCTACATAAATATGTTCACTTGGAATTTTTCTACGTTGTATTTTTTCTAAGACCTCCTAAATCCAGACTGTCTAACCAAAGCATTGATAATAGGAAAAGTTTAAAGACCACTAGTAAATTGACATAATTTTAAATGGATGTTTTAAGATTCCTTCCCTATTTAAAGATTATGTGCTTCTGAGAATTTTTCTGTGTTCATCTTTGTGTTTCACATTCACCATCGCAAGTGAAAGTAGAGAACCAAGAGTAGCAGCTTTTCAGTATCTCAGTACCATCGTCAAAATGGGACAGTGTGATTTTAAACAAATACATGATCGAGAAGATGAAGAGCAACTTTATGTTAGTTCCTAAAGATGCAAATTTCAGAATTGTCAATGGTATACAAATGCATATAATAACAAGTGAATATTTAGTGTATAGCCACTCACCAAATCCCTGTCCTTTGAATTATGTGTGTGCGTGTGTGTATGCGTGAGGGAGGGGAGGCTGTGTGTGCTCTCTTGTTTGTGTAAAACATAAGGGTACATTTTTCACTTTTCTACACCTCTTCATGCAAGACATGTTGGCTGTGAGAGGTCAGATTTTAAACAAAAGACAACTTATGGAGTAATTATTCATGATATACATATTTTTTTACAGCTGGAGTCATACGTTTCCACTAATATATTAAATATTTAATAGTACAGGATTCAATTTATGCTGAGCAATCTTTGTTCTGTAATATTTCAGACATACAAAGGACTATTGAGAATAACAATTTTTACATCCGTGACTTACTATGCACAGCCTAAGGGAAAATGTACAAGTTTCCAGTAAGCTTCCTATATAAGCCTTCCCCAGGACCACCCCACCCCCAAATCAAATATCATTTTACTTTATTTTTATATATAAATATTTGTATAACATTTATGTAAGCGTTTACATAAATGTGTGATACCCTATATATCTTTATGCAACTTGTTTTTGCTGTCAATATTACTCACATTTTGCCATGTTGATACAGTAGATCTAGTTTATCTGAAGTTCTGTATAGAATACAATTTTAATACTACACCAAACTAGATATATCTGTCCTCCTCTTGAGGGACGTTTGTCTCCTGTTTGAATGTATTTATTTCTTTGTGCTGTTAAAAGCCCTGCCTCGGTGGCTGGGCTGCCGCAACAAGTTACCACAGACTGGTCGGCTTACAACAGACACGCTGTCTCCCGCGTGGAGGCTGCCCGTGGGGCGTCAGCCGGGCCGTGCTTGGAGGGACGCACCCCTCCAAGAGTCCTGCCTTCTCTCCCCCAACTCCTGGGGCCCCAGTGCTCCTGGGCTTGTGGCCGCATGGTCCAGCCTCTGCCTCTGTGGCCACGTTGCCTTCCCCTCCTCTCTGCATCTTCCCCTTTCTGTCTCCTTAAGGACTTAGGGGCCACCTGGGTAGTCAAGAATGATTAACTTAATTACGTCTGCAAAGACCCTGTTTCCAAATAAGGTCCCTTTCACAGGGTCCAGGTAGACGTGAATTTGGGGGCCACCATTCAGCCGGGCAGCCAGTGCCTCTGAGCACGTCCAGGAGTAGAATTGGTGGGTCATCTCCAGCTGTCCTCAGAACAGCTCCCACAGCAGCTACACTTACTCACGTCCCCACCAATGGGACAGAGGCTTCCCTATGTGCCCCTGCACAACCTACACATGCTCATTGGCAGGCTTTTATAATTTCCGTCAACCTAAAGGACAAGAAACGGTAATGCTTTATGGTCTAGCTTTGCATGTCCCCGGCTTCTAGGGAGTTTGATCAACTTTTCATATATTTATTGGCCATGGAGGTTTCCTCTTCTGTGGATTAACTAATTGAACACTTTGCCCCATTTTCTATAGTGATTTCATATTTTTATTGATATTAAAAGATCTGTATATATTCTGGGTGTGGTACATGTATACAATGGAATATTACTCAGCCATAAAAAAAGAATGAAATCATGCCATTTGCAGCAACATGGATGGACTTAGAGACTGTCATACTGAGTGAAGTGAGTCAGACAAAGAAAGACAAACATATGATATCACTTATATGTGGAATCTAAGAAAAGGGTACAAATGAACCTAAAACAGAAAAAGTTACAGATGTAGAAAACAAACTTATGGTTACCAGGGGTTGGAGGGGAGGAATAAACTGGGAGATTGGGATTGACATATACACACTACTATATATAAGACAGATAACTAATAAGCACCTACTGTATAGTACAGGGAACCCTACTCGATACTCTGTAATGGCCTATATGGGAAAAGACTCTAAAAAAGAGTAGATATATGTATATGTATAACTGATTCACTTTGCTGTACACTGGAAACTAACACAACATTGTAAATCAACTATACTCCAATAAAAATTAAAAAAAAAAAAAAACAGAAATGGAAGAAGCAAAATGTCCAGAACTAAAGAAGGATTTAAGAATTCAACTTGAAGAATCCTAAATTTTAAATAACAAACGAAAAAGTAGAAGATACTAAAGATATGATAGAAATACAAATTGAAAAATTCAAATTGATTTGTAATTATAATAAATCAATTAACCATAAATCATGTCAATCATAATAAACGTAAATAAATTTAAAATTTCTATATTAAAAAATAAAAGATCTTTATATATTCTGGATTCTAAATCTCTGTCACTTATGTTTATGACAAATATCTTCCAATCTGTGGCTTATATTTTTATTTTTTAAACGTATGTTGATACAACTTTTTAAACTTTAATGTAGTTGAATGTATCTGTAGTTTCTGTAGTATCTGTAGTTATTGTTGTGCCTTGTTTGTAGCATTCCTCCATCCTCGAATCATAAAGATATTCCCTAGTCTTTTTATTCTAAAAGTACTAAGTTTTGCTTTTAATATTTAGGTGTTCAATTACATTGAATTTTTTTGTGTGTGTATGATGTGATATTGTAATCTAATTTTATTTTGTTTTCCTTTGAATGACCTAAAGTCCCAGAATAATTTATTAATTTACCATGTCATCTCTCTCATATATTTTAAAATATATGAGTATATATATATATATATATATATATATATATATATATATATGAATATTCCTTTCTTGCTTTTTTCATGAAGGTAGCATTTTTTTTTTTTTTTTAATGCGTTACGCGGGCCTCTCACTGTTGTGGCCTCTCCCGTTGCGGAGGACAGGCTCCGGACGCGCAGGCTCAGCGGCCATGGCTCACGGGCCCAGCCGCTCCGCGGCACGTGGGATCCTCCCAGACCGGGGCACGAACCCGTGTCCCCTGCATCGGCAGGCGGACTCTCAACCACTGCGCCACCAGGGAAGCCCGAAGGTAGCATTTTTAATTAAGTGCTGTGGATCATTCAATAAGTTGTGTTGTATAATTTTAAAATATTAGGTTCTCACTTCATATCCTATACCAATGCAAGTCTGAGGAGGGTCAAATATTTAATGTAAAGTAAAAGCTCTGGAGGAAGAAAATTTAGAATAATACTTGTATAATTTTTTTTCTTAAAGGCCTTTAGTCACAATAATAGAAAGATGATAATGGTAGAAAGCTCAGAGAGATGTTGCCATATAAATAAAAACAAATACTGAAAAACTATACATAAAAGTATGAAAACAAGAAGCTGAGATACAAACTTGCGACATGATTAAAATTTTAGACAAAAGGAGTATGGCACCAGAAAAATAAGCAAAGAACATGAACAGAAAATATGCAAAGCAAAATGTAAACAAACAATAAAAATTGGTCATCCTTTCTGATGTGCACACTTTGCCTCGACCAGCTTCCCCAGTAGCAGTACGAATTTTTTATGGTAATACCCAGTGGTTCTAAGGTTGGATAGTAATTTTAGAAGGTGATTTGATAATGGAATAAAAAGCTAGACATTTTTGACTTTTTGCAGTCATTAATTCCAACTCCTAAGAGTCTCTCAAGATAATTACCATCGAACAGTGGTATCACTAAAAACTAAAAATGGAAATAATCTCCTTGTTTAGCAATAGGAACCACCTGAAGCAGACGCTAAAATGCAGACAGTAGTATTGGTGAGTATTAGTAGCAGGGATGCCTTTTTTCTTCAATATTTGTGTATCTATATTTTTCCTTTATTTTTACAATGCACTTATGCCATAATTTCTGGTGGTTTAAGAAATATAGAAAAATTTTCAGGGACTTCCCTGGCGGTCCAGTGGTTAAGACTCCATGCTTCCAGTTCTGGGGGCATGGGTTCAATCCCTGGTCGGGGAACTAGGATCCGACGTGCCACGTGGTGCGGCCAAAAAAAGGAAAAAAAAATTTTCCTCATAGTTGGGCCTTTTGCACTATGAATTTGAAAAGTAATTCTCCCATAATTTCTGGTTCTTTTATGGTTTGACTTTTGGTTGTTTTTTTTTTTTTTTTTTTTTTTTTTTTGCGGTATGCGGGCCTCTCACTGTTGTGGCCTCTCCCGTTGCGGATGGAGCACAGGCTCCGGACGCGCAGGCCCAGCGGCCAATGGCTCACGGGCCCAGCTGCTCCACGGCATGTGGGATCTTCCCGGACCGGGGCACGAACCCGTGTCCCCTGCATCGGCAGGGGGACTCTCAACCACTGCGCCACCAGGGAAGCCCTGACTTTTGGTATTTTAAATCATCAATGCATTTGGAGTTTATTATTATGTAATGTGAAACTGTGGATGACATTTTTCCCCCAAAGGACCACTATTTATTGTGTACAACAGCTTTTCCACAATGATTTGAGGTGCAATATTTATCATATATTAAATTAATTTATATATTTGGGCCAATTTCTGGATTTTTTTAATGGATTTATATATATATTTATTTTGTTTTACTTATTTTTTAATTTTTTTTGGCTGTGTTGGGTCTTCGTTGCTGTGCACAGACTCTCTCTAGTTGCGGCGAGTCAGGGCTACTCTTCGTTGCGGTGCACAGGCTTCTTATTGTGGTGGCTTCTCGTTGGGAGCACAGGCTCTAGGTGCGTGGGCTTCAGTAGTTGTGGCACGTGGGCTCAGTAGTTGTGGCTTGCAGGCTCTAGAGTGCAGGCTCAGTAGTTATGGTGCACGGGCTCAGTTGCTCCGCAGCATGTGGGATCTTCCCAGACCAGGGCTCGAACCTGTTTCTCCTGCATTGGCAGGTGGATTCTTAACCACAGTGCCACCAGGGAAGCCCTGAATTTTCTATTTTGTCAAATTGATTTTTCTGTCTGTATTTACATCACTAAGCGGTAAATTATTGAGGCGTTATAATATGTTAAACCAGAGCTTATCCCCTTCATTCTTCTTCTTTCACACATTTTCTTCTAGCTTTTCTTGCTTATTTTTCCATATGAATTTGGGAACTACTTTGTTTAGTAGTTAGACACTTGTTAGACTTAAAAGAGAATATGAATTTGATTTCATTTTTTAAAAAGTAGAAAAACCATCATAAGAAAATTGAAAAGACAAATGGCAAAGAGGAAATCAATGTTGGTAACTCGTATTCTAGAAAAAAAGGTTAATTCCCTTAATATACAAATCAATAAGGAACAGAGAAATACCCTCCATAAATGGACAAGAAATAAATAAAAAAGATTTGGCAGAAATTGAAAGATATTCAATATTACTCATCATAAAAAACAAAAGTACACTGAGAGCTTCATGACAAAGAAACTGGTACTGGAATTGCCACTTGCCGTAAACAACCAGAAACTGGGGAAAACATAATGGAGCATCTGTTTTCATGTTGGACAACAGGCAAGTGGGTCTAGGATCCCAGAGGAGAGGGGAAATTGAGGTGAAGTCCACAATTGTCCATTTTTCTGCCTGGGCCACTTTCCAAGCTGCAGCACAGGGAGGGAAGCCCACCGTGGCATGGGTTCTTTCTGAATGGGAGAGACAAATTGAGTTTGGAGAGGCTGAGCAACTGGAGTTTACAGAGCAGATTCCCAGAGGAGAGTGAATCAGAGATGGAAAGAGCTCAAGAAATCTGCAGAGTCCTTGGCTGAGCAGGAAGCATTGGGTGAAGGGGACACTTTCAGGGCAGGGCAAAGAACGACTCTCAGGAAGCTGTGAGGCAAACAGTCCTCAGAGCTTATGCAGCGTTGGGAGCAGTAGTTCCAACCAGCCGAGTGGAGAGAGTGTGTCACATCCGAGGTCGTTCTGGAGACAGCCCAGAGTCACGTGGTAACTGCAGGCCTGGCACCGAAGACTACACACTCCAAGCGAAACATAAAAGCAAGCCTTGGAAAGACTGAGCTGATCTGCAAGTGACGCCCTGGCGCCAGCACAAACGCAGCAACACTGTTTAAATAAGACAACAAGATCTAGATCCTCAACATGGCGGTGTTCATAGTTCTAGCAACCACCAAATTTCACTAGCAATGGGCAGAAACAGTAAAACATAACCCAAAACTAGGAGAAAAGTCAGTCAAGAAACAGACCCAGAAAGGGCAGAGGTGACGCAGTCATCAGACAAGGATATAAAAACACTTTTTAAAATATGCTCAAGGATTGAAAGAACAACAAAAACACAATGAGGATAGAAATGGAAAGAATGAAAAACAACCAGTGGAACTTTCAGGGCTGAAAACACAATCTTTGAAATGAAAAATTCATCTGATGGTCAGAACAGCAGGGTTTATATTGAAGCCTCTTGATTTCTTTGACTCTTCTGGTTCCTTGTCCTGTGATAAAGGAATGGTCCGTCCCACATATTTCAGAGCTGGAAAGATTATGTGAGCATCGCTAGGATGAATAAACCTTCCTCTGAGTTTATGAATACCCAACCGATGCTGAAAACATAGAATGCTATACAAATGCAAATGCTCATTAATTGAAGTAATCACTCAATTCCTGAGTCTCCTAGAATTTTACTAATATGGAAAATCTGTGCAGACAGGTCAAACATTTTCAACAAAACAGTCAAATATATTAAATTTTGTATTATCTGTTATAGACGGTAATAAAATACATCTTTTGTTCATTCTTACCATTTTAATATTTTTTGTTAATATTGTGCTGAGTTAAGAATTACAGGGAAAAGATACATAATTGAGAGACTGGACCAGATTTTAAGATCCTTTAGAATTCCATGATTTTATAATTTCTGAGATTTTGAGAGTTTAGGGTTTCCCAATCTTAGTGAATTTAATTTAGTAGGAAAATAAAGATGAAATGATCAATAAATAAGGATTTTCAATTTATTTTCTTTGGTAGGATACAGTTTGATAATGCTTAATTGTGTATGAAAAAATGAAATTACAACAAATTTCTAACTTCTATTTAGTAGATCTCTTCATTAAAATCATTTTTTTAATCTTTCAGTGAATAACCCTATACCTTCCAATTTGAAATCTGAAGCAAAGAAGGCTGCTAAAATTCTAAGAGAATTCACAGAAATAACTTCCAGAAGTGGACCTGATAAGATCATTCCTGGTAGGTAAATGAAATACATACTTTTCACTTCTACATCTGCTCTGTTTCTTAAATTACCTTTGCAACCCTTGACTCACACAGGTCCTCAGACCACCTTTCTCCTCTGGGCCCGTCGTCCCGGCTGGTGTCCTGGGCAGCCCTCTCTCCTCCTCCGCTCTGCAGGGCCCATGGCCCTAAGTACCCTGTGTCCGTTTCCACTGCACGTTCCCCAAACTCACAGGTCCTTATCCTCAGTTTCTGAGGACTTTGGCAAACTCATCTTGCAAACTCACCAGCTAATCTCATTAATAAATTTTAATTTTGTGTTTTTTCTTTCTAGGTAAGATAGTTATACTTTATAGTGGTTTAAGAAGACTAATCAATGATTCCCAGCACAGCTACACATCTGTATTCCCTGGGTCATTAAAGTGCAGTTCCTAAACTCCCCCCTGACCTGCTGAATCAGACCCTGGGAGCAGCGTGGCCAGGAGTGCAGATTTTATCTCGTCTCTAATGTGATTCTCCTGTAGTCAGGCTGACCACACAAGACCTGGTCCAGAGGCCAGCCTTTGGGAACCACTGTCTGTTCATTACTAGTACCAGTTATTTCTAAAGGTGTTTCAGAGAATACCTGTCTGACGCAGACACTCACACGCAGACTAGCTCAGGCAGCTGCGGGCTGATCTCCCTCTTAGTGCACAACTCATCCTACATTAGAGAAACCGGTTTAATTTCTTAAGCCAGATTTTCTGAAGTTATTTAACAGACCTTTAAGGGTTGTAAAAATTTCTAATTTGTTGTTGTTATGGTAATAATACGAAGTGTTGTTATTTTGGCTCAGCCACTCCTCCCATCTTAAGAAAACAGCGCTTCATAGAGCCTTGCTCCTTGAAGGCAGGTGGCCACATCTGGGCATCACCCGGGAGCTTGTTAGAAACGCAGGACCTCAGGCTCCACTTCGGCCTGATGAATCAGAATCTGCATTTTTCACAAGCTCTCCGGTGAGTCACGTGCAAGTACAAGCTAGAGCAGCACGTGTAACACTTGGAGAAAATTCAACCAGAAAAGCTCAATTTTCTGTAGCTCTCTTCTGAAGCAGGAGACAGAAGACGTTTCTCAATATACAGCAGCATCTACGTGCATGTCAAGCTAGCCCAAGTTACAGATAAGCTGTATTTCCTACCATAAAAACTTTGGGGTATGGATTATTTCTCGTGGATTTTGTCCAGCAAAATTCTGCCTTGCCTTTATTCTGCTTCCAGTCAAAGGCCACCCGACTCCCTTTCACTGGGTGTAGCTCAGAAAATGAAAACCCGTTTACACAGCAGCCTGAATAAGAGCTAAGTCCCGCAGGGGTGCGGACTGTGTGTCTGATGGAAGCCAGGGAGGCCGCAGCTGCCAGATGACCAAGCCTCGTCCCTCCTTGGAATGAGTAGGGAGGGCCCATTACGCGTACATTAAAGCTAGGGAGGTGTATTACGTGATAGGAGATAAAATCTAAAAAATATTTTAAAACAAAATGCCCAGACCTTTAGACTTTCTTAGGCTGTGAGTTCACAGTCATCTGGTGCGAGGGGCTCTGAGACGTAAGTGAAACTCAATTTAGAGAGTAAATCTGCAATCAGTGCATCTACATTACAAATGAAGAGCTAATTGGACAATTATTCAGGGATTATTGGTATTTTAATGTCCCTGAATCTGGGTGGATAAGATATAAAAACACACCTGACATTTGAACTATGTTCATTTTAAGAATATACTTCTGTTATACCTAACGCTTCTGAGTAGTGCCACTCACTCTAACAGCACTGAGAATGGCGTGTGAGGCTGTTCTGCCAACAAGTGTCGTATAAACAAACCTACCTGATGTATAATGAAGCTGTCAGCATCAGTACCATGTGTTACCCTTTAGAACACGAGCTAAGGCACACTTAGGTGATGACCGTCGGAGAGAAGAGAGCCTTACTTCTAAACCTTGTTCAAGTACCAAGAGCTCCAGGAATGGTCTGTGTGTTACCCTCCTCGTGCTCTTGGTTGAACCGTCTCTGAGAGTCTGTTGTTAATTTAAATTTTGAAATGGTGTGCATAAGTGTATTAGAAATTTAGTGTTTCCTAGGGACACCTACAAAGCCTTTTTTGTGTATTTGAGTACACTGTCTGGTTTGACTTCCTTGACAGAATATGTGACTAAAATGATGGTAAATTAAACTACCTTAAAAGTAACATTGGGATCCAAGAATAATTTCCAATGTTTAGGCTTCCTTTGTTATTTGAAAGATGTACTATTGTGTAAATAAATCCACAGACTATAAGGCACTGTGTTTAGTGGTGCCTATGTTAATAACCTTCCTGTTATGTAACAGACTTCCCTGAAATGTGGATAAACCAATATTCTGTAAATTGAATTATAGTTTCAGTGCACTGGTAGTTATGTGTTATTCGAATACTGATCAGATCACTTTATAAAGTCAAAACACGTTTTAAAGTGGCAAAATCATTGAATTTTCCTGGTTTTGAACTCAACAATTGTTGAGCCGAACTCAACAATGCGGCTCTACGTTCAAACGTCCTGCTGCACACTGCATGTCAGTCACTTTTGAAGTTTCTCCTTAATACTATGTAGGTCTTAATTTCTTTGAAATACTTTTGTAACTTGTAAAATTATAAATTATGTTGTAAATTAATTGAAATCTCCAAATTATTTGTCCTGCTACTAGATATCAGTACAGTCTCATCCCAGTGTCTCACTTCTTGTGTCCATTGCAGGATTCTGAGCGCCTGCCCTGTCGGGTTAGGGCCACCGAAGGCTTCAGGCGTCTCTGTCCTGGGGTGGTTTCCTCGCAGTTCCCTGTGCCGCTGAGGCTATAGGGAGGCCCTGGTCCCTGGGAAGCAAACCTGCGTGCACAGGCCTGCTGAGCTGTCACCTGCTGGGCGCTCACCTGTCTTCATGTTTTGCAGCACACGTCATTGCCAAAGCCAAGGGCCTGGTGGTCCTGTCTGCGATAAAAGCTGGGTTTCTGGTCACCGCGAGAGGTGGCAGTGGGATCGTGCTGGCGCGCCTTCCAGATGGAAGTAAGCTAGCCTCCCTTCACTGGGAGGGGCAGAGAATCCTTGTCCCTTTTTTGTTCTGTTTCTACTGTAAACAGGTTTTGTAGGGAGAGACAGGTTTTCCGGTGCCGCCTGGACTGCCTTCCTTGGGCCGCTCCCTCTGTTTTCTCTGTGGTCAACCGACCCGTGAAACTCAGAAAATCAGAAGATGGGGCCCCCCGTCTTTACACACTTTGTTGTCCTCCCGTGGAGCATATACTAAACACTGACACTGTATTTCTGTTGTTAAATATGCATTCCTAGTCCTCAGCTTCACCTTACAGTTGCTTTCTTTTGTTTTATGGAAGCTTTTCTCCCCCATTGTTCCTGTGTGGGATCTTAAAAACTAAAACATTTTCAAGAATACCACCAGGGCAGAATCATATCAAGATCAGGATAATTTGGTTTTACTTCTGGGGTGAAATCTAATACTTGATTTTTCAGACATGACGTCAAAACATGTTTGCTCGAATCCCAAGAACCAACATATATAATATTTAAAATGTGTGTGGGTGTGTCATAACCAACTAAAAGGCTTTTATATGAATTTTACATTTGCTGTTCAGTTATATAATTGAACACAGTTTTCTGTTAATAACTCTTTCTAGTGTAGATCATTTAATTTTACTTTGAGGGAGAACATGGGCCATCCACTGACAGGAGATACATCCGGCATTTGGGAGGCGCACAGCCCCGGAACTTGAGTCAGCAGGATTTGTTGTCCCCTGTGAGGCGTCCCCACAGCAAACGAGAGTTTGCCCCTGAGGTTGTGGTTCAGATTTCATAGCTCTGGGCTTGGCTACAAAACAAAAAGTGACAACATTCTCTTCTTCTCAAGAAAAGAAGCATTAGGCAAATTTTCACGGGCAGATCCCCAGCAGTACGACCAGACAAGTAAGCACACTCAAACCGAGTCCGCCGTGAGACGGGCTCTGCGTCTGCAAGGAGCCCCCGGCCCTGCAGGTCCGAATGGTCATGGACCGGCGACTGTCAGAAAAGGGGGAGGAGCCGTCGACACCTGGGGCTCCTATCAGAACCTCAGGTGGACCTTCCTACTTAGATACCTAAGTTTCTGTCTCCCATCTTCCCAAGTAGCTGCTGGTCACTCTTCAGAGGGTAATATAATATGTGCCCAGTGGGGCACAGCAAATCCCCAGACCCTGGCCAGGTGGGCAGTTTGTTTTTCTTTTAGAAATTAATCACTTTTAATAGTTTTTTTTTTTTTAAGATATTAGGGGTAGTTTATTAAGTAATTTATTTTTGCTGTGTTGGGTCTTCGTTTCTGTGCGAGGGCTTTCTCTAGTTGTGGCAAGCGGCGGCCACTCTTCATCGCGGTGCACAGGTCTCTCACTACCGCGGCCTCTCTTGTGGCGGAGCACAGGCTCCAGACGCGCAGGCTCAGTAGTTGTGGCTCATGGGACTAATTGCTCCGTGGCATATGGGATCCTCCCAGACCAGGGCTCGAACCCGTGTCCCCTGCATTAGCAAGCAGACTCCCAACCACTGCACCACCTGGGAAGCCCAGGTGGGCAGTTTTTAAACAGGGACAGTCCCTAACGTAGGAAGTGGAAAATAACTTTGAGATTATGAGACATTAATTTCTGTAATCAAAACCCCTCTAAGCCCAGATAGATTAGTTCTGGGTATATTCAAGCACTAGCCTGCCATCTAGAATATATGGTAGCAAGAAAAATTAGGCTTAGGTAGCTACTGGGCATTTTCAGAAAGTACTTCATCTAGACTATCCCACCCACCCCCCAATTATTTTTTTCTAGACTTGTTTAGCACAACTGTGTCTAGATCAGGAAAGCTAGGCACACAATAATCCTGAAATGTACCATATTGTACTTAGTTTCCAAATGTAAGGATGTGTATCTTGTTAGAATTTTAATAATCTTGAATTTATAACCTATTTCTTGTGCTTCTACTAGGCACAAAGGGTGTCAAAACAGTTTTCGCCCTCCAGGATTTACCATAGAAACGGTTTAGTATTATGTTACCCTTAGAAGCGATTATAATAAACTCTTTTGAATCCATTTGCTCTCTTATAGCTATGATAAAATGCTAACAAAAGACTGGAATTCCAGCTCAATTATTTTGTACAACATTAGGAATACTGATGGTTGAAATTATCAAATGCTATGTATATTTAATTGGTGAGAATTCAATAGTTTGGTATTATGCATGTTTGTAGGGAAAGATTAGAAAACACAGACTTGTGAGTCTATGAGGCTCATAATGAATAACTAACACCTTTCAAACCTTTTTAACTTAAAAAATTATAGGGCTTCCCTGGTGGCGCAGTGGTTGAGAGTCCGCCTGCCGATGCAGGGGACGCGGGTTCGTGCCCCGGTCCGGGAAGATCCCACATGCCGCGGAGCGGCTGGGCCCGTGAGCCATGGCCGCTGGGCCTGCGCGTCCGGAGCCTGTGCTCCACAACGGGAGAGGCCACAGCAGTGAGAGGCCCGCGTACCGCAAAAAAAAAAAAAAAAAAAAAAAAAAATATATATATATATATATATATATATATATTTATTTATTTATTTATTAAAGAACATTTAAAAACATAGGCAAAAATGCCAAAATCTCATTATTTTAAGAAGAAACACTATTAATTCATATTTTAGCATTTTTCCTCCCCATATTTATGTGCCAAGGAGTTTTAATATTAGAGTAATGTTTGTTTGTTTTTATTAGAATGGTCTGCACCTTCGGCCATCGGGATAGCTGGGCTTGGTGGAGGATTTGAACTAGGAATAGAGGTGAGTGGTGATGTGTGTACATATGACTGCCCTATTCTCTAAAAGCAACTGCTACGTGAAAGTCGAGTGATCTCCTACTGTTCCTGTTTAACCACCTATGGAAATCGTTCCCTTTTATTTTCTTGACTCTCTACCTGAAGCTGTGTAATGTTTATCATTTTTCTCCTTTGCCTTCATTGAGAGTAGAGTTTCTTTCATTCACCATCTCATCTCTTTCCATCTTTAGCACATCTGCAAAACACTTGTTCTCAGACCTGAAAACTACAATTGGCAGTTTATGGCTTCTGATTGCAGAGTCATGGGTGCAAACAACTCAATGCCATGTATCAACGTTTGTGGCAAAATCCAGTTTGGTATCCCTAATGTTCAAACTACTTCCAATTTTTTAAGTAAAGATTGACTTTGTATTGTTTCCTTTTACAACTTTGCTGCTAATGATTATGGTTTCTATCAAACGGACTAGAAATTATACCAGTACACACTTGTTTACAGAGGTCTCTCCCACAGGGAGCATCTACATGATATCAATCTTTCGTCTGCTGCTTTATTGCTAAGTGATTTGATAAATCAAATCTCCTAATATTCCCCAATCATTTTCTTCTGAAATTTCAGTCAGTTCCTTCCTGAACTACCCTTTTATGAACTTGCTCTGTTGCCATAGCTTTAAATGCCCTCGGCCTTATTAGGTGGAAGTATTTCCACTGATTTTCATTTTTATTTGACCTTTACTTGCTGCTGCATAGATTCGTGATATAAAAAGAGGAACATATTTT
This sequence comes from Phocoena sinus, assembly GCF_008692025.1. Classification (NCBI taxonomy): domain Eukaryota; kingdom Metazoa; phylum Chordata; class Mammalia; order Artiodactyla; family Phocoenidae; genus Phocoena; species Phocoena sinus. The sequence continues at coordinate 128,259 of NC_045775.1, read as the reverse complement.
AGTTTTGCTAACATGACTGCCTTTTGGTTGTATATTCAACCAAATCATGGCCTTCAGAAACATCGCACTCGTGTGGAAAGCGTATTTTCACCATGTGTTGTGCACCCCTGCTCACACCTCCTGGCGCTGTACCCAGGTGTCTCTCATCACTGCCCGCTGACCCCAGGCTTTGGGGCTCCATCTCAAAGAGCATTTGCTTATATTTGCCGTTTGTGGAAACTTTGAATGCCACTTACCCTCATGGCTGTGTAGAAATTAACTCTGGAATTCCATTTAAATACTGTACATGGAAGATAAGTATTAACTTTTAAAAATATCCACTTCAAGTAGAGATTAGAAGACTGTCCTAGGAGTTTGTGCCTCTTCAATAGGACCTGGCTTTGCTTCCCTGAGTGTAGCCATAAGGTTAGAGCTGTCGGTCACTTTTCAGTGCTAATGAGAGGCCGTGCTGGTTCCCCAGGAAGCATCTCAGACCTGGCCAGAAACATGCAGTTACCTTGGGGGTGCAGCTCTGACCCAGGATGAGCGAGGGAGCTTGGGGGTCGGCGGCCATGCACCCGCGGAGCTCCTACGGCTGGATGCTCTTGTCGCCCCAGCTCCAGTTCCAATGAAGTGCAGCAGGCCCGTGGCCACCTCAGGCAGCGGGACCCATGCCCTCGAGTCTGCAGCCCCCCAGGCTGCCTGGGCTCCTCTCTGGCGTTCTTCTTCCGCCAGACGCTTGCTCCTAGTGGGATGGGGCGCTCAGCGCTTGCGCCAGTCTGGAGGTTTCCTTGCCTGGCCCTTACCTAGGTTGTGAGTCCTTCATACCTGCGCCCTCAGACTGGCCAAGTGTCAAGCACAAGTAGGCACCCAAAATAAATGTTTCTTTAAAGCACTGGCATCATCGGTTCAAACTATTAAATGTTTGTTGAATAACTTAATTATCTGCCATTCTGTTTTGGAATGGAATAATTAGCAATAATGGCTAACATTCTCATAAAACTCTCACATGTACTCTCATAGAATCATTTCCATACTGTGGCCATGCTGAGTGGCTGTCGCTGCCGTCATTGTGTAGATAACTGAGTTATGTGACGCCTCCAGCCGGAGAATGACAGGCTGGCCATTCAGAGGGAGGCCTCTGGCTTCCATGGGTGCTTGGGTGAGTCTCCTCGCTTCTAGTGCCCCAACTGGTTCTAACTGTAACTCCCACCCATATAACACGCCGTGGATTTCAGGGCACGGATGAGGTAGGCAGGGCGCATGTGATTCTTTTCAACGCACAGAGATGCTGAGCATCTTGCAGAGGTGGTGTGTGGTTGTCTCTCATTGGTTTCACTGGAGACAGAGCCTGAGACAGGGCTCGTGGTGCACGTGACTTACTGAGCAAATGTTCTGGGTGGGGGGGAAACTATAAGGGGCTAAGGGAAGCAGGACAGAGAAGGGGAAGGGTCCAAGCAAGGCCGTGGTTCCAGGTAAACTCGCCCTGGTCTGATGACAGGAGGAGAAGGCAGGTCTAACGACAGAGGCAAGGGGGCTGCCGTTTGGGGTCAGCTGCTCTCGCCACCTGGCAGCACGTGGGTGTGGTGTGTGGTGGCAGGGCTGGAGGGGACTGCAGCGCCCCCCATGGTAGGACCTGACCCCTCTCCTGGGCCCAGGACCCCCTGCGAGCTTCCGGCCCCCCCCCCACCGCCCCGCTGCCTCCCCCAGGTGGCGACCCCTTCGTTACACGTGGAATGCATACTTGACTATCAGGAAGTCTAGTTCTAGCTCCACTTTGGAATCTAGACCAGGAACGGTTCTGAAGGTATGTGAAGTTAGGGACGTGTACAGAATCTGTTGGCCTTCAGGAGCTTGGGCATTAGTTAAATATAGATTATGGCACTGGTCCACTCATGAGAGCTGCTGAGAATTCCCAAGGTTGTATAACTCACACATACCCACCAAACACAACAATAACAGATGAAAGATTTAAACGTCAGTGGAGTAAGGAAAGATAAGCTAAGACTTGGTTTAAACACCATTAAATTTTCTTTCCAGGACAATTATAGCAGAGCCCAAAGGTCTGAAAACCCTGATACCTTGGGTTATCCAACTGTTCGTTGTTTACCAAAAGCCAGAATCCACACTGGGCCATCAGATCACCCAAGGTTGTAATGTGAGAAAAATGACTCTGCTTTTTCCAGGAGAATTTGGATGAACCCTTTTCCTTTAATGATGAGGAAGGCATCTAGGCTTAAGTTGAGAAACTACTCTTTGAGATCAGAGTTCAGTTTCGAAGTCCCCTAAGATTGCTGTGCGAGGGGGGGGATCTGTTGGTGTGAGGAGAGGCAGGGGATGGGAACCCCTCAAGTTTGGGTCGAACATTGAGGCTGACGATGCCACGTACTGAGTAGGAAAGCTTACTGCTGTGCAAGGGGGGGGATCTGTTGGTGTGAGGAGAGGAAGGGGATGGGAACCCCTCAAGTTTGGGTCGCACGTTGAGGCTGACGATGCCACGTACTTAGTAGGAAAGCTTACTGCCCACATGATGAGGCTTTCTGGGGAGTGAGACCGACTCCTGAGCAGAATGGCTTGAGAGATGGGAAAGAAGACCCTTCTATGGAGGCTAGGGGTGGGGCTGGGGGACGGGTCTCACTAGAACCACAGGAGGGGGCCCTGGGCTTTCTCGCCAGGTTGTCTGGATTTGGGGCTTGAAAGCTATCTCTTCGTTACAGGACGACAGTGTCAGGGACTCGGTGGCTTGGGTTCAAGGTGGGTAAACACTTGAGAGGGAGATGGGATAGTGCCGTGTTGGGGACAAGGTGTCAGGGGATGAGAAGCCCTCCGGTTCCTGAGAACATTTCTCCCCCAGCTTTTCCTGCATGATACTTGTATTTTTTAAAATTCTTTTTAAAGAATTGAGTTTAATTGTAAAACTCGCATTTTATTTACCGTTAACTGTATCTTAATGCGAACTTATTAAGAAGCCTTTATCAAATTCTTAAACGTCTGTCTTAACTGTTTATTTGCTCCGTTGCTCCGGTTTTCTTTCAGGAACTCTGTTTTGCTTTTTATTCTAAGCTGTGGAAATAAATCAAGAGCCGTAGTCAGTACCGCTGCTCTTCAAACTGTGGTGCTTTGGACCTGGTTCTCTCATCAGTCACGTCACCAAAGAACACGGGATTATCTTACTCTTATTTCAGGAGAACTGAATTGAGACTAGACATAAAATTAAAGGATTAAGTTATTTTCTTTATTGACTCATAGAGTTGTGCCTTACTTAACTACCCTAAGACGTACCACGTAGAAGGAGACATAACAACTAGAGTATCCACAAGGTCGCGGCTGGAGACTTACACCGAGTGTGTATACTCTAAGCATTACGCAGTGATTTCATATGTGTTATCTTGAAAAGTACGTAAGATTTGGTTATATAATCAGTGAGAAACGCTAAATAATTCCGTATCATTCAGCATGGTGATCATCAGAAACTGTCCGTGTATAAAACGGAATTAACAGTCACAGTGATGTGTTTTGCATGCGTCAATTAGCCGGCATATGTGGTCTGTCCTACGGAACTTGAGTGTATTTTTTCATGAAGGGATTCATATTAAACTGTATCAGGAATTCCACTAGGCCCTTCCGAGTGCAATCACATTTGGTAATAATCAGATTCTTCTGTCAGATGAAAGCAAAGATTTGAAAATTTTAAAGAACGGTATAAATGAAGTCATCTTTTAAACAGTAATCTGCTTGGCCTTTGCATATTTTATTGAGATGTGATGCCAGGGTTTACAAATGATTTCAACGCATCTTTCAAACAACCCTAGATTTGTGTATATGCGTATATACATGTATATACATATACCTATACGATTATATATACTTAGAAATCCGGTTACTATTATACCCATTTTACAGAGGAGATTGGGGCTTTGAGCCACTCAATCATTTGCCCAAGGTCACACAATATGCCAGGGGCAGAAGTGGAATTAACACCCAAATGGTTTCCATTTTGAGCCCAGATTCCCAGCGCCAGGCCCTCAGGCCTTCAGTTCTCCGGCGCTTGACACACGTGCTTGACCTCCACGTGGTTCAGGGGGCAGGTCCTGCCGTGGACTTTAACCATGAAGAGGCCAAATGGAGCCAAGATGCCGCAGGTGGCCCGGTGCTGCGAAGAGGAGCTGGGTTGAAAGTCTGACCTCCCCAGCCGGCGCCTCTCTGCGGTCGTGGGGTGAGGGGCCGTGGCCTGGGCACCCTGCGCCGACTCACCGGGGGGTCCCGCCCCAGAGGAGGCGAGTCTGAAGAACACGCCCTGTCCACAGCGACCTGCCCAGAGCGTGGAGACTCGCTCCAGCTTTGCTTTTACTTGGAGGATTAACCATGGTAATAGGCATAACTACTGGTTAACTAATCTTACTACTGGTGTTCTGCGCTTTGGGGCGGCTTCTGCTTGGGGGTCGCGTGGCCCTGCAGGGGCGCCGGTGGCGACCAGACTCGGGCCCCCGGACCTTCCAACCTGTGTGTGACCTGTTCACGTGTCACTAGGACACGTCACTCAGCCTCACTAACCCGCGAGGCTGCTGAGAAGAAGTCGATGCCTGGAGACCTCACACCACGTGCTCGATGCACTGTGAGTGCCCGGAGGCCTGCGCTCTGATTACCGGCGGGAGGTTAGCGGCTCACATCTGCAGCTGAAAATACAGCACGGCTCTGCTTTCAACTTTCTTTGGCTACATTGAAATTCTTGCTACATTACATATCGTATCTTGGGTTTTAGTAAACATATATTTTAAATGATATTTAGACATTATTTTTAAAATAAATGGCTGTCTACATTTCAGGTATCGGATCTGGTAATAATTTTGAATTATGACAGAGCAGTAGAAGCTTTTGCAAAAGGTGGTAACCTAACACTTGGAGGGAATTTGACTGTGGCAGTTGGGCCCTTGGGAAGGTGAGTACGCTGAAATCCCATTTGAACAGCTCTTGGATAGTAAAGGCTTTAAAACTACATTGTTTATCATTAAGAGAGACGAATTAAAATGACAGACATTTATGATTTACACGTGCCCCAGAGGGTTTGAGGCTGCTTACAAATAAGAAATATACAAAACACAGCCATTGTGATAAAATGAGAAAATCTGAAACTAAAACACACAAAAAGAAATTAAATATTTCAGAACTGCAGGCTGTTGTATCTACCGGAATCAACATAAAATTCACCTTTAAGCTTTGAAGGAGCCAGGTCGAGTCAATTTTAATTAACTGAGAAAGGATGGCATTGATCAGGGAAAAAAAGGGTTTTTTTTTTCAAACTAAATTATGAAAAATTGAAATGGAAGTGTTTTACTCGAGTGATGTTTACAATACTTACAGTGTATTTTCCTTCTCTATTAATCAATAACTATTCTTGAGTTAATTGAGCAATTAAATATTTTAAACCCAGACTGTTTATAGAAGCTACTCAGTAAAATCATTTAAAAATGTTTCTAAGTTCCATGAAAATACTCACTGTAAAAAGAACCACAGTCTTTTACTCTTGAGGTGTGTTTCCCTGTTTTAGGGAAGGAAGACAATATGGGCAAGTATCAGCTGTACGTGTGTTCTCCACGTGCATCACACTGCTACAACCATCTGGCCTGCTGTGTACTTGCCATGAGCTGTCCGTCCTCTAGATCCCTCTGAACACACCTAGCTTAGGCCAGCAGGAAGTAAAATATGTAAAATGATTGAAGATGGGGATGGGGTTGGTGGTGTGATGAACTGGGAGATTGGGATTGACATATATATACTAATATCTATAAAATAGGTGACTAATAGGAACCTGCTGTATAAAAAATAAATAAATAAAATAAAATTTATAAAAAGAGAAAGCCCTATGGACGTGACCTCATTAAATATTCAATAAACAATATTTCTCCCCCCCCAAAAAAATGATTGAAGTAAGTGCAGAGCAGTATCCTTCTTCTGGGTTAGAAGCGCAGTGCCCATCAGACGTCTTCAAGTGAACATGCTCACGGTTCTGGGACGCAAAGCCTTCTGTTTTGCAGGAATTTAGAAGGAGATGTCTCCCTAAGAAGCTCGGCTGCTGTCTTCACTTACTGCAAGTCAAGAGGCCTCTTCGCTGGCCTGTCTTTAGAAGGTAGCTGTTTGATTGAGAGGAAAGAAACTAACCGAAAGTAAGTGCAAGGCAAATCATTTTAATTGATTTGAAGAACGTGCGATGAGAAAATAATACTTTGTAGACTCATGTAGTTCTTAAGAGTGTACAGAGTACCTTTGTACAGGCAAGTCTGTTGGCACCATTTTTCCAACGGCATTTGCTCACTTTGTGTCTGCATCACATTTCGGTAATTCCTGCAATATTTCAGACTTTTTCATTATTACTACATTGGCTATGGTGATCTGTGATCAGTGACCTTTGGTGTTACTATGGTTATTGTGTGGGGCACCAGGAACCGCACCCCTATAGGATGGAGAACCTAATCAGTAAACGTGTGTGTATTCTGATGGCTCCTCGGACTGGCTGTTTCCACTCACCACCACCCCCTGCCCCCACGTTTCTGTCCCTCTCCTCAGGCCTCCCTATTCCCTTAGACACAACAATATTGAAATTAATAACCCTACAAAGACCTCCAGGTGTTCAAGTGAAAAGAAGAGTTGCACGTCTCTTACTTTAAATCAAGAGCCAGAAATGACCAGGCTTAGTGAGGGAGCCACGTCAAAGCCAGGATGGGCCGGAAGCTAGGTCTCCTGTGCCAAACAGTTAGCCGAGCTGTGAGTGCAAAGGAAAAGTTCTTGAAGGAAATCACAAGTGCTCCTCCAGTGAACACACAGATCATAAGAAGGCGAAACAGCCTTATTACTGCTCCGGAGAAAGTTTTAGTGGTTTGGATTGAAGACCAAACCAGCCACAACACTGCCTTCAGCCAAAGCCTCATCCAGAGCAACGCCCTAATTCTTTTTAATTCTGTTCAGGCTGAGAGAGGCAAGGAAGCTGCAGAAGAGAGTGTGAAGCTGGCAGAGGGTGACTCATGAGGCTGAAGGCAAGCAGCGTCTCCATAACATCAAAGCGCAGCGTTCCTCATGAGAGGTTTCCTATTGTTAGGCTCAGCCTTTGTCTTTCTTCCATAAGATAGAGACCAATTTTGATTTAAAAAATGCAAGATTTGGAAGTACCCTAACAGGCGACAAGGAACTTCCACTTTAACTGGCATCTGGCTAATTTTTCCCAAAACTGCTCTTCTGTATTTCCACGAAAGTATGTCTAATTGCCCAGAAAAAGATAAAAAGCTAAGACTGAGGGGACTAATTCTAGAACCTGGCAGGAATCCCACTAATAGTGACCCTGACGGGGCTGCCTCAGCTGGTGGTGGACACACGTCTGCCGCTTACAGCAGACTTGAGAGAAGCTGAGTACCAAGTCTGCGGTGCCCGTTTACCCAGAATCCCACAGCACATGCAGAAACATTCAGTGCAGACCCCAACAACCAGAAAATAGGAGGAATGGGGGGATTCTTCAATTTCTCCATCTTGTAAAGTCAAGAGAAATGTTTTTACTTCTGGTTTTATTAATTTGAGAAATTTAAGTTAAGGATGCTTTTAGAAATTTGTGATTCTAGGCCTTTGGAAGATTTTCCAACTAAAGTTCACCTAAATCCTGGATAAACTAAAACAAATATACTTCTTAATCAGTTGCAGGGCTTCTAAACATGCAAGGCAAATCCTTACATAATTTTGATACAAATAAACGTTTTAAGGAAGCTATATGTTAGCACCATTTTTATAAGAAACTTAAAAAGTAAAAGCCTATAAAGATGTATAGGTATGTGATTGCAATTATATGTGTATTAGTGTTTATATAAATATATGTTTATTATATGCATTTGTATATAAATATTCTATATATGTTTGTATGATGTGCTTTTATATTATTGGGAAAAGGATATAAATATCAGACCATTTATGGTGATTGCCTCTAGAGGTGAGCTTGGAGAGGTGAATTTAGAGGCTTTAACATGGGTTATGGCTTGTAGTTTGTGTTTGAAAAGTAGTATCTATGAAGTGCTATACGTGAGTAAATCACACACACATACACAGTTGTGCGTCCTACATTTAACTCTAGAAAAGATCTATGTCTGCAAAAGAAATGTTCTTAATATATTTCTTATTAGATTTTATTGTCAAGACATTCGAGCTTATGACATTTTATTTGGAGATATACCACGGCCTGCTGAAGCAGAAGATCTTTATGAAATTCTTGATTCTTTTACTGAAAAGTATGAAAATGAAGGACAACGAATCAATGCAAGAAAAGCAGCACGGGAGAGGAAGAAGGCTTCTGTAATCATGCTTGGTTTTTATATTTTTCTTAGTAGCCACAGAAAATTTCTTTATATAGAACATTCTATCCTTGATATCACGTTTCTAATAACCTACTACACTTCCCTTTTAATTTCATTAACATAAAGTTCTTGTGAAAATGTCATAAAACCTTGACAGTCATCTATGCAAATTTCAGGAAGAAACATGGTTCTCCGTGATTGCATTTCTGCAAGGATAGAACTTTATAATATTAATTAATAATACAAATAACTGCCACTAGCCAGGGGCCTTGACGTGCAGAGGGTTTTGTGCGCCTCGTTCATCTAGTTCCGCATCTTTCGGAGCCGCGTGGCCCTTTCCTGGTCAGCGCATCGCTCTGCTCCACCTGCGCGGTGTCAAAGGTGCCAGGATGAGGGAAGCTTCCGGTTATAGAAGCGCGCCCCCAGCCGTCACCCGCGTGTTGTCCAGTTCAACCAGATGTGGCCCAGAGCAGTACGTGTGCTCTGTTAATGAGTGCATAGGATAACGTTTGCCGTGTACACCCACTGGGGGCGGGGCGGGGGGAAGCCTTATATGCTCCTAAGTGAAAACAGAGTTTTAAAATCACATGCATTTTTTTTGTTGTTGTCTTTCCTCCCAGGCTAAAGAATTGCCTTCAAAACCATTGTCAAGACCACAGCAATCGTCTGCACAAGTACAGCTGAATTCTGGCTCTCAAAGTAAATATTTGTGTTGCAATTCAAATACATTTATAATTAAGTAATCGTGAAATATTATTAAGAAATCAAACTACATTTAATGATAGATCTAAAGTCATTACTTTAGTGTCAAATAGAAGAACTAATGAGTATTAATCAGAGAAAAACAAATGCTTGGTCTCTTCTAAACACACAAGGCAAATTGTCATTCCTGTAATTTGTGAAAATGTCTATTCTCATTCAGAAAGTGCTTTTTCCAATTCACAAAGTGATTTATCTTTAAAGTTTTTCTTTTTTTGTCATTTCTTCCAAAGACTATTATCCTGCTAATTTGAAATGGAAACAAAATAAGCCTATTTTTCTCATATACACATAGATTTATATTTCTGAATATTAATTTGACCATACATTCTTGGGAGCTCAGGGTTTCATAAGGTGGTTTTAAAATAGGATAAATTCGTAAAGCACCAGGCTTTTGGCCTTTACACCTCTTTCCATCACTCATTTTTATGACAGTCACTCTTGGAATTCTGCTTTTCATGTATAGAGGTTACCAGTAAATAGCAATATATTAAAGTGGGCAATGTTTCATGTAATAATTAACTGTTCTGCAGCTGGCTTTGGACTGTGGCTTTTGAGAGCACAGTGATGAATCTAACTTACCTCTTGCCTTTAAAGAACTTTCCTTCTAGCAGCAGAGATATCACAGGTGGAAAAGTAACTGCCAGTACTGGAAGGAAGTACAGTTGACCCTTGAATAATGCAGAGGTTAGGGACACCAACCCCTCATGCAGTCAAAAATCCATATATAACTTTTGACTTCCCCAAATAGCCCATTGCTGACTGGAAGCCTTACTGGTAACATGAACAGTTGATTAACACGTATTTTGTATGTTATATGTGTTACATACTATATTCTTATATAAAGTAAGCTAGAAAAAATATTATTAAGAAAATCATAAGGAAAAGAAAATACACTGATCGTACTTTACTGTATTTATTTATACCGTAAGTTTACATTGTCTGTTTACAAGATGAATTGTCTGTCAGTACGTACATCAATATTGTCTCATATGATACAAAAAACTGTAAATGTTATATGTATTACTAACACTAGACATAAAAAGTGAAAAGATAATAGAAAAAGAAATTCGTATTTACAGGTATAATGATTCATGTATTGATGAAAAAGAAGCAGCAATATGACTGCTTCACGGTAGCCTAGCCCGTACGCTAATGAGTGAGAACTGCTTCACGGTAGCCTAGCCTGTACTCTAATGAGTGAGAAGTTATGAAATGTGGATGGCACACAGTATTACAGCCATACTGATAATACAGTATTAGAAACATTGTTACATTTTTTAAAAACCACTTACATGCGATGAAGACTGATAGTTTCTCCAATTATGAGAGACAGAGAGAGGGACATACGGTACAGCAATGTAATCCTTTGAAAGCCAAGTTCTAAAACAGTAAGAAAACTAACACATTATTAATTTTGTATTAAATACGACTCACCTTATGCCTATGTGAGAATAGGCTATCCACTTCTATACGAGTCTTGCCCAGGATGTTCCGCACGGTGAACGCTTAAGCGATGATGGTGATAACACAAAGACGTCCCGTACAATTATTAGATTTTCACATGCGGACATTCACACGCACACCACAGAAAAGTTTATTAACCGAACAGCATGCTGGTTATTTACTGTTCATTAAGTGGAGGCGGATCCTCATAAAGGTCTTCATCCTCCTCCTGTGCGTGTTGAGCAGGCTGGGGTGGGGGAAGGCTCGTCTCAGGGGTGGCAGAGGTGGGGGAGGGGCGGGGGAGGGGGAAGCAGGGGAGGCAGGCACACTCAGTGTAACTCCATGGAAATACATCGTAATTTCTGACTGTTGTGCTTTTTCATTTCTCTAACAGTGGGTCTATAGGATCCCAGTCCTCCTTCCACTTGCTTTACTTTCAGTGCCCATATCCTACAAGTTAAAAGCAGTCTTGAATAATCAGAACCCTCTTCCGGATTGTCTGATGTCAGTTTGTTTCTGGCACTGCTTCTGCGTCTTCTTCCTCATCGTCTGGCACTGGTTCAGAAGCTCTCATCTCCATCTAGTCATCTTTTGTTAATTCCTCCAGTGCGGCGTCTATTAGCTTTTGAAATTCTCCAAGATCTGTATCTTGAAACCCTTCACAGCAAGCCCCGCCCCCATCTCCTTGGCCATATCTACGAGCTATTTCATGACTTCCTCCACTGGCTCTGTCGTAAATCCTGTGAAGTCATGCACGACATCTGGAACAGTTTTCTCCAGCAGAAGTTTATTGTTTCAGGCTTGCTGGCTTTCATGACTTTCCCTATAAGCAATAGCATCTCCGGTGGCGTAATCCTTCCGGACTTTCCTAATGTTCTCTCTATAGGCGTTTTCTTCCATAGCATCAACAGTTCTTTCCGTAGAGTACCGTGTGTGATGAGGGCCTTTAAAGGTCTTGATGATCCCCTGATCTAGAGGCTGGAAATACAGACGTTGTGTCTGAGGCCAAGTACACAACTTGGTGGTCTGCTCATGGAGTTGAACTCACGGGGCTCTGGGGGGCCAGGGGCATTGTCCAATATCAAAAGAATTTAAAAGGCAGTCCCTTACTGGCAAGGCACTTCCTGATTTCAGGGACCAATCCAGCAAAAGGATTCTCACGATCCAGGCCTTCTTTCTGTACAACCAAAAGATGGGCAGCTTGCGTTTATCTTTTCCCTTCCAGGTTTGGGGTTTAGCAGTTCTGTAGATGAGGGCAGTCCTGACCATAAACTCCACTGCCTGTGCACAAAGGAGCAGAGTTGGTCTATCCCTTCCTGCCTTAAATCCTGCTGCTCGCTTTTCTTCCTTCCTAATAAATGTCCTTGGTTGCATTTTTCTTTCCCAGAATAGGGTCGTTTCATCTGCATTAAAAACCTGTTCAGGCAGACGTCCTCTCTCCTCAGTGATTTTCTTAATGGCATCTGGGAACTTGTCTGCTGCCTCTTGGTCAGCAGAAGGTGCTTCTCCTGTTATCTTGAGAGTATTTAAGCAGATAATTTACTAAAATGATCAAGCCAGCCTTTGCTGGTATTTAATTCTCCAGCTTTAGATCCTTCACCTTCTTTTTGCTTTAAGCTCTCATATAATGACTTTGCTTGTTCTCAAATCATATTAGAGTCGATAGCAATCCTGCACCCACATAAAAACTGCATTTTTAATACAAGATAAAAAGATATTTCACCAAAGATGCAAAAGGTTTATGTGCCTGTCGGTGTAGCTGCAGCAACAGCTTCATGAATTTCCTTTTCTTTTAAAAGAATTTTTTTTTTGATGTGGACCATTTTTAAAGTCTTTATTGAATTTGTTACAATATTGTTTCTGCTTTACGTTTTGGTTTTTTGGCCACGAGGCATGTGGGATCTTAGCTCCCCAACCAGGGATCCAACCCGCAACCCCTGCATTGGAAGGTGAAGTCTTAACCACTGGACTGCCAGGGAAGTCCCTCCTTTTCATTTTTTACAGCGGTTCTTACACTGAATTTATTTATGTTGGAATAGTGGGGAGCTGCAGCTGCAGACCTCGATTTACAGTATACATCAAGCAGTTCAGCTTTTGCTTGTAATGACTTTTCTCTGCTTCTTGGAAGCACTTCCAGGACCACTAGTGGCCCTTTGTATGGGTCCCATGGTGTTATTCAAGGTTTACGGCATCATAGTAAATACAATGGAAAATACGCCAGAGCCATGAAAGAGAACTTACTGCAGTGATACACAGTTTACTGGAGAGATTGCTCCCCATGTGGAGATGATCGCTTGCAGCACTCAGCTCACCGTAGCGCTCTAGCAACAGGAGGTGCTGCGCTATTACTGTAGTGCAGTGTGTACATCTGCGTACGCACAGTAAGTATGTTCGTTTACGCACTTACGAGTTAGTACTGCAGCCTTACACTTGTTTACATTTCTCTCCACTGCAAATCGTGCCGTGTGTGGTCTATAAGTGTGTGTGTCCATAAGTTTTGATAATTTTAACTTTCAGTAAAAGATTTGGGTATATTTTATCACAGCAAATGATAAAATAGACTAGTTTCTACATACATTCCATGCATTCATGACACACCTAACTTTTTCTTAATTCTTTTGATATTTCTAGGTTGTGCATTTCATCTGTGAGTTTTTTCAAATTGTGGCAAATCTCAGACAAATTTTCAAAAGTATTTATCGGAAAAAAACCACGTATAAGAGGACCCACACAGTCCAAACCCATGTTATTCAAAGGTCAACAGCGTATGATAAGTTCTGGGAGGAGGGGACTGTAAGTGTCAAAGCGCTGCCGAGGGCACGAAGCCCGTTCTGCCCCTCCCCCTCCGTGCTCTGTATCCATTTGCCCAGTCTTCATGCTGGAAGGAAGTACAGTTGAGAATTGGGCGTGAAACATGACTCATAGCCCTTATATTGATTCCTGGCTGTGCCTTTAGCTTAAATTCACCCCTTCCAGGACGATCCTCAGGAACGAGACCTATTCTTCTTTATTACCCACCCCCGCCCCCCGCCCTAACAACTTACTCTGTATCCCATTCTCTTGGGATGCTGCTTTCTTCTATCAAATGGGATAGTCTATTTTTCATTCATGTTGTGGTGATTAATTTGTTTACACTCTTATTTTCAGTAGCAAGATGTGAGAGTGTTCAATCTATTTTTATTGATGTTTTAGATCTGAGTATTACATAAAATTTGACCCATCTGTATACTTTAAAATGCATAGTGTTGGGCTTCCCTGGTGGCGCAGTGGTTGAGAGCCCTCCTGCCGATGCAGGGGACACGGGTTCGTGCCCCGGTCCGGGAAGATCCCACATGCCGCCGAGCGGCTGGGCCCGTGAGCCATGGCCGCTGAGCCTGCGCGTCTGGAGCCTGTGCTCCGCCGCAACGGGAGAAGCCACAGCAGTGAGAGGCCCGCGTACCGAAAAAAAAAAAAAAAAAATACATAGTGTTTCTAAAATTTCCTTGCTAAGAGAATAGGTATCTGTATCGTGCTGACATAAAAATCCTGTTCATCCTCAATATCAATCCTTGTCAGTGTAGATTAAAAAGCTACTTACCTTATCTCAAGAAGCTCCTCTCACCTGACAATGGAAAAATCTTGGAAGATTTGTTTCTCTTGCATATTCTTCCTGAGCATGTATTTTAAAATCTCACCATCATCTTTGATCACTGGACCCCCTACCCTAGCCAGCCTTGGCTTGTCTGTTTCCTACAGTGATCTCGTGTCTTCTGATCTGTCGATCTGTGTCGGCAGGGGCTGCTCTCCCTATTTTTCGCAGTGTCCTTGCCAGCTCACCTTCTTGCCTGTGCACGTTTCTGCAAACTCAACTCTATTCACTATGTGTCCTTGTGAATACTCTCCTTCTCCCTTGACTTTTTAGCTGCGTTATTTGTTGCTCGATTCCTATTGTTTTCACATGCGCATCACCTTTTCTCATGCAGTGTTATCATTCCCAGTTGCGAACACCCATTTTTTATTCAATAAAAGGAAAATTTTAAACGAGTATCTATTTTCAACCTTTTATTTTAAACATGACCTATTCCTAAGTTCTTTATTAAAAAATGAAATCTTAATTTTTTATATATCCTCACATATATAATTTTATATAAGTATATACGTGGTTCATAAATATGGTTTTTGAAAGCATAGTTTTTTCTTTTTCTTTTAGGACTCATTCTCTTTTTCCCATTTCTCCTGTCTTAACTTGCACGGCACCCTCTTCCATACTCATCCCAGCGCACCCATGTGAACGACAGGAGTGATATTTTTCTCCATGTTTCTATATTCCGACACGTGGGCACATGTGCAAACACGTAGATACGCACAGGCAGAATATTTTGCTGTTGTCTCACAGAAATGCTGTCTTATTATTTATGCTTTACTATAGCTTGTTTGTTTGTGGGTTTTATTTGTTCCTTTTGCTCAGCAACACCTCATGGAAATCCCTGAATCAACTGATACAACTCTAATTAATTCTTTTTAAAGGCTATTTAACATTCCATCGTGTAGATGTACATATTTTATTCAGCCACTCTCTTACTGATAGATATTAACTTTCAGTTTTTTTTCCCATGCTGAGCAATGCCACAATTAATATCTTTTAAAGTTAAGTTGTCTACAACATTGGCACTTTTAAAAAGATAATTACCAGGAACGGACATGACAGGTCAAAGGATATATTTTTAAATTTTTAACAGATTTAGTAGCTTGCTTTTTAAAAGTTTTTACTACTGCAGAGTCTCATTAGCCATTCCCCACCATGTGCACTCCCCACCATGTGCACCCCCATCATATACCTACACTCCCTGCTACGTACACGCCCATCATATACCTACACTCCCTGCTATGTACACACCCATCATATACCTACACTCCCTGCTACGTACACGCCCATCATACACCTACACTCCCTGCTACGTACACGCCCATCATATACCTACACTCCCTGCTATGTACACGCCCATCATATACCTACACTCCCTGCTACGTACACGCCCATCATACACCTACACTCCCTGCTACGTACACGCCCATCATATACCTACACTCCCTGCTATGTACACGCCCATCATATACCTACACTCCCTGCTACGTACACGCCCATCATATACCTACACTCCCTGCTACGTACACGCCCATCATATACCTACACTCCCTGCTATGTACACGCCACACCGTAACATTCCTCACCATATTCATTCCTCATCACTGTTAGTGTTGGAGTGTCTTGAAGTGTTTACGAGTCTGAGGGTTGGTTATATCTCCTTGTTAATTGGATTGTTTTTGTCCCTATTAGTGATTTAAATACTTTTTCATACTATTGCTGGTGTTTGGAATTTAATCTTGTCTGAAAAGTCTCTTTGTTTCATTGGTTAATTTTTTGCTATTGGAATATTTGTTGCATTTTCAACTTGTAGTAATGCTTTGTATATTAAGGGCTTTGTCATTTGGATGACAGTTTTTTTTTTCTACATGTATCATTTGTCTGTTGATCTTATTTCTCATGTATTTTACTATATGAAAGTTTTAATTTTTATGCAAAAATATATCTGTCCCCTATTTTCATAGGTTTGTATTTTTTAGTCATGGTTAAGGACTTCCCTCCTATACAAGATTGCATTCATGGTATCCTAAATTTTCTTGCAGTGTTTTATTCTTGCAGTTACTGGATACTTACTCTTCATATACTTTAAGATCATTTTACCAATACTCCCCTCGACCCCCAATATGCAATTCTAGTTGAAGTAATATTATGTACTTACATGAATTCTGTGATTTTTTGATATTAATTACAATAACATTACATATATAAGTTAATAAACTTGGCATTTGTATGATAATCTTCCTATTTTATGCTTTCCATTTGTTGAGATATTATTTTGTCTTTCCTAAGATTTCATAGTTTCTGTGCCTTTCTTGTTAAATTTATTCCTAAATACTTTGTGATTTTGGTTTGCTGTGTTGAATGGAATGTACTTTCCCATTTATATTTCAGAGTGCTTATTTTAATAATTGAGAAAGTCTTAATTTGCATATATTTTGTCTTATATATGGTCACCAACCCCAAATCTCTTGTTTATAGTCAGTTGTTAAAAATAGATTCTCTGATATTTTTACCCTCTTCCCCACCTTGCCAATGCTTATTTCTATATTTTTCTGTTCATAAACTTCCAACACCACTGGCCTTCAAAGTGGTGTACCTCTGTCCTTAGGGGGAACACAGAGACTGCGAAAGGGCACCTGGGCATAGGTAATTTAAGAGATACAGTTTACAGATGACCAGTTTCCACACGTGTTCTTTCTTAAAGCCAGAGTCCAAGTGAGAACATGACGTGCAGGTTACCCTCTCTGTCTTCTATCCTTTCACAGTAGTTTTTTTTCACACTTGAATAAGAAAAGCAAACCCCAAACCATCTTAATCATACTACAGTACATTGTCCCCAAAATGTAAGAACAATGATCCAGTGTGAAGTACGGATGTTAATGTTGGTATAGTTAGTTAAGTCTGATGAACAGTAAATACTTTGTAGATTAGGTGATTTACTTTTTTTTTTTTTTTTTTTTTTTGCTTTCAACAAAGCTAAAGAGAGACCTAATGGCACTGTTATCTTAATTTATAATAAGAATAGTAATTAATATTATCATTATATATTATTTTTAAAATCACATAGCTACTTATCACCAAAATAAAAAATTATAATAGTAATAGTTTATTATTTCATAAGTAATATTTTATTATTGCTCTTGTTTTGATGATAGATCACTATGCGATTTTTTTTTTACCTCTATCTTAGAAGGGACATAAAAAAATTCTGTTACATTCCTATAAAATATCTCTTTCTTGCCCTCTCTAGTTTTTATAACAAACAGCTTTCTTAACACCTAACACCTATATCTTTAAAAAAGAACACTGAAATACAATTTTAGGTTGAAACTATGTCATTCCAGAAATAATACTCATCCTCTGTATATGAACTAATTTTTAAAAGTCGTGTCCACTCACTGAGATGCATTTCAAATAACCTTTTACTTTCCTGTTTAGTAAACTAACAAATTCATACTATATTAAAGTTTTGATCAATGTGTGCTAATAATTATTATGATAACTCAATCTATAAGAAATTATTTAATAGATGATCGTGTTACATAAAATACAATTTTAAAAGTAAATTTATGTACAAATTTGTGTTGTAGACACATAAAGTACAAGATTAATACATTGCTAGAAAATCTTTGGGACAAATTAAATGAAAATATGATTTGAAGGTTAAAAATGAAAAACGTCTTGTTGATTTTCTTTAATGAATGCTGATGGGTTCAGATCACTATCGTATTTAGATCCTTTTATCACAAAGGGAGTGATATGAATGTTTATAAGTAATTGATATTGAAATATGCTAAAAAGTACACCCTTCAGCTTACAGTTAACGATTTTAGGTATCAATTTAAAAACATACAAGGGAATATTTGCTGTTTAAAAATTACTTTAATGTTAAGCAAGCAAGAACGTCTGAAAATCACTGGCTTGGGGATTACGCATTTCCTTATTCAGGTATTTTCTGGAAAAAGAGGTGTCTGTATTTTTCACGAATGTGTAATTGCAAGGCCAGGAGTTGTAGTTTATGTGCGTCTGGTCATACGGATATCAGACATTTACCATCTGCCTTACTTTTGGTCTATTTTCAGGTAGAAAATAGGAATACCTGAGGAATATTCAGGTATTCCTCTTGATTTAAAGATGATAAAATAATGATATTTCTATCAGAGTGATTTAAAATATTTGCTTAACAAGAGCAAGCTTTGACATTCTTGGGTATTTTATATGCTATATACTAATAAGTTTTCTAAATGTTCCCCCTCTTTAATTTATCTATTTACTTTTTTTCAGGTAACAGAAATGAATATAATCTCTATCCTGAACTTTCCAGCTACCGGGAGAGAGTTGGTAAATAAAAATACCTCTGTTTTAAAAATGATTCATAACCATCTTATAATCACAAACTTCCTAATTAATCTGGCAGGTTGTAAAAATATCTGGGAAGTTGTTTAGCACCGCTTCTTTGATTTATGGGATATCCACGTTATCTTGAGAAGCACTTCATTTAAAACATGCTCTGGGGCTTCCCTGGTGGCGCAGTGGTTGAGAGTTTGCCTGCTGATGCAGGGGACACGGGTTCGTGCCCCAGTCCGGGAAGATCCCACATGCCGTGGAGCGGCTGGGCCCGTGAGCCATGGCCGTTGAGCCTGCGCGTCCGGAGCCTGTGCTCCGAAACGGGAGAGGCCACAGCAGTGAGAGGCCTGTGTACCGAAAAAAAAAAAAAAAAAACATGCTCTGCACAGTTATAATGATTAAACTTCATAAGGTCAACAGACAGGCTGGACTTGCTTGGGGAAGGGGGCCCATCGGGACCTGAGGGATAAGGGACAGTAGCTACAATTGAGCCAAGGCTGTGGTCCACCCCCGCCCCCCAATGTGGATCACTCCCAAGAAGGCCTTGGCAAAGTGACTCTGGGAAGTAGGGTTCCTTTTCTCAGATTTCTCTAAAGTCTGTACCTGTAGTATAGATGCCTAATAAATATTAGAAATATCTCTTAAAAAGCAATAAGGGAAAATGTCTAATAATAAGAAAGAGAACCCTAACTGGGCTCTGGAGACAGAGGCTCCGACTTCCAGCCAATACCCTCATTCACTGGCTGTGTGATCCAAACACAATGTTGCTTCCCGTGGTTGGGTGGGTGGTTGGGTTTTGCTTTTATATTTGAGGGTAGGACAAGTTAAGTGGTATAAACAGTACGTAATAAGTTAATATCAATATTTATTTTAGTTCTTTCTCAAAATATAAGAGATTTTGAAGAAGAAAATGTAAGGAAAGGTTTAAAGTCTATTTAAAAACTAAATCTTACTTTACATTACCGTGTGAAACGGTTAAATTCTTACCAAGGACTTCCTTACACCTGGTCTATCAGCCTTGCAGGGAAAAGTCACAACCCACAGCCCTCAGGCTCGAGTTGAAAAACCATTTGAGCGGGACACCTGGCTCCCCACAGCCTGTCCCATGCCCACAGACGAGCTGCAATTTTGCACGGGCATAACGATAATTCTCCAGATTGTACGTACTTTTGCTTTGCACCCTTTGGAAGCTCCAAACCACCTAGTCATCTGGCCTCTCGGTGAAACAAGCCTTGAGCGTCCACAGCCCTGTTTACTGGGGTGTTTTGTAACTGAAGGTCTGTACCTCCTCGGTCAGCCTCCATCATCCTCTTCTCACCCACCCCATGACTGTCAGTGACACTTGGGCACAGTGGACGGCTCTCTCTTGTGGGGCTGTCCTGTGCTGTGCTGGTTTCAGCAGTACCCATGCACTAAGCCCACTCGATGCCAGTAGCACGCCCTCCCCAGGGGGTGTGACAACCACAAATGGCCCAGACTTTGCCTTTTGAGA
This sequence comes from Phocoena sinus, assembly GCF_008692025.1. Classification (NCBI taxonomy): domain Eukaryota; kingdom Metazoa; phylum Chordata; class Mammalia; order Artiodactyla; family Phocoenidae; genus Phocoena; species Phocoena sinus. The sequence continues at coordinate 108,281 of NC_045775.1, read as the reverse complement.
ACCGCTGGTCTGGTGGCCTCGCCTGGTAGCCTCATCTGGCTCACTCGTCATTGACCCTTACACTCCTACAGAGGACATGGTCACCAGAGTTGTAGATGCCACACATAGCCTGGAGGGACGTGGCGCTAGGATCAAGTCAGCCACCCGGCTCATCACTGCAGTAAATGTGAAGCAAAACATCGCTGTGTTCTCTTATTTCTGGTTGCTTCTTGATGGGGACCTTCCAAAGGCTGAGATTCTTCTGAGTCATTTCTTGGGCCAGATGTGTTGGCTGCACATGGGTTACGTCAGGCTCTGCTGAGAAGTGAAATAGCAGCATCCCGCGGACGCAGACTTGCTAATTATGAGCCTCAGGGCAGCTGCCAGTCACCAAAGCCGATTGTAATCTGTTTCCTGTTAAGCGTAGCCCTGATTTGGGAGAGAAAAATGACCTGCGTAGCCCTGATTTGGGAGAGAAAAATGACCTCTATTTGAATTAAACTTGAATATTTTGATGAAAATGGTCAATTGCTTCAGAGATCCCCCAGATTCTTTTGAGTGCAGAAATATAAAACTTGAAGGCATATACTGCTCAGAAGGAAGGCGTCTGTGAACGCTGGCTGCTGTAGTGACCCAGTGGGCTTTGCGTCCATGGTTTCCAGGGTGGTCTCCCTCCCTGGAAGAACATATCTCCTTGGCTCACCTTTCCTAATGAAGTATTTTGTGGGCATTAAAGTTCTCCTTATGGAAGTTATCACAAATATTTACAGTAAAGAGGAACTTTAAGTCATTTTGAGCTTATTGAAGAACAAGCTAGCAGCAGGGCATGGCACTGGCCTGTCAACTGGTCCGTCCTGGGAGCGCCTGCCCTTACTCTGCCGGGCTCACTCCTTCGTTTTCATGTGAATGAACTTTGCCAACGACCCTTCAACTCCCGACTCTCCTACACTCCCGCCAGGAGGTAGAGGGATTTGCCTGACTGGTGAGTTGGCTGAGGAATCTGGCACCCCTCTGTCTGCCTGTCTCAGCCACACTCTTCACTAGCTCTACCAGCCACGACACCTCCCTCTCTGCCTCACCTCTGTTCGAAACTCGGGTAGGAAGAGGAACGTTGACTGTTGACCTCCTCAAACCCAGCAGCACCGCCTTGTCCTCTGCTGCAACTCAGAACCGTCTGCTTTGCCCTTATACCCATCTTTCCCATTATCTTATTTGGAAACCGCAATTCAGAGGCAATGGCAACCCCTGGTCGGGGGGCAGGGATTGAGCCAAGTCTGTGATCCCCTCTGTCTTTTCTTTAGGTCATAATATCTTTCTTCCTCTAACTTATTCATCATAAAATCTATTTCTAAAACTTCTAAAAACAAATTCAGTTATCAGTGATTACCAGGGGTCCTCAGCATCGGATGTTCTTATTATTTGTACAGTCTGGATAACTCAGTGATGCAGGAAAATACACTAGTTCTCCTTGAAAGTCTGCCTAACAAAAGTACAATGCACTGATGAATCTAAGTTCAGTCTGTTGAATGCAATTTAAAACTCATATGGTTGCTGAGGACCCTGGGGTATAATCTCTATAGTGATTAAGGTTGCCTGGAGACAGACTTCCGAGATTCAGATCTCCCCACCTTGGGCAAATCACTTAACATCTGCAAGTCTCAGGTTCATATTCTGTGAAGTGGGGATGCGGGAGCTGCCTTCTAGGAAGTGAGGGACGAGGATGTTCATCCCAGTGTCCGGCTCGGGCTACAGGAGCTGCTCTTATCATAGCCACACTGAATGACACCTGTTATCATGTTGATCACCACTCCTATGCATCTCTGATTTTGTAATCAGTGCTACAAATGTGTACATGTATGGCAGCTAAGGTGGCTATGGCTTCCAGAACATTCCCTGATATTCACAAGCACTCTCTTTTTACGTGCTCCTTTCTATTATCCGAAATGTCTGGGAGACAAGAGGGGAGGAGGAGTTACTCGAGGGTTTTTTTCATTAATTAAGTTCAGTTAATTGAGATTGAGCTTTATATATGGAGGTCATAAATGTAATTATTGATATAGGAAAATAGTTTTCAGAATGATTTTTTTCTTTAACGTTAACTTACATTCTTCTGATCTAATCACAATGAGGCATGGCATTTCTGCACGTCCCGTCTCAATGTAGTATTATAGCTACTTTTCAAAGTACATAGTAATGACTGTTCATTCATATGTGTTAGTAGTCATTTAACTGGGTTTGATTTTATCCAGACTATATCAAAATTTTATTCTTTTAGTGACACACTTTTAATCTTATTTCTTAAAATTAACAGGCTAAAAGTAAATACAGTATAAAATATAAAAATATACAGAACTTTTCTATTTTATAGAAAAAAACTGTACCAGTAATACCGCTAATATAATTATATTAGTTATTATTAAAGCTATTTCTTTAGGAGAACTCAGCTACATGGCACACGCTTTATTGAAAGAACTCTGGCACCATCTTGTGTGAGATACACATTCAGTGCTTCAGTAAATGTAGTTTAACTAGAGTGTTGACCATTTTCATTTCTTACTAATAGTCCAAGGTCACTTTATTTTTTCTTATTATAGTATTATAGGCTCAAATAAGTAACTGAACTTAGAATTTGGTTATTTATATTTTCAGTACAACTGTACTGAGATGCATTTAACAAGCATCTAATTGCACAAAATTATACGAAACATGGAAATGCCAAATTCCATGTAGCTGAGTACCCAGAAAGTATCTGTTTCTTTATACTTATTATGATGCTATACAGTTTGTAATATTTAATGTCTTTTACTCATGTTACCCACTCAATTCTCAAGGTATTTTTTTCCCAATATGGGTTGAAGTTCTGGTTAAATATATGTAGACATGCTTCTTGATGTGCTAATTTGAATTTCATCTCTCTTTTGAGAGAAAGGATCAAGTAAGTACAGAAATGAAAATAGCCGTAAAAGCCTGGGGAAAAGAAGTGTCTACTGATGAATCAGCAAATACATCCAAGCTGGAACCCTCATTATCAATGACCACAGAGCACGGTTTTTAAATTGAATCTTTTATGATACAGTCAAGTGCATAAATATCAGCTTTTATCTCTAATAGCTATAATTCATTGAAGCTACCATGACTATTCTATTAAAATTGGAAAAACAATAATATTATCTTATAGTTTAGTCCAAATTTGAACAATTATAACCACAAATATTTGCCAAACACATATTTAAGTATATAGCAATATACAGTTTGACTTGTGTGGATTTAGGAAATGTTATTACCAAATATTTGCTCTTTACAAAGAAGAAAAGCGTAAGTTTAATAAAGTGATGAAAATCACGCAGACCATGTGCTGTGAGTTCTGCTGGCCTCCAACATCAGAATACCAAGCCCTGAGTTGTTAATTTATATCTTACCTACACATACTTCCAGTTTTTCTCATAAAAATGTGAATAAATACTTTTTTCTTGTTTTAGGCAATTTGAACCAACCTATTGAAGTGACAGCACTATATTCTTTTGAAGGACAACAGCCAGGAGATTTGAATTTTCAAGCTGGAGACAGAATCACAGTTATATCAAAAACAGATTCACATTTTGATTGGTGGGAAGGAAACCTTCGAGGTCAAACTGGCATTTTTCCAGCCAACTATGTTACCATGAATTAAAGTTTATATTATTTTCTTCTTTGAGAATTACAAAAAAATCATTACTACACTGGCAGGATTTACTATTCAGTTAAACAATGTTTAGTATAAGTTTAAAAACACTTCTGTTTATTCTGTAAACTTTTATCCAGTATGTAAAAGATTTTGTTTATATATAGATATAGATATAGATATAGATAGATATAGTTACGTATCTTTAAATACTTTCCACTGATTTTTATCACATATACGATTTAATAGTTTAATATCCTCCAACTTATATGGTCACATTTCTTTTGTGTTCATTTTCAAACATCACTAAACATTTGATTTGGCTAGGTATATGATGACTATTTTATCTGGAGAGTCTATTTTATCTGGAGAATCTTAAGGATAGGGGCATGAATACCAATTTATATATTTGCAAAGTGAATAGAAAAGAATAAATCAGCTTAAATAGTGTATTAAGTAATACTTAGAGTTGTAGGTATTAACTAGAATATTAACTAGAATATTAATCCTTAAAAATTTTCTCTATACATTCAAAAATTATATGTAAGAAACACGCTATGACAAAGAAATTCAACCCCTATGCATTAAAAAATGATGACATCTGTTAACTTTCCTTCTTTATGAGGTTACGCTTGTTCATTGGTAGCAGTAGAATAAAGTTATGTGGATATGGTTCCATTGTCCCTAAATAAATGTTTTTAAAATGCGAAGTTAATGTCTTGATTTTGTTTTTCTTATTTTCTTTTGGTAAAGTAACCAGAGGTCTGTGGTTGGTCTGGATGTTAAAACCCACCTCCATGACTATGCTACTGACCTCTTTTTTTCAGCTTGGTTAATATATAATTGACAAAGTTGTACAATATTTAAAGGGTACAATATGATGCTTTGATTTGAAATACATATGCATTGCGAAAGGATCCCCACTTAGTTAATTAACACATCCATCTTCTCACATATTTACATTTTTGTGGGTGTGAGAACACTTAAGTTCTACTCTCTCAGCAAATTTCAATTGTACGATGCAATATCATCAACCATAGTCACCGTGCTGTACACTAGATCCCCAGAACATATTCGTCTTAGAAACTGGAAGTTTGTATTCTTTGACCAACATCTCTTAATTTCCCCCACCTCCTGACCCCTGGTAACCACCAATCAACTCTCTGTTTCTAGGAGTTTGGCTTTTTTAGCTTCCCATATGAGATCGTACAGTATTTGTCTTTCTCTGACTGATTTATTTCACTTAGCATAATACCCTCAAGTTCCATCCATATTGTCGCAAATTCCAGGATTTTCTGCTTTTATTTATATATGCCACATTTTCTTTGTCCATTCATCTGTTGATGGACACTTAGGGTTTTCTACGTATAATAACATGCCATCTGCAAACAGAGATACCTTACTTCTTCCTTTCCAATTTGTATGCTTTTCATTTATTTTTCTTGCCTAATTGCTCTGGCTAGGGCTTCCAGTACTATGCTGAATAGAAGTGGTGACAGTGGACATCCTGATCTTGGAGGGAAAGTTTTCACATTTTCACCATTGAGTATGATGTTATCTGTGGGCTGGCCATATATGAGCATGTTGTTTAATATCCACATATTTGTGAATTTTCCAGTTTTCTTCTTATAGTAGATTTCTAGTTTCATATCACTGTGGTCAGAAAAGATGCTTGATGTGATTTCAACATTAAATTTATAAAGACCTGTTTTGCACCTAACATAGGCTCTATCCTGGAGAATGTTCCATGTGCACTTGAGAAGAATGTGTATTCTCCTGCTATTGGTCTAACATGTTATTTAAAGACAATGTTTCTTTATTGATTTTCTGTCTGGATGATCTATCTATTGGTGAAAGTGGGATATCAAAGTACCCCACTATTATTGTATTGCTGTCTATTTCTGCTTTTACGTCTATTAATACTTGCTTTATATATTTAGGTGCTCCTATGTTGGGCACATAAATAATTACAAATATCATTGCCTCTTGTCGAATTGACCACTTTATCAGTATATAATTACATCCTTTGTTCTTATGACAGTATTTGGCTTAAAGTCTATTTTTTCTGATATAAGTATAGCTACCTCTGCTTTCTTTTGGTTTCCATTTTTGTGGAATATCTTTTTCCATCCCTTCACTTTCAGTCTGCATGTGTCCTTAAAGCTGAAGTGAGTCTCTTGTAGGCAGCATATAGTTGAGTCTTTTTTTTTTTAATCCATTCAGTCAGTCTATGTCTTTTGATTAGAGAATTTAGTCTATTTACACTTAAAGTAATAATTGATAGGTACGGACTTACTATTGCCACTTTGTTCATTGTTTTCTGGTGGTTTTGTGATTCCTTTTTTCCTATATTCCCCTCTTGCACTCATTCTTTGTGATTTGATACTTTTCTGTAGTGGTATGCTTAGATTCCTTTCTCTTCATCTTTTGTGTATCTACTGTAGATTTTTGCTTTGTGGTTACCATGAGGGATTACATAAAACATCTTATGTTTATAACAGTCTGTTTTAGGTTGATAACAACTTAGCACACATGTTAAAGCTCTGCATTTTTACTCTCCCCCCTCCATTTTATGTTTTTAATGTTACAATTTATCTCTTTTACCTGTGTGTACATCAACAAGTTCTTGTAATTATAGTTATTTTAATGCTTTGTTATTTAACCTTCACACTAGATTTATAAGTGATTTAACCACCACCATGATTACAACAGTAGAGTGTTCTGAATTTAACTCTAACCCTAGACTATTGTCACGGCTTCCAGTTTTGATTCCTTGCTTCCACACAGCGGCCAAACAATCCTTATGCTCCAGATTTTTATCCTGCTTTGTGTTCTTATAGACTTACATTTTATACAAACATGTGTTGACTTTTTTATAATGTAATTCATAAGACATGGAAAAAGAAATGAAGACTCGCATTATCATCACCCAGCAAGAAATAAAACTCTTCCCAATCTCCCTCCCTTTCTGACTCAAAGGTAATCATCATCCTAATTAGCAGTTTATTAATTCCATATATTTCTTCACACTTTTATTACATATGTATGTGTCCCTAAGCGCTATGCGGTATTGTCTTGCATACTTGCAAGCTTAGAAAATTTAAACCTTTAAACTTATAAAAATTATACAGTGAATGCACTCATTTGCAATGGGATTATCATAAATTATGATGTATACATTCAAGGAATTAAAAGACAGGGTGGAGAATTTCAGCAGAAAATTGACACTACAGGAGAGAAATGAAAAAAAATTGGAGTTGAAAAATAGAATAAATCAAAAACAATAAGTGGATTTAACAGTAATTTAGACATAGCAAAAAGAGAATCATTGAACTGAAGGTAGATCTAAAGCTTAGTGAGTTGAAAAAATTGAAAATACAGGAAAGACTTTTCTGCTCATTTTTCCACACTGATCTGATTACAAGACTTTATGGTATTTTTTAAATGTTGCAAGTTAAGCAATTCTTCTCACTTTTCTTTTTTTTTGCAGGTTTCCCTGGCTGTTCTTTTTGTTTATTTTCATGTGTGAACTTAAGAATCAACTTAACCATCTCCAGAAAAAAGACTTACTATTTTTTCAGTGGGACTGTGTTAAATTATATTAATAATACATATATATATATATAACGTAAGGAAAATTGTCATCCTTATGATGTTCATTTGTCCAGAGCGAGGATAATGGATGTCTTTCTATTTGTCCAAGTCTAATGTTGTTTTTAGAAGTGTTTTAAAGTTCTCACATGATATTTGCATATTTCCTGTTAAGGTTACATCTCGGCACTTCATCATTTTTGTGGATATCTTAGTTTCGCATCTACCTACTTTAAATATCTCATCATCTCATTTGTTTACATGCCTTCTGTTTCACCAAAGGTCCTTGAGGAGAAGACCAAGTCTTATTCAACTTTGTATTTTCAGTGCCCAGCAAAATGCTCTGTTACTGAATGAATTTCCCTTTCTCAATTGAGGAAACAAAGAGAAGACTCAAGAAAATTAAACCATTTGCGAAGAGTCACAGACTGTTAAAAAGAACTGGAACTTAACATACACTCTTCTGAGTCTACAGAAACAGTCTATATTTAATGAAATTCAACAAAATCCTCCAACCATTATTCATATATCATATTTGTTTCACACTTAAGACTTCACTAGTAGTCAGCTTTTGTAAAAAAGATAAAATTTTCTTTTCTCATCCAAGATGTTCATGAGCATTTCTTCAATATTATCTACAATTCGGAAATTTTATCAAGAGGTTCAATTAGAATTAAAAATACTTAAAAAACAAAAAAAGCTAGAGGCCTAAACACCTTTTGAGTTTTGTCTTTTGTCATCTAGAGTATTTTCTGTACACTCTCTCTTCAATTTCAGTATTCTCATTTTCCTGCCTATTTAAGTACCTCGTTAATTTATGGTCACATTGAGTGGCCTGGGCTTTGAGACTCAACAACCTGTGCTGTCAGGGCTGCATTTACAAAAGACAGTAGTAAATTTGAACAACTACCCCCCCCAAGCGTTTCCAACATCACCAGGCCTCTTCTTTGTGAAGATGTGTCCCAATGTGGTTTTACCTTACTGCTTCTAGGAAAGGTAAAATGAGGCCACGGGGTTTCCTGAAAACACATGTGACAGAGTAGCCAGTCAGACCAGAGAGAGACAGCAGGCAGGAAAACGTCGACAGCACAGCCCGCTGTCCGACAGTTAGGACGGCTGAGCCCAGAGTGCTGGACACCGAAAAGCAGATCTCCCTGCCTCAGAATGGGGCGCATTTTAAATCTGACTGTCACAGAGAATTTGTGAGATGGTCCCTCTTCCCAAAAGCTTGAAATGTAAAGATCGGCCTTGGTCAGAACCCTCAGTGCTTGGCATGGTTTTGTGGGTAGACATCGTGCTCAGCCAGTTAGTTACCTGCTCTAACAGCTTAGAAATTCACTCCTGAAGACACTGGCTTGGCAGGGCTCCAAGGAGGCCTGCGTGAGCAGAGAGCCAAGCACTCGGCACCTCATACGTGTTCAGTATTAGCTCATCCTTCCCGGGACAGTACTGGCCGTTTTCACAGAACACCTGTGTTATGGTGCACCCTGTTTTCCATGCAAAAGCCATGCACAGATTTTTTTTTTTTTTTTAGCTAAATTGAAAATTGAGTAAGTGATCCTTATGTTGCATAATGAAAAGCCTTGCACTTACCAACAGAAGGTAGTTCTTTAACAAAAGTAATCCATCATTCTAGAACCTCCCCTGCATTCAGATTTGCCCTGAAAGTAATGATAAAAATGAACAGAGCAATGCCTTCTACTATGGATATAACAATTTATTTCGTGGCTTAAAAATTAAAATAAATTTTACAGAACTACAAAGAAAATCCAGCCCATTCATTAAAATAAAACGAAGTTGTAACAAATGTACCACATTAATGCAAGATGTTAAAAACAAGGAAAACTGGGGGTGGAGGTGACAGGGACTTGGGAATTCTCCATACTAGGGGCTCCTTTTCTTCTGTAAACCCAAAACCTGCTCAAAAAGTAAAGTCTTAATTTAAAAATAACATGAAATCAATCCATTTGATCTTATAACTTAATCCACTCATAAGTAAATTGTAACAGCTGAGGAAAATATAATTTCTATTTTTATATGACAGTATTAGCCCTTGTTTTCAAGATTCAAACATCACTATAATTATAGCATGTAATTTAAACCTTTCAAGAAAATTAGAAGCTACAGGCTGAGGATATTCTGGGAGAAGACGTAATACTTTTTTCTTTCTCATAGGCAGAGCTCCTGAAGGCCGCATGAACAAAAGCATGGATTTGGAAAGAATGTTCAATTCCATGTGAAATTGGATCAATAATAGAATTTCTGAGTCTTGGTAAATTTTTATCATAGCCACGTAACAAGCTTTTGGGAGGATTAAATGAGCTAATGGATGTGAAAGCTCTGGAAACCTCCAAGGAGAGCAGCAGCAGGGCAGGGTTGGAAGCACCGGCTTCTTCCTCGCGGGGGCGGGGCCTCCTCCACACACACTACCCCCGAGGGCCAACACTCGAGCTCTATGCCAAGTATAAGTCGGATCCGAGGTAGGGAAAAACGTTTGGAACACTTTAAAATGCTATTTCCCACAGCATAAGGAACATGCAAAAGGTCATGAATGTCTATTTTTTAATTTCACACGTATTCAAAGAATGTTCAACTGGGAGTTCCCGCTGAACTCATCTAGGAGCTAATTGATGACTACTTTGGGGCGCTGGGGGAAATGCACCCGCAAACACAGTGGTGATTTCGGTCATCCCGTGAAGATGGGGCTCATCTAGCGGGCAGAGCCCATGTGCCCCTAGTGATACTGGCAAAAAATCTGTCCTGGATGAGATCCTCTGTAACAGGAGAGTGAGCCCAGCAGTTAAGACTGCAGGCTCTGGATCCAGCCTCCATGACCGGGACCTCAGACAACTTATTTAATCTTTCTGTGCCTTGGTTGCCTTATCACTGACGGTCACATGAAGCACTCAGAACAGTGCCCAACACGTGAAAAGCTCAATAAATATTAGCACTTCTTTGCAACCAAAAGAATGTCTGACACACTGGCTTAACCAGCTTTTTCAAGTAATCGCTTGTACTCGCAGTTTAGATAAGCTATATCAAAAAGGGAAGAAACAGGGCTTCCCTGGTGGCGCAGTGGTTGAGAGTCCGCCTGCCGATGCAGGGGACACGGGCTCGTGCCCCGGTCCGGGAGGATCCCACGTGCCGCGGAGCGGCTGGGCCCATGAACCATGGCCGCTGAGCCTGCGCGCCCGGAGCCTGTGCTCCGCAACGGGAGAGGCCACAACAGTGAGAGGCCCGCGTACCGCAAACAAACAAACAAACAAAGAAGGGAAGAAACAATTCTCTTCTGCCCCAGAATGTGTTGCCGTACGTATACTGGTGATGGGGCCAGCTCCTTAGACGCAGACGGGGATGTTTCCTTTAGGTTTGGTATTCACAATACCTCCTCAAAACAAAATTCTGCTAAGCCCGGGTCCTCCACGGGGCTCATTCCTGTAGGTTCCTCCTGCCACCTGCTGGGTGAGCCCCCAAAGGAATGAGGCTTCCGCACAAACAGCCTCACACCTGGCTCTGTTGGAAGGCGCCCCTCCCCCTCCTGTTCTCCACCCTGGGCTGATTCCAGCTGCAGGGCGGGGAGGACTCTCAAGGTTAAAAGCCTGGGCGGTTTTTCTTTGCTTTTTGGGAGCTTCCCTCATTAATGGGTCAAATGTGAGTTATGCTGAAGATTTAACATGACGGTTAAAAATTCTCAGTTACGGTAAGAGCAGGATACTGCAATCTCAATTTTAAAGAAAGTCATATAAAACATTTCAAATTTGAGCTCCACGAATATTTTCTCAAGCCAGGTGGCAGTAGTAAGTAAAAAAATAGACCTTGTATGCTCTCTTTCAAGACATTATGAAATAGTTTAACACAGCAAAAGAACACTCCATTGCTCTAGAAGTCTTTTGGAAACAAAAGTATTTTTTAAAAATAGTTACTTTCTTAATTTTCGTTGTAAACTAATGAGAAATTAATGAGAAGTAGTGGTAAAATAATTGTGATTTTTTTCAAACACATGAGTTGGTATTTGGAGAATGGTTTAACATTTATTTTCTTAAATAAAACATTGATTTTCTTAAATAAAACATTGATTTTCTTAAATAAAAACTCACCTTTATCTTAGAGTAAATGACATCTATTCAAAATATATTTGTTACTAACTCTTCATAAATCATTTTTTCTCACTTGGGAAATATCTAAGTTTTCATTTTGTAAAACCCAATAGCTATGTTAAGTATGTTTAATTATTTTTATTTATAAAAAGTGATCTTTTTTATGAACTCAGGCTTACATATAAATATTTCCTGTTTTTATTTATATCAAATGATACCAATTTTCCATTTAAGATGCCAATACAAGATTTCCTTTTGAAAAGTGTCAAGTAACAGGGAAGATGGTTTTCTGATGTGGTAAATAAACTTGTGAAATTATATCTAAGTGACTGATGTTTGAGAAACAGTACCTTAGGAGATACAGGCACCTGCTTTTAAGAAATGTGGCAAATATCTGCTTCCTCTTAAACCTAGAATTTCACGAGGAAGATGCTGTTACTGCAGTCAAATTATTTAGAGAGACTCGTAAAAATGAATGACATAGATCACTGTGAAAGTCAGTTTCCATGTTTGATCTCCAGTCTACAAAACAAACAATGCAATGTACAGTCAATGAAACACATTATTGATTTAATTTCACTTAAGTTAAATTGGGGGGGGGGCACATAAAAGAAACACAATCTGAGAAATGCAATACTACAGACTAATGTTAATGTTATGGAAAATTGGAATAATAATTGCCCTTCCTGACCCTATTTCTACTCAGTTTTCATTAGAGTGTTGGATTTCACTATAAAGGTCTTGGTTATCACATTCTTAGATTAAGCAAATTTGGCAGGGATTACAGATATGTAAAATGACAGTTCAGTATATAAATGTGTTTACAAACTAGAGTAAAAGGACAAATCTAATATAATCCAACTACAATAAACACAAGAGTCAGCATCTTCTTCCCCTCCCCACAGCCCATTACCCTGGTTGAATAAATAAAGGTGGCAAAGGAATAGTTTTAAAAAGCGAACATGGCAATTCAAGAATCTCCATACTCTTAATTCACAGTCTATCTTCAGCAAGATATTGGGTTGGCCAAAATGTTACTGAAAAACCCAAATGAAGCTTTTGGCCAACCCAATATCTATCTTAGGCAAAGGAAGGAATTCTGTCTTCTCAAAATATGTTTTCCTCCTCTTGGGACCTGAGAAAAGTGGGCCAGCCTGACACTCTCTCCCTGGTTTGATCCTGCAGTGTCCTTCGGAATGCGAGAGTGTGATTAAGTGACTAACGTCAGCATGGATGCTGACGAAGTAAACCACACAGATAAAAGCATGTGGGAGCGTCGGGCATTTCTGGGGGCAACTAGGAGAAGATGGGCATGTCTGACTTGGAATCACCTGGAGTTGGACAGGTTTTGTGCTTGTCTGGAATCCAATCTCTGTTATAGTATTTTTGGAAATGCCTCTCTATGTACAAGAACACAAATGAACATCTAAGGTCCCATGATGTTGACATTCACCTCCAGGGAGCAGTTTCCAGCAAATTTAACAGCAGTCTTTGGAGATCACCATGTAAATAAAGCATCATTTTAAACTGCATCAAAGAACATGAAAGTGACATAAAATGAGAGTAAAAACCACAGAATGAAACAAACTGCGTTGCAGGTGAGTCACTGGAAGGGGAAGGAAGGAAAAGTGCTAACCTAACTTTAACAGGATTTTGACTGAAAAAAACAAACTTAAAATTATGCACTAGTCCTACACTGTGGTTAGTAAATGTGTTCAGTAGTGTGGGGTAGCAATCATAACTTTGTGAGCGCTAGGACTGAACAAACAGGAAAGCCCTGTTTCGCATCCTCAGGAAAAGAAGTTACAAGTACAGCAGGGAATAAGGTGTGAATGAGCCCTTGGTTTGGCATTAGAATCAGAGGCAGCCCCACGAGCTCATGGTCTTTAATATGTGTGCAGATAAGTGCACACAGAACGTCCACACCATGCATTTCCAGCTCTGTCCCCTGAGAGAGCCCAGGAGCCATGGCAGCCCCGTTGTCATGAGCTCATCCAGCACCCCCCTGCCCCAGATCCTGGCTTTGAAATACCATTAAAATACCATCTAAATATCAATCGAAGAATTGGCTGATTCCTGGGTTGGTGGCTGGGAAAATACAAGATGAGCCTGGGAAATCTGTGGGACCAGAAAGTAAGGAAGTGCTCAGAAAGGGTCTGCGGACCTGGGGAGGGCCAGCGGACCTGGGGAGGGCCAGATATGCACTGGGGAGAGCTCCCAGTGATCTGAGCTTGAATAATCTGAGAAAAAAAGTAATGAAAACTATCTATTATAACCCAGAAGACAAACACCCAGAGTCGATACTGATATAAATAATTGAATAAGTAAGTAAATGGGGAAGAAGGGCAGCTCTTCCTCAGGGAAGATTCTAATCAATAATGTGAAAAGAATCAAGAAAATATAAAATCGCCATTAGAACACTGCAGTAATCATTCTTGCAGGCCAGATCCACTCACGGATGCAAACTTAGGGGCAAGGGATTCGCACATATCTTCAAAGTGTCTCCCCAAGATCTTTGATGAAAAGGGATAAACAGTAACCTTACAAGGGAGAAGCCCAGTAGATAGTACTTCAGCCAAGTGACCAGGGCTAACACCATCAATAATAACACTGAGACGCGGTCTGCAAAGTACCTGGGCATACTCTCCAAAAGCGCTTTCTCAGTGTGAAAGATGGGGAGACTGAGAAATGTTAGATGTTGAAGGAGAGCAAGGAGACAGATTCCTGCAACAACAAAGAGCATCGATGGAAATACATGAAATCCAAATAAAGTCTACAGTTAATCGTTTTGATAACTGATAAGATATTAACATCGGAAGGAGATGGGTGAAATGTATGTGGAAAATCTATGCAGTATTTTTGCAAGTTTTCTGTAAGTCTAAAATTATGTTAAAATAAAAAAAAATACAATTGCAATTGACTTTTGTGCATGAAGAGTTTTTTTAAAGTTTTGCAGGTTTTTAAGCATTGCTTGATTATGCCTTTAAGGCCCGAGTCTCTCTACTTGGCATTCTTAAGGGTTAGGACTAAATTGCTGTGCTTGGCTGGGTTGTTATTGTATTTGGCTTTTCTGTATGTTTTTATATGCACGTTTACATTATTTCATAACTGTGTTTTTATTATCATAGCAGAGCAAACAGTGCTGTCTGTCTTCAGACACAGCTCTTGTGGGACTACGTAAGCAAAGGATGGAAAGTGGAAACCAAGGAAGGAGACTTTGCCTGAAGCAAGGGGTCCTTCTCGCTTAGCTTAGCAGGTCACCTGGTGGTCCTAGGGCTGCTGTGCTCATGTAAGAAGTGAGATTTCTGGGAAAGCTTCCCAGACTTTGACATTCGTTAGAAACAAAAAGAAATCAGTCCTGAGTGATTTCTCTTTCCTTTCTCAGTCTGGACAAAGCCGTGCTGTGAACACACTGCTCCTTGACCAGCTTGTTCTGCCAGTAGTTTCCAGACGTCATCTGGTTTTCATGTATGGTTAAGGTTCACGTTCAGATAAACTCTGTGGGGCTGGTTAAGTATCTGATAGACTGATCCCTCCGTCAAATACCCCCAAATCCTTACTGGGTACAGTGTAAATCCATAGGACTTGTGTCATACTAAGAAAAGACTGATTAAAGAATTTAATTAAAAACAATAAAACAAAATTTTCAAATCTCATGTAAGTGTTTTATATTCACAAAGGTGAGCAATGGTTTTTCTTCTTTAGCACGTCGAATTGTCCACACTTTCACTTAAGTCAAATAAAAATATTACACGTGTATTTCAGTCCTCATGGTTTACCAGGTACTTTCCAGACCATTCTCTCATTTAATCCTCACAGCTGAATGAAGACAGTACCATCGTGCAAATATTAGTGGTGAAGAAACTTGGTGTCCTGCCCAACATCACACCGCTAGTAAGTGGCAGACCCAGAGCTCCGAAACTGGTGACTGTGCTGGTTCCAAGCTTACATGGAGGCTCCAGTCAGCCCTGAGACGGTGGGGAAACCAGCTGTCTCACCAATAGCTCTCAACCATCTACAGGTATGGGTCTTTCTACCATATCCCGTTTGGGTCCTGAGTCTGGAGTAATTTATATAGAGTCACATACATTTTAAGTCAGTGTGATATGCTAGAATAAGACAGCTGAGCGCAGTGGGAAATACCAGACCTGGACTCGACTGCCTGCCAGCTCTGTGATTTATGTAGAGGACTTTCCATCTTTGAAGCTCAGGCTTCCCATCTGTAAAACTGGTATGAAATAAAGTAATGCATTTAAGTGATTTCATTGAGTGCTGGGCATTTAGGAAATGCTCAGTAAGCATTACTGAAGTATTATTACTATTGTCACATAAAGTTTGCAAATTGAACTGGCAATCGCCGTCGATCAATAGGCATAAACCCAACTGGAAGCTCAGATGTCAACCATCCGTAGCTTTATTTAGCTCTTGCCACTTTCTAGCCCAGTCGTCGGTAGACATGATCTTCAAGGAACATGAAAGTAGGAGGTCCTTGAGCGTCACACAGGGCTGTTAATCCGGGAACCACTGCACCCAAGGATTTTGTGGATACCTTCTGGTTCTACCTGTAGTTTCTGAGCCATGTTTATTGAGGACTGAACCTACCTCTAATGCACACTGTATTCTCTATGCCTGTTTCCATCTCCGTATGTCCCTGATAGGACGGGGCTTTGTTGCTGCGCCCTCAGAGCTTAGCCTACTAACAGACCTGCAGTAACTGCTGGTTAATAAGTGGAAGCTGGGTAAGCCTTGCAGTTCCCGTGTTAAATTTGTACCTACATACATAACAAGAGCACTTTCTAATGAAATCTGTACTAGTCTATTACGCGAAATGCCTATTCGACCATCTATACGTTCAATCAACGTGTGTTTATTGAATACTGTGTGCCAGACACCGTTCAAGGCAGAGAATAAAAAAGACTAATATCCCCGTGCTTCCGTAGCGGTGTGAGAGTTATTACTGTGCGTGCACAACAGGAGGTTCTAGCTCTCTCGCCACTCATCAGCGTCTCGAAAAATAGCACAAGGATGCATTAGAAGCAGTGTTTGGTAAAACAACCCTTTCTGATGCCATACTATGAAATACAACTGAAAGTCATCCAGGTTGCATGAAGTCTTCTCACATCCCCTCCTTCCTGCCCCAGACACCTTGAAGCCAGGTGTTTCCCACAGCCAAAACACAAGCCTGCCGGATAACAGTCCCTTTCCTGTCTGCGAGCTCCGATGCGCAGTCTGTGTCTCGCTCATCGTCTCTCCTCAGGTCTATCACAGAGCACATGTCAGGTCGGCAAAGGCCCAACCCAACTGAAGTAAGTCTGTAGCTTGCATTCTCGCACTCTTGCAAAGCAGTTGAAAACAAAATTAAGGCAGAAAAAGACATAAATACATACGGGTGTAAGTTTGAGGAACTCAAAAATGATCAACAGACTACCAAGGCTAACTTTTAGTCAGTGTTTTGGATTTTTATCCCGCTAATTATTCTAAAATGGTCACGTTGCTTTATTCCCACACAACAGGCACAAAACAGAGGAGGAATACCTCCTTTTACAGACGTTGGTTGTTCTGAGATGCACCCATCTCTCCAAAAGGCACCCTTGATCTGAATTTATTTTTATAATTACATGCACGCTATCTAAAAGGAACAAAGAACGTGGGAAAGGATAAAGTTTAAAATAAACTCTAAACTGTGGGAATGCAGACAACACAGCTGGAGAAAAGAGAATGACAGGGAGGGCTGCTTAATGTCTGTGCTGTAATCAAGATGACCCACACCATGGAGACTGGAACCAAGGATGCCAGAAGTGAGATAAATTAATTTTATTTTTAAATATTTCATGAGTTTCAAAGTACATGAAGCCCAGGGGAAAGCCAGCTATTTTTGGCCGTGCAGGTAATCACGTTAAGTCTTCAAGGCCCATCGTGGTTCAATATTATTTCATTTACAGCCATGTGAGCGTTATATTTATTAGTGTTGAGAAACTGAAATATGGCACAGCCGTTACAATTATGATTATGACAACTAAATAACAACTCAGAAAAGTGCTTGCAATATATTGTTCAGAGAAAATTAGGGTACACGAGTTTACACGCGTTACGACGAAGTGAAATGCATACATGCTTGGAGGTTGGAAGGGAAAATACAGGTGAACACAGGCTGTGTGTCAGGGTGCTGAGGTCATGCAGTAAAATTTTTCTTTGTCTAACATTTTATATCATGTTTTATTTTCTTAATAACAGCTAAAAAAGATTTCGAGTAGAAGTTACTTTTTTTCCAAAGGGTAAAAATAAACATAACCAGGATATTAGTTTGCTTTTTTTGTTCTGGTGTACCTTTGCCAGACAAGCTGGAATTTCTCTCTTAGCACCTCCACAGAGATTATAATTACGGTGTCAGTCCTGAGGAGAGGACTTCCCATGAGGTTACACGGTCAACCCTGTAGAAGCCAGGTAGGTGCATTGCAATGTGGTTGGGTTACTGTGTCACTTAGGTTCTGAAAGTTACCTGGGCAGCCATCCGCATCAGTACACATACCTAGAGAGTACGTTTCCTGTTTAAGTCACTAGAAGTAAATTGTCTCTTATGGAATAGGAGTAACTGTGAATATGTAGCAACTGTAACCCTGCCCCCTGTCTGGGTGACAACGGAGGGTTAGCCCTTGCTTGGGCCTCCCTGCCGTCCACTGCCCAGGTCTGCCCTGGGGTGGCTGCAGCAGTTAAGTTGGGTCCACTTGGTCCAGGTTTTTAACTCTCAACAATATTTGAAGGGTTTCTTAAATATAGGACTTTAAAAATGCTATAAAATATTTAGTTGAGAAAGGTTGAGTTCATACTGTATGCATGCAGGCACAAACCACATAATTCTAGAAACAAACAAGGTGATTAAAGTCCTTACGTTTCCGTTTCCCAGGCGGTTACAATGATTTCACTAAGGCTCCCACATTCTGGGGAATGGAAGTTCTATTTTCAGTTTAATTCTTCTCCCAGGAAGAAGTTCTCAGTATGTGAGCTAAATACTGCTGTGACTGGTAATAAGGGACCTGAGGTAAGAATTGAACAACACTGTAGCATAGGGAACTCCATACAAGATTGAACACTGGATAGAGAATGAAATCCATCCTGGACAAAAATTATTTCTAGCTACTGACGATGCTGCATTTTGCCCAGCCGTGGGCTCCTGGCAAACAGCAAAGGTTAGGCGTCCCCACTTTGTGTTCTGAGAAAGGACCGACTGCAAAGAACACCTTCCCCACACCTGAGATGAGACCCCCTTGTTCACCAGCGACAAGGCCACTTGTCCATGTTCCCGTTCTTTGTCCCATAAACGATTAGCTGAACTGCTTTGTCGCCACTGCTGTAGGAAACACACCTGTCGGCTTGTTAACCGAACTTTGGCTAAGATTCTCTCCTCCCCGTGGCCCCTGAACTTGGACCCTCCCTTGAGCATTAAGATGAGGAATGCCCCCTCTCACTGCCTCTCTGCGGAACAGCTGACCTCTGACCTCCTGCGGTCAGGCTTGCCCACACCCGTCTTCTTATCCTCGTTCACTCCTTCCCAGAAAGACCAAGACTCGTCTGCCCAGGCTGGAGATGCTTGAAGACCTCACGGTCAGTACCTCCCCTCCATTGTCGTAAAGTCCCCTCCTCGAGGTTTGTTTGATCTGACACCGCACTGGTTGAGAATTACACTAAGTTCTTCACCACAACGAACAATAGCAAAGAGGGCTCACTGTCTGTGATGTGGTGACCTATGGACCAGGGAGCCAGGAAAAACAAAAACAAATGAGTCGTTTGAAAAGTTACAGCTGAGGACATAGACAAATAAAGCAAGCCTTGGAGTCTAATCTGCAAGAACAGGCAAGTCTTGATTGGCTCAGGACAATGCCAATTCTTGGTGGCCAGAAGTGTGGGATTGCACAGGGCTCACGTGGCAGGAAGTGGAAATGCCCTTTGTAAATGCAGGTCCTCTGAAGTGGGACAACTAGACTGCTTGAAAAGCAAATCAACCTGGGAGAAATACTTAGCTCTCTTTGAATCCTGGTGGAGGGAAAACAGGATAAAAGAGAAAAAAGTCACTCCAGAGTCTTCCTGAGCACAACGCTTCAGTTTGGGGTTTCAGTCCACGTGCCTCTGTGACCCCCAAACCCTAATTCTAAAATGTAAAGGCCAGGACTAGATAGGGCAAATACACATCCTCTTTGGGACAAAGGGCTTTAAGGATGGCCTGGGTTTTAGGGCCATATCGGCCAAGATCCAAAATTTCAGGCCTTTACAAGATATTTTGGTAGAAGAGTGACAATCAGATGTGCTCCAATGTCAGGGAGTGGTGGCCAAAAAAGGGCTACAGAGGAATTATTGTGGAACCCTAGCTTCCAAATGGCTTGGATGTTGAAGGTGAGAGCAAGGGAAGAAGGGGGTCCATTTGCTCGATGGGGGACTTGCAGCTCTCCTTTGGCTATGTGAATTCTCGTGTGCCTCTTAGACATCCAAGGGGGTGCTCTTAAGTGAGACCTGTGTCTGCAGACCTAAAGCCCAAAGAACGCTAACATCTACCTTTGGAACATGCATTTACCTGAAGAAGAATACAAAAGAGGAGGAGGGAGACCGGGTCCTGGGAGAGCTCCGTGAGGGGCAGAGCAGAGCAGAAAGACTGGAGCTATGAGTAGCCAGCAAAGTTGGGAAAAGCAAGAAGATTTAATGAAATAAAAACCAAGAGAGGGCTTCCCTGGTGGTGCAGTGGTTAAGAATCCGCCTGTCAATGCAGGGGACACGGGTTCGAGCCCTAGTCTGGGAAGATCCCACGTGTCACGGAGAGGCTAAGCCCGTGTGCCACAACTACTGAGCCTGTGTGCCACAACTACTGAGCCTGCGCTCTAGAGCCCATGAGTCACAACTACTGAAGCCCACGTGCCTAGAGCCCGTGCTCCACAACAAGAGAAGCCACCGCCATGAGAAGCCCACGCACCACAAGGAAGAGTAGCCCCTGCTCGCCGCAACTAGAGAAAGCCCGCGTGCAGCAACGAAGACCCAACACAGCCAAAAATAAATAATAAATAAATAACTAAATTTAAAAAAAAACAAGAGAAAAAAGTAGTTAAAATGAGAGGCACTGGTCAGGAGGACCAGAGCTACTGGGATGACACATGAGGTGGAGACAGAGGAGAGCCCCTGGGGGTTGGTGTGGAAGTCAGTGACAGTCTAGACCACAGTCCTCCCAGGGGCGGGTACAAGCCTGAGCGCCCTGGAGTGGGGCGAGGGCAGGTTGAGGGGAACTGTGCGGAGGGAGGCCTGGCGGGGAGGCAGGTGAAGAGTCCGCCGTGAAGGTGGCAGAGAAAAGTGCAGAAGTGGAGCACGTGGACAGCAGTGGTGCCCGCAGGGCCTGGAGGGGACACCTGAAGGTGGGGCTTCGAGAAGGCGGCCTTTGGTATGTTCAGACTCGTCCAATTACTGTCTCAGGGTGAAAGGCACACTGCTCAGAAATCGTCGGGCTGGTAGGCTTGGGCTCAGAAGAGCAGGGCTTTCGCATCTCTGATCTCACGTAGCTCAGTCTCTCCATGAGACGCGGGAGGTTCAGGAGAAAAGAAAAAGCATAAAGTAGCCACTGTGGGGACTCGACGTCGTTTCTGGGTGGCCCGCAGGGCCGACTGAGAAGCATGGTCTGAGGCTAAAGGGGCCCATCTCCAGGCCTGGGGTCACCCTGGGCTCTGTGGGGCAGACCCAGAGCGGCGGCCACGGCTCCGGGCCGAAGGGCAGGTCAGACAAACACGCAGGGCAACCCCAGGGAAGGACGCCCATCTGCCCGGATGTCCCAGACAACTGACACAAGGTGCTGGCGTGGTTTACTTTCAGAGTTGTCACCTGACTTGTTCAATTCGGCGCTGATTCTTTGGTTATGTATTATTTGCAAGATTCCCCTTCAGGGACCAGCTCCTTCTTAGAAGGGACTTAGAGGCCAGTTTAAGAGCAGACAGTGAGAAAAGACCAAAAAAGCAGTGGGAGGACACTCTTTGAGAGGAGAGATGCCAGGCCTCGCTCTGGTACTGAAGACAAACTGTGTGTATTTTCCCCAAGAGAGTCAGGAAGAGGGAAGGATGCGTGGAGAGGAGACACCCTGATATGGAGCAACACATTATAATACGCACAATATAATAGAAGTGAAATAAATACCGTACCAGAATTTTTCTTCTAAGCAATGATTAAAGTGAGGTAAACATGATTATACCTATGAACAAGAACTGGAAAAGTGTGTCGGAAAATGCTAACAAATGACTTGTTAGGGTAGGGAGAATGTCAGTGAAAAAAAAAGGATTCTGAGTTTGTTCATTTTTTACGGTCTTGTTTTTGCATGAGATGATCTTTGAAGCTCCACCCACACCCGCCCTGGTTCACCACAGGTGCATGTCGTGAAGACAGAGGCTTGATGGGGATAGTCACACAGGCGTGCATGTATCTGTGTCTGCAGACGGGTCCTGGTGAGGCCACCGTGGACGTGCCAGGTCCTGGTCCCTCAGGAGGGGTGCTCCCGCTGTCACCGGCTGGGTGACACCTGCTTGGCCTGATTCTGGTCTTTGGAACCCACAGTGAGAGTCTGTCCTGTGTCTGCTGCCCCTCCTGTGGGCCCAGGGCCTGTCTCGGTTCAGAATTAACTTCTATTCAGTTTGCTCTCTATCAGACACAGGTTGTGAGCTAGTAAAAAAAAAAAGACATTTTAAGGATTGGTGGTTTTTTTAAATCAACCTTCTCCTCAGGCTTATGGTGAGTTATTGGTTATGGGAAAATGTCTACATAGGCCATAATGCGGCCAAGGCAATGTAAAATTGGGAGGTAAAAAAAATTCTAAAATAACCCTCTCTTTCTTTACCTCCCCCAAAGCTCACGGGCCCAGCCGCTCCGCAGCATGTGGGATCTTCCCAGACCGGGGCACGAGCCTGTGTTCCCTGCATCGGCAGGCGGACTCTCAACCGCTGCGCCACCAGGGAAGCCCTGTCCATTCCTTTGATTGTAACCATCCTTGGTGGGTATGAGGTGGTATCTCACTGCGGTTTCGATTTGCATTTCTGTAATGATTAGCGATGCTGAGAACCTTTTCCTGTGTTTATTTATCATTTGTATATCTTCCTGGGAGAAATGTCTGTTCGAGTCCTTTGCCCATTTTTTAACAAGATTATTTGTTTTGCTGCTGTCGCTGCTGCTGAAGCGTACATGCTGTTAAATCATACAATTACCTTAAGTCAATAAAGAAACGTGGTGACTTTTTCCCTGAAGTGATACACGCGCCTAGACTCTGTCATCTGATATTAGGGTTAATACAAGTATTAAAAAAAAAGGAAAAATGTATCATTTTGAGATTTCATTTAGTTCAGGGTTTCTCCACCTCAGCACTACTGACATTCTGAACTGAATAATCTTTGCAATGTATATTCTGTGTATCATATGTGTCTAGTATCACCCTGTTCCCCCCAGTTGTGACATGTCTTCAGACATTGGCACATGTTGGGGGGCCAGGGACCTGAACATCCCTGGTTGAGAATCGCTGGCTTAATTGTATGAGGATCCAGGAGTCATTGTGATACCGAAGCCTCATTGGAATCTTATTCTGGGTGTTACCCAGGACGCTAAAGACCTATTGTGTCAAGGTTTTCCTTTCTTACCCAAGCAATATTTCACACTGGAGTGAGGATGATTTTGTATGACTCGTAAGCACATGTGAGAAGGGCAAAAGAAAGATATTCACTAACTCTCCTTTTGAAGGTCCTCCATTGGTTAAACTTTGGGGACACACAAATGACTCCAAGGGAAAATGGTGATATTTTGGAGGAATTTATACTTTCTTTTTACTTAAAAAAATCTTATCAGCAAATGATTTGAAGCCAACATGGAGATACAATTTGTTCAGAAAACAACTAGCTTAGTATTATTCCAATTATATTTGATATGTGTATTGTACTCTAAGAATATAAATATAAGACATCTCTGTCAAGACGACTTATAAATAGTCTTAAAAAAATAAACTCTCCACGTAATCGCTCTTCAATTTTGGCATGCGCACATATTCTTTAAAAATGACAACAAAAACTCTCCTTTTAATTTTTCCCTGGTGTCCACTTTAGCAAATTAAGTCTATAGTTTACCAAAAATTGTTTAACACAGCTGACATGTCTTCTTAGCTGCATTAATCATTAAAGAAAATATCAAATAAGTCATCATCTCTTTCCTACAAGGTAATGGAGTATCGTATACATATTACTGTATATTTTTAGCATATATGCACATGACTATAATACTTTTACAGATCAATTTGGAAATATATAATAGTATTAAGAAAAGAAGATTGTTTCTTCCAAGTCTGAAATGAATTAAAAAATTATTGCATTGCTATTTTTATACACTGCTTTTTAGATTTTAGCATTTCTCCATTAAAATAAATCCCTGAACATAATTTTAATTATTACATAATATTCCATTTTCTCCACTTGCTAAATAATTTCTTTTTGTTATACATGTGGATTATTTCCAGCTTTTCACTGTCGTATACATCTTTGTATGTAAAGTTTTCTTGTAGCACTCACTTGCCCAGAGAAATTTCTAAAATACTAAGTCAAAGGCTGTATTTCAACACTTTTGATATATATTAACAACTGTTTCCTTGATAAGTTGTACACATTTGTTCAACATCAATATAGACAAGTATTTCCAATATGACATGTTTCCAAAAAATCACAGAAGCACACTGCTTATAGAATTATATAGGTATGCATTTAAAGATGAATACATTTTTGTTTATAAAAGTAGAGATGCTAAGCAAAGAAGTAGTTGAAATAGCTAACATCCACATGTTTCCCAAAGGCTTTTCTAGATTTTCCAAATGAAAACTGATAACTATTTAAAAAGTAAACAGTCCAATGCTTTTGTCTTATACAATTTTTCTTTATTTAGGCAAGTCAGGTTTCTTTCTTAACAGCTATTGTTCCTCTGGACATGGTATAATATGTTGACCACAGGTTTCCATATGCAGATACCACACTCATAACTAATCAAAAATATAGGCTCACTCGTTTTTGCTTTTAAACATAATTTCTTTTTTCTTTTATTTAAAAATTTTTATTATTGAGATATAATTGACATAAAACATTGTATTAGTTTCAGGCATACAAGGTAATGATTGAATATTTGTACACATTGTGAAATGGTCACCACAATAAGTCTGAGTACCATCTGTCACCTTGCATAGTTACAAATATTTTTTCTTTTCTTTTTCTTGTGACGAGGGCTTCGATTGTGTATTTCTACTTATTCTCGCAACTTTGTTAATCACCACTTTTATAATTTTAACTATTCTCTTCCTAAACTGATCTTTTATATTGGCCTTAGGGATTATTTTTTATTTTTATATAAGTTGAAATAATTGTAAGAATACTCTAAAAAACTTCATCCTTTTTCTCCAGTTGTTTACATTTTGCTTCATTTGCTTATTATTTTATAGATCTTTATTTGTTTTTATACGTGCATATTATTTTTTCTGAACCATCTGAGAGTAAGTTGGAGACAGTAGACCACTTTATCCTTAGATACTAAGGTGGATATTTCTTAAAAGTGAGAATTCATGGTGGAGGAATAGATTTATCTAATGCTATATAACAAATTGCACCAAAACTTACTCGACTGAAGCAACAAACACTTCTGTGCCTTCGGCATCCGGGTGACATAGCGGGTCTCCCGCTCCCGCATCGTCAGCCCGGGCAGCGCTCATTTGGGGACTTGGCTGAGGCGGGCGTGGCTTTCGCACTTGCCCCGTGGCTGTTGTCAGGGTTTGATTCCATGGACTGTTGGACTGGGGACCTCAGCTCCTTGTGGCTGTTTGCCCGAGGCCACCCTCAGCTCTTCTCCATGTGGGACTCTTCACAGGGCAGCACAAAACGTGACAGCCGGCCTGCATCAGAGCAGGCAGAGGCAAGAACAAGAGAGCAACAGCACGGAGGAACTCAGAGTCTTTCAGATGCCTCTGCTGGAAGCATGTCCCATCACTTCCTCCACATTCTGTTTATTAGAAGTGGGTCACCAGTTCAGCCCACCCTCACGGGAGGACTTTGCACAAAAGCATGGGTACCAGGAGACAGGATCATTGCGGGGGCACCTCAGGGCTGCCTACCGCAAGAAAGATTTGATCAATTCTGACCACCCATCTCTAGAGAGCTTCCAAAATTTGAATAACTCTTTTGAAGCTGAATGCCACAACACACCTTCCCAAATCAGTTTGATTATGTGTGCTTTATGTCACAAAAAGCAACAAAAACTAATAATACTTTCACATATTTATAATAGAAACACATTTCCATTGATGAGCTATTTAACTGGAGTATTATTTCCCCTAGAATAGTTCACATTCATGGTCCTGGAGGAACTGGAATACAAATCGTACTCCTAACAGTTTCCCTTCCCCAGTGAAGAGCAGTGAATATTTGGAAATAATTAAATAATTTGCACATTTTCTTTAAAAGAGGTATCATCCTGTTTGTTTTCCTGTAAATACACAAAGGAAGTTTTATACAACTCAGCTACGCAGGCTCCCTGATGGCCTCTCTACCCCCTCTTCAGCTAGATCAATGTGTCAGCTGCGTGGCTGAAAGGGCAGCATGTCGTTGTGTGGGGAACAGGAGCGGGCCCGGGACAGGGAGCTCTGGGCAGCACGGCCACCCCGAGGGCCTGCCCGGGACTCACCTCCATAAACACACTCATGCTCCTGAGATAGTTGATGTCTCTCGGTTTGGGGCTGTGCCCACTTATTCCTTTCCTTTTGTTCCTCTTAGTCTAAAAGCGTTTTGGGAAACCTTGAGCTAGGCCCAGTGGGCCAAAGGAATAAGATGCCGTCCCTGTATTTAACTTGCTCCTAAGGCCAGCAGGGGAAACGAGGGATGCTTACAAATAACTGCGCTGTGGGATGAAAATGTGCACAGGAGGTCACCTTTCATCCAGAGGCACAGGAGTGAAGACCCATGAGATTCAGCGGTCGGTCAGGAGTGCCTGCCTGCTCCGGTGAGCCCTGGTTTCCTGCCGCCCTCGCGCGCCCTGTCCCTCGTCTGGGACTATGCCCCACTCTCTGACGTTCTCGCGCCTTCCGCCTCTGCCTCATACAGCACCCAGCGCTGAACAGACCAGCGCACCGACTCCCCTTTCTGGTTCAAACACTGCTCTAGGCACTTCACCGGGCCACACATTTCACCCACACCTCAGCCCTAGGACACAGATATTGTTATTTTTCTTTAACTAGAAGAAAACTGAAGTTTAAAAGTGTGTCCACGTCTTTATCCATTCATCTCTCGATGGACACTTAGGTTGCTTCCATGTCCTGGCTATTGTAAATAGAGCTGCAACGCACAGCACTGTGAAGCAATTATACTTCAATAAAGATGTTAAAAAAAAAAAAAGTATGTCCAAGCTCTGAAACCCAGTGCCTTTCCACTTTCCTCTCAAAGCCCAGTTACTTCCTGATGGACACGCTCTGTTGACAGACTCAATAAGCCGTAAGCCCAGAGTCTCCACAACCTTCTTCTCTGAATCAGAGCCCTCTAGCAAAATAGGCTTTCTGCAAATTTTACTACAGTAGAGGTATCTGAGGCCTTTGCCAGATCACAATGTCGAAGCTAAAGGTGGTCTTTTCTCTGTAACACAAGCATGAGGCATTTAGGACTCAGGAATGGAAACTTCATCTGGCATAGCCTAGGCATTTGAGCTCCCAGACCCAGAAGGTTCTGCTTTTGCAGGAGCTGACTCACCCTGCCTTGGTCATGGCTCGTAGGAATGCAACACCCCGAAAATAGACTGTAGCATTTTAGAGAATTTTGTTTACATGACACTAACCCCCAAATGACCTTAAATTCTAAATAAAAGTTCCATAGGCAATTTGTATAAGAAGCTTGTTTTTAAAGAAAATAAATTATATGACAGGTTTATT
Organism: Phocoena sinus; assembly: GCF_008692025.1. NCBI lineage: Eukaryota > Metazoa > Chordata > Mammalia > Artiodactyla > Phocoenidae > Phocoena > Phocoena sinus. The sequence continues at coordinate 81,007 of NC_045775.1, read as the reverse complement.
ATATATATTACAAACTAGACTGGTGAACATTTTTCTCGACATTTAAAAATCTGTAATTAAGACCTTTCAGTACATAACGCTTACATAACAAAACCTAGCAGAAATCCATAAAATCTAAACACATTTCTAAAAGAAGGGATGGTGCCACATTTTACAGGCCGAGGCTTCCAGGGAGGCTGCCCTGTGTGGAGACATGCGTGTTCTCTTTAACCGTCTCAACATTTTGTGTCCAAGACAGTCTTAGCTCACAAGAATTTTCTTTCAAAGCGCGTTTGTCGGCCTGCATCTTGTGGCATTTGGTAAGTGAGACTTGTTTAATATAAGGTGTCAATAAAGCCAAGGTTACAGTATCTAAAAATAATCGACACTCATCCCCAGGACTGCACATGCAGTTAGCGTGCCCTGTGCCCTTTGCCTGGATCCATTCTGCCAGGGTCCAGAGTCCTATGCAAAGCCACGTCTTTTTTTCCAAAAGAAGAAACAGGCAGCCTGAGGATCTAGGTGACTTGCTGATGTTCACAAAGTTTAGAAGAGGAAGAGCAAAGACCTTGTTCTATTGTTTTTATTGTTCCAGATGGGAGTGTCAAGTGCAATTGAAGTCACCGTCATCAATAACCAACACGCCTTAGGTTACAAAGGCGCTCTGCTAAAACTGAATTTTTTTTTCTTGGGAGTCACACAGTTTCAACTTGTTTTACTTTTACACATTTCCAAAACAGATCATTTGAAAGATCAAAGAGGTCTGTATTCACGCGGAATGAAAAATCTGAAGAGGGTAGGCTAGAGCACAGCTTTGGTTACCATCCCAAGGGTGTGACGTGGCTTCATTGTATCACACAAGAGACAAGCAGTGTCCCTTCACCTCGGAGAATCTGAGCTAGCCAGAACTGACTCTTAGCGGTGACTTGCCCCTTTATTCTAGGAGGTGCTAAGGTTAGCCAGGACAACGTAGTATTGACATTTTTGGTCGCACTGGGGGGTGCATGTGAAGAGCGTGGATGTCCCCAGCCATCGACGTGGAGAATGAAACAAGGCAGGTGTTTATTCGAGGTGCTACACAAGAGTCACCGATCTTTCTCTGTGGAGGGATCCATCCTTTGAGCAGAGGTTTGCAGGCGGGGAGGGAATGGGGAATTCCTGTGAACTTCAGTGGGGCTGCATAGACAGAGGAGGTGATGTTTTATGTCTTGATAAAACATCAGGGCTTTGATCTTATCTGACATCTCAGCCTCTCACTGCCCCTCTAAGGCTGCAGCCAAACGCTCACTGCGTGAAGCTATGACTCAGCTGTGTTTTCTGGTTTGCAGTGATGTCTGTAACACCCCCTGGCTGTTTCTACTTTATTGGGACCAGGAGGTGTTAAAAGTTCCTCTCCAGGCACTGTGTTCACCCAAACGCTGTGTATATTCCCGCTCGCTCTCAGCTGTTCTCTTTTCCTAGAGGCTGTGCGAGAAAATGAAAAGGAAATCGGTGCTGATGAAACGCAGAGGTGTCTTTTGGCTCTAAAGGGAGCTGAGTTGAATTCAGCAAGCGCACGGCCATTAGTGTGTGAATGGGATTCAGTCCTAGACAGGATGAGATTGCCAGTAGAGACAACAGTCAGCCTGCACCAGCCGCCCAGGTAACTTGTTTGTCCTTTGCTTGGACAGCTCACCACATGTGTGCATGAACACGTGATATGCACTCATGTGTGAATAGTGTACAAAAGACCATGCACACACGTGTATACTCACATGCACGTGTGCACTTGTGTGAGTGCACGTGTACGCATGACATTCACGTCTGTGTACGTGTGTGCGTGTGTGTGTGCGAGCTCACGCGTGCCTTGTGTTTGCTGTGCGTGCTTGTGCGTGTGCCCACGTGTATATATGTGCCCGTGTGTGTTTGTACATATTTCTATGTGTTTGTGTGCATGTTTGTGCGTGTGTGGCACATTTGCTAATTTAGCCTGCAGACATCTGACAAGAGTCAATCTTTCCTGTATTTTTATGTGGGTATAAATTCATTTTAATTCCTTAGCATGGACATTTGTGCAGTTATCTGGGTTGTTCCTTCCCAGCAAAGGTTTAATTGCTTCACATCTGGAATATGTCAAGTTTATCCTTCTTGGGATCAGTGTCATAAATGTTCTCCCCTTGGGTCAGTTCAACATGACACTGTCTGGTCACATGAGTTCACGTGAGTTCTGACTCCACGGACATATGTTCCTGTGGTTAAGGCTTCCTCCTTTTACCTCCGTTTACATGTCATCCTTTCCTCCGCTCCTTCCCCTCTGCCTCTGTCTCGTGTCCTCCCCAGGGTCTCATCTTGGCTGACTTCTTTGGGGCAATGGAAGCAGAGGCCACGGAGTCAGTCAGCCTGGCTTCTGGTCTCATCTCCACTTTCTTGCCCAATTAAAGCTGTGTCCCAGAGGAGGCTTCATTTTATTTGGTCTTGGATTTCTCAACAGTTAACAATATTTGGGTATATTAATTTAATTACAGGTTTGTTTAAAGAACAAACAAGACAGTATATGTCAGTCATTTTGTAAAATTTAAGCTCAGATCTTGCTATCATTATTTAATTATAAAATCCTCCACTCCTTGCTTCTTCCTTGATTGCTGGCCTGGATATTGAATTAATTCTATCCTTTCTATTTAAAAAAGTTATTATGTGAAATTGCTGATATTAGACTATTTTCACCTCTAAGAATGTCACTTTCACGTGGTTTATCCTACTAATTAAAAATATAGCAAAGTGATACATTTGCATTGTCTAAAACCTAAACAGGGCCAGTAGATGACAACATAAAAATGCTGTTTGTGTCTCATTTTGTTAGGGGTTAGTTTCTCAAGAATAAGCATATCTGCTCGTTTACTTTCATCTCTTTTTCACCTGGAGATCTTTTCCCTTAAATGTCTGGTGATGCTTTATTTTCTGTTCACATTTAACAGTGCCACTTCAAAAAGGTGAACGGAATCTCCACTGTCATTTGTAAGGATTGTCATTAGCGAGCGGCTTTCTTTGGGGTGATTTGATAGGGAGTGTTCACTATGCTGAAATTTCCCAAATATTAGAAAGGAGTGTCTTTGGTCTAGACTTCTTCCTTTCTCTAGAGGAAAGTCCCTCCTCTCCTCTCGGAAGGAGGGTGCGTGGCTGCTGGTGTTTTCCTCACTGGTGGCAGGGAGAATGGGTGTGCAGGCAGGGTTGAGGTGAGGTACTGAGGGTCCACCATTCCAGGTACAGAGTTTAATAAATTCCTCTGCTTTCAGAGAGCTGTCTCAGTTCTACCCTGGATGCCTTGAATCTCAGCATCCAGAGTCCCTCCCCACATGTGTGGACTGAGGTTTCCTTCACTCTGTGTGAGCTCCAAGTCAGTTTTGGTCTTCTGCCGATCGCTTCTCCTCCCCCTATGATAGAGATACTGTGATAACGACGCTGTCTTGGAAGGAAAGGCTATTATGGGGGAGTACTTGGTCCACCATCTTTAATCTGGAAGGCTTTCTCCTCCAACTAATAGCAAAGATTGAGAAAATGTGCAGTAACTCAACTTTGGGGACAATTTGAACATCTTGAGGCACCAACTTATTGTGTTTCCTGAAACTGGTGATAAGAGAATAGTTACTTACTTAGCTTCTGCTTTGTCTTAAATATATTGTACCAGGCCTTGTGGTATTATTCACCCTCAGAAAGTGCAAATCAAATTTTGATATAACGTTTTCTTGGAAGAAATTACTTAACTACTCTTTAATGTCATACTAACAGTGTCACCAAATCTTTATTTGAGACAAAATTGATTCTTTTCTCTATATAAATTTTTCTCCATATAAAGGTATTGTACTTTGAAAAAAACATATATTATTTGGGAATTCTAATGTCTTTATTGGTTTTCTTGAAGTTTTTGGATAAAAGACAGAATGACCTGATATCATATCCCTATGGAACATCTAGCTGTGGGTACCGGAGGAATGGGAAATTTTTAGAGGAAAACAAGGACAGGGTGGTAACTATCACTGTTACCCTTTCACAGAGGCGTAAATTGAGGCTCAGAAATTTTTCAAGTGGAATTGAAACTAGCACCTGATTTTATATTTTATAATTGCGTGTTCGTTCTCTTATACCCCATGGTGTTCCATCCTTTTGAATTTCTTTGCCAAGGCTGACTAGTTATGAGCGTCAGCCCTCACACGCTAAGCAGGCATTTATGTCTCTTATATTCTGTTGGTGTGCGGTGTGCAAGTAAACTTGAGAGGAGTCTGTGCGGCCACCTCCCCGTGTTTGCCACGTGGGTCTGCACTGTGGCTTCAGTCCTCTGCGTCCTGGGCTGTATCCTCGACAGTCTCGTGGCGCCGCCTGGTGGCTGAGGTCCACCCTGCAGCGCCACCCCGTCCCGGGAAAGGGAAGACTCCAGGACCCCGTCCTGTCCTATTCTATCAGAATCCTCCACCTCCAGAGAAATGGGATCCCACATGGAGGCAAATTATCTGGTTCAATTAGTGAGATCTGAGAGCGAACTCCAAGGAGCTTCATAAACTACAAATTTTAGATATAAATTCCAGTTTAATCACTGTATTTCCTCCATTTCTTGGCATGCTTTTTCATGTTTTAATATTTCTGAAGTCAGGTCACACCTTACAGTTGCTGCAGTAGGTCTCTGATCTTGGGGAAAAGTACCAGTTCGTGAGTGGTGAAGGTTCAGTTAACAGGATCTCAACATCAAGAAGGTCCAGTTTACAATCATTAACTATTCCACAATGTTTAAATGCAAGAGGATCATATTTCTTTCTTTTTAGAAGTCGGATTAGATCTAGCAGAAGCTCCCATATATCAGGATGTGGAAAACTCCCGTTCACAGAGTTTTGTCTTCTGCCCCAGAGCACTGGACCCTTGGGCGACCTGAGGAAGCCCAGTAGCACCTTATTCCTCCCCCTCCAGGCTATTGTCTCAAGTGCTGGTCCTTCACAGGGCGGGGGAAGGGGGTCGCTGCCCCTGGTCTCCTGGGAGGGGTCCTCCTCCGAGGACTTCACAGCGGTCTGATGCTGGTGGCACTTTTCTCCTTAAACCGTGCTCTGAATTATATTTTGTCTCAGGGTGGTCTTCCTGTCTCTTGTCCTTACTCTGGCTTCGCATGACCTTGACCCATTAGAGCCATAGCCTTGCTTCTATGTATCATTCTGAATGTTGTCCTCGATTAAAACTTCACTCCAGTATTGGAGCCAATAGAAAAATTAACTAAATAGTTCTTCCATTTCTATACCCACTATCGCTGATAGCTCATGTTTTTTGTAGTTATTTAATTGTCAGGCTAATGTACGTTTTTCCTTCGGCTTACCCACCTGAGATAACTCCAGCCCACAGGATAGAACACTGACGATTTTGGCAGGTGCTGGGTTAATTTCTGTAACTTTTCCTCATATAAATTGAACGTGCATTGTTTTGCTTTCCACGTTTGCTTTCATATAATATCTGGATAACGCCTCTCTGGTTAATAACACTGTGATGGTTAATTTTATGTGTCAACTCGAGGCCAAGAGGTGCCCAGATCAAACGTTATTTCCGGTGTGTCTGTGAGGGTGTCTCCGGCTGAGCTGAGCACTTGGATCCGTGGAGTCAGTCAAGCAGTGGCCTGCCCTCCACAGTGGGCATCATCCAGTCGGGTGATGAGGTTTCCATCACCTGGAAGGAAACGCAGAAGGAGGGGGGTTCACGCCTTTGCTTCCTGGCCGCCCATACCTGGCAGGGCAGGGACCTCTCTTTAACAAGAACACGCAGGGCAGAGTCGGCAGCACCCTTGACCGGGGCAGGAGCAAGGGGTGTGAGAGCCCCGCGCTGAAAAGTAATTACTGTCAGTACTTGGCAGGATTTCTTCCAGGATAAGCTTTTTAGTCTATTTTGTCTTCTGCTTTCTTGTTTAAACGTTATACTATACACACTTTTCATATATCAAAAGTATTAATGACACTTATTGGCTAAGTCAAATCTCATTTAACCAAAACATACAATTTATTTAAACCAGTTCCTTACTTGGGGGGCTTTCAGTAACTTTATTTCTTCTTCACTTTCTTTTTGTCTTGTATTATCTCCAGATAAATATGTTTAAACAAATCTGATCATTTAATTTGGATAGGTATTGTGAAGTGGAATTAATAGGACAAAGAATATAAATGTTTTAATGCTTCAATGTATATCGCTGCCTTTCTCGTCATATAGACAGTACCATCGTATGTACGGCTTGTCACTAAAGTAGTGACAATATTGCTTTCTAATTTTTTGAAATTCATAATCTGTAACTATTTTATTCTCATGTTTATTAATTCCTTATAAATACGTAGGTTCTATATTTCTAAAAAACTATACTGCCCAGTGTTATAGTGTTTATAGATTATTCCTAATTACAAGTACCTGACTTGGAGGTTACTATCTGGAGAATTTAACCTTGAGGTCCTTAACGGGCGCTACAGTCACTCTATATTGTTAAAATATTGTATAAAAATGTAAGTGTATTTACAGTCACGGGTGCTATAACCTCGTTTGTGAAGCTGTGTCTCTCCTTCGCTTCGATGGTCCTCTGAGTTATCAGCACCACCTGGTAGGCTCGGTTTAGCGCGGTGACTGTCACTGGAACCCTGTGTAGCCCTGCTCTCCTAGTCGATACCGTACCATCTTCTTTGGTTAACCTTCCAGCATCCAGCCACAGGATGGCGTCATGAGCTAGGGAAACAAGCTAACTCATTGGTTTCTGATCACCGTGTTTTCATGTTTAAGAGTAGGCTTAAATTCTATTCAATAAATGCACAGATCTCCGAACATTGACTCAGAGGGAAAAAGTAGCATGCTTGCGAGAAGGACTTGACCTTATTTTAATAGAACCAGTAGCGATGTTCTGGGCCACGATAAGCCACTGGCTTAATATAAATTAACCAAAGAATTCTTTAGCGTATGGTTTAATCATTCCAACTGTCCAGAAGTCCGGGGATGATAAGGAGTACGGTAAGTTACAGGTATTTATGGGGTTTTAGAGAGCCCTAAGTTACCATAGAAACAAAATGGCTTCCCCTATTGGATTCCAGACGACTAGGATGATACAGTCCATTAAGAACTGGGATGATATAATTCAGTAAGACCTTGATCACCATGTCAGCATTTGTCTTAGCCATTGAGAACGCTTTCTTACCTTCTGACGGCAGAATTTCTAGAAAGTCCATTTCCACCAAGTCCCAAGTCATGATGGCCCCAGTGGGCTTCCGTGCCTTAGAATAGATGTTCTTCATAAATAATTTTTCTGACAAACAGCACTCCTTTATGTCATTTCCTGAATTAATTGACCCTGTTACAAGTGTGGTAAGAGTGCGAGATTTTCAGTATATACTTTTGTTCAAATGAGTTTGCTGGCATGAGAAAACCACCGGAGCAGGTAACAGCCAGGATAGGGATAGCTCCATTGAGCACCCTCATTTTCCTATGGCATCTGTGGCTCCTCTCAGTTTCCAACTTTCTAGTCCTGGGAGGGCTGCACACTGCTGCAACTGTCAACAGGAGGCCCTGGGCAGAAGTAATGGGGCTTCAGTTTCCCCAGTTCAAACTTTATTAGCCCTTTTCGCGGTTTGGTTCTCAAATTCATGTCTTCCAACGATTTCATCTTGTTCTCCAGGATGCATTACAGAAATCTGTTAGGTAGGAAACTGCAGTGACTCTCATAAACCAGCAACTTTCCAGGTGATACCTTAGTTCCCATCGACGTTAGAAGACCTCTGTTCTTTCAAATGTGGCCCATGGCATGACAGTCCCCAAACGTACGTCAACCATCACCAAGGGCAGGTTTTCACTTTTAAGACCAGTGGCTAATTCAGCAGTTTGCATAACAGCTGTGCTGACTTTATGTTTGGCAGAGCACAAGCCCCCAAACCATGAGGACTGACTTTCCCTGCATGTCTCTCATGGACAAAAGCACTGTCAAGTCAGCTCTGGGACCGGGAACATCGGGAGAGCCAGACAGAGGGTGAGCGTCTCCCTGAAGGGGGTTTCTTGTAAATTATTTTCATATGTTACATTCTTGCGATCATAATTTTCTACTATTCTGAACACTGTCATCTTCAGTCTTTTACTAAACATATTCCATATTTCTATAAAGTACTATATTTGTTGACAATCACTAAATAAAAAGTCTTACAAGAACTAAATGTGATGTCTCCGCATGTACGCACCATGAAGCTATAAATGGTGTGCAGAGGTTAGGAGGCCCCCTCTAGTTCTGGCCCTAAAGAATGGGTGGCAAGTGCTAATGGGTGCAGACAGAATTTTCTCTGAGTTTCTCACTTCTTAGTCCCCCTTCTTGCTTCAACGCCCATATTACAGAGTCTTTGATGTTTAATATCATTTATTCAACCCTGTACTTATTCAAGCAAATTATGTAAGTACACACATGTAGGTTGCCTGTCTTTCGCAGAATGCCTTACTTCTGCAAAGTGCAGGCTCCGTGGCTAAGTGAACGGCCTGCACAGCTCTGACTCTGCCCTGAGCTGTTCTGCCTCTTCTTCCCAGGAAGCTTGCTGTCCCCCTGCTCTGGTAAGTACCCTTTCTTGTTTGCTAACAGATCGAAACAGGCCCTGTTGTCAGCGTCGTGACACTTGCACCAAACGGCTGTAGCTGTAAGTACCACTAGGATTTTCCCATTTACACATTTTACGTCTAAAATCTTGAGGTTTTACAAGGTTATTATATTGCAAGTGATCTTCCTCACTTCCTTCAAAGACTAAACAAAATGCGGTGCTTTTCTGTGCTTTTACAATGGGGAGGGAGGGGCATGGTTGCCATATCACCTGAGAACTTCTACTGAAGGCTTTGCACTTACAGGTGTCAGGCACCGTTCGCCAACATATACTTTGGCCAACGGAGCCATACAAAGAATTCATACACCACTGTGCCCTCCCCAGGACCGGGGATGCTCTACCCCTCCCAGCTGGTGCCCTCCCTTTCCCCACCAAACACCGTCCCAAAGGGCCTGAGGAAGGGGCTGCTCCCTCAGGTGCACAGCTGTGAGAAAACCATTGTTACAGGGGCCATGAGGACTGGATATTAGTTGTAACTGCTGCATGATGACTTTGACCTGTTCTGATGACAGACCCTTACATCCACAAAATGAAGGAATGCAGGAAGTGAATCCCACCAACATTCCCGTGAATATGCCAACGCCTTTGCAATGACAGAAAGTCAAAAACACTTCAAAAGTTACACTAGAAGGAGACCAGGAGTTCTTCCTGTTCCATAAGCTGTAGAAATGGGAAACCAATCTGTGTAAGTCCTAGTCATGAATCATTCTTGTCTGGGAATTCAGCCACTGGCACCTTCTTTCTTGGGGAGGGAAGGAGACTCCATCCACAATCAGTAAATACTCCTCTGAATTGGATGGTGGAGGAGAACCCTCCTTGCCTGAGTGTAAACATCGGGACTGTTTCAGGTTCATTAAGCCGTTGTTCTAGCTTTTAAGCAAACGTAGCCCTCACTCGTTATATAAACCTTATGCCAGAAAAAAGTCTCATTCCAGCAGATGGGACATAAATACCAAGCCAGAGGGAACAGAAGAGCCCAGGCAAATACAAAATTAAACATAGCTCTTTGGGAACCAACATTTCAAACCATGAGATGTTAGGCGTCTACTGACGTCTATTAAACGAAACATCTGTTAACAGGTTGTTAGCAGAGTGTGACAAAGAGTAGTTAACATTTCAGTGCCGTGGTATAAAATGAAACCTGGCATGATTATTTTTACACTGCTGAGCTCTGCCCCACATTCCCTGAGACCGCAGGAGAGAGACCGCCTCCCTGCCTGGGAGAGGGAGCTGCAGCAGTGTGACTCGCCCCCCAGGGACAGAACCTGTAAATGTCTGCAGCTCTCTGCGGCCCCCAAGCCCATCACAGAAGCATTCTGAGTCCTACATCCTGACTTCTGGGTTACACACGCACGTGCGCGTGTGACACAGAGGACTTTTTGGTGGAAACCGTCAGCATCTGCATTAGCACCTGGCTCCTTCCTTGTCAGGAGCAAAGACTCTTTATCTGAACAGTGTGAAATAAGCGCTCCAGAATCTGACAGACTTGGTTTGGATCCTGGCCCACCATTTAAAATGAACTGTGATGTTAGTTATAAAAAAATCTCATGAAAATGCCACTGTTATCTCTAGGGGGCCCATACTAATACTAAAAATAAATCAACAATGTGTGGGGCACTACTATATATAAAATAGATAACTAATAAGAACCTACTGTATAGCACAGGGAACTCTACTCAATAATGTGTAATTGCCTATATGGGAAAAGAATCTGAAAAAAGAGTGGATATACAGTTATATGTATATATACATATATATGTAACTTATGTATACATAACTTATAACTTATCGGTTATACATATATATATGTATAACTGATCACTTTGCTGTACACCTGAAACTAACACAACATTGTAAATCAACTATGCCACAATAAAAATTTTTTTTAAAAACCTTAAAGGAAAAAAAATGAATAAATGCAAAACAACAACAGCAATGCATGGGGAAAAGCAAAGCAAATTTCACCTTATGCTACAGTGTCAGAAGTTTAGTTACCAGAGTATTTGTTAAACTAATTAATAATGAGTGTTTTTACTGCCTCTGTGCCCATCACTGTGCTAACCACAAGAGATAGAACATATAAACAAAACCAAACATGACCTTTTCTTCATACATGAAGAAAGGGCAGCTAAAGTTCCGGTACATTCTTAATTCTGATCTTTGGATGTCCTATTTATATCTCAAAAGTGGAAAAAAACTCTTGTTGACCAAATGTTATTACCTTTCTATTCAATACATGGTAAAGAATACGTTCAATATTTCATTTCACTTATTCAACAAATATAATTCGAATCCAACTCAAGTTTATGCTGGTCTTAATTCTAACCTACTTCCTTTCCCTGAAAACATCATGAAAGGACAATTTTGCTGGTCAGCACAATGTATTACATTTGGAGTATTAGGAGTTATAGTTTTCTTGGTTTTATATTAGAAAGTTAAAGTTTAAAAGCTGTCTGAAAAATAGAGAATTGATTTATGCCATAATTCTCTATGCCCTGGTGAATATGAGCTGCTTTAAGGTCAAAAATGAAAAAGTGAACAAAGTAGTGTGGCGGTAGCTGAGAACTCCGAGCTAGTGGGCTGGCCCAGGGCATGTGCTCTCTCCAAAGCCCAGAGATTTATTCAGTCCACACAGCAGGGCTCTGTAAACCTCTGATGCCGCTGTCTGGTCTCTGCAGTGAAGGAAAGGAGTAACTAGGGTTTTTTAAAAGGTAACATATTCCCTTCGAATATAATACTCAGTAATGGGTTTGAGTTAGAAAAAATAACTTTCCCCAAATTTTAATGTATTTTGCATATTCTACCAAGATCCTAGAGCAAATGGTGTCACAAAGAAAGGGTGCTGGCCCTGCCATCAGGGAGACTTGGGCTTCAAGCCCCGCTCTGCCACTTAGAGCTTGGCAAGTGACACTCTGAATTTGTTTCCTTACCTGCAAATCAACAAATAGAACACCTAATAAATTATAGCTGGAGGATTGAATGAGACAAATTCTGTAAACCAGCTGGCCCGTAGTGGGTGCTCAGTAAACGGTATACTAATTACCGTTGATGTTTACACATTTTAACATTGTTTTATTCTGTATAATGTACATAAAATTTATCTTATAAGTGTCTTCTTTGTCTTCCAAGTTTCTGAGGATGAAAATATGATGATTAATTTAAGAGAAAAAAATAGTTCTTGAATATTATTGGCCTAAATCAAAGTAATTTATATCACATAATATATAATCTTTCACTCAGGGGAATCAGGGTTATGTTAAACCTGACTCATAAAGGCTAATAAGCAGGGGAGGAGGTTTAAATCACTAAACGGTCTTACTTTTAGTAAGGTCTTACCTTTAGTAAGGTCTCCTTATTTTATTCAAACTATATTACAAATGTGTTTTTTAAATAAAAATGGAATTTGCCAAAATGTTAGAATCTACTGAATTTCCTGTTTGTCCCTGGGGCTTTCTTTAGTGCAACAACTCTTTCAACAAGTTCTAAAGGATAAGACATTTTCAGTCCTGGGACTTAAAAAAATACTGCTCACCTAATATAAATACAGAGTTGAAAAGATTTTTAAGTCAGATATCCAGATGTTTTGTCTACATAAATGTAAACAGTTAACAATTTGGAAATATCCCCATATCTGAGGGTTTTTTTTTTAATTTAGTGTTTAGTTTCCATTAGATTCTTTGGATTAACATAGAAATGATAAATGATTAATGTCAGTGAGGAACATTTAAAATTTTGGTCCTGCCTTACTAGGTGGTACTGATTCTTGTATCACATTTGAGTTGCTTTCAGGAAACCAGAAAAAGTATTAATTTTGCTAATTTCTTAGCAGTTCCAAGTAAGCCTGAAAGTCAAGATGAATTAAGGATGAAGGGTCTCTCGGTATTTGGATAAGTTGACAGTCAACCTGTGAGTCATTACTTAAAATACATACCAATTTCATATGCATACAACCAACTTTTCCAACAAACACAGCCTCTTCCATTTCCCCTAATTTTAAGAATTTCTGTTAATGTGACATCTTGGCACAGACAGCATTGGTTTTTTGTCAGCTCATAAGTAACCTTGACCTTGGAAAGGTTATACTATTTCTCTGTGAACGCTCTGTTACAAAAAGAAAATAAAACAAAACTTCTTGAAACGTTATATGCCCAGTCAGACCACCGAGCAAAAAGCTTACAGTGGTTTTCCTAAGAATTTACAGCCAAGTGGCTCAAGTCACTAACTTACAATTTCGTTTCTTTTTGTGGCTGAGTAATAGTCCATTGTACATATGTGCCACATCTTTATCCGTTCATCTGTCGATGGACACTTAGGCTGCTTCCATGTCCTGGCTATTGTAAATAGAACTAGCATAATTTTCTTTAGGAGAAAAACCTTAAGCAGCCATGCTGTAAAAACGCAGTAGAAGAGTGATTAGACTATAAATGTTTAGAGTGAAAAAAGAAGCAGCAGCTTGGTTCCTGGCCTTAACACAAACTAAATGAAATTGGACAAATCGTTGAGCCACTCTTGGCTGAATATTCTCCAACTGAAAATAATAACTGTTACACAAGAGTATAACGTAGAGAAAATTTGCAAAGGTAAGTTAGAAGAACTTGGTAAAATATGAAGCAATTTATGAAGAACTTACAGCATCTCCTCTGGTGTTACCTCTTTTATATCTGGAGGCACTCTTATCATCCTCATGTTACAGATAGGGAGGTCCACCCCGATGTTCCACAGCAAGTTACATCAAAGTTAGAAGAATAGTGCAAGTCCCTTGACCATGGGGTTATAAATTAGCTACCAATATGGTCAAAAAAGAAAATATGTTTTATATGGTTTTGAAGCAAATTTCCTGCTGAAAGTCAGCTGAGTATTGAAATTGTCCTTTACACGTCATTTCTTTTCACATCTTCACAGATTAGATACTTAGCATGAAATTGAGGGCAGAGAAAGGTTAAACACTACGACATGATCACACACCAAGTTGCAAGCAGGCCTCTTAAGGATCATATATAAAGAATTATTAAGGAAGTAAGAACATGTATCCTGGAGAATTGTGATAATCTGTCTGATTGTTTTCTTCAATCTTTAACTGCTTGCCCCTAGAGTTAATGTAAAAATTGAGGAAAATTAACTATTATTTCAATAGTACTTGGAGAAGAAGAAAAAACTTCCATTTGAATGTGAGATCAGAAAGTGCACCTGCTACTGTCTAGTGGACAAGTGTAAACCCCTTAATTCCCAGCGTTATGAGAGGGACTTTTAAATGACCCATTGCAAAAGGGTTGTGAACCCTGAGAGAAAAGCCACACCTTGCATCCCAAAGCTGGCCTGCTGGTTTGCTCCTGAACAGGTCAGCACCAGGCAGGAGGAAGACAAAAACACGAGCCCTGGGTGATCACCTCTGAACAGACAGAACATAAACCTTGTCCAAACCACAAAACTCCAGCTGGTATGAGTGACGGCTACACAGCTCCATCAGCCCAGCCTCCCACCTCCTGCTAAGACTTGTTGAGACCCCCCCCCAGTTGTAAAACTGCCTACATCCCCCGAGCCTCTATCCCAGAGCAGAGCCCTGCTTCCTCACACTCTCCCCCAGATTACTGAACACCAGCCACATCTGGTAGGGTCTTTCCTAACACCCTCTTGGCAGAAGCCTCAAGGTCCCCCTGTGGTTGGTCTCTTCTCTTTAATGAGTAATAATTTGTGCCTTAATCATGCTCGGTGGGAAGACATGAAATCAGGACATGTCATACAGGAGATGCTGAGGACCTTTCAACTCTTGGTCATACAGGAGATGCTGAGGACCTTTCATCTCTCGGTCATACAGGAGATGCTGAGGACCTTTCATCTCTCGGTCATACAGGAGATGCTGAGGACCTTTCATCTCTCGGTCATACAGGAGATGCTGAGGACCTTTCATCTCTCGGTCATACAGGAGATGCTGAGGACCTTTCATCTCTCGGTCATACAGGAGATGCTGAGGACCTTTCACCTCTCGGTCATACAGGAGATGCTGAGGACCTTTCACCTCTTGGTCATACAGGAGATGCTGAGGACCTTTCATCTCTTGGTCATACAGGAGATGCTGAGGACCTTTCATCTCTTGGTCATACAGGAGATGCTGAGGACCTTTCATCTCTTGGTCATACAGGAGATGCTGAGGACCTTTCATCTCTTGGTCATACAGGAGATGCTGAGGACCTTTCATCTCTTGGTCATACAGGGGATGCTGAGGACCTTTCATCTCTTGGTCATACAGGAGATGCTGAGGACCTTTCATTTCTTGGTCATACAGGAGATGCTGAGGACCTTTCATCTCTTGGTCTGAGTGGTGTTCACATTAGTGTTCATGTAATGATTCATTAAACCACACACTTATGTTTTATGAACTTTCTCACATGTGTATAATACTTAGTGATTAAAATTATTTTTAAATTCTGCATTGGATACAGGGATATGTTTCTTAGCCCAGGAATAAAATATTCCCTTCTGTCAACTTATTGGGCAAGATCGTACATATATCAATAATGAAAATATTTTTAAATCCTAGAAACGTAAGCCTCGTGTTTAGACTTTAATAGAGTGGGATAAAAAGAAGTGCAATAGACCAATATTCCAAAATGTAGTAACAGTTTACATCAACACAAACATTCCTGTCTTTGTTTTCTCAGGTCAAATGCGTTTGAACTACCAAATTCATCAAAAGGAATAAAGGACATGAGCCCACATGCATTTCAAGCAGTGGGGCAGACACTGAGGACTTAGTTTTCACATTGGAGGAACCACCAGGAATGCCCAGGATTGGGTGTTTCAGACCAGGGACAGGAACTCAACATCAGGCATACTTGGAGGGACCCAGCCCAGGGGAGACTCGGCTCTCTTCCATGTGTGCTTCTAAGTCGCACTGAAGGCAGCTCCATCAACACCCAGCAGCCAATGGAGTCAAGACCAGAGTAGAGGATCAAAGGATGCCTTTATGGGTCGGCCCTAGAGGCGTACACCACGTCACTCTGTCCGTATTGTGCTGACTGGGACAAGTTATTGGGTTCACCATGCGAGATGGGCTGCTGACAGGAGTCCTCGTGCGCGGCAGCATTTCAGCTAAGCGTTTGCACTACAGAGGGAGAACATATCTTTGGTGGAGGGCTCTCCACCTACCCCTCCCTGCTCCTATATGAGTGAGAAATGTGACTTCTGTTATGTGAAGCCACTGTAAGTTTTTTCTTTTTTTTCAGTATCTCAACTTGTGTTTCCTTCTTAACTGATACCACGGAGAACATTCCACACCTCAGAGGGATGGCCACCAACTACCAGTTGTCTATTACCAAGATTTGGAAGTAGGGGGAAAGGAGATAAAGAAGCAGAGAAGTAACAAAGGTGGGTCTTTAAAGAGACCAGGCCATGTGAGCCTGAGAACAAGCTCCTTCATTTATCAAAAAGGAATAGCACACCTACCACGAACCAGGTGGTATAGTAAAAGCTTTCGCTTTCTTACAAAACCTATTTAATCCTCAAATAGCTTAGAGGCTACTTGCCTATCCCCACGCAGCTAAAGCAGAGGGAGGGTACTCAGTACTCCTCAGCTAGCAAGTCAGAGGCAGGATTAAACCAGCCGTATGGCCACAGAACCCCTGCTCTGGGCTTTGCGCATTGCTGCCTCAGGGAACAGGGCTCACCGACTTAGGAGATTCTGAGAGTAAGTAAGGAATCATCTCCAAGGCAGTCGAAGGGTTGGCATCAGGCTGAGGTGACCAAACACCCAAAATGCCGAGGGAGCTCAGAGACAAGGAATCCTGCATTTCTCCAAACGTGATGTGTGGCCGGTACTGTCTCTGACTTTAAAACTCTCCATTTTGCCCTTTCCCAACTGTCCCCCAAAACAGCCCAAAGCTATTATCCCTTTTTGCCAACTAGTTACCTTTTCCTCCTTCCCTTGGCAAAGTCTTCAGTGGATTTCCAGAGAGTTTTCCAGAGCTTCTGTTTCTCTCTTCAGCTGAGGCTGTGCTGTTTGACACTGAGGCCACAGTGGCTGCATGGAAATGAGATGGGCCAAGAAAAGGGCAGCCAGGCTGAGGCCCACAGCCAAGAGTTTCTGCAGGAAAAGGAGGGACAGGGCGTCTGGCAACAAACTGATGGGAACTAATTGTCAAATATGGAAACTCATCCCAAATGGAGGGAATTAGAAATAAGTCAGTGCTGACACAGCACACTGATGTTTGAATCAACCACCTCAGCACGCTCTTTCCAGTGTTAGATTCATTCACTCAGGACTTTGCTATTAATGATGAGTGATACTTCACTGGGATCTGAAAGTCCAAATATTCTGCTAGCACCCACTTCTGGTCCTGGACACCAAGGCAGAAATTCTTTATTACCGGCCAGGACTAGTCCCAAAACCCAATGTAGCCTCCTGGACACTTGGCTTGATTAAATGCAGAAATGGTGAATTGCATTTTGTCTGGGACACGGGTTGTCCAATAGCTTACGCCAGCGTCCCCCAAACCCCTGCACTATGCAATGCTGTCTCGCATGATGATACACACAGGCAAAGCCCCGATAACCCAGAGAGAAGGCGGGGAGAGGTGGGAGGAGGAAACAGAGAGGAGCCTCGATCTGCCTGCTACAGAAACGTTTCAGTCCACACTGAGATGGTAAAGAGAATTTCTGCAGATCCTGGAAGGTCCATATTCTCACTGGGTCACCACTGATCTGCTTTTCTGCCTGCTTTAGGAAAGTATGACATTTCCAAAGCTCTTGTGTTACTGCTCCCATTACAGATGGGGCAGGGGCTCACTCTCTTCACACAATACACACAGTAACACACATAAGCTGGAGGATTTCGTTTTATTTCCCGGTGGACCGATGACTGTCGTTCCTCCGCTTCCATCTCTCAGTGGTCTGCTGTCCAGCTTCGGACCACCAAGGATAGGTGAACGCTTCTCTGGAGAACTCGGCTGCAGTTGCCACCCTCACCTTGACTCACTTTCCTTCAGCAAAACTATAAAAGCCCTTTAGTGATGCAGCTGATCTTCAGTAAGTTTTGTCTGTTAAGTTTCCCAGGTCATAGTTCCTCCGTTTTATTTTTTCAGGCTTAGGAAGTTTTGTTAGTGTAATGATTGAAATTGTGTTGACAGGAGTTAAACATTCAAGTGTGATGTGGTCAGTTGATCATGTGGGAGTTTCCTTGAGCTGACGATGCTGCTCGTCTTGCTTTGCCACCTGAAGCTTTGCCACCTGAAATATGCCCCCAAGGGAAGATGTTTAAATGTTTAGAGAAATTTGAATTTCTGGTTAAATAAAGCCTTGAAAATAGGCAACGTGGGACTTCCCTGGTGGCGCAGTGGTTAAGAACCCTCCTGCCAATGCAGGGGACACGGGTTCGAGCCCTGGTCCGGGAGGATCCCACATGCTATGGAGCAACTAAGCCCGTGCGCCACAACTACTGAGCCTGCGTGCCACAACTACAGAAGCCCGTGCGCCTAGAGCCTGTGCTCCGCAACAAGAGAAGCCACCGCAATGAAAAGCCCGTGCACCAAAACGAAGAGTAGCCCCTGCTCGCCTCAACTAGAGAAAGCCCGCATGCAGCAACGAAGACCCAAAGCAGCCAAAAATAAATAAATTTATTTAAAAAAAAAGAAAATAGGCAATGTGATTGGCTGTTGGTTTTGGCACGTGATGAGCACCCGCTGCTTGGTGGAAAGACTGGAAACCCTAGAGACCATAAAAATTGCCACCTTTCTACCCCACCTTCTACCTGGACAGTCCTTGATAGTCGTTAAGTTTCTAGGGTCTAGCAGTCTGTCTCTGCTCAATGCCAGCTCTTCAGACTCTGCACTCCTAGTCCAGAATAGGGACATGGCGATCCAGAGCACCAGCCCACCAAGACGGTGTCTACATGAGCATCAGAAGGACTGAAGGGTGCTAGGACTTGCCTCGCTTCCCCACAGGGCCAGGGACTTCAAGGTTGTCTCTGTCGTGAGTAAAATCTATCTGGCAGCACATTCGTTTGTAAGACATTGCCTTCGGGGGGTTGGGGGGCGGCGGAGAGGGGAGCGGGCAACCAGCCAGAATGCTCAGAGCTTTACACAGAAGAGACTGGTGTCCCAGTACCTTCCTTGATGAAGCCCTAAGACAGTTTACTCCAGCCCTTTATAGTTACTCACATTTATACTCTCACACAGACACATTCTTGGGCCCTGGGGGATTTCTTGCTTTTTTTACATTTCACAGTTGGCTCTGTAACTGTTTTTGCATGAAAGAAGACTTCACAATGATCACTGAGGCCAGAGCTGATGTTTTTGCATCGATTATAACCTCTTAACAACCTCAAATGTGTTGTGAAAGAGCCACGTCAATTGTTATAACTTTATTCTAGTTTTTAATAAAGTAAGGATGAAATAATGCATGTGGAGACTTCGCTATCAACCATTTTAATTTCCAGGAAAACCAGAAGTGTGAACTGTAGTAAGTTATCTGTACTCATGGTACAATCTTCAGCTCTTACTGTTCCCATGCCCCCTGCCGCCAGTGCCATGCACTGTGTCTGTGAGTATCTGTGCTTTACCGTGATTAGTTAATTGCTCTTCACCTTATGCTATTCTGGTTTACGAAAGGCTGGCAGGAACACTCTACCTTGGGATAGCAGGGAAACCTGTACAGGATATGCAATCCCTCTATACATACACACATATCTTTCTGTTAACGTTGAAATTATAACGGGAATACAATATACCCGTCGCGAGGCAAAGGAGTGAGGGAGGCAGCAGGAATAGCAAGGGCTTCTCAGACCCCTGCCTGCTCCGGGCCAGCTAACATTCTATCGGCCAAAGGGAGTCACGTGACCAGCTGAGGTTGAAGCGGGGGAGGGGCCTCTGCCCTTGAAGACAGGGGTTCCAAAACGGCAAAGTAAAGGGCACCAGAAAAATGAGAGTTGAAGGGCTGTGCCATGAGTACAGGTAACTTGCCTCAGTACCCACTCTGGCTTTCCTAGAAATTAACATGGTTGATAGAGAAGTCGCCATGTATGTTATTTCATCCTCATCTAATAAAAAACTAGAATAAAGTCCTAATGATTGATGTGGCTCTTTCATAATACATGGATGCAAATTCCCCATCACTGGAGCCCGAGGGTACCCTGGGACATAAAAGATTGAGTTCTTAGGATAAAATCCAGTACCAGTGGGCTTCCCTGGTGGCGCAGTGGTTGAGAGTCCGCCTGCCGTTGCGGGGGGCACGGGTTCGTGCCCCGGTCCGGGAGGATCCCACGTGCCGCGGAGAGGCTGGGCCCGTGAGCCATGGCTGCCGAGCCTGTGCTCCGCAACGGGAGAGGCCACAGCAGTGAGAGGCCCGCGTATCGCAAAAAAACCCCAACAGAAACAGTACCTGTCTGCTCAGCTGGAATACAAAATTGATGGCTTTAGCAAATTTCCTATAGACGTTCCTGCCCCAGGTGTCCTATGGGAAGCTGCCGGGGAAAGAGTACCCACACTCCCTCGGCTGCCTTCACCCGACACACTCTGTAGCTTAAGGAGCACCAGGGTTGAGGGAAAGGATATGTGTGGGTACACGGGAAAAGAATTCATTAGAGGAAGAGGAAAAGCTGTCGACTATGTCAGAGACTTTTCTACACATTGCCCTTCACCATCCCTACGAAGCCATACTAGGAAGGTAGACTTATCCCATGCCATACATCCAGGCCATGTAACTAGTAGCTGGCAGAGCCAGGATCCGGTTCCAGACTTCCTGGCTTTAAAACCAGTGCCCTTCCCCATACCTGGTTGATTCACCGTCGGAATCTGCTCTATGGTCCAGACATTGGAGCAGGCATGCCCATGCGGCTATTTCTCCTGGTCTATCACGTCCTAGATCTTTAAGAAAAAAAATTTCTGAAAATGAATAAACTTCCTTCTTAAAGTACAAAATAAATTATTAAACTTTTCAATTATCTCGGGAAGTGTATCTTTGTAGAGGTAATTTATTATTTACCTTCCTGTTTAATTAATATCCAGTTCTTAGGCATCAGTTTTGGAAACTTCCTAATCCCTTTGATTCAGAGGGGATGTAATGCTGCTTAGGTGTGACACTACTAGCCCTCCACTGTGTCACAGGAGGTTGCGTCCTGCGGTCTCCCAGAGCAAATACACCACCCCTGCCTCCCCGGCTGCCCTTCATTTCTTGCCACAGGCGTGGACAAAGTAATTAGGTGCCCTGATACAGGTCTTTAGGGTTGTAACTCTCACCTGCCCCTCAGAACAAGTTCAGGTAATGTGTGAACTGCCAGTCGATTACGTGAAATCCTATTTATTGAAGATTAACATCTGCACAAAGCCTCCACGTCTTTATAGAGAGAATTATAAACACGTGACTACAAGCTGGCACCAATGTTCTTCCACTCAGGTTAAACTGTCACTATTTGAAGGATTAAACTCAAGATTAAGCAACACTAGGCTCTTGTTAGGAAAGAACAATTGCGTCACTTTATCATCTTGACTGGCCTCCCATAATATTCCTGAGGAGTCTTTGTGTGTTTGCTTCAGTGCCCGTCAGGTAGCTGTGGGATAATGTTTCAGCTCTGGAACTTCTGAGGGCCTTGGGCAGGCGCGTGGATCTCGTCTCTCCATGGCTGGGTTGAGGCAGGCTTCCCCTCTGCCCTCCCCTCTCAGCCCACATGCCTCCTGAGCCTTCACGTCCACAGGACCCGGAGTTTTCTGCTCCAGGACCTATGACTCAGCTGCCTCTTTTGTACCAGGAAGTCTCTGTTCCCTGTTTCTTGTTTTCTGATGAACTTCAAAGCGGCCTTAGAGTGATTGTAAGAAAGAGGATGGAACACTAGTGAGAGTTCAAAAAAGGGGACCAAAGTGATTCAAACTGATGACTGAATAGTACGAGAAAACTTAAAAGGAAGTTATTAAAAGGAAAGTTTCCTCCTTATTATATAAACAGGATATTGATCCTTTTCTTTCAAAACGTGTGTGAATGTCAGCAAGAGGAAGTAGGCTTAAATTAAAGCAGAGATATTTTAGTAGTCTAGAGAAAGTACGTTCATCTTTCCATAACTGACATGGGTTCCAGAGATGTCTGGTTCTGTGGGAGGCACAGAAAACACAGCTCCTGACGTATAGGAAGAATTTAACAAATGCATTATCTTGTCAGATTTTTCAGCAGTAAAAGGGCTTTTATCCTGAATTACCCTGTTCTTTGTGAACAAGGCCCATGTGTCAGAGTTTCGCAGAACACTGACTGATGCTTTATGAGATGTGTGCAAGCACAAATGTTGCTCTCCAGTAAGTTTGAAAGTTACATGGCAACCAAAATTAAGTGGATTTCTTTAGTGTAGAAGGTGTTTAAAATGTTATTGGACAATCTTAGGCATACAAAGGATAATTTAAGAGGCAATTTCCCAAGCTTACCTCGTGACTAAACATGTTTCCCTGGGCATTCCTATAAACATCTCCTTCAAGAGTTCTGAAGACCACTTGGGAAAACACTTTTCTTCCTGGAGTCGGGAGCTTAAATAAAAAGTCCCTTTTAAAATATGACTTTAATTTAGGACCCAAGAAAATTAGACTAATTTAATTTATTTAGGACCCCACTATTTTGTCACTCTCCTAACCAGAGACATTGGGTGAGCCCTGTCTCCTAGCATTTCAAACCTCACCCCTGCCTGGCCTTCAAGGCCCCCTCCAAACTTGCCCTGCCACATTTAGCCATCATCATTCCCCACAACCTGTCCAGGGCCTCCTCCTACTGGGTCAGATTTACCATACAAGAAACACGGACCTCTGCAACTAGCAAAGCAGGCATCCAGCACATTTTAGAGCAGATCAGATGGAAGTCAACAAGAAAAAGACTGCATATAGTGACTGCATCTTGAGAAAGTGCCTTCGTAAAATCCAAGAACTCTCTGTAACTAGTAGTAAACCCTAGACAGGAGCAAGTGTGCGGCAGACAGCAAAGAGCAATGACCACAACACACACAGGAGGATTTTCTGTGTCCAGAAGAAACAGCTTCCAAAGCAGAGCAGTGTCCCCAGCTGCCCTGAAAGGGCGGTTATGGAGCAGAGCATGAAGAAGGATACTGCCGTCAGCATCCACTTGACGTAATTCTGCACATGCAAACCTTGTAACCAACCTGTCTGTATCCTTCCCACTGCAGATTGCTTTCAGGTATTCTCAACAAAACCTATATTCTTCCTCATAAATCCCCAAGCTAAAGAACTACTCACGGGATGTTATATGTAACAACTGGACTGCATGTGACTCTGCCTTCTACAGTAAAAATGTTTTGTCAGAAATGACTAGAGCGAGGTCAGCTGTCCTTTGTTACAGAATCGTCTCAACTAGGCTTTCTGCTGTCTGGTTATCTGTCCTGTCCTGCCCCCATCGCAGTGGGTTCACAGAATGCTGGCTGAAAGCACAGGAATCCAATCCTCTGGATAAGCTAATATCGCTATAAAGTTGATGACCACTTTCCATTTGGATTTTCAAAATATTGAAATAGTTTATAGATCCCTTGTATTAGGTCTGAGGATCTCAAATATCCTGGGCATTCGGGTTAGAAATCCCTCTTCTAGTGGATGTATTGTTCACAAGCAGGCCCGAGGCAGCACTCAGCGCCCTCCCGCACACCCCCGTTTAGCTGTTGCTGTATATACCGATACTCCTCTACCAGCTTTGCTGTTGGTTCATATGGCTTCTTCCTGCTCTTCCCCGGCTCTCTACCTCCTTCCCCAGATTATATCCACAGAAGAGGTAAAGTTTATTTAACTTAAAGACCTACGTAAGAAGACGATTGATTGTTGAAAGGGTTTTGTCATTCCTGACAAGTCTTTACAAGAGGCATGAGTCACATAGAGCTCGGCAAATGACAGCATGCCAGGGTCACATCAGAGAGCAGAACTCGGAGTTCTGTCTTGTATTAAGTAGATGTTCTAAGGGCGCCTTTCTGTGGGTCTTTGGTGGGGAAGTTTGTTATCCTGAGATCTAGAAAAGTCTAAGCAGCATCATTCTCCAGACCTACCTGTGCTTTCTTCACAGGTCATAACGGTAGAGCTGAACAGACCCGACATATCACCTAGGTCAACCTCCTCATTTTAAAAATGGGAAATTGAGCCCAGTAGAAGTTAATTAATCTACATAAAGACACAACTGGTTTGAACTGGCAGCATAACTAGAGTGACTATCCAAACCAAGATTTTTGGTTAAGTAAAGGGGCAGTATTAATAATGATGTCAGAATAATAGGTATAAATTAGGACTGTTCCAGGCACACAAAGATCCATGGTCCCCCTAACTGTAACCAGATCTTCTGCAGCTTATAGTCAGCCTACCCTAACACCGATTAGTACAAACAGTAAGAAAAACTTTTGTGCGATGGTTTTATTGAAAATAAAAGTGGCTTTTGATGGAGAAAATAATTTATCTTTTGTTTCACAAACTCTATTCGAAAAAATTATTCTAATGTTTATGCGATGAACTATAATGAATCCTGAACCCACCTTCATTGGCATTACTGTAGTACTATAGCTTTGCATCATTATAGCAAGAACACAGCAAAGCACTTACGTCATAATGCCATGTCTCAAATTCCTCAGACTGAGTAAAAGAAGGCAAAGAACCCATTCATCAAAGATGTATATTTTAATAACTTTGAAAGTTAGTTTAGCTTTCACATTAGATTCAGAGATTGGCCATTATCTATACGTAGAAACATATGTCAAGGTTTATAAACAAAAATATGGCTACTGTAATTAAACTTCTGATCATGGAGTGAAACTAAAACATGAAAATATATTGTTATAATAAAAATCTGAGTGATGCATTTTAATGACTTATTTAAAGAAGTAACCGAAAAGCAGAAATGTCAATAATTGACCAAGAAAATACAGATACAAATCAACTGACAAACTTCTATTGGTTACTTAATGAATGCAGATAACTCTGCTAGTTAGGGATTCAGTTATGGAAAAATAAAGGTTCTGGGCTTGAGGAACCTACATAATGTTGATTAGAAAACATATTGCATATAGTTTTAAAAACAGTACACCTGACAGCGCCAGGCAGACTCTGAGCCCTGTGAGTAGGGCTGCTGGATAATTTCAGAGGGAGAGCAAGGACAGACAAAGAGCAGAAAGGATGGAGCTGGGCTGCAGGGGTGTGTGGCTGGAAGCAGAGATCACTAAGGAGGTTTGGTTGAGCTGCAGGGAAACACCCAACATCAGCAGGGGCCCCAAGTATCAGCTTGCAGGGCTTAGGCTAAACCAGGCAGTGGTTTGGAACCCATGCATTCGTGCCCTGTAAGTTTAAGCATACTAGGTACCATGGGCAGTATTGATTCATTTTGTTTTGTTTCATTTCTGTGTTACATTTAGAATGAGAAAAAATAAACTTTAAAAAACAATAAAGAGATATGGAAATAACTTCAGTCTCTCCTACTGGCTAGATATTAAACCATCTCCCCCAAATAAGTGTCATCTTTTCCTTATAATCTTTGTGAAATATTTAAAGAAGCACCATGTCAAAACTTCCCTAATTTGATCAGCTTCTTGCATTGATGGCTTTTTGACTATGGGAAGGTATTTTTGGTAATTTTTACTTGACATTCTGTCTGTTGGAATGAAAGCCAGTAGTTTTATTTTAACATAACTTTATGCACTCAGCTGAGGATATTTAATTTCAAAGCCATACTCTGGCCAGGGGTAGGCAGGAGGGAGAGCTCATCTGCATAGCATCATTCATGACTTGGTTTCTAGTGTCTACTCATCACTTCTCCTAAAGAGCATTCAACAAGGCAGGTAACGTGTCCCACGGTAGAGAATGTTTACCTTCCTGGCTTGGGGACAGCTTTACAATAACAGTTACACTCCAGCACATTTCTGTAGACACCTGAACTTCCCATTGCACCACCAATATCGAATTCAATTCAAAGGGGAAAAAAGTTAGTAAATGATGCATGGACATCTTATACTCGAGGTTTATTTTTCTTAAATAATAGAGAAAGAAAGAAAGAAAAAGAAAGACAACAAAACCTCCTGGAAATTTGATAAGTTTCACCTGTTAAAGAACTTCCTAAGACTCTTGCCAGAGTTATTGTAACCAAATTGAGATGTGAACATCGGATACCATCTGTGATTTTGTCTGTGTGTTTACTGTAACAAACTAGTCAGGTTTCAACAGTGGGGGTTCATCTAAGTTTTGAGGGTTTTGTGGTGGCTTTTTTTTGCTTAACTGACTTGATTACTGTGTTTAGAAAACAATAGGATTCAATCTTATGCTTCAAAATGTGGTTTAGTCTTAATTTAGTTAAATGTATTTATCTAGAGTATATCAGGTATTTCTAATCTTAAAGAGAAACCAGAACCCAGTATCTTTTTTTATTTTTAAAGATTCTACTTTGAACTTCTTCTGTGGAGTCTGTTAACACTACCCTCAACAGGAAGGAGGGTAGAGTGTATGCTGAGGCTGGGGAGAGGTTGCTTTATGGTTTGTCTTCTTTTGTTTGAGTTCTTACTTTATTCCACTGTTTTCTCTCTGGAGTTAATAGTCCCCGTCCAGGCTTGGCTTTTGTCACTCTCACCTCCCCAGGTACTTTAGCCAGCCACCTCCTCTCATTTTATGCTTATTTGTAGATACGTTTATTTGTTTTCTTAGTCACTGTCATAATTAAAGAAAGTGAATCTCCACTCAATCTTTTTTGTTAACTGCGTTGTTTTTATTTATTTATTTTTGTTTTGTTTTTGTTTCATTTTAACATTTTATATTATATTGGAGTATAGTCGATTAACAATGTTGTGATGGTTTCAGGTGCACAGCAAAGAGAATCAGCCATTCTCCCTCAAACTCCCCTCCCATCCAGGCTGCCAGATATCACTGAGCAGAGTTCCCCGTGCTCTACAGCAGGTCCTAGTTGGTTACCAACTTTAAATATAGCCGTGTGGATATGTCAGTCCCAAACTCCCTAACCGTCCCTTCCCCTCACCATGCCCCCAGCCACTTCCTTTTTACACGCACCTTCGGTGGTTCTTTGCCTCGTGTTTACAGTATGTTCACCTCTCACCATCCAAAGCAGCATCTTTCTCTTGGCCACCTTTTCAGGTTATTATCATTCTATTTTTCCCCACCACCAGATGTCCCCCTTTGAAAATGACAGTCAACTGTCTCAGGTTGAAGCCTTCGTCTCAGTTCCCTGTAGCAGGGAACTTTCACCCCAATCTCCTCATGCTGAAATTCTATTTGTAACATCCAACTCATCTACCACTACCTCAAAGTTGCCATAACAGTTACACTCCAACACGTTTTTAGGCACTCGAACTGTCGCATCGTCATCAATATCAACTGCCACTGAGGAAAAGAGAAAACCAGTGGACGATACCTCAGCGCTTTATACCAAAGGCTTATTCTGAGCGCAAGAAGCAGTGAGAAAGAGTGACATTTACATACTTTTATGCTTGTTTTAAATATGTTTTTCTAAAAACAAACATTGCAGCTACATTTGAAGCCCCTGTCCCATTCTTCCCCTCCTCAGAGGAAACTTCCGTGGTAAATTTGGTATACATTCATACCACATTTTAATATTATTTTTATAGTTATATATGCAGAATAGCATATTCTATTCTTTTTATTTAGATATCAAAATGTACATAACATTCTGTAATTTACTTTCTACTCAAATAAGAGATTCATACCAAAAAATGAATACAATCCTTAACTTTAAACATTTATTTTAATGCAAAATAAATTATTTGTAAGTCTATGGTTTATAACCAAAATACTCTTTCTTAAGACGAGGGTTAGAATGTTTGTGATAACAGCCTTGCTCACACACGTGTCCACTTAGCTCCTAATGTCTGCAGGAAAACAATTCCAGCTCTCTTTTTGCTCACTCAGCTTGGATTTTTGGCCCACTTGTTTACCCGGGATCCCGCCTAGGTTCCTGGAGGCTACCTCAGCACAGGGCGGATGTGTGGCAGGTGGATTTTTGGTTGTCATCTGTCTGTACTCATCTACCGAGCTGTGCTTTGCTCCCTCTGACCTCTGGTCGTCCATCCATGTCGCTCTTTGCTGAGTCCTGTTCACCACCGGTAGGGGTCCAGGCCCAGCTCTGAGATGCTGCACTAGGATGCACGTCCCCTGCCAAGAGATGGTCTCTAGGGATGACCTCTGCTTTCAGAGCCCAAGCCTATCATGACATTTGTCTCATCCTTGCCAATTTCCAGAGCTCAGCTGCGGGGAGAAAGGCAGCATCATAACACCCACCGTTATCAATATCTACTCACTTCTAATTTCCTGAATCAGCTTTATTGTCTTTGAACTGAGTTTATTTCACTTCCTCCCCATTCACCCCTTTATCCAGGGCTGATCCCCAAATGCGAGGAAATATCTTCTTGAATCTTTCTTTTGTCATCCACCTTCTTCTGAAGCACAGAGCAGAGAATGACCTAGATGCTCCTAAATAGGAAAAGGAAATACTGGAAAAGCCTTTAATATTTTCAAATATTATCATGTCATATGTAGTTCAATGCAATGCATTTCCAATTAAAAAAAACAGAGCAATATTGTTACAATGAGAGGATAGGCATATTATAAAAGAATATGTTTCCAAAGTCCCTTTATAAATAAACTTAAGGGAACTCCAAATATACCTTCTTACAGAAAAAACAGTATAAACAGTTGATATCATGGATAATCCACCACAACCACTATTTAGCCCATAAGTAGACAAAACTGTGTCAATTTCAGCTGCGTCAGAAACAAATAGAACTACCATGTTAATAGCGTGGTGCTGGTTGAGCGGTGTAAGCTACTGTACTAGTCATAGCACTGGAACTATTAATTATTTTTTAATAAACTTTATTTATTTATTGGCTGCATTGTGTCTTCCTTGCAGCACACGGGCTTTCTCTAGTTGAGGCGACCGGGCACTACTCTTCGTGTGGTGCACAGTCTTCTCGTTGTGGTGGCTTCTCTTGCTGCGGAGCACGGGCTCTAGGCGTGCAGGCTTCAGTAGTTGTGGTACGTGGGCTCAGTAGCTGTGGCTCGTGGGCTCTAGAGTGCAGGCTCAGTAATTGTGGCGCACGGGCTTAGTTGCTCCACGGCATGTGGGATCTTCCCGGAACAGGGCGCGAACCCGTGTCCCCTGCATTGGCAGGCGGATTCTTAACCACTGCGCCATCAGGGAAACCCTGGAACTATTATTAAATAGTATGATTTCGAGTAATGTGTCTATGGGGGGAATGTCTCACTACAGCAGGGTGGTTATGCTTTTCCTATTCTCTTAATTTATTCTCAGGATAGAATTAGCTAATAAATTTTAAATTAGGTGTTGATAAGTCAGGGAGCCCCTATAACTAAACACAACACAGAACAAAACGCATAATAAATAAATTTTCATTTTTCCTGATTGTGCATATATTGAAAC
The DNA here is from genome assembly GCF_008692025.1 of Phocoena sinus. NCBI lineage: Eukaryota > Metazoa > Chordata > Mammalia > Artiodactyla > Phocoenidae > Phocoena > Phocoena sinus. The sequence continues at coordinate 52,016 of NC_045775.1, read as the reverse complement.
AAGCTTAATTAGAAGATGTTGAATTGGCATAGGAACACTGGTAAACATTTGGAAAGTCACTTAGGGGCATCTTTAACTTTCCCTTACTTTTCTACTAATCACATGTTTAAAAGATTTATTTAGTCATTCAAAAATTATTAAGTAATTTGAGTCAACCTATCACAAAATTCTGCTGTGTTCTACAATAAAAGCTTCTGTTTGAAGAACCCTCTCTATTTTCCAAAACCCTTTCTATGTATACTACTTAATTTTATTTTTATAATCACCCTGTAAGAGATAAAAGGCAGGTATTATTATTCCATTTTACTGATGAGGAAACTGAGACTCAAAAAAAAAATTAAATGATGTGAACACATTCATTCAGTTATTTATGGAAATACCTAGAATTAGGACTTCAGTTTTATAATTTTAACTATAATGTTCTCTCTTTTGAACCGTATCTATTAAACACATAACCCATATTATACACACATTCACACACTGATGAGTGTGTACATATATTAGGAAGGCAGAAGGATCCCTTAATTTTTATCTGAACCATCTTGCATTACAAGGCATTAACCTTATCAGTACTTTCCACGTGCACTTATAAAACACTTTATTTATATATTTTCATTTTAGTTAACTTCAAATTAAAGACTATCCCCCTGAGGAATTTTAATAATTTACCATCAATAGGTGATAAATATTGCAAAAACAGCCAGGAATCAAAATACTTTGTATCATAATCATTTTGCAGGGTTTTAAGTGACTGATAAATTCAAAGATAGGTTCTCCATGTTTATTGGCTCATAAATTGAGAAAGACATCTTGTCAAATTTATTCCAGTAATAAATAAATTTTAAAAATATACAAACCTTCTATTACAACATTTATTAAAATAGTCCAGCACTATTTTAATCAAACACATGTCTATGACCGTTATGTGAGTAAATGTTGTAGCCAGAGTCTGTCGCCGGAAAGGTGAATGAGCACATTGGTGAAGTGTATCGCTGCTTACAAATCCGATCCAAAGATAATTAAATGACATGCTTCTGAGTAATTGTGGTTACTTGTACATAAATGTGTTTATAACTCATGTATTACTTTAAAATCAACAGTTATTCCTCTCAGAAAACAAGCTCAGAAAACACTTTGATCATTAAGGCAGAAAAGCTAACATTAAATCAACTTGAAAAGAGATACTTACATTGAAGTATGGCTTATGCTTTTTTTTATTATTATTATCGTTTGTTGCTGTATCTTTGGTAGCTGGAACAGTGTTCTGCATACAGTAAGTGCCAGTAAATATTTATTATGTTCTAGGCTGTACTCAGAAGCTGAAGTACTGGAGTAACTGACACACCTATTTATTTATTCACTTATTTATACTACTATTTTAATTTTTGAATTATTAAACATATTTTGAGACAAAAAAGATAGATCCACATGCTGCTATAAGAAAATATACAGCGATATCCAGTGTGCCGTTCACCCATTTTTCCCCAACGGTGATATTTGCAAAACTGTAATAAAATATCACAACCAGTGTATTGACATTCATACAGCGAAGATACATTTCTATCATGTCTCACGTTGTCCTCTTATAGTTAGACCCACTTCTCTCCTACTTCTTCCCTAAGCCCTGGGACCACTAATTTGTTCTTCATTTCTATAACTTTGTCATTGTGATAAAGCTATACAAATAAAACCATACAGTATGTAAACTTTGGGGATGGGCTTTTCTTCAACATAATTCACTGCAGATTCATCCAAATTGGGTGTATCAGTTCATTCCTTTCTATTGCCGAGTGACGTTCCATAGTATGATTGTACCACAGTTCTTGCTTTTTTCCACTTTTTTATTGTGCTAAAATATTTATTGTTATGTGTATAACGTGACAATTACCATCTTAACCATTTTAAGTGTTCAGTTCAGTGGTTTTAAATGCATTCACTTTGTTGTGCAGCCATCACCACCATCCATCTCCATAACTCTTTCCATCTCATAAAACTGAAACCCTACCATTAAACAATAACTCCCCAGAGTCCTCTCCCCTAGCCCATGGCAACCACCATTACACTTTCCGTCTCTATAATTTTGACTACTCTAGGTACCTCACGTAAGTGGAGTCACACTGTAGTTGTCTTTTTGTGACCGGCTTATTTCACTTGGCATAATGTCCTCAAGCTTCATACATGTTGCAGTCTATTGCAAGCTTTTCTTCATTTTTAAGGCTGAATGATATTCTCTTGCATGTATATACCTTTTTGCATATCCATTCATCTGCTGATGGACACTTGGGTTGCTTCAACACTTTCGCTATCGTGAATAATGCTCCTATGAACATGGTGTACAAACACTCTTCCAGATCTTGCTTTCAATTCTTTTGGGTATATAACCAGAAGTGGAATTGTTGGAACATACAGTAATTCTATTTTTAAGTTTTTGATGAAGGCCATGCTCTTTCCCACAGCAGTTTCGTCATTCTACATTCCCACCAAGAGAGGATAAGAGTCCCAATTTCTCCAGATCTTTAACTGCACTTGTTTTCTGGACTTCCTTCCTTCCTTCTTTCCTTCCTTCCTTGTAGCCATCCTAATGGGTGTGAGGTGGTATTTCTTTGCACTTTTGATTTACATTTTCCTAATGATTACCGATGTTGAACATTTCTTCATGTGCTTATTGGCCATTTGTATAATCATTTTTTGGAGAAATGTCTGAATCCTTTGTCCACTTTTGAATTGGGTTTTTGTTTTTGTGTTGTTGAGTTTTGGGACTTCTATATATATTCTGACTATTAATCCTGTATCAGATACATGATTAGCAAATATTTTCTCCCATTCTATGGGTTGCCGTTTTACTCTGTGGATAAGTGTCTTTGATGCACACCTTTTAAAACATTTTCATGAAGTGAAATCTATTTTTGTTGTTGTTGTTACCTGTGCCTTTGGTGTCATATCCAAGAAAACATTGCCAAATCCAATGTCATAAAGTTTTGTCCTATGTCTTCTTCTAAGATTTGTATTGTGTTAAGGCTTATGTTTAGGTTCTTGATCCAATTTGAGTTAATTTTTGTATATGGAGTTCGGTAAAAGTCCAACTTCATCCTTTTGCATGTGGATATCCAGTTTTCCCAGCATCATTTGTTGCAAAGACTGTCCCTTCCCTATTGACCTGTCTTGGCACCCGTGTAAAAATTCATTTGACCATATATGTGAGGGCTTATTTTCACACTCTCTATTCTATTCCATTGGTCTTTATACCTGTCTTTATGCCAAGGCCACACTCTTTTGATTTAGCTTGGTAGCAAGTTATTCAATCAGGAGTGTAAGTCCTCCAGTTTTGCTCTTCTTTTTCAAGTTTGCTTTTGCTATTTGGGGTCCCTTGAGATTTTATATGAATTTTAGGGCAGTTTTTTTTCTATTTCTGCAAAACTGTCATGGGGTTTTTCATAGGGATCACACTCAATCTGTAGATCGTTTTGGGTAGTATTGGCTTTTTAACAAGATTAAGTCTTGCAAACCATTAACATGGGATGTATTTCAATTTATTTATGTCTTCTTTTATTTCTTTCAGTAGCATTTTGTAGTTTTCATACAAGTCTTTTACCTCCTTGTTTAAGTTAATTCCTAAGTATTTTACTCTTTTTTTGGGGATACTATAGTGAATGCAATTGTTTTGTAAGTTTCTTTTTAGATTGATCATTGTTAGTGTATAGAAATGCCATTGATTTTTCTGTGTTGACCTGTATCCTCCTACTTTGCTGAATTTTTTTCATTGTAACAGTTTTTTTTTTCCCCAGAATCTTCAGAGTTTACTACATATAAGATCATATCATCTGCAAACAGAGGAAAATTTACCTCTTTCTTTCCAATTTGTATGGCTTTTTTGTCTTTTTCTTGCCAAATTACTCTGGCTTGAACTTTCAGTGCTACGTTGAATAGAAGTGGTGAAAGCACACATCCTTGCCTTGTTTCTAATCTTAGAGAAAAAGCTTTCAGTCTCTCACCACTGAGCATAATGTTCATTCTAGTTTTTTCACATATGACTTTTATTATGTTGAAGTCATTTCCTTCTATTCCTAGTTTGTTGAGTGTTTTTATCATGAAAGGATGCTGCATTTTGTCAAGTGCCTTTTCTGCATCAATTGAGATGACCATGTGTTTTTTTTTCTCTTCATTCTGTTGATATGGCGTATTACATTGATTGATTTTCATATGTTGAACCACCCTTGCATTCCAGGAATAAATCCCACTTGGTTATGGTGGATAATCCTTTCAATATGCTGGTGAATTATGCTTGCTAGTATTTTGTTAAGCATTTTTGCAACACTGTTGATAAGAGATAAGGATCTGTAGATCTCTTGTGTTGTCTCTGTCTGGCTTTGGTATCAGGGTAATGCAGGCCTTATAGAATGAGTTAGGAAGTGTTCCCTCCTCTTCACTTTTTGGGAAAAGGTTAAGACAGATTGGTATTAGTTCTTCTTTAAAATTTGGTCAGTGAATAATCAGGTTCAGGGCTTTTCTTTGATGGAAGACATTTGTTTACTGATTCAACCTCCTACTAGTTATAGGTCTATTTGGATTTTCTGTTTCTTCATGATTTAGTCTTGGGAGGTTTTATGTTTCTAGAAAGTTATTCAAGACTGCCACCGTATTTGTCCTATTTTTAAAATTTCACATACATCATGATAATTTCCCATTCCATAAAATATCCTGTGGAAGCATGACTGTAAATGGTTGCATAATACTCCATCCCATAAGTAGGTCATACATTATCTAACCTTCTTCCTGTTGTTGAATGTAGGTTGATTTCAACTGTTTGTCTGCAAGGAATACCCTCATTCTGTGCACACATCTCTTCTTAGTCCCTTAGGATATATTCCTTGGAGTAGAGTTCCTTGATCATTGGGTCTGTAAGCATTATTTCCTGCTCTGACCAAATCTTTTGAGATGATGCCGAAGAGGAAATTAGGCTCAAAGTTGAGCAATGAGAACAATTTATTTAGAAAATTTTCTTGTCAGTATCTTATTACTCCAGTTCTCTTTATCCAGTTAGTTATCTGCTTAATAGATAGAAAATTATGGATATAAATATAATTAGCTTTAATAGCAATAAATCTTAAATACAACTTTATAGTAGTTTTTATTCTTATGTTCAGTACTCATATGTGAATTCACGAACATTATTTAAAATGTGATAACAACTAGTCATAAACATCATAATCAAAACATTTATTTATTGAAAATTTGATCTGTACCAGACATAGTGCAAAGCCCTTTATATGCATAATATCATTAACAAATGCCCTAACAGGTGGATGTAAGGAGCTCTAGTTTACAGAGGAGCAACCAGAGTCATTGAGAAGTCCAACCTGACAGCCTCTCCAGAAGCTAGAACCGAGACCTAAGCCTAGGTCTTTCTCTAACATTCATTTAGTGCTCACTACAAAGCAATGAATGTTCTAAGCTATAAAAATGAGGATTTTTACAAATGACAAAACAAAGACCCTGAGAGGTTTGTTATCTGTCCAATGGAACATAGCTAATAAATGGTGGACCCAGGTGCAGACGAATTCTGGATCTCCTACGCTTAGGAGTTCTCCCTCTCTGATCTGCTGCAACGGCACACGAAGTGCAAAGGAGGAAAAGGAGCCACGTTGGGCTAAGCAATTAAGAAGACTTTTTTTTCTCTGACTGACACTAGACCAGGCCGCCTGAGCAGAGAAAAGGCTGGACTTTGGGCTCCCACCCGGTCCCCCTCCACCAGCAGTACCCTATTGTGGGAAACAGTGTGTCCAACCCAGGAGCTGGCACCGGCTCCATCTCTCTCTCTCACCCTCAGGGCCACAGTCGTCTTTTCGCATCAGTGTGGCATTTTCTGGTCACACTAACTGGGTAGTCCGATTCTCAGGAGATCTGGTTTCTTGTGCTCCTGTCACTGACGACAGGATTTGACCTCGCGGAAACTCAAGGTGCAAAGACGCATTTGGCACCTGCTGCGATCCTGGGCGGTTGGTGGTCAGTAGGCGCCAGTTTGCCAAACCTGTTGGAAATCATTCAGCTGCTGCTCCTGCTGACTCACCACAAGCCCCCTCTCGGTGCCCACTGGCATTTCTCGAAACATAATCAGACCCAGACCTAAGGCACCTTCCTGCCTGCGGCCCACGGGCTGCTGTGTTGCCCCGCACCAGGCGCACTCAGCCACAACTTTGAAAGGTCAGCCTATCTCGGAGTCGCGGCCTTAACGTGGACATTTCACTCGTCTGGCAGATATTTTTAGTCCTTTGTCCAACTTTTGAAAGAATGGAATTTTGGAAATGTTTCGCCTTAGACGTTTAGCATTCCTAGGCTGATTCACTACCCCGGTGAGCCCGTGGTTTCCCCGCTGCCCTGATTACGGTAAAAACAGCAGTCATTCTGGGAATTTGTACAATTCAAAGGACACGAGACACCTGCCGGGGTGGGGTGGGGGGGCCGTGAGCCGCTCTGCCCTCCCCCAGTCCGGAAATGCCAGCGTCCAAAGGGGACCCGAGGCACTCCCAGGCAGGGAGGAGGCGGTGGATACCTGGATCTGAACCAACTCGATCCCTCCCCGTTCCTCTGCCCTGTGGCGCAGACTGGCCCTCCCAGCTCCGGAGCGCCGGGCTCCGCGCGCAGCCCGCTGGGGGCAGGTCCGCCCGCAGTCCTCCAGGCTACTGGCTGCCCGGAGCCAGTGTGGGCGGGGGCGGGAACCGGGAACCAGGCGCGAGGTGAGGGGCGGGGGCGGGAACAGGCGGGGAGGAGCCGGCGGGGCGGGGACCCAGGCAACTAGCCAATCCGCGCGGACTCAGGTTCGCCCAGGCTCCCGACTGGCCGGCGGGAACTGGGGAGCCGCTCCCCACCCCTCGCGGACTTCGGAATTGGCTGGCGGCCTGACGGGCGCCGCGGCCGCAGCGCGTTTCCGCAGTTTGTCGAACCCCGAGGATGCGCGCCCTGCCAGCCCTGGACGCGCCCCCGAGCGAGCGCCTCCTGTCCCGGGACTCCGGGGCCCCCCGGGCCCGGGACCCGGCGGAGCCGACGCGCAGGAGCGCGGTGGAAAGGCTGGCAGCCGACCGCTCCAAGTACGTGCGGGGCCCGCCAGGAGCCGGCCCAGGCCCGGCTTGCGAGGGCAGCGGCCCCGGGGCGAGCGAAGGGCAGGCGGGCGACCCTCGGCCCCCGGCGCGCGTCCCCGGTGCGGTGGCGCGCAGGGCCATAGCGCGGAAGCCGCTGAGGCCGGACTCGCTGGTTATCTACCGACAGAAATGCGAGTTCGTCCGAGGGTCGGGAGCCGACAGCCCCAGGGGAGGCCTGGTGAAGAAGCTCTTCCCGGGGCCGGGCAAGGACAAGCCACCGGGATCCCCCGGCACGTCCCGGGTGGGAGAGGAGGGCGGGGCCGGGGCCCAGGAGGCCTCGCCGACCGAACCCGGCCCCGTCGCGGCTCCCGCGGTGCCAGGGCCCTCCGCGCCCCCGGCTCCCGCCCCGCCGGTCAGGGCGCCCTCCAGAGTTCCGGCTGCGCCCCGGGGTCCGGAGCTGCTCGGGGCGAGGCACCGGGGGCTGCAGCGCTCGCAGTCCGACCTCAGCTCGCGCTACTCCGCGTCCTTGGCCGAATTTGACACCTTCTTCCAGTACTGCGGCCTGGAGCCCGAGGTGGTGGAGGCGCTCGGGCGGGAGAACTTCTCCGCCGGGTCGGACGTCGTCGCCCTCAAGGTCCGCAGCGTGAGCGTCGCCACCTCCGACAGCGGCTTCTCCCGGCACAGCGGCGGCGACGAGGGGCTGCAGGAGGAAGAGCTCACGGAGCAGGTGCCCAGCACCACCTCGGTGGTCGAGAGGAACGCCCGCATCATCAAGTGGCTGTACACCTGTAAGAAGGCCAAGGAGGCCCCCGGCCAGGGGCTGCAGGGCCCGGCGTGACCGCTGCGCCCCGGGAGACCCGGACCGAGGTTTGCGTCCAGAGAAGCCGGGAGGGGTGTGTGTGTGGCGTGCCTGTGAGGGCTTGGGGAGTGATCGAGCCGGGTGGATCCAGCCTTCTCAAGTAGCGAGGGACCCTAGCGATAGAGACGCAGAGGCTCCTGCGTCAGAGTGGCCGCTGCTGAAGAGCAGAAGGGCCGCCAGGCCAGGTCCCCGCAGGGCCTGCACCAGTTCTTTTGAGTGTGCGATTTCTGGCTGCCTGGAAAGGTAACACCATCCCAGTTGGTCTATTATTGTGAAAAGTGGAGAGATTGGGATTATAAATGCTCAGTTAGGAAGTGGTTTTACACCTCAGCAGTTATCCTGATTTGAACATAGCCTGAGAGCCCCAGTTCCTGTGGGCATCCAGAGCTTTGATGTGAGTTGACCGGTCAGCCTGTGGCCCCGGGGTGGGGCTGCCGTCTCCCCTCCAGCAGAAAGGAAGGCTCTGCACTTCCTGGAGGCCTTTACCCAAGTGGGAGGGAGGAGGACTTCTCTACAGGATCTTGTCAGCAGTTTGACATTCATTTAGCTGCAGAGATCTTAATTTGGCTAAAGTTTGTTCAAACTGTTTCGAGACCTTCCTGCGGGGAGCCGCTGCAGCAGCCTAGTTCGCGAGAAGGAGCTTCAGTTTGTTGAATTGGGAGCTGGACGAGATCGTAACTAGCATCTTAGAGTTCTGCTTGGCAGTGATTCTGTATTTTATTTGCCTCTGATGATAATTTGGGAGGTAAATTTCTTCCCCTTGGACGTCAGTAGCTCAGGGTTGATCGCAAGAAGTTCTTTTTCCCTGAGGAATTAAGGAATGCTTATCCTCACTGTCAGCTCTGTGGAGAGGGCACTTCCGGGGCTGGTGAAGAGAGAAGGGAAGGTACCTTTTCAGGGTTCTCTTTGGGAGCCAAGATTTTAAACATTGCAACATCTTGTTTTCTCTGACCCTGCACTGACAACCTGCTACAGGTGTTTGTGAAATTCACGTGGTGGAAGTATTTTTTCTGCCGTTGAAATGACTAATTGAACACACGGTATCAGTCTTCAGCGTGGTGGGGAGTCTGCCACAGACATGATGCACACAGCTCACCTGTGTCTGAGGCCTGGAAAAAGCCTGACTTCCCCTAGTGGCCATGGTCTTGGTACGGTTGTGACAATTTGCAAAAACAGAGGAGTTCATTGTTTCTCTTGAACTCAGAAGGGTCATGACTTAAGTGCTCCCTTGTAGTTCATTGAGGATTATTGCATTTCCACTAGCCTGAATCCCCAAGGAATGTATATAGGCTGTCAGAATTTAAACTAAAAACATTAACTTGTACTTTTCACCGGTTGTGTTGGGAACTGAGACGAGTGAATGCTGGCCAGGGTTAGGGTTGGCCATGAACGCCCTGATGTGGAGGAAGGAAGCTGCAGAGGCCAGCATGTCCCAGAGGGATGTTGTGTAGGATGGAGCCCTCAGTGGGGAGTGGGGAGTGCTTCTGGTAGCACCGCACTTCTAGCTTAGGCTCCCATTGTCCGTAAACCGAAGGCAGGTAGCAGATGCTTTCCAGCCTCTACGCTTTATGATTCCACATAGTCGGTAATCTGTATGTCTGTGTTGCACGATTGAAACCCAGAAAAGGAAAACAAAAAAACTGTCGTCTATCGTAGTATGTAAAAAGTAAACTTACAAATAAGCTCCTTCCAAGTGGCCAGAGTGCACTGTGCTTTATGCAAAGCGTGTAGGTGAAATTGGTGGTGCAAATAGTGCTGACGTAACACAGTGGTGCACAAACACACCAAAATAAAGCCTGACACCGAAAAAATAAAAGCACTCTCCTCTAATGCATCAAGACCCCGCCCCGCGCTCACCCACAGTGCCCCAGTGTGAAAGCCTGAGGGGGTTTAGGATTCAGTCCATGAAGTAACTGTCCAAATAACCTTTCCGTTTGGGTCTGAGTCTGTGAAAGATTTAAGAAGGTTGGTTAGCCTGTAAGGACTTTCACTTTTATGACAGAGAAGTAGTTGAGGCAAGAGGGAAAGTGACACAGGTTTAGGAAACTGCCAGGGTGAGCCTCTGCAGAACAGAGGTTCACTCACTCACCCTCTCCCTCCCTCTACATAACCCTGTTTGTTCAAGTGGGGGACGGGTGTCACCTGTATCCTGAGCTGCGCCATATTACTGCTCAGAGAAGGGAGATGGAATTGACACGGAACCTGCCCATTTTTCTGTATGTCATTGGCAATCACCAGCACTGTGAAGATCTTCTCTACGAATTCACTCTCCTAGACCCGAAGCAGCTCAGGTTATTTGAACTTCCACCCAGGACACCTGAGGGCTGGCTGCTCGGAGAACTGTGAGGAAGAAATGCATGTCCTTTCTCCAGCTCCACTGGGACTGGGACGATGTCTGCCCATGATCACGGCCCCTCAACTCGCCGTTCGCAGACACGAAGGCCTCCTCTGAAGAAGAGCCAGGAGAGCGCTTAGACCCTTCACCTTCATTGGTGAGGGTCTTCTGGCAGCTTGAACAAAATGCAGCTGACCTTTTCCCACAGGATTACTTGGCCGAGATTAATTCCATAACTTCTGGAAGCTGTGGAAGCAAGACTACAAGGTGTAATTTTTCTCTAGTTTATCAGGACATTTGTGTTGGAGTCCGTACGGATTCATTTTAAGATTTCATGAAAATTCAGAAAATTTGAGATGAACAAATATATGCTTTCTAAGTGAAAAAAGAAAACACTTTATGTGGAGGCTTTTGTCCCCTTGCTAGATAGAGACATTATAAGGTAAAATAAAAATATCCCATCCAGAATTAAATAAAAGGTTCACAAATTTATTACCCCATGGAGTAAAAATATTTGCTTTCCAAAACTGAGAATATCAGAGCTGGAGAATGACTTGTAGAATCTGCACGCAGTCCCGCTGGGATCCATTAGTGATAGATAGTTACATGTGGATAATTTCGGTATTCTGTTTCCCAGTGTATAATTCCTGAAAACTGCTCTTCTGTCTACTGGTGTTCAGTCATCTTCCTGTCATTCAATTCATTAAAATGATAGGCCTGCCAAAATTTAGGTTTCTGGTTTTCTATCTTTTGCCCAAATAAATGTTACTGATTTTAAAATTGTTAGAATGGTAACTTGCCCTTTGAATTAATTAGGGCTACACATTGTTCGGTTTTAAGGCAAAAATCTCAAACATTGCCAGCTCTCTTCACGTTTCTCTTTGATAGATGTGGGGCAACTGAAAGCTAGGGGGTAGAACTGTCTCATCATCTGCAAAGATGCCGTGGGGAGATAGCGCAAACAAACCGGGACACCCCTGAATTTCTGCTTCTTTCTTTTTTGACTAGCTGGGAAGCTCTGTAGTCACCAACTAAGTGCATTTTAGGTAAGCTAGTGGCTTGTGCTGTAATAAGGCTACCTACTCTGTCTTCAGGCCAGCCCCTGGGCCTTTTAGAGAGATTTGAGTTTGAAAGCAAAGAATCTGTTTGCCTCTAATAATTTATTTGTACTGCTTGCTTTGTGTTCTGTTTTGTTGTCCAGCTCTGTGCTAGTGGGCACTGGCCTTACCAATCAACAGTCAAAGAAATTTTTCTTTACTTCCCCAGAAAAAGGCCTGCAGGGAGATGGATGCAGAGAAACCAGATGATAGCTGCTTTTGCCACTGATTTCTTTTCAAAATTTAAAATGTGCAAAGGAGATGTTTAAAATGCAGAAAATATCACAAAACCAAAAACTGCAGGCACCAGACTTTGTAGTTCAATGCTTGGCTTTATAACTTTTGCCTAGAATGGTGTTGATTGACAGCTTTTTCCTTACTCCTCAGGAAGCAAGCCTTCCCGATAGTGGGGACTCCTTGAAGTACGTCTGGTTGATTGGGACATCCTCGCTGCCAGGTTTTGTCCAGTGTACCCAGGTGTCCATATGATTGCTGTTTTCCCAGGAATAAAGCACACCATTGAAGAAGCCTAAGCAGTTTCAGAAGGTTTGAAGTGCTATGGAGAAGATGGGGACATAGAACTTGGAAATTAGCTGAGTTATAACTGTTATGACACAGCTGTAGCTCTGGAAGATATTTTCTTGTGTTAGGTGGACCTATCCTTGCTTCCAGAGAGCAGCAGAAGAGGGAAAAACTGCTTGGAAATATTTTCAAGGGCATCTTTTTGAGTGGCTTGCTGACAAAGAGGTACAATTATACATTTTGATGATATCTAAATTAATTTTAAAAAGAAAAAAAGGCAAAGAGCATGAAAAGCAAACACGAATGCCACGGTATTTACTTCTTCAATCATATTGGGTGGATTGGCACCATTTAAATCAAAGTTCTGTGATCATAAGAAGTTATATTCTACACAAATACTATGGCTAACAAAGGGCAAACACAGGCTCACACTTGCATACTCACATGTAGACCTCAATTTCTAAGCACCACTGCACCGTAAACTACAGTGAATTCCCAAACTGTGCAACTGATCATCTTATGAAGTGAATCAGAAAGCACTTTTAAAACCACTTGAGAGCTGCAAGGTCATTCTGTGAACATCACTCCTGTTGGGTTGTAGCCATGCAGAGGTACCAGTAAAAGATAAAGAGCTGAAATACTGCTAGAAAACCTTTTCTTGTACCTGGACAGTTCCTTGAGAGTTGGCAGAAGAATATTGGAGCTTCCTTCCTGCAGATCAACAGCAGTGGTCCTCTTCTGCAGCACCGTTTAGAATATGGGCCTCCACGGTTCTCTTGTTCCCAGCTTCCAAAAGGATAAAAAGCCTCGGTTTAGACAGAACCTGGACTCATGACAAGTGATGTGCCCTGCTCTCTGGTCTAATTCACACACCCACCTATCAGGCAATCATTCCAAACTTGGCAACGCTTCACCCTTCTCTGAAAAGGCTGTGTTTGAGACAAGGGTTAGCCTCTGGGTGTCCATAAGGAGTTACTGTGACCCTAAATCTGAACCAGCTCATGGCACTCAGAGTAAATAGATTTCAGATTCAGAAACTTCTGAGAGGAATTTTGTGTCGATGATGACAACCCAAAGAAAATTTGTCACCTGGTCAAAGCTTACAATGTTTTGTCAAAATATGTCCCTTCAAGAATAAAATTATTAGAAGAATTGGGAGGGAAGAGAAATAGTTTTCTCAGTGGTAAAATATTTTATAAACCAATTTTGATATATTCATGTATTTGTTTAATATTGTATTCTATTTTTGTAACTGTTTTACTGTGAGAATATGTCCTTGAATTACTTAAATATTTATTTTTACATAGTTACTGGTCTTCAGATAGTTTTCCCACACTTCGTATGGTTTTAGTTTTTATCAGGATAATTTTAAATCATTCTGTCCTTGACTATCTTTTTGTATGTTGTTTAATTGAATTTCCAAATTTGACTGTAAGCAGAGTGTTCACTACTCTATAAAGTGCTCTGTACTCTAGGGATTTGTTTTTAGGTAAAACACAGATGCGCATTTGGGGAGGCTCTGTTGGCTGATGGATGTACCTCTGTCAGTGTAGTCTCTAGAAAGACAAAGATTCCCTGCTCTAAGAAATGTTCCCCTGTTGTTTTTTTTAAAAATGCTGCTGTTCTGCTGCTCACTGGATTACACTTAGTTTAAAGGTAATGTCAAAGATGAGAGGAGTTTTCTTTAAAGGACCTTTTCATATATGCAGTTCCCTTGTTTACAGGTTCCATTAATTTTATATGTGAATGCTTTAAGTAAAATTGTTATGTGCCTTTCTATTGTCAGAATAGGATGAACCGAAACCTAGCTCAGATTTATCTGAGATCAAAATGGTGCGGACTCTACCATCCATGTAATAGATGAAAAAGAGAAAAACAAATTGGTTACCATTTAAAAGCACCAAGATCTTTGAGAAGCATTTGCACTTCAGTGGAGGCGACTCCTGGAAGGAGCTGTCAGGAACAGGGTATCCCCAGACTCCAGCAGGAGGGGTTAACGCTCCCTCTTGTCCGTTCAGATTCATGCCTAAGCCCCGGGCCTGAGGGTGTGGTTGGAGGCCAGAGGTTAGGGTCACTGAATTACCTCAATTTGCTGAGTGACTTTGAGAAAATCAAACTGTGTAGCTCAATCTGAATGAAAAAGCTTGTAATTGCTTTTCACTATTGCTGCAAAATAGTTTCTTCACAAAAGAATAGCTTCTCAGATAATATGATTAAGCACGATGGAGAGAAAAAACTATGGATACAGCATGGAAAATATCTTGATAGTATCTATTTCATTAATACATGGGTACAGATCAGCAATGCCTCAGAGTGAAAGGTATTTATGTAACTGGAAAGTTTCCTCACTATATACTGATGCATATAGTTTCTAAACTGCTGGTCACTGACACTGGAATACAAAGAAGGATTTATCAAACGTTGCTTTTCAATGGGTTAAAGGTGCAGTGCTGTAGTTGGTGACTCCGTAAGATATCAGGCCCAGATAATTGTTATGGCTGTTTCTGAATAGAGTTCATGTTTTCTGTGCGCTACTTGCGACATGAGTGCAATATTGTATATTCTGTATCAAAGAAGTAAAGTATTTTTTATCATTCTTAGTATTACTTTATGAATTTGTACCATGTGAAAAAACTGAGGCAAGAGTCTGCTTATTATAATTACTCAAATCTTTGGCTTTCTCCCTTTTTTCCTAATATCATCTCAGCAGATTATCAGTAGAAATGAGGAGCGCATTCTAAAATTTGACCCAGGAGAGCCATGTGGTGTCCGAAGTCTCCAGTTCTCCCTGGAGATGGAATGCAGTAAAAACAGTTTGAATGTTTAGCACGTTGGTTTTCTTTGTTTCATCAGTCTTTTGTTTAAATTTCTTTCCTTTATGGTTTATTAATATTATCATTGTAAACTGGGTCCAAAGATAAAAATGAGAGTATAGTTTGTAACCTTTCCCATTAGTTAACTCCTTGGTGAAGGCAAACTCTACGTACAGCAGGTTTGCTCTCTGTATCTGCTGGTACTGGAGATGTAGGCCTGAGCCAGTGGGGAAGTCCAGTCTCTAGCTGATCCGGCTAAGCCAGGCCAGCTTCTTTTTCAGTCCTGCAGTGGCTTATGCACAAATCCACACAAGCATCCAAAGACAGGATTCTTGAGAATAGTTTGCCCTGTATTTCCACGAAGACCATGGACAAGCCCCTGGGGACTGTAGAAACCCTCTGATTATAACTGTTCAGAACTGTCCCGACATCGTGCTATGTGGCTTCCATCACAGAATCCAACAGCAGCTGTCATTGTCTTCCTTCAGGTAAACGTGAGTTCTCACCTTTCTGTTTCCCTTTTTGAAAATTCGATAAGACGGAAGCAATGAAGTGATGCACAGCGGTTAGATGTTTCAACTTGGCGTTTTCTGTGATGAGATAATTTATATAGTTAAATGTTCCAGGTTGGAAATACCGAACAAGAAGGAAAGCAAATTCTCAACCAGGAGCTTATAACTCTGGTCATGGAAGTAGGAGCAGTTCATGGGGAGAAAATACAGAAACACCAGGCAGTGCGCTCCTATCCAGTAACATTTTCTCTGCTACAATGTCCCCAAGCCTACAAGTGTCATCTCTGTGTCTCCTTGAAAATTGTCATTAAAATTGAAATGCTTTCTGAAGGGGAGAGTGTATTAAGCCATTGATAACTATTCATCTTTAAGTCAAAACAGAATATTGATGTCTTTAGAAAGTGAGAACCCGAGCCACAGAAACAGATATGGAAAGACCGGAACCTTGGCTTTAGTATATAGCCTGGGGGATACTCAATTTTGAGCTTAAGTAGGACTCTTACTACAAGTGCCAGAATGGAAATGACGGTATCCACTAAGTGCATACCCTGCTGTTGAAACACTCATGGTCCTGAGCAGTAGCGGCTATAATCAAGGACAACCCACTGACGACAGGAAGCAGATTCACCCACGTTCATGTGTTGAGGAGCCAGGCACCGCAGTAGGCACTGGGGCTCCCCAGGCGCCCTGCCGTGAGCGGCGTGTGTTCTAGGAGGAAGGTCGGATACGCAGTAAAGGGTAGATAGGCCGGCAGTTAGATGACAGACGTGGGAAACACGCAGATGGAAGGTGGGGGAGGGGATAAAGCGGAGCAAAGTGGAGCAGGCAGAAGTGAGCGGCGCCCTGAGCCAGACTCGCGGATTTCAATACGACCCTTCGCTTTGTAGTTTTTATCTATTGGCCAGTGTGTCTGAACCATAAATGGAACCCAAAGTCCAAATCATATAAAAAGAGTCAAGCTACTGGGAAATAAAACATGCAAGTGACGGTTTATTTTAATCCCTGGAGCCCCTTCACCCTTCAAATTCATGTGAAGTCTGAACTGAATAAAAAGCAGAACGCGTTCCAAATGGGGCCTCGGGGCTTGGTCTGTATCCAGTCAGAACGTTCTTGATGGAGGGCTGTGTGGCTTTCCTGGCTCTTAGAGGAAGTCCTCTTTTCAAATAGAATAAGAAGTCAAGACAGCAAAGAAGTGGTGACTGCCAGAGCAGGCCCGCTCTCACGAAGGGGCGGTGTTTCCCCTGGTGACCTCTGAGCCCGTGTCGAGGACATGCCCTTGGAGGTAAACGGCTGGGTGCAGGCTGGGCCTCCTCTGCTTGGCAGTCAGGACTGCAGCACCCACAGTCCGGAAAGGGGTGCATGCGAAGTGCCAAGTAGAGAGCTCTCAGGCCGCTTCCTTGCGGGTGTGAGGCAGGCACCAGAGAGGATGTCCGTGCAGCATCTGCTGAGGGACCACAGACCCTCAAAGCTGGAAGGGATGTTAGGACTCGTGTACCACCGCCCCAGCCTCCAGCAGGTGGACGCCCCTGCGTCTGTCCAGGCTCCTTCCCAGCCCTGCCTGAACGTGAGCAGGGCAAACCAGCTGTCCCTGTTTGCTGGGAACTTCCTGGTGTCCTCGGAGAATCTTCAGTCCCCAGCCAGCTGGGAAGATGGGACACCCTAAGAGGGCACCTTGATTAACACACGTCTCCATGCCAAGTTCTCGATTTCACTTTAATTCCCACCCTGAGGAAATTAATGCCAAAACTACTGTGAGCACATGAGAACTCGAAGTTCTCGGCATTAAGGGTTTGGCATTTTCACTCTTGCCTTAAATTAGGGCGGCTTAGGTAGAGTGTTTCCTGTCTGGTGGGAAAGGTCATGTGGTGAGGATGAAGAAGGGTTAGATGCTTCTCTGGTGTTAGCCCTGCTCCTGGGAGAGCCTAGCTCCCCGGAAGAAGCTGGTCAGCACAGCCCAGGAGGGAGGCCGCATGTCCTGGGCACCCGCAGCAGGAGGAGCGCGAAGCGCTCACCTTGGTTATTCCGCCTCAGCCTCGCGCCAGTCTATCAGCATCGCCATTTTAACCTGTGAGGTAGCTGAGGTGTGGAGAGATTTAGTACCCGCTCGGGTCAGAGAACTAATATGCTGGAGAAGAAAGAGTATGAACCCAACCTTGCCTGGTTCCAAAAGCAGCCATACTCTCTCTTTTAAGAAGTAAACGAGCGCCAGAATGCTTGGAGAATTTCGTAACTTTTCAAGGGCGCAGACTGATTCACCAGATCAAAACCTAGGCAGGATTCTGATCCAAGCTGCCACTCCCGCATTGCCTGACTGCCCTGCCCCCATTTCCGTCCGCTGAGTGGCTCCGGTGAGGGTGGCGACGCCGCCCCAACGTCTCACGCGCTGAGAGGCTCAGGGCAGCGTGCACATGTCCACGCTACGGGACAGGCCCTCACGGTGTAAGGTATGTTGGTCATTTTACATGAGATGGCATGTGCCTTAGAAACAGAGTCTTAAATAAAGAGAAAATCGGAGGGGGAGCAAAGCAAGCTGTGCCAGAAGAGCTTGGGACAGTGAGGCAGAATGCCAAACTGGGTGACGGCCAGCCTGCTGCACCACAAGCTCCACGAAGGAGTGTTGCGAATCCAGAGTGCATCCACCTCATGGACATCACAGAATTCCAACGCCAGATAAGAAGCTCAGGGCCTTCTGGATCGCCTCAGCGAAGCCTGGCAGAACCATGATTATTCCAGGGGCTACCCGGCGACTTTTAGGTAAATGAGAAATGGCCACAGTTGTAAAAGGAGGAGCACAAACTCCTTTCAAGTCACTTTGAAGTCCTGGGAACTTTGGCACGTCTTTTGGTTTGTGAAGTTTTTTCAGCAACAGTAAAAGAGAAGAGCAAGATGTGCACTAAGTCTCGAGTGCGCTTTAAAGCTACGGCACAAAGCCGACAGTCAACACTTTCCCCAGGCAGGTAGAGGCAGAAGGAAGCCTGAGTCACCTTTTCCTGTTGCCTCCGGGCTGAGTAAACTCAGACCTGAAGGCCACAGGAAGTCGTTGCACCCACTCTGCCAGCATCCTCAGGATTGCTCACCCAATACTAACCCAGGTCACGGGATGTGCTTATGTGGTCAGCGTAGTAAACCCGCAGTGGTCCGTGATGTCAGGAACCCTGTCAGAGAGCTACAGGGCCTTTTCCAAAGAACGTTTTCTAATAAAAATGCATCTGCCGGAGAGATTAAACTCCGAGCTCTGAAAGAGCGAACGTGAGCGCTGTCCATACAGTAGAGTGGGAGCTCATTGAGACAGAGGCTTGTAGAAGGCAAGTGCCTCTAGAGCAACTTGGAGAGCAGTAAACCATCTCTCAGTTGCCTTTTTATTAAAAGGTAAACGGGCAGTTTAGAGGGTGAAGAATGTTTTTAAAGGCACTTACGCAGAGGAGACACTGAATAGTTATTATTATTCTCATCATATTAGTCCCCTAATGATTCAATATATATTTATCACTCAATAATTTGTCTAAATATTTATGAACCAGTTTATATATTCAAGCTGCCATCACTTGGCATCAATGTTTTTTTTCTTTTCTGGAGTTCTCCGGGTTTCACAGCTCTGGAACATGGGATTTGCTAATCGGCTCTGTGTTTAGGTAGCCATTTCCCTTTGTGGAACCTACTTCCAGCAGAAGGGGAATCAATGGTGATAGGTCCAGTGGGTGTATAAAGTTCTCTCACCACCATGGTTTAGTAAAGTAAGAGTGGGTTAGAATTTCAAAACAGAGAACAAGAAAGAAAGCAAACACATTTTTCTGGTCTAGAGAAAGCACCAAAACTGCGCCAGGAAATTCTGAAAAAGTTTTGTGGGATTTTTCTGATCATTTAGTGAAATATCTGGAAGCTATGAAGGAATATTAATGGCAAAGCACCACTACCTTGAACTTATCTAGAAGTTTAAAGTTTACTAGGCTCTCTTGATATCTATTTTCTCATTTGATCTTCACAAACATCTCTGAGGTAGTCGGGGCAAGTATGGCTACTGCTTCTGTTTTGCAGAGGAGGAAAGACACCTCCATTTAGTGATATAATTGGCCTGCGGTTGTGGAGGAGTGATAGAGAATCTATTAGCCTCACTAAATGGTCAAGTGAATCACTGAAGAACTTATCCGAGGCATCTCTGCTTTGTGTCTTGGCTGCTGGGTTTTTCTAGAGCTTTCTGTCAAAAACCCCTATAGCTTTCTCATGAGATTCTCCACTAATTACCTTATCCAGTTCAGTGAGAGACCCGATTAAATTTTCAAATTCATCCTTTTGCATAAAACCTTTTATATGTTGAGTGCAGTGCGTGTGTGCATGTTTGTTCCATTTTGACATGATTGTTCTCTTGTCTGCTCCGACTGGTCACGCATGCACATAGCAGCTTGTGCGTCATACACAAAAATAGTTTTTTACCCTTAGTGGAAGGAAAACCTACGCCACATTATTTTAAGCCTAGATTATTCTTCACATCTGCAGAGAATGTTTACAAGGGTCTTCACATACACTGCCATCTCATTTAAAATGCCGCTCCCCTGTGGCATAGCTAGAGTGGAAGTAATTGACCTGTTTTCAGATAGACTTGGAAGACATGGACTGATTTTGTGGATGTTGCCATCCAGCCCTCACACTCCCTAAACACTCCGCAACCAAAATTTTAGGGTGCTGATCTGGTTTTTTTGTTGGTTTTGTTATTCCAGTTCTGATAATAGTTCCTTTTTTATATTCAGAGTTTCTAGAAATAAGTGTCTTAAAATGCATAATGCATAAGAGTTTACAATCTAAAATCCAACACTGCATACTCTACTTTCTACTCTGACGTCTCTTCATTTCTGACCAGAGAACATTTTTCTATTTACAGCAAAGTAGAACACTTGATCTTAAAAACTGTTCAAAGATATTGTTACTAATTAGTCACAAGATTTCAAAATCCCCTTCCATTATGGGGCTTCACTGGCTTGCTCAGAAGACCCCATACTTGGTAAGGTATGCATCCCACGTGGACAAAACCTGTAGGCAGAGGCTGACTGTTTTCTCTGTTCAACAGTTTTATAATCTGTAAACAACAATTGCTGTAAAGCCAGCCATTCTGCATGAGACAAACTGTGCATCTCTAGTTTTTCAGACAATTTTAGATTCTTGATTTCATCATACGAAGAAAAGAGAACCACCTAAGTCAAAGGACATGGAGGATGGTTGGAGAATCTTTCTTGCACCAAAAGACATTCCTGCCGGCCTTCTCAGAGTACCACATTTTAGGTATTTACATTACTCACAATTATACAACACAACCGTTTACAGGTGAATGTTTCTTTGATTTGGAGAGTTCATGTATGACTCTGTAACTTCTCCTTGTTATACCTGGAGTAGTGTGGTGCAAATTTGCCTACTTTGTTTTATACCTAATATTAAATATTAGCATAGTTGGTTGGTGAACATACCAATCAGAAAGAGCTGGTTAATGAGTCCAACAGTAGCTTCATTAGGTGTGACCCCGCGTTTGCAATTGCCTGGTATCGTAAAGCTCCGTTACCCTGTTGCCCTTCTTGGTTTCTGTTCACAGGGTTTCAAGTCCTCTCCTCGTCATTGTCCTTCAAGACATCCCTCTATCACATGCATTATATGCTTATCTGAAGCTCTATAGCTGTCTTCACTTTTGTGTTCACAGCAGGATTTAAAGACAAAAGTTTATAAAATGCAAGTATAAATCTAAGTTGTGAGGAAAGAAACGAAATCATTCCCTTTACAGTCGTTGCTAGTTCTGTTTTTTAAAAAAATCGTCACTTAGGAGTATTACTGGATTTGTTCCACCCAGGAATGCCAATTCTTTGTGTTATTTTATATCTCTTAGAAAAAGTTATGGGGGGTCCTCTTCACTCCTTTGAAATGCAGAAAGGAAAACGCCCAACAGTTAGACTTCAGTGTGATCTTCTAGAATTTACTCAAAAAATTCCTAGTGTGTCCTCCCATGAGCTTCCAATTTCTAATTCTCGTTCAGTTTCATCTCTTCTCACTCGCTGAGGTCTATTTGACATATTTTGGCACTTTTCAAGTGTGTTGCGTGTATCCAGAGTACCCACACTGTGTACTCCTTAAGATCCCCCAGTGAAAGCATCTAGGAAAATTGTACCAGCCTAGGGCTTCATCGCTAGGACTTGAGCCTCACTTAGAAGGATGGGTTATTACAATTTAAGAGCTCAAAAACAATATTTCCCAAGGCTGAGATCTTTATTCAATGCTAGGACAACTCAAAACAAGACCTGCCCCATAAAGTATTTGGGAAATGATTAATCAGCATTGTACACACCCAGATTTCTGTCTGTTCCTTTTATTAAAAGCAAAAGGGATTAACTACTTTTGTGAGCCATTTATCCCCTTTGTAACTGGGCCAATATGCATCAGTAGTATTGCTTTGTCATTATAGTTTATTCTCCTCCTTTTCATTCTGAAGTGTATTTCTATGTAGATGAGAATAGTGTCTTTTATTTTTCTCAGACTTGTGGGCTCTCCAGTTCATTTCCCTGAATGATTATCAGCCAGAAGAGGTAAACCCTCATAGACAGGCCTTTTACCCCCTGGTACTCCTCAGTTGACAATTAAAGTTAAAATCTGAATTTACAGAATAGGAAAGCCTAAAAAGTTTAATGGTTTACTGAAATCAGAGGCAGATACGTATATTTATACAAAGGTGTTCTCAGCCTCCAGGAATAAGCTTGGGTTCCCCGATGAGAGATGTTCATGGAAAACCAGACACAATTAGAATGAGCCTAGGTTAAATTCAAGTCCTACTTGATAAACTGCCTGGATATACTGTATCCTCATTAAAATTGCCAAGAAACAGACCCTCTCTCTTGTGGCATCCTGTCTCTTTAGCTGATTTTTGGCTTGTATCCCTGGTGTCTTCTTGATCCCCCTCACTGGTCAACGCACATTGCACTTGGACGTCTCCTCTTCTGAGCTGGAACTTGCAAGCACTGCCGTGAAGGTATTTGATGGAGGGACACTCTGAGGCCGAGATTGCAAAGGCAATAATGGTGAACAGTCGGTATGAGTAACGGCAAAAGGAGGCTTGCGGGCTGTCAAGGCCCCAGGAGCTGCCATGGTAAGGTGCCCCAGCTAGAGGCCCCTGGTGCTCTTCGGCCCATCACCATCCTTTACACAACTCTGTTTGGCTACAGTTATTGCCATCACATCATTCCATCAGTAGGTGAAAGTGGAGGCTTGCTGAGATGAAGCAGGTGGCCTATGGTCACACAGCTACTGACCCACAGAACCATGTTTAGATCCAGACCCTCTCACTCAAGATTCATGACGCCCAGCCACAGTCATGAGCTGCTTCTGAGTCCAAAAGGATCAATGGGAATTAGTTTCCATGGAAGGGGAGGGCTGCATTTGAGGCGGAGAGCATAACATTTCCGAAAGCTGATAGGCATGGGATGCTCTAGCACGTGCAGAGAGTGACAAATAACTTAGTATAATTAGAAGCCAATGGGTGAAGTGACCCAAGATCAAACAATTATCCAAACTGATACTGACACTGCTCTGACTCTCAGGCTAAGACTGAAACCTGCTGTGGGTAGTGTGTGTGTGTGTTTGAACATGCATGTGTACGTGCATGTGTGTGCACTGAGGGGAGAGTGCACTGAATAAAGAGGTGGAATGAGGCACGACTGCAGAATAAGACTGATTGAGGAAGAATCTTCCAAAACCAGGATCCCAGCTGCTAGTCTGCTTTATTTGTTCCACTGGGCCAGTTACAGGATCACCCACCATCTCAGGAAATCACTGTTTCGTGGTGAATCGTTTCTGGCAGATGCTCAATAAATAATGGATTCAGACTTTATCTTAAGTTTCCTCCGTCAACATCCCTGTCCCTGCCTTTCCCCCATGTTCATCTGGCAAAAGGTGCAGAAGGAGAGTTAAAATAAATACGCAGAATTAGGAGATGGCTCTTTATTGACTCTCTGAGAGAGGCCCTGAGAAGCCCCAACTGTCACCACACCCTTAAGTAAGTAAAATTGCTGAATCAGTGAGAATAAGCTCTCTCTCCCCTCCACCCAGTGTTCTCAGCCAGCCCTGTAGCACCCTTGGTTCTTGAATGCCAAGGTCTTCCTATAGCTCCAGCTTTTTTGCGTGCTCTATTACCATTAGCAAAGAACTTCTCTTTAACTAGGAGAGCCCTGATCAGGTTTCTGCAAATCAGCTACTCTGAACAGGGCTGTACAAGCCCAGACTAGATCCGAGTAATTAATGGGAGGCGGTAAAATGATTAAGGAATAAATCACAATCGGCAGTGGTGCCTCAGGGGCCAGGTGGGAAATAAAGGGTTTATTAATTTCCTCAAGGAGTTCAAGTGGCCCCATTACTCCTTAATCTGCTAATCTCCAGGTAAAACTGTGGGGTTAGTACCTCCCAGTTCCATGAAGATAAGGCAGTGTGTACAAAGAGGGTCTGCACTGAGGTGGAGCTCCAAGGACCCTTAGCAACTTTCTTTGTGTATGTTTGCTACTTTACTAAGTTGGACACATGCAGTGGCGTTTCAATGTGTCTCCATCGTGTGGGGCTGAAAGCAGTCTGATAAATCAGAACACAAGTGTAGAACTTAGGAGTACCGGGTGTAAAGACTTGGAAACTAATCTAGCTTGAAAACACTCTGATTCGGCTAAATTCCAATTG
Source organism: Phocoena sinus (assembly GCF_008692025.1). Lineage (NCBI taxonomy): Eukaryota > Metazoa > Chordata > Mammalia > Artiodactyla > Phocoenidae > Phocoena > Phocoena sinus. Next base: position 28,111 of record NC_045775.1, on the reverse strand, counting down.
GTAGTGGAAGGTTATGTCACAGTAGGTGACCAGCTGCTCCAGTTTGCCCAGGACTGTCCTAGGTATTTGGGATGATTGGCCACCCAGAAGGACACAGTCAAGAATGTATCGATAACATATAGTATAATGACTAAAGTTAACAATACTGGATTCTATGTTTGAAAGTTGATAAGATTGTAGATCTTAAAACTTCTTATCACAAGAAAAATATAATATGTGAGGTGATGGACATCAACTAAATTTATTTTGGCAATCATTCTGCAATGTATACAAATATAAAATCATTATGTTGTACACAAACTTGTACAATGTTATATGTCAATCATAGCTCAATAAAACTGGGGAAAAAACATAGTTAAATTAAAAGAATGAATTTAATTTAAATTAAATGTAAATTAGAACACTTATTTTATTACAGAAAATGCTCCTAACCTAGAAAATAGTGTTCCTTGGAAATTAGAACTAAAATTGAGTGAACAGAAAGCAACCAGCTTATGGAGGCCTTAGGTGATAGGACCTGTCTCACCTATGAGCAAGATGTGGGGCTGGACCATCACTGCCAGCGTTGAATGTTACCTAGGACAGGCAGGAATTAAGTAAACAGTCCACTGTTTCCTTTGTGGCTCATTGTTTCTTTCATTTCCACTTTTGACTCTGATCTAAAGCTGGAAAAGTTACCGGTTCAAATGTCACTGTTAGTATAGTAAAACTCTACCATTATTCAATGAATAGGATCCAAAAAATTCAACTGTGTGAAATATGGAGTCTTGTCTTTGCAAGGTAAATGCAAAGTAATTTGCTGTCGGTCATTACCGTGACACAAAGCACAAAAATAACAACACTAAAACTTATGCTGTTCACAACCGCGCTACATCTGAAGTAATCAAGAGCTAGTCCCTTTCTAGCCACCCCTCCCCCAAAAGATGAGGACTTTAGCCATCCCCACATGAGCAGAACAGCTGGATGGAGGATGGGAGACAACAGTGTTACATGTAAATTCCGTCATCGCAAGAGGTTTCACTGCTTGTCTACTTTCGTAGATGAAAGAAGACAGAGCAGCAGGTGACTGGCCAAGCCAGCTCACCACTCTGGGCGTCGTTACACTTCATTTGTACGATAGGAAATGGGAACGAGCTGCTTAAATCATTTTTCAAAGAGAATCCTTATTTAGAAAAGAAATAAAACTGGCGCAGGGCTGATTGAAGGGGGCTGGGAGTGCAGCCCATCCCTTAGTCCCTAGCCCCTCAACCGTGGCTATGCTCCTTCAGATTGAAACAGCAGCGCTTCCACATCTGCAATCTGGGATTTGAGCCATGTTAGGCACTTCTCTACACTCATTCCATTATGGTTTAATATTTAATTAAAAGACACACATTGTGTTTACTCATTACACAAGTTTGCCTCCATCCACCAGGCTTGTCGAAGGCTCAACTCTTCATTTCTAAGAATTACATCCCATTTCCTGGAGCCTGTTCCCTTTGGCTCCACTGTCAATTTGTCACCTGCGGCTGGGGAAGAGATGTGCTCAGAAGTTAAAGATGTGTTGGGCGACGCTTTGCATGGTCCAGATTGGCAGTGGGCCAGGCAGTGAGGAGACTCAGCCGCTGTGGGCCTGAGACTCACACATGTGGTGCTCCTACAGAACCACCTGCCTCAGTGTGTAGACACACTATATTCCAAAGTCTGCAAACTGCAGAAACAGAAGTCCTTTACAGTGCTGTGTGCTCATCCAGAAAGAGATGTCCTCCTAATTCCCACAGTTGAGGCACCTGTGTTAAATCAAGATGATAATATGCAAAAATTAGGAGAGACCAGAGCCAGGTCTGCTGCTGCCATTGTGTTCAGCCACTCACCATCCACGCTGCTTCAAGTTTGTCCTCACCTGTGTGGCAAGAGGGCAAAGAGAAATGAGGTGTTAGCTGTGCTACCTACTGCCCACAGTCAGCCAGCAAATGCTGGGTTTTAAAAAGCTCAGGCAGGAGATCTTGATCATTAGCTATGATGAGGGCTGGCAGGGGAGCGTGTTCATTTCTAATTTACCAATGCATAATATGAGACACTCAAGTTTGAAATATGGTGACTTTTTTCCTCTCACAAAATGTTTCTCTAAAAAAAAGCGCTCTTCTTTTAGGTGCCAGGGACATTAGCTATGGCCCTGATAATTTGAGAAAATTTTGAAAATGAGCTATGTGAACCAATAGCTTCGAAAGTGACATTTCTATATAAAAGTAAAACCATTGCTTAAGTGGGCAACAATCTTGTCTCTCAGTGAGTTAATAGAATGGCTCTCTGGATGCACTGTGGCCATAGGAACTTGCTGGACTCCTGGAGGGCAGAAAAGTGCGCTCCTGCGGCATCCTGGTGCGTTTGAAATCCACAAATCGCAGGAGTGCTCCTGGCTTCTGGATCTTAGATCAAAACATGTGAGTCATCACTCTTGATCCCACTCAAAGTCTTCTTTCTCCAGAATTGCCAGGTGTAAAGGCCCATAAAAAGCATGATGTAGATAATTTTAAAGGCTATTAGAACATGTTTCTCTTCAAAGACTGACCTCAGTGTCTATAGGCAGTGCTTCTTTTCTTGCTGAATAGCTGATAAAATGTGCCTTTCAACAAAAGACACACTACAGCGGATGTTTTTCTTCTATACCCTTTACCTCAACGATATTCCCATTACTTCTGGAAGCTCCTTTCTGTCCAATCTTGTCAACACAGCTGATACTTAGCAAGGAACTGATGCGTTCCAGGTTCCAGAAAACTAAATGTTTTGTGTGCTTGTTATTATTCACCAGATACAACTGACAAGGCCATGAGAAAGTGTCACTCATGCTGGGACTTAAGCTGAGAAACACCAAGTGACCTCCCAGGGCCACACCACTGCTAGGGGCAGAACCATGGCTTAGACCTGGACCTCAATGGCTGCAGAACACAGAAATGAACTAGGCTCAAGAGGCTACTCAAGCCAACTATTCTCTTCCTAAGGAAAACCTTCATGTGAATTTTAAACTTCAAACACTTTCAGAGTGGCAGGCAGGAATCTAGAGCTGAACCATGCAGGAGCACACCAGCTGGTTACAGCTGCCACCACAATCTCTGACGTGTTCCTGCACAGAAGAAAGAAACAGACATAAAGAGGTGCAGTGAGTGCCCAGACTGTCTAGGAGACGCTGGGGTGGCAGACAGACATGTCTGAGGTAGGGACACATGGGCTGCCTTTTCAAGAGGAAAGAAGGAATTTGTCCCAGAACAGAAAGGTGTTTGGAGTTAGAGTACAATGCCCAGAATGAGTGAGAGATTATATCACATTTGGGGGCTGCTATTCCTTAGGTATGGCTACAAGGAAAGTGACAAGAAGGAGTGAAAACAACTGAGGCTGGATGTGAAGGTAGGGCTAAAGTGATGGAAAACCTGCACAGAACAGGTGTTGGAGCAAAGACAAGTCCTGAAGTAAGGCCTGCGCCCACCTACTACATGCATTTCCCTGCTAAAAGATGTGTGACCCATAGGCTCTGCAACAGCACAGCTACTTTGTAACCAGCCGTATTCAATACAAAGGAAAATAATGTCTTGGAAATGGTGCAACTGAGCAATTCTAGAAGCACTGAAGACCACCTTTACTAAGTAAGACAAAATGAAAATAGAAACTTGGAAAACCTATCTATTAAGTAGATAACTTCAGTTATCTAAGTCAAAGTTCTAAGAAGAGTTTCAGCAGCTCATAATTCTACCATGATCTCTCCCCACGCACAAATCATACAGAAAGGTGCTTTTGTAATCACAGCTTTTTCTTCTGTTTTTGGTGGTGATGGGAGTACGGGGGTGGGCGGGTGCTTCAAGTTCACCAAATGTTTCAACTTTATTTTTTGTCCTCTTCCCTGATTTTTGAGCACAGCAGCCTTTGTCAGTTCAAACACTGTGAGTCTTCTCTTTTTTAAGTAAAAATTTATAATAAATTTTCAACTAAAAATGCAACAAATCTGAAACTTTGTATTCTGCAGAAGCAAGATGGACAAAGGTGCCCTTATGTTCACTTTTCCTTGCAGCAGCCTTCACCTTGTACACAGTCACTTCTCTGGGGGCTAAACCCCGGAACCATTGTAGGCCTGGCCACCCTTTCCTCTTCTAGTCTCTTCTGCACTGGGGAAGATTGTATTGTTTTAATCTCAGTGAGGGGGAACCAATGTAGCTCTAATACAGTTATGGCCAGATGCCTCTATTTCCAGCACACTTTATTTTATTGTAAACACTACATCTAATTTTTTGTTTTTTTGTTTTCTTTGAAAAACAGATATCTATAACTTTATTTAAAATTTTGATTTACAGCATAATACGTTTCTCTTTCATCTTAGTATTACCTCTCTGGTGTTATTTGAAATTTAGTTTTGTTTCCAAAATCACACTGTAATCATTCTTAGATTCCTTAAGCAACTGACTCAGGTTCAGTTTTACTGAAGACAAAACAATATAAACGCTTAAGAAAACTAGGTTCTTGAAAATGAGTAAGCAATATCTCATCTAACGTTGAGCGTTTGTAAATGTCAATTGTGTTTTGAGGGAGAAAAACTCGTCTGTTCTCTTTCCATTGCATTCTGGGGAAAGCAAGGGCCCCATTCATGAATAATCTAGCTCTAACCTTTTGTTAAACTTTTGTCTGCACACTGTAGAATGGGTAATGGGCAGATATTGAAGAAAGTTCTGCTTCATTCCAATAGCAGCCTCAGTTTTTCTCAACAAACTTCTTTTTCCAGCAGTGGAATCCCAGACTTCCTAGAGAATCCACTGAATTCTCACAACCTAATCTGTGAAATCCTTCTGTTCTTTTTTCTTTTGTCATAATATATACAATTGGAGCACGTGAGGATGAGATAAAGCCAGAGACATTCCTTCAAAACTGAAACCTTTCTGTGAGATTTGCTTCAGCTCCTACTGTAGTCTTCTGCTTTTTATTATTAATCGTTTAACACTTTTTAAAACTTGAAATCAATTTATTCTGAATTTTAGCATATTTTTAGTGGAGAAGTGTTCAAATCTGTCTTCCCTTCTGCTTCCCTGACCTATTGTCGGATTAATTATAGATCAACTTTAGTTTCTGTCTTCAGTACAACGGATCTCGAAACATCAGCTTTCATTCCCAGCACTGGTGCCACCTCCACTTCTCTCTCTTTCCAGGTCTGTGTGAGGAAGCTCCAATGTGACCTGTTTGTCCACATGTTTCTTTCCCAGCCACTGTGAAGGCACACACCTCCCCCTAAACACACATGTGCTAGAACCTCCCAGCCAAATGTCCTCTCAAGGCAATGGATTTTCTTTTTATGAATCTCCATTTTGCTGTGGTTTGACTTGCACCCCTGTGATTCACTTCATCACCCCCAAGAGTTCCAAGAGGGGAAGGAAGGGAGCAGATGAGGAGGTCAACCCTGTGTGTTAACTGATACTGCAGAATATCTGTATTTAACAAGCTCTGGCAAGTGTGAATCATTTTGCACCGAATATGCATGCCTACGCAGTGGTCTTGGCTTCAGATCTCCTGATCATTAGACTCTTCCACCCACAGAAGGGAATTGCAAGGACCACTTAGTAATTTTAGGTCTATAAAAAGTGAAAGGTGCTTTCCTAAACCTTGGAGGAAAGAATGAAAGCCGACAGCTTTGCCCGAGGGCACAGCTGTAGGAGAGTCTCTCATTGCATGTAGTTGGAGGACGTGGCTGATTTTCTCCTCTGGAAGTCTCCTAGAGCAGAGCCTGTGGTCCATCCTTGGATAACCCAGGGCTTTTAATGGCTTTGTTTGGCCATCACAGCCCGAAATGCTCAGGCAGACACTGGAGTCTCCATGAACCCAAAGTGAAACTTTCTCTTGAAGTCTAGCTCCTCATTTCTGCACGTGGTATTCCTTATGTGTTCCTCATCCACCTCAATAGCACACAATGCTCACTGTCATTTTTGAGATAAGACTTGCATTTTACTCTGCTCTTTGCATCTCTTCTCCAGATCCAGCTTCTACCCATCCTTCAGCCTGCAGCAGTCAGGTAGGCTCAGTTATACTGTGATAACAAGCAACCCCCAAATCTCAGGGGCTCAAAGAAGCTTCTCCATAATATACATGCTCCTCAGAGGCCAGGTGGGAGGGACCTCTATTTCATGTCATCCAAACTCAGAACCCCAGGGTGAGGGAGGTATTGTCAATATTCCCCCCAGTTACTATGAAATGGAAAAGAAGAGAGATGACTCACACACTGGTTTTTGGAGATTTCTCCTGGAATACTCACATGACATTTCCCCTTCACCTCCACTGGCCAAAGAAAGTTGCATGGCCATGCCTGAGTGTAAGGAGATGGAAAAGTTCAATCAGATGAGTCCCTGGAAGAAGACCTGGAGATATTTGGTGAATGACCCTAATGACTGTCACAGACACAATGTGTATTCCCACCACTCCATGTAGTTGGCCTCCAGATATCAATCCTTCTTACAAAGTCTTAGGATTTCTTATCTGAATCCATATGGCTCATGACATTCTCCTACGTGGAACGTGTCCTTGAGGAGGCATGAGAGTGGTCACAAGCACTGGTTTAAAGCAAGACAAACATGCATTTGGGCCTGGGCACATGCCAGCTGAGTGATCTCTGAGAAGTCTCTAAATGCATCCTGTCTCAGCTTCCTCATCTGTAAAATCAGAAGAATGGTGCTAACTGTATGGTTCAGAGTGCTGACAGAAAATTATTGATAAAGGCACGGCTGGCAAAGGTGTAAGAGCAGAGTGTAAGGAATCCAAAGGAATAATGCTACACCGCAGGTGAGTAATGAGGGGGACAGAAGCATCATCTCCTCAGGCCTGAGCTGGCTCCTAATAGGACTCAAACTCAGAGAGAAAACTTTGTGAAGTATGTGATCTGACAGGAGCTGCGACCTTGGGTCAAGGATCACCGTGGCCCTCGTTGGCGTGCAGAGCAGTAAACACTCACTGACTGAGCTGATGGGAAGCCAGAAGGCGGGAGAGCCTGTGGACTGTACATACAGGTCAGCTCTCCGGGAAACTAAGCAGGTAAATGTGGCTGAGGGTAGCTCTGGAAAGTGAGCAGAAGATCTCTAGCACATTCAATCATTGTGCCTCTGTGATGGTCACAGTGACCACCAATGATTCTATGGTAAATGTGAATTTGCTTTTTTATTGTACATCACTGCTATGGAGTGTGTCGTTGGTATTCCTGTGGAAACTCAAGGCTTTTATGTTGTATGATTGGTTCTTTCTCAAATGTATATATGATTAATTTGCCTACTATTCTGTAGGGTTCATATTAGTGTACTAAGATCTAATTCAAGTGTCTGGGTTACTCTGCAAAGCTAGCATTTGATCCTTAGTAAAGACTTCCCTATATTCTTTTTGTTGTTGTTTTTAATTTTTTAAATAATATTTTTATTGAAGTACAGTTGATTTTGTCTTAGTTTCAGGTGTACAGCAAAGTGATTCAGGTCTATGTGTGTGTGTGTGTATACATATATATATATATTCTTTATCAGATTTTTTCCCTTATAGGTTATTACAAAATATTGAGTTAGTTCCCTGTACTATAGAGTAGGTTCTTGCTAGTTATCTATTTTATATATAGTAGTGTGTCTATGTTAATCCCAAACTCTCAGTTTATCCCTCCCCCACCCATTCCCCTTTGGTAAACATAAGTTTGTTTTCTACGTCTGTGGGTCTATTTCTGTTGTAAATAAGTTCATTTGCATCATTCTGTTAGGTTCCACATATAAGCGACATCATATGATATTTGTCTTTCTCTATCTGGCTTACTTCACTCAGTATGATTATCTCTAGGCCCATTCATATTGCTGCAAATGACATTATTTCATCCTTTTTCATGGCTAATAACATTCTAGTGTGTGTGTGTGTGTGTGTGTGTGTGTGTGTGAGTGTGTGTGTGTGCCACATCTTTATCAATTCATCTGTCGATGGACATTTAGGTTGCTTCCATGTCTTGGCTATTGTAAATAGTGTTGCAATGAACTTTAGAGTGCATGTATCTTCCTGAAAGGGATTAAAGACCTAAATGTAAGACTGGGTACTGTAAAACTCCTAGAGGAAAATATAGGCAGAACAGTCTTTGACATAAATCTCAGCAAAATCTCTTTGGATCTGTATCCTAGGGTAACGGAAATAAAAACAAAAATAAACAAATGGCACCTAATTAAACTTAAAAGCTTTTGCACAGCAAAGAAAACCATAAGCAAAATGAAAAGACAACCTATAGAATGAGTGAAAATATATGCAAATGTTGTGACCGACAAGGGATTAGTTTCCAAAATGTACCAACAGCTCATACAGCTTAATATCAAAAACACAAAGAACGCAATCCAAAAATGGGCAAAAGATCTGAATAGATATTACTCCATAGAAGACATACAGATGGCCAACAGGCACATGAAATCAATGCTCAACATTGCTAATTATTAGAGAAATGCAACTCAAAACTACAGTGAGTTATCGCTTCATATCGGTTGGAATGGCCAAAGTCTACAAATCATAAAAGCTGTAGAGCAGGGGTCTCCAGCCCCCAGGCTGCATGGCAGGAGGGAGCGGCAGGCAAGCAAGTGAAGCTTCATCTGCTGCTCCCAATCGCTCCCCAGCGATCGCATCACCGCCTGACCAACCTCAACCCTCGTCCACGGAAAAACTGTCTTCCATGAAAGCGGTCTCTGGTGCCAAAAGAGGTTGGGGACCACTGCTGCAAAGGGTGTGGAGAAAAGGGAACCCTCTTGCACTGTTGGTGGGAATGTACATCGGTGCACCAACTGTGGAGAACAGTATGGAGGTTCCTTAAAAAACTAAAAATGGAGTTATCATATGATCCAGGGTATATATCTGGAGAAAACTGTAATTCAAAAAGATACATGCACCCCAGTGTTCATTGCAGCAGTATTTACAATTCCCTATATTCCTCTAAGTGTGCTTGGAAGGACCACAGGTATGCAGCGATGAATAGATGACACCTCATACAAGAGAGCCCTCTGGTGGAAATTGGCTGATGTGGACCATTGCTTGCCTGACCCCAGGCCTGGGCTCATATAAAAGAATGAAATGTCTGCTCAGGCCACAGACGGTTTTAAATCCAACTCAACCTCAGTCAAGGGTGTTAGTGCCCCAGAGGTCACATAAGGTTTGATTTTCTTCTTCCCTCGCACTTGGGGAAGGTGGTGCTGGCCCCACTCTGCCTGGTTCCTGCGTAGCTTTGACATGCACAACTCCCAGTAGACAGGTGTGGGTGTATGTAGACTCGGTGCAGCAAACTACCAGCCCCCAGGTGCTGCCTTCCTGAGGGCTGGTGAAGCCTTCCTGGGACTGGATGGATCCTTCCGCCCAGCCAAGTGGGCAGCGGTAGATGGTCAGGCTCAGACAGGAAAGACCCTGACTTCCAAACATCCAGGCAGCCACCTGTGGTCCTCCAGCTCAGGCCAGTCTGGGCCCTGTCAAGATCCTGTGGCCAATTACTGAGCTGACCTTGCTGCTGGGCAAATGAACAGCTACCTGGGCAGCCTAGACAGTCCCTGGAATTTTTCAGTTTCCAACATTCACATGGTTGAGACAAGTGTCCACTCCCTCACAGCCTCTTAGCCTGCCAAGAGAGATCATAACCCAGCAAGCATTGAATATGGCCCTGGTCCCAACCACCACATAGCAGACTGTGGTGTGCTATCCTGTAGGCTTCTGGTTATAATAACCTTGGACATTCATACTCACTGAGAATCAAATGTATGGGAGCAACTGTACCTCCAACCTGGCAGTTTTACACTAAGGCCCAAAGGTCCCAGAGAGCCACATGCATTCATGTCGCCTCCTGAAAGCCGGTCAACTCTGCATTCCCTGGTATGGAATAATCCTTGAGCCTCCCACTGCTTCACTGAGGAATAATTTCTTTACCACCATAGCATTTAGTCTCTGCTCTTTGTAAAGGAGAGAGGAGACTGGATAAATGAGCAAAATTGTTCTTGGGGCATGGGTGAGTAATGTGGCTGGGGGGCAGGTGTGACTCCTGGGCTCCCACCACCAGGGACATCAATGAGAGCTGTGCCTTTTGCAAGAGGAAGAGCTTCTTGCTGTCGTGGGAGGACAGCAAGAGCACTGGATGGGTGGCTGCAGCCCTGACGCTAAGTCAATGCTGTCAGACCCCACAGCTGAGCAGTGCACTGTCAGAGACGTGGAATCTGCTGCTTTCTGCAAGCCAGCCTCTGTTCTCATGCCAAAATCCAGCACCCCAGCTTTCCTTTGGAAACGTCTTACCTGCTTCCAATCCAAACAGTTCCAGAGGGCTGACCCCATCTTCCATCCACAGTGAAGATGGGCATATCACCCACATCTAGCTAATCTCATGTTCCATCCGCTGGGTGCTCTGATGGGTTCAAAGATGATAGTATGACCCAAGCCAGGCCAATGGCATTTAAAGCCATGAATTTCTGTGGAACACAAAGGAAGGAAAAACCTTTTCTAGTAGACTAGACGGTGAGTTGGTGTCAGCTGGAGTTGGTGGAGGCCCTGGATGCAGTGAGACTGTGCCTGTGAATGGGGCCACCCAACGTCACATAGCAGGACATAGGGTTGGAGAGGGAGCAGGTCACACTGTGAGAGTGTGAGCCCCTCGACCTGCCAGGTCCAAACCCACTGTTAAACTCGCCGCATAAAAGTATGAATTTAGGGCTTCCCTGGTGGCGCAGTGGTTGAGAGCCCGCCTGCCGATGCAGGGGACGTGGGTTCGTGCCCCAGTCTGGGAAGATCCCACATGCCGCGGAGCGGCTGGGCCTGTGAGCCATGGCCGCTGAGCCTGCGTGTCTGGAGCCTGTGCTCCCCAATGGGAGAGGCCACAACAGTGAGAGGCCCGCGTACCAAAAAAAAAAAAAAAAAAGAAAAGTATGAATTTATTTCTACCATTTACAATACATTAAATTATTTTGCTTCAGTAAGTGTGTCCAGTTCCTTGGAAGCAGAAAAAGCCCTTGCTGACTCATCAGCGTCAAAGGTCTCTGAGTCTCCCCCACATGGTGTCCTCACTGAGCAGGGCCTGACTGCGGAGGTGGCCACACTGGCTGGGCTCAGATCTTAGGGGAGCTGCCGAACATCTCTGTCCCTGTTCCTTCCCTCCCCCAGGAATGAATAACCCCAGAATGATGAGAGGAGAACCAGAAGGGGAAAGAGGTCCCTGGATGGCTAATTGGTTTGTCTATATTTTCTTTAGTTTAAGGTCCATCTTGTTAATGTGTGTTTTTACTAAGAAATCACCCATTTCCTCTTGGTTTTCGGTTTGATGTAATAACTTTCTCTTATTTGATTTTTATTTTCTCCTCTCTTCCTAGTTTTCTACATAATGCTTACAACTAACAAACAAATATAAATACCTTCCTAGTAACTAAAGTCTGTATTTTTTCCAGTTCCCTTCATTCTCTTTTTCTGTTCCAGGATTCCATCCATGGTACTGCATGATATGTAGTCATCATGACTATTTAAGCTCTTGTTGTCCTTGACAGTTGCTCAGACTCTTTTTGTTTCAATTACCCTGACAGGAGGAAGGCACTATGTGGAACCCACACTCCAGGAGAGGTGTTTTAGCTCCACCTCCTTGAAAGATGGCTGAGTGTCTATATCAATTATTTGGAATTCTCTGGCATAGACGATTTCTGTTTAACCTCATCAGTTCTCAGGAATTCTCCTGCATAGGGGATTTCTATTCAATCCTATTAGTAGAATACCTGTGCAATCATTTATTTTTACCAGTGTGGACACGTGGATAGGAAATTTAAACTTCTGGGTATAACCCAGCACTGCAGTATTTGGCTGCTTTGTTTATTCCTGTTTTGGCTGTTGATATCCCTTTCGTTTGGCCCCCGTTTCCTTTGACATCATTCCGTCTGTGAGTTTTTCTTTTTCCTTCCTGCCTGCGTTGACTACTTCTTACGTCTCATTTCTCTGAGGCCCCTGTGTGCAGGAATTAAACTTGTTTCTTTTTCTTCTTTTGATCTGTCTTGTGTCAGTTTTATTATTAGTTCAGCCACAAGATTTCAAGAAGGATAGAACTCAAGAGCTCTAATATGTGTGCAGCAATATCTCATTGTAGTAGTAATTTGTAATTCCCCAGTGGTGTATGGTGTTTAATACTCTCTGTATATTTTCTTTGGTCGGGTGACTGTTCATATCTCTACCTATCTTTAATTGGGTTGTGTTAGAGTTTTTTGTATATTTGACACAGAGCCTTTATTAGGTATGTGTTTGCAAATACTTTTTCTCCCAGTTTGTGGCTTGCATTTTGATTTTCTGAATAAGGTCTTTCACAGAGTAGAAATCTTTGATTTTTATAAAGTCCACAGTATTCCTTGAACTTTTTTTTGTGGATAGGCTTTTTGTGCTGTGTGTTAAAACTCAAAGCTCATGATCTACATGACCAAACCCAAGGACATGTAGATTTTCTTCTCTGTTCTGTTCTATAATTTTGAATAGTTTTGCATTTAAAATTTGTCTATGAAAATTTTTCAGTGAATTGGGGTAAGTTGTAAAGTTTGCATCTACATTCATTTCATTCCATATGGTTTCCAATTAATTGTTCCTTAACTTCTTTGGAGAACTTATGGGGTATAGTCTCCAGTTCAGTTTGAATTTGCACAGTTTAATGGATTCAGCAGTTCCACCAGCAGGGGGCAGTGTCTCAAGTGACATGGGAGGGAGGCGCGGCCTGCACTTCCGAGACTGACCAAAAAGTGGCGCTGAGCTCGCCCCCTTCCGAACTACAGTACCTGTGCATTCCCAGCGCAATCAATTCTGAGTGCAGCTGAGAGGGGTACGGGTTCGGGTTAGGGTTCGGGTTAGGGCTCGGGTTAGGGTTTAAGGTTAGGGTTTAGGTTTAGGGTTGCCGTTAGGGTTAGGGTACAGGTTAGGGTTAGGGTTAGGGTACGGGTGAGGGTTAGGGTTAGGGTTAGGGTTAGGGTTAGGGTTCGCGTTAGGGTTAGGGTACGTGTTAGGGTTAGGGTATTTATTAAGCCTCTCCCACTCTCTAGATACCACTTAGCACGTAAAGGAATATTATTTCGGGTCCAGCCATGGAGAAGACTTAAGACACTAGGATAAGATAAAGAACACACACATTATAAATACATCACATTAGGATTCTTTTTTGAACTTGTACATTAAAACAGTAGTGCTTAGGAAATATATTGGAAGAAGAAGCAGTAAAGGGATGTTTTACGGGAATAACATCACAAATTTTCTGTAGAATACACAGATCTTGAGTGGTTAGAAAGTCAAGGAGGAATGCTTTCGTTCTGAAGATATAAACCTTCTTCTAAATTGAGCTGTTATTGGAAGTTAGGAATTTTTTGTTGCTGTTGTATTGCTTTGCGTTTTCATGATTATTCTGCTTGTATCTCCCTTGTTAAACCTTTGATTTGGGGAAGAGTGCCGTTACTGGAAATGAGTTTAAAGAATTATTCTCAGAAACAGAAGGAAATGGTTCTCACAAAAATATTAAGAAATAATCTCTGTACTGGAGTACTAACAGAATTATGATTCAGGGATAATAATTCTATGAAATGTAATTAAACACACAATATATTCTTTTTCTTTTAAATTTCCATTTTTATTTTTTAAAGTACAATTATAATTCAAGTTCTTCATAACAAGTGAAATTTTAAAAGATTAAAGGAAAAGATAATATTTTACCACTTGCCAACCTTTCCCACTCCCTGAAATGACCAGAAAATTTCTCATTTTATCCAGGTGTTCCTTACATCTGGAACATCATGTTTCTCACTGTAGAAAAAAAAATTAGCTCTCACACTTTTTATAGGCTACATAACAATCCATAGAACAGAAGTACCAACTGTTTCAAACTTAGCTTTTTGAAGAACACTCAGGTTACTTTCTGTTTTATTTTGTTTCCCTGCTAATATGTTTTAACCCCAGAAAAATAATACTTAAAATACAAAAATTAAAGAAGTTAAGTTAGGGGTAAGGATTAGGGTTTAGGGTATGGGTTAGGGTACAGGTTAGGGTACGGGTTAGGGTTAGGGTACAGGTTATTATTAGGGTACAGGTTAGGGTATGGTTTAGGGTACAGGATAGGGTATGGGTTAGGGTTAGGGTACGGGTTATGATTATGGTTAGGGTTAGGCTACGGTTTAGGGTACAGGTTAAGGTATGGCTACGGGTTAAGGTTACAGTACATGTTAGGGTATGGGTTAGTGTTAGCGTACAGGTTAGGATTAAGGTACAGATTAGAGTTAGGTTTAGGGCTAGGGTTAGGGTATGGTTTAGGGGACAGGTTAGGGTATGGCTACGGTTTGGGTTAGGTTACTTGTTAGGGTACGGGTTAGGGTATGTGTTAGGGTTAGAATATGGTGTTAGGGTTAGGGTTAGGGTATGTTTTAGGGTACAGGTTAGGGTACGGCTATGGGTTAGGGTTAGGGTACGTGTTAGGGTAGAGGTAAGGGTACGGATAGGGGTTACAGTTAGGGTACGTGTTAGGGTATGGGTTAGTGTTAGTGTACAGGTTAGGATTAGGGTACGGGTTAGGGTAAGGGTTAGGGTCAGGGTTAGGGTTAAGGTTAAGGAACAGGTACAGTTTAGGGTACAAGTTAGGGTACGACAATGAGTTAGGGTTAGGGTACGTGTTATGGTAAGGGTTAGTGTTAGTGTATGGGTTAGGATTAGGGTACAGGTTAGGGTAAGTGTTAGGGTTAGTGTTAGGAAATGGGTACTGTTTAGGGTACAGGGTAGGGTACAACAACGGGTTAGAGTTAGCGTACGTGTTAGGGTGCGGTTTAGTGTTAGTGTACAGGTTAGGATTAGGGTACGGGTTAGGGTAAGGGTAAGGGTTAGGGTTATGATTAGTGTTAGGAAGCGTGTACAGTTTAGGGTACAATTTAGGGTACGACAACAGGTTAGAATTTGGGTATGTGCTAGGGCACGGGTTAGGGTTAGTGTACAGGTTAGGATTAGGGTATGGGTTAGTGTAAGGGTTAGGGTTAGGGTTAGGGTATGACAACAGGTTAGGCTTAGGGTACTTGTTAGGGTATGGGTTAGTGTTAGTGTATGGGTTAGGATTAGGGTATCAGTTAGTGTAAGGGTTAGGGTTAGGGTTAGAATTAGGGTTAGGGAACGGGTACGGTATAAGGTACAGGTTATGGTATGACAACAGGTTAGGGTTAGGGTACAGGTTAGTGTTGGTGTACGGGTTAGGTTCAGGGTATGGGTTAGGGTAAGGTTTAAGTTTAGGTTTAGGCGTAGAGTTAGGGAACGGGTATGCTTTATGGTACTGGTTAGGGTACAACAGGTTAGGGTTAGGGTACTTGATAGGGGAAGTTTTAGTGTTAGTGTACTGGTTAGGATTAAGGTACAGGTTAGGGTAGGGGTTAGGGTTAGGTTTAAGGTTACGGTTAGGGTTATTGAAAGGGTACGGTTTAGGGTACAGGTTAGGGTACGACAACGGTTTAGGGTTAGGGTATGTGTTAGGGTATGGGTTAGTGTTAGTGTACCAGTTAGCATTAGGGTAATGGTTAGGGTAAGGCTTAGGGTAAGGGTTAGGGTTAGTGGACGGGTACAGTTTAGGGTACAGGTTAGGGTATGACAACAGGTTAGGGTTAGGGTACGTGTTAGGGTACAGGTTAGTGTTAGTGTACAGGTTAGGATTAGGGTACAGGTTAGGGTATGATTTAGGGTTAGGGTAGGACTTAGGGTTAGGGTACCTATTAGGCTACGGGTTAGTGTTAGTGTATAGTTTAGGATTAGGGTATGGCTTAGGGTAAGGGTTAGGGTTAGATTTAGGGAACGGGTACAGTTTGGGGTACAGATTAGTGTACTACAACGGGTTAAGTTTAAGGTACGGGTTAGGATTAGGGTACAGGTTAGTGTAAGCGTAAGGGTTAGGGTTAAGGTTAGGTTTAGGGTTAGGGTTAGGCAATGGGTACGGTTTAGGGTACAGGTTAGTGTACGACAATGGGTAAGGGTTAGGGTACGTGTTAGGGTACAGGCTAGTGTTAGTGTATGGGTTAGTATTGGGGTACGGGTAGGGTAAGGGTTAGGGTAAGGTTTAGGTTTCGGGTTAGCTTTAGGGAACTGGTACGGTTAAGGGTACAGTTTGGGGTACAACAGCGGGTTAGGATTTGGGTACCTGTTAGGGAATGGGTTAGTGTTAGTGTACGGGTTAGGATTAGGGTATGGTTTAGTGTAAGGGTTACGGTAAGTGTTAGGTTTAGGGTTAAGTTTAGGGAAGGGGTATGGTTTAGGGTACAGGTTACAGTACAACAACTGGTTAGGATTAGGGTACCTGTTAGGGTACGGGTTAGTGTTAGTGTATGGGTTAGGATTAAGGTACAGGTTAGAGTAAGGCTTCGGGTAAGAGTTATGGTTACGGTTAGGGTTAGGGTTAGGGTTAGGGTTAGGGAACGGGTACGGTTTAGGGTACCGGTTAGGGTACGACAATGGGTAAGTGTACCCTTTTTCCTTTCAATGTTTCATATATAGGCCCAGCTATTAGACTGTAGTTAGAGATCCAGATGCAGCAAACCCCGGCCTCCCCAGGAATCTCTAAGCTGTCTTCTAGTTTTCGAAGTGGTATGGCTGCAAATGGCTTCTTCCCTTTCTTGCAATGGGCTTCTCCGACCTTCTGTGAGAATGAAGCCCAGGCAGGTCACCTTAGTCTTTGATATTTGAGCCTTTTTATTGGACACCTTCTATCCTTTATTGTCTAGGTAGTTCAGAGGCCTCCTTAGTAGGGCTGGCGATCAGAATGTCGTCTGAATATTGAAGGAGGGTTCCCTTTTCCAGAGGTAGAACTCTTAGGTCTTTAGCTAACGTTTCCCCAAAGATGGTGTGGGAATTTTTGAACCGTTGGGGCAGGACGGCCCAGCAGTATTGGGTTTTGTTTTGTTTTGTTTTGTTTGTTTTTGTGGTACGCGGGCTTCTCACTGTTGTGGCCTTTCCCATTGTGGAGCACAGGCTCCAGATGCACAGGCTCAGTGGCCATGGCTCACGGGCCCAGCCGCTCTGTGGCATGTGGGATCTTCCCAGACCGGGGCACGAACCCGTGTCCCCTGCATCGGCAGGCAGGCTCTCAACCACTGCGCCACCAGGGAAGACCAGCAGTATTGTTTTTGTTGTATGCTGAGTTCTGCCACTCACAAGCCAAAATTTCTTGTGACTCTTGGACTAATGTAATACAGAAGAAGGCATCATTGAAGTCTAATACAGAATACCATGTCCTGGTGGATGGCAGAATGACCAGCAGGGTGTAGGAATTAGAAACTACTGGATGTATAACCTCGGTGGCTTCACTGACTGTCCTGACATCCTTTACCAGGTCCCCAGCAGCTAACGGGGCTCTCATGGTCAGGCCCCTCCAAGGATATGGGGCTCACCTGGGCAGGTCCACAGCAGCCCATGGGGCTCTCATGGTCAGGTCCCTCCCAGGGTATGGAGCTCACCTGTGCAGCTACCCAGTGGCCCATGGGGCTCTCATGGTCAGGCCCCTCCCAGGATACAGAGCTCCCCTGGGCAGGTACCCCGGCAGGGCTGGGCACACAGGAACCGTGCACATAGCCCTCATTGCAGAGAACCCCCAGCTCACCTGTCACTCAGAGCTGACACAGAGCACCTCAGAGCAGGACTTGAACTAACAAACAGCAGCTCTGACAGGTCTGTGACCCTGGGCATAACTCTGTGCGGCCTCCCTCTTCCTGGTCTTCCAGAGACTTCCACTGCAGCCAGGGCAGCAGGCCTCTGTCTCCACCCACCATGCTTCCTCTCCCTGACTCCTGGGTTTCTCTCATTAGGATAGGGTCTTCTTGAAGTTGTCTCCCACTCATGGGCCAGATAAAATTATTAGAAAACAAGCCAGAGCTTCAGCCCTTTGTGTATCCTGACTCTCAGGAGCCCACACCTGTTCCTTGGACCTGGCCGGTTCATCAAGTTCTATTCTGCAACT
Source organism: Phocoena sinus (assembly GCF_008692025.1). Taxonomy (NCBI): domain Eukaryota; kingdom Metazoa; phylum Chordata; class Mammalia; order Artiodactyla; family Phocoenidae; genus Phocoena; species Phocoena sinus. The sequence goes on along the minus strand of NC_045775.1, from coordinate 10,155 downwards.
GTGGGCCCATGAGGGGTGAGGATTGGCTGACCTGGGCAGCCTGACCCTGCCGGCCAGCTCTCCCCAGGTGTGCCTGGGTTGAGGTCAATATAAACACCGCTCCAGGCAGCAAGAGCCCCTGCAGCTGTGCCTGACACCATATTCTCTGCCCCGTCAGCAGTGTCGGGGCTGGGCTGGTGGGTGGGAGTGAGGGGCCATGACTTTGTGGGTGGCCCGGTGTGAGTGGGGCTCTGCTGGACTTTCTGCAGGAGTTGCCAGGCTGCCACCTGCTAAAGAAGAGGATGTGTCACCCATACCTGCCGCTGGAATTTCTCCCCGGGCAGAGGTGAGGAAGGAGAAAAGCAGTGGGGGCCTGCTTCCCATCAGTCAGGGAAATGGAAAGCTTCCAGAAGAGCGCCTGGGGCCTGGACCATCCTGGCTGGCCTGCAGGCACCAAGTCAGACGGCGTGCTGTCGCTGGTATGGCTCCACGGCCCCTCCTGTAGGCTTTCAAGTCCTTGTACATATTCAGGTGCTTTACCTGGGAAGGGTGGGAACAGTTCAGCAGCAGCTGGCCTGGGGCTCAGCTCACGTTTACTCACAGACGCCTCGGCATGGTCCCCCAGCTTTGCAATGAGGATGCTCCTTGCAGGGGGGCTGCTGGCTGCATGGGAGACGATTCCCCACCTCTGACCAACTTCAGAATTGTTTACCACTGGAGCAAGTGCCCTGATAGGCTTTTCCTCTGTATAACTGGTAGGTTCTTTTTTTTCTTTCTTTTTTGGTTCAAGGTAGATTTTATTCCTCTTTTTTGTATTTATAGATATAAGCATGGAAATAATTCATTCATATAAATACATCTATGTGAAGGGAAGAACTTTTTTCTGTTTTATTTTTTAAAATTTTATTTATGTATTTTAATTTTTGAATTTTATTTATTATTTTATACAGCAGGTTCTTATTGGTTATCTATTTAATACATATAAATGTATACATGTCAATCCCAATCTCCCAACTCATCCCACACCCTCCCATGACTTTCCCCCCTTGGTGTCCATATATTTGTTCTCTACATCTGTGTCTCTATTTCTGCCTTGCAAACTGGTTCATCTGTACCATTTTTCTAGGTTCCACATATATGCATTAATATACAATATTTGTTTTTCTAGCTTACTTCACTCTGTATGACAGTCTCTAGATCCATCGACGTCTCTACAAATGACCCAATTTCATTCCTTTTTGTGGCTGAGTAATATTCCATTTTATATATGTACAACATCTTTATCCATTCATCTGTCTGTGGGCATTTGGGTTGCTTTCATTACCTGGCTATTGTAAATAGTGCTGCAATGAACATTGTGGTGAATGTGTCTTTTTGATTTATGGTTTTCTCTGGGTATATGCCCAGTAGTGGGATTTCTGGATTATATGGTAATTCTAATTTTAATTTTTAAAGGGACCTCCATATTGTTCTCCATAGTGACTGTATCAACTTACATTCCCACCAATAGTGGAAGAGGGTTCCCTTTTCTCCACACCCTCTCCAGCATTTGTTCTTTGTAGATTTTCTGATGATGCCCATTCTAACAGGTGTGAGACGATACCTCATTGTAGTTTGATTTGCATTTCTCTAATAATTAGTGATGTTGAGCAGCTTTTCATGTGCATCTTGGCCATCTCTATGTCTTCTTGGAAGAAATGTCTATTTAGATCTTCTGCCCATTTTTGTATTTGGTTGTTTGTTTTTCTAATATTGAGCTGCATGAGCTGTTTATATATATTGGAGATTAATCCTTTGTCCATTGATTCATTTGCAAATATTTTCTCCCATTCTGAGGGTTGTCTTTTCGTCTTGTTTGTAGTTTCCTTTGCTTTGCAAAAGCTTTTACATTTCATTAGGTCCCATTTGTTTAGTTTTCTTTTTTATTGCATTACTCTAGGAGGTGGATAAAAAAGATCTTGCTGTGATTTATGTCAGAGTATTCTTCCTATGTTTTCCTCTAAGAGTTTTATACTGTCTGGTCTTACATTAAGGTCTCTAATCCATTTTGAATTTATTTTTGTGTATGGTGTTAGGGAGTGTTCTAATTTCATTCTTTTACATGTAGCTGCCCATTTTTCCCAGCACCACTGATTGAAGAGACTGTTTTTTCTCCATTGTATAGTCTTGCCTCCTTTGTCATAGATTAGTTGACCATAGGTGTATAGGTTTATCTCTGGGCTTTCTTTTTTTTTTCTTTTTTTCCTTTTACACCTTTATTGGAGTACAATTGCTTTACAATGGAGTGTTAGTTTCTGCTGTATAACAAAGTGAATCAGCTATACATATACATATATCACCATATCCCCTCCCTCTTGCATCTCCTTCCCACCCTCCGTATTCCACCTCTTTAGGTGGGCACAAAGCACCGAGCTGATCTCCCTCTGCTATGTGGCTGCTTACCAGTAGCTATCAATGTTACATTTGGATGTCCATGCCACTCTCTCACTTCGTCCCAGCTTACCCTTCTCCCTCCCTGTGTCCTCAAGTCCTTTCTCTACGTCTGTGTCCTTAATCCTGTCTTGCCCCTAGGTTCTTCATAAACTTTTTTTTTCTTTAGATTCCACATATCTCTGTTAGCCTACGGTATTTGTTTTTCTCTTTCTGACTTACTTCACTGTGTAGGACAGACTCTAAGTCCATCCACCTCACTACAAGTAACTCAGTTTTGTTTGTTTTTATGGCTGAGTAATATTCCATTGTATGTATGTGCCACATCTTCTTTATCCATTCATCTATGCTTCCATGTCCTGGTTATTGTAAATAGAGCTGCAATGAACATTGTTGTACATAACTCTTTTTGAATTATGGTTTTCTCAGGGTAAATGCCCAGTAGTCGGATTGCTGATCGTATGGTACTTCTATTTTTAGTTTTTTAAGGAACCTCCATACTGTTCTCCCTAGTGGCTTTATCAATTTACATTCCCACCAACAGTGCAAGAGCGTTCCCTTTTCTCCAGTAAATCTCTTTCCAGCATTTATTGTTTGTAGATTTTTTGATGATTGCCATTCTGACTGCTGGGAGGTCATACCTCACTATAGTTTTGATTTGTATTTCTCTAATGATCAGTGATGTTCAGCATCCTTTCATGTGTTTGTTGGCAATCTGTATATCTTCTTTGGTGAAATGTCTGTTTAGGTCTTCTGCCCATTTTTGGATTGGGTTGTTTGTTTTTGTGATATTGAGCTACATGAGCTGCTTGTAAATTTTGGAGATTAATCCTTTGTCATTTGCTTCATTTGAAAATATTTTCTCCCATTCTGAGGGTTGTCTTTTCGTCTTGTTTATGTTTTCCTTTTCTGTGCAAAAGCTTTTAAGTTTCATTAGGTCCCATTTGTTTATTTTTGTTTTTATTTCCATTTCTGTAGGAGGTGGGTCAAAAAGGATCTTGCTGTGATTTATGTCATAGAGTGTTCTGCCTATGTTTTCCTCTAAAAGTTTTATAGTGTCTGGTCTTACATTTACCTCTCTAATCCATTTTGAGTTTATTTTTGTGTATAGTGTTATGGAGTTTTCTAATTTCATTCTTTTACATGTAGCTGTCCAGTTTTCCCAGCACCACTTACTGAAGAGACTGTCTTTTCTCCATTTTATATTCTTGCCTCCTTTGTCATAGATGAGTTAGCCATAGGTACGTAGGTTTATCTCTGGGTTTTCTATCCTGTTCCATTGATCTATATTTCTGTTTTTGTGCCAGTACCATATAGTCTTGATTACTGTAGCTTTGTAGTATAGTCCGAAGTCAGGAAGTCTGATTCCTCCAGCTCTTTTAATTTCCCTCAAGACTGCTTTGGCTATTCGGGGTCTTTTGTGTCTCCATATAAATTTTAAGATTTTTTGGTTCTAGTTCTGTAGAAAATGCCACTGGTAATTTGATAGGGATTGCATTGAATCTGTAGATTGCTTTGGGTAGTATAGTCATTTTCACAATATTGATTCTTCTAATCCAAGAACATGGTTTATACTCCCATCTGTTTATATCATCTTTGATTTCTTTCAGCAGTGTCTTATAGTTTTCTGAGTACAGGTCTTTTACCTCCTTAGGTAGGTTCATTCCTACGTATTTTATTCTTCTTGTTGCAATGGTGAATGGGATTGTTTCTTTAATTTCTCTTTCTCATCTTTCATTGTTAGTGTATAGGAATGCAAGAGATTTCTGTGCATTAATTTTGTATCCTGCAATTTTACCAAATTCATTGATTAGCTCTAGAAGTTTTCTGGTGACATCTTTAGGATTCACTATGTGTAATATCATGTCATTTGCAAACAGTGACAATTTTACTTCTTCTTTTCCAATTTATATTCCTTTTATTTCTTTTTCTTCTCTTATTGCTGTGTCTAGGACTTCCAAAACTATGTTGAATAATAGTGGTGAGAGTGGAAATCCTTGTCTTGTTTCTGATCTTAGAGGAAATCCTTTTAGTTTTTCACCATTGAGAATGTTTGCTGTGGGTTTGTCATATACAACCTTTACTATGTTGAGGTAGATTCCCTCTATGCCCACTTTTTGGAGACTTTTTATCATAAATGGGTGTTGAATTTTGTCAAAATCTTTTCCTGCATCTATTGGGATGATCATATTTTTATTCTACAATTTGTTAATATGGTGTATCACATTGATTGATTTGTGTATATTGAAGAATCCTTGCATCCCTGGGATAAACCCCACCTGATCATGGTGTATGATCCTTTTAATGTGTTGTTCAATTCTGTTTACTAGTATTTTGTTGAGGATTTTTATATCTATATTCATCAGTGATATTGGTCTCTAATTTTCTTTTTCTGTAGTATCTTTGTCTGCTTTTGGTATCAGGGTGATGGTGGCCTCATAGAATGAGTTTGAGAGTGTTCCTTCCCCTGAAAATTTCTGAAGAGTTTGAGAAGGTTGGGTGTTAGCTCTTGTCTAAATGTCTGATAGAATTCACATCTGATGCCATTTGGTTCTGAACTTTTGTTTGTTGGAAGATTTTTAATCACAGTTTCAATTTCATTACTTGTGATTGGTCTGTTGGTATTTTCTATTTCTTCCTGGTTCATTCTTGGAAGGTTATACCTTTCTAAGAATTTGCCCATTTCTTCCAGGTTGTTCATTTTTTTGGCATAGAATTGCTTGTAGTAGTCTCTTAGGATGCTTTGTATTTCTCTGGTGTCTGTTACAACTTCTCCTTTTTCGTTTCTAATTTTATTGATTTGAGTCCTCTCCCTCTTTTGCTTGAGTCTGGCTAAAGGTTTATCATTTTTATTTATCTTCTCAAAGAACCAGCATTTAGTTTTATTGATCTTTGCTATTGTTTTTATTTCATTTATTTATGCTGTGATCTTTATGATCTCTTTCCTTCTACTAACTTTGGGTTTTGTTCTTCTTTCTCTAGTTCCTTTAGGTGTAAGGTTAGATTGTTTATTTGAGATTTTTTTGGTTTCTTGAGGTAGGCTTGTATTGCTATAAACTTCCCTGTTAGAACTGCTTTTACTACATCTCATAGGTTTTGGATCATCGTGTTTTTGTTGCCATTTGTCTCTAGGTAGTTTTATGATTTCCTCTTTTATGTCTTCAGTAATCTCTTGGTTATTTAGTAACGTATTGTTTAGCCTCCATGTGTTTGTGTTTTTTACGGTTTTTTCCCTGTAATTGATTTCAAATCTCATAGCATTGTGGTCAGAACAGCTGCTTGATATGATTTCAGTTTTCTTAAATTTACTGAGGCTTTATTTGTGACCCAAGATGTGATCTATCCCAGAGAGTGTTCCGTGTGCCATTGAGAAGAATGTGTAATCTGCTGTTTTTGGATGGAATGTCCTATAAATATCCATTAAACCTATCTGGTCTATTGTGTCATTTAAAGCTTGTGTTTCCTTATTAATTTTCTGTCTGGATGATCTCCATTGGTGTAAGTGAGGTGTTAAAGTCCCCTGCTATTATTGTGTTGCTGTCGATTTCCTCTTTTATAGCTGTTAGCAGTTGCCTTATATATTGAGGTGCTCCTATGTTAGGTACAAATATATTTATAATTGTTATATCTTCTTGGATTGATCCCTTGATCATTATGTAGTGCCCTTCCTTGTCTCTTGTAACATTCTTTATTTTAAAGTCTATTTTATCTGATATGAGTATTGCTACTCCAGCTTTCTTTTGATTTTCATTTGCATGGAATATATTTTTCCATCCCCTCACTTTCAGTCTGTATGTGTCCCTAGGTCTGAAATGGGTCTCTTGTAGACAGCATATATATGGGTCTTGTTTTTGTATCCATTCAAGGAGCCTGTGTCCTTTGGTTGGAGCATTTAATCCATTCACGTTTAAGGTAATTATCAATATGTGTGTTCCTATTACTATTTTCTTAATTGTTATGGGTTTGTCTTGGTGGGTCCTTTTCTTCTCTTGTGTTTCCCACTTAGAGAAGTTCCTTTAGCATTTGTTGTAGAGCTGGTTTCGTGGTGCTGAATTCTCTTAGCTTTTGCTTGTCTGTAAAGCTTTTGATTTCTCCATCAAATCTGAATGAGATACTTGCTGGTTGGAGTACTCTTGGTGGTAGGTTCTTCCCTTTCATCACTTTAAATTTATCATGTCACTCCCTTCTGGCTTGTAGATTTTCTGCTGAGAAATCAGTTGTTAACCTTATGGGAGTTCTGTTGTATATCATTTGTCATTTTTCCCTTGTTGCTTTCAATAATTTTTCTTTGTCTTTAATTTTTGTCAATTTGATTACTGTGTGTCTCGGCATTTTCCTCCTTTGGTTTATCCTGCATGGGACTCTCTGTGCTTTGTGGACTTCGGTGGCTATTTCTTTTCCCATGCTAGGGAAGTTTTCGACTATAAACTCTTCAAATATTTTCTCGGGTCCTTTCTCTCTTCTCCATCTGGGACCCCTATAATGCGAATGTTGTTGCATTTAATGTTGTCCCAGAGGTCTCTTAGGGTGTCTTCATTTATTTTCATTCTTTTTCTTTATTCTGTTCCACGGCAGTGATTTCCACCTTTCTGTCTTCCAGGTCACTTATCCGTTCTTCTGCCACAGTTATTCTGCTACTGATTCCTTTTAGTGTATTTTTCATTTCAGTTGTTGTATTGCTCATCTCTATTTATTTGTTTTTTAATTCTTCTAGGTGTTTGTTCCTTAATTCTTCTAGGTCTTTGTTAAGCATTTCTTGCCTCTTCTCGATCTTTGCCTCCATTCTTTTTCCAAGGTCTTGGATCATCTTCACTATCATTATTCTGAATTCTTTTACTGGAAGGTTGCCTATCCCCACCTCATTTCATTGTTTTTCTAGGGATTTATCTTGTTCCTTGATCTGGTATAAAGTCCTCTGCCTTTTCATTTTCTCTATCTTTCTGTGAACGTGGTTTTCCTTCTACAGGCTGCTGTAGTTCTTCTTGCTTCTGCTGTCTGCTCTCCAGTGATTGAGTCTATCTTAGAGGCTGTGCAAGCTTCCTTATGGGAGGGACTGGTGGTGGGTTGAGCCAGGTGTTGCTCTGGTGGGCAGAGTTTTAATCTGCTTGTCTGTGGATTAAATAAAATTTAATAAAAAGTTTAATCCGCTTGTCTGCTGATGCATGCGGCTGGGTTCCCTCCCTGTTGGTCGTTTGGCCTGAGGTGACCCAGCACTGGAGCCTACCTTGCTCTTGGTGGGGCTAATAGTGGACTCTGGGAGGGCTCATGCTAAGGAGTATTTCCCAGAACTTCTGCTGCCAGTGTCGTTGTCCCCATGGTGAGACACAGCCACTCCCCGCCTTTGCAGGAGACCCTCTAAAATTAGCAGGTATGTATGGTCATTCAACTACGGGGTGACTGCTCCTTCCTCTGGGTCCTGATGTGCAAACTACTTTGTGTGTGCCCCCCCCCCCCCAGAGTGGAGTCTCTGTTGAGACTCTGAGTCTCTGAGTGCAGTTGAGACTCTGAGACTCAGAGTGGAGTCGCACAGACTCTGGGTCCTGTGAAGCTTCGATGCTTTGTGGTTCTAGAAATCCTATAGGAGACGGTCCACAGCAGGTGAAGCTAACGCTGTCGGTAGAGATGGTGAAGCCAAAGATCTGCAGTTCTGACTAGAGGTCCTGATGTATATACAGGACAAAATTATCTCGTGTGAATGTAGTTCAGGCACGTTTAAGATGAATGCAGTCATGTTAATGCCTAACATTTTCTATCTTGTGCTTCTCCTCAGGGACCCCCTCCTCAGTTCCTGAGGCTCCAGTAGGTCATCTACAGGGGAATGGAGAGTGAGCTCTGTCCAGTCTGAGCCCTGAGTTACCCTGTGTGTATCTTAGGATACTTTGTATTTCTGTGGTGGCTGTTGTAACATCATCTCTTTCATTTCTGATTTATTTGGGCCCTCTCTTTTTTTAAAGAAACGTACTACTATTGTCTTTTATTCTTTACAGAAGTTTAATAAGTGTTTGATCTACTACCCTTACTCTATGTTTACTTTTTGCAGTGAGATTTTTACTTTTGTTTGCTTGTTACTATCAATAATTAGTGAGACTTCTTTTAAGCTACTTTCAACATTGCTTATAAAGCTGCTTTATTAGTGATGACAGAGCTTTAATGGAAGTCGTGTTCTGGTTGTAAATTAGAATTCAATGTGCCAGCAAAAAGCCCCTTAAGTTTATATCTCATTGCTTCTTGTTCTTTTTTAAATTTTTTATCGCAGAAAATTTGATTACAATGTTTTGTTTGTTCTAGGTGTGCAAGATGTGGTTCTTTTACACATATACATGTATCTATACTTCTTCAGATCGTTTTCTCATGTAGGTTATGACACAATGTTGAGTAGTCTTCTCTTGGTATTCCGTAGGTCTTTGGTGATTATATATTTCACATGTGTTTCTATATCTATGTTAACCCCAATATCCTAATGTATCCAATCCTCACACCTTTCCATTTGGTGAACCATAACTTTGTTTAATGAATTTGTGATTGCCTTTCTCTGTGGAAACATCTTCATTGGTATCAATTTTTAGCTAACACCTACAAGTGATATTATAGGATATGTGTCTTTTGCTGTCTGACTTAGTACAATTTGCCTGATTACCTCTGGAATCATCTACGGTGATGCAAATGGTATTGTTTCATTTTTTTCCTTGGCTAATATTCCATCTGTACATGTACCAGTTCTTCTTTGTCCACTCACCTCTTGATGGACTTTTTGGTTGCCTCCATGTCTTGGCTATTGTAATACTGCTGCAATGCACATTTGCCTGCCTGTGTCTTTCCAATTCTGTCTTCTTATGTTATAGGCCCAGGATTGGGCCTCCTGTATCATATGGTATCTTAGGGTTTACCTTTTAAATGCACCACAATTCTGTTCTTATTAATGGCTGTTTCCAGGTTGCATCTCATTTAAACTTGAGGGTATGCATTTCTCCACAACAGCTTCAGCATTTATTGCTTGTAGTTTTCTTGCTGATGGATATTCTGACTGGTGTGAGCTGATACCTCTTTGTGGTTGAATTTGCATGTGACTCATAATCCATTGAAATTGAGCTTTAATGCATGTCCTTTTTATTTTTCAAACAGTGATTACAGCTTAGTTCTTCAAAGTGTTTTCTTAAAGTATGTGTCACATCTTGAAATTTATTGGCCATTACCTCCCTCAAGACATTTTGAGGGCAGGTTTCATTTACAGCCCTGCAGTACTTGTTCACATGAAGTGACCATTAGCACAGGCTTTAAAGCTGCTTTTGCAGGTAACGGCCAGAGTGAAGCAGCCTTTCTTCGTTCCCCATGCTTGTCCTAGGGAAACAGAACTTCCAGCCAGTGGTCTTCCTCGGTTATAAATTAGAGTGGAATGTGCCCGGATAAACCCCCAAAAGCTGATGTCTCCTTACTTTTGTTTGTTTTTTAAATTTAATTTTTACTGGAGTAATATTCCATTGTGTATATGGGCCACTTCTTGGTGCATTCCTCTGTTGATGGACATTTTCGTTGCTTCCAAGTATTGGCTATATTAAATATTGCTGGAGTGCAAGATTGCCAGCCTGTGACTTTTTGATTCTCATTTTCTCAGGTGATAGGCCCAGAAGTGGGTGTGACCGATTGACTAGTAGCTCAATGTTTACCTTTTCAAAGCACCTCCATTGTGTTTTCATTAGTGGCTCTTACCACGTCCCCCTTAGAACCGAGGGTACGAATTTCTCCACA